>NC_138729.1:4661779-5311779 GCF_965113295.1 Leuciscus leuciscus | reverse complement strand
TTGAGTTTGATGAGGGCAAGTGTAAATACTGTACTTTATCAATACACTAGACTAGGGTAAGAGAAACTTGAACCATGTGAACAAAAAGACTTTGGGCACTATCATACATCCAGCCCAATGCAGCGCCAGGCGCGACAAAATATTTTTGATAGTTTCAGCCCGACGCAATTATCCTTTTCATGTCCCGCACCACGTAGTTTAAATAGTGAATGCATTTGTGCGCCCATTGGCTGCTGGTCTGAAAACGAGGTGTGTGCAGGCGCGTTGTTGGCGCGTTGCTATTTTGAGGCAACAGAAATAGTTTCTATTCCACAATAAAGTGGCATTTAAAGGTGTTATTTAAAGAGCGCATACACTTTGTCCCGTAGATGGTCTGCTTGCTCGCTTTAACCTCGTGCACGAGCAGATCCGTTTTGTCGCTAGAGAAGCGTTCAGTTTTTCTGCCTGCAAATTCCACCATGTAAATAGCGAATCCTATTTACATGGCGCACACCCATTACTCATTAAGAGAATAGGGACAACCCTTTTAGACCATGCGCCGGGAGCGCCGACCATTTTTCCCATCGTTAAACTAGCAAAAGTGGATTCAGACACGCCCTAAGTGCACTAGTGCCGTGTGCTTTAGACCATGTGCCTAAATCGTTAAAATAGGGCCCTTAATGTCACTCCCTCAAATATGCTGAAAGATTAAACCATTATTTAAAAAAGGATAATGTCACTGGAGAACGGTGTTAGAAAGAGGACCAATACTATATTTTAGAATATTTTAATTTGAATAAAATCATTGTTTTTTCAGGCACTGGTCAATTTTGATATTTTGACCTATTTTGAATCCACAACTTCCAGAACATCAAAAATACACACTTACAGTTTTTCTCAGTCGCTTTGGTGCATTTCTCACATCTATTTACATTTGCACAACAGTTAATGCAGTTCTCAAAACAATTAGTACAAACTGCAAAACCTAGTTGATAACCTGCAAAAGCGTGTCACTTGCTCAAAATGGAGATAGCTCATTCCTCAAAAGCAAGTATTCATGTCAATGAAAGTGTCAATGTCATCAAGATGAAAAGTCCTGACACCATTGTTTATGAACAAGATAGTCAAATGGCTTTGTCATGTTTTCATTGTGACAGTTTACTCTGTAAATGTTTTCCAATGCAAAAAAGTCAGATCTTGGTGACACTACCTGAGAATGCTCAAGACAGCACTATATACTATTTGCACAGCCATTTGAAAAATACAGTAAAGTTACACATTACTGTATTTAGTGAGGTAACTGAGTACAAGACACTGAATATGTATGTTTCACATTTTTACTGCATATGCTCTTTGCAATTCTAATTTGTTCACAGCATTGTGCAAAAGAAAAAATACACCCTTATTTACAACAAACATAAACTCCCATTGGGTAGAGCTGTGCACAACTGGAAACAATATTGCAGTACATATTGGTACTGAACATTGGTTGCAACTAATGCTTCACACACCCCTTCTCATCAGTGAAAGCTGAGATTCACCTGAGAGAAATTGTTCAATTTAGGAGACATTTTCAGGGGAAAAAATATTTGAAAAAATGTGTAAGATTTGCTTGACAGATTTTGACAACTAGTTCAACATTTTTGTATGTAATGACTCAAGCAATGAAATGAGGACTATTAGTTTTATATGGAATGACTATTCAGCATTCACAAGTATAGTTAATTTTGACTGACATGACATAAGCAAATGATAATGTTATAAAACAGCAGAGAGTTGTATGAAAGCAATTGATGCATGTCCAAAAGCATTTGCAATTTGTTGGAAGGAATGAGAAACTGCTACTATGATGTGCACAAATGACAAAATGTTGTGGAGGTTGAACTAACTGTTGTGCAAATGTAAATAGTGATGTGAGAAATGCACCAAAGCGACTGAGAAAAACTGTAAGTGTTTTTTGTTAAACTTTTCTGCACACAATTTGAATGACAATATAGACTTTTAAAAGCTGTTTTCTCAAAATGAGTTTAATTCCACAGCAGTTACATTCACCAGACTTTACAGGTTTAGTCATCTCTATATTCTGAACATTTCAAAAACATGATGAATCAATGAATTTTTTCTGGCTGTTGACAGCATTTTCTGATTCATGAAATGATAATAAGAAATCCTCCCTGTAAAAACCATTAGCTCTAATGTTTCTCAATCAGCTCTCTAGTTCAGGAGTCAGGGCACTGATCTCATTTGCAAAATCCTTGCAGTGCACTGTAACATTCGCTCCCTAAAAATTCCCACAATGCATTATGAAAGCCAGGGAGCTTCGATGCTCACAATGCATCTAAATCAACTCCCTAGCTCCCTTCAGTATATCGTGTGCACTGGTAAGGGCAGTAAGGGCTCACTACACATTGGGACACTGATGATTCTGTTTCTGGCGACATGACACCATCCTCATTGTGAAACATCACTACTGGTATATACTGTATGAACAACAGCAAAACTATTGTGTTAATGTTATTTAAAGTAGGCTACTTTATGATAAATACTTTGCTTACACATATTCCTGCAATATTGCAGCTGTAATAAATAAATATAAATATAGTAAAGTTATCACATTAAGACAATTGTTTCTTGAACATAATATATAGCTGTGACTAATCAACTGGGGAAGTATGGTGATATCTTGAATTAAAGCATGTTCTGAGTAATTAGCAACAGATGATGCGTTTATGTTGTGATGATTGGAGAGGGTTAACTCTAGTCTCAAATGCTTGATGAAGGTGCGATCTAAGTTCATACAAAAACCTTGCAATATTTGCAAAATATTTATGTTTCTGATAATGAAGTATGTGTTTCTGTCATAGGAATTTACTTCCTGGAGTCTGGATCCACTCTTCAGCTCTCTGTTCCCCGTAAATCAGCAGAGCTCATCCTCAAAGCTCACGCTACCTTCATGGGTCTCTTCAGCATATGACCTGTAAATCACCTTTAACTGACAGAAACCTCTTCATCCTCTGCCTGCTAGTTTTAGTTCTATATGCAAGAATATTATAGTTTCATTCTCAACCAACAGTAAACGTCCTGCGACTGCTTTTTAATGTGGTGAATGGGTGACATCTAGTGGACAGTTGATAGACTGGCAAGTTTAAAATGGTACTAACATATTACTATGGCACGACTATGGTTTGAATGTGGTATTGTGGTAATTCCATGTATTTTTTGGAAATAACTGTAATATTTGTAAATATCATGTTGAATATGGCGCCATAAGAATATGGTAATAATTCAGTACCATAGTATGAATCACAACGCCAAGGTATTATTATTTGTTACTATCTAATCTTATACTGTATAGGCTATTGTATGGTACCATGGTACTTCCCCTTCATTTTGATTTCAAAATAAATTATGTCTTGGTGGCATAGGCACAACATACAACTTTCAATGAACATGCAATAATAATAATAATGATATACAACTATAATAACCCTTCATACAACCCTTTTTTTATTTTAGAGTTTACAAGTTTAACATAAAATAAATAAATAAACATAAATAAAGCATAAAAATAAGTTAATACATAGAGGAGTGTTTTCTGTACACACATGTGCAAACGCTGAAAATAAATAGTTTATCCTTAAATCAAACTTGATAATCTTCCCATCATCTGTTTCTAATGTCTTCTAATAATAAAGTTATTATTACTATTTATTGCAACTTTATTTGGAAAAATTACCAATAACAGAAATAATTATTAGCATGTAAGAAGTGGTTTGTAAGTGTAGCAATATTTTCCTCATACTTAACTATTTCTTACACTGCAAATAAACATGTAAAATCAGGGATTTGTAACAATTTGCATTCTGTTTTTTTCTTCCTCTTTTTTCTACACTTTTTTTTGTCAGTGTATGCAATGCAGTGTTCACTTCTCTCTATATATTGAGCAAGAAATATCTGTAGAAGTTCACTTCTTATAACAAAAAACCTGCAATGTCATAAATACTTGAGTCAATCAGATTCAGGGGATTGAGTATGTTATTATTTACTCTTGTTAATGAATATAAATCTCATACAAATTACTCTTTCATAGACAGGTAGACAGACAGACAGACAGATAGATAGATAGATAGATAGATAGATAGATAGATAGATAGATAGATAGATAGATAGATAGATAGATAGATAGATAGATAGATAGATAGATAGATAGATAGACAGGCAGACAGACAGATAGATAGACAGATAGATAGATAGATAGATAGATAGATAGATAGATAGATAGATAGATAGATAGATAGATAGATAGATAGATAGATAGATAGATAGATAGATAGATAGATAGATATTTACGAGGTGTGTTCAAGTCGCTTTATCGGAGCAAGATGGCGCCGGTGTACTTTCTCTTACACAAAAATACAGAACAAAGACATTAGGTGTGCGTTACTTTTTTATGTTTTTAATTAATTTATGAAGCCACTGCAAACTTTATCGTTGCATATTATATTGTTAAATTATAATGCTATCATATTCTGTGCAGGCAGTTAGCTTACTTCGCTGTAAATAGAAAAGCCTGACAATATACCTTTAAAGGGTTAGTTCACCCAAAAATGAAAATCCTGTCAGTAATTACTCTCCCTCATGTTGTTCCAGCCCCGTAAGACCTTCGTTCATCCTCGGAACACAAATTAAGATATTGTTGATTAAATCTGAGAGCTGGATCACTCCTCCATAGGCTTCTAAGACATTATAACTTGCTGGCCCAGAAAATGTATTAAAGAGATCGTTAATATAGTCCAAGTGACTCCAGTGGCTCAATCTTAAGTTTATAAAGTGACGAGAATACTTTTTGTGCGCAAAAAAAACACACAAAAATAACGACTTTATTCCACTATTCATTTCCTTCTCTCTGGGCCTCGAGTCTTTTCACGTAGCGCGTCTGTGTTGTACGTCACACGCATCACACACATGACCAGCGTCGGCCAATAGTGAGCCTACGCGTGACGTATAACACAGAAGCGCTGCGCAAAAACACTACGTGAAAAAACTCGAGGTCCAGAGAGAAGGAAATGAATAGTGGAATAAAGTCGTTATATTTGTGTGTTTTTTTGCGCACAAAAAGTATTCTCGTCGCTTTATAAACTTAAGATTGAGCCACTGTAGTCACTTGGACTATATTAACGATCTCTTTAATGCATTTTCTGGGCCAGTAAGTTATAATGTCTTAGAAGCCTATGGAGAAGTGATCCAGCTCTCAGATTTGATCAAAAATATTTTAATTTGTGTTCCGAGGATGATCGAAGGTCTTACGGGGTTGGAACAACATGAGGGAGAGTAATTACTGACAGGACTTTCATTTTTGGGTGAACTAACCCTTAAAGTATTGTGGTATTCCGCCATGTTTCTCACTGACACGCCCTCAACTCGTTAAGATCGGGGTTTAAAGAAAATCGCAAGCTTCCAGTTTACACTCGTATTTACGACATTGTGGTGGCGTTCATGTGAGTTCAACTCGTGAATACGATCTTTACGAGATGACTTGAACTCTAGCATGGCATGAGATAGTCTCTCATGCCATTGTTGCTTCTGTTCGATCTTCTCTGAACTCTCAGACTGTTTCTGTGTGATTTGCCCTTTAACCTTTTCCCATCATTGCTCAGATAACCTCCCTGACCTGACAAAAAATCGAATGTGCACAGTCATATGTATTTTCTGACTATTGTTCATTAATCATTAGGATTACATTGTGTGCCAGCGACCCGGAAACTCTTTGGACCAACCAAAATACATCCAAACAAATCCAAATAAGATTTAGGTATACGGTGGCCCCAAAAAGTCTTTGGATACTTAAAAAAAAACAAAATGTCAAATTTAGCATTAATTTTAAAGAGAGAAAAAGGGTTTTGGACCCTTTCTGGTTGAAGACTTGAGTGAATTAGACAGGAACTGACATCATCCACACTGTAAAAAAGTGAAATGACTATGTAATTTATATAAAGAGCTCATTATATCAGTATGATTATAATGGTTTCTGGTTTAAACCTGTTTTGTTCATTTTGTCTAAAAGCAAACATTCCCCATAGAACAAATTAAAAGAAACATTAAAAAAAAAAGCTGTCCAGGAAGCTATATGTCATCAGTACTGTGTGTGTGTGTGTGTGTGTGTGTGTGTGTGTGTGTGTGTGTGTGTGTGTGTGTGTGTGTGTGTGTGTGTGTGTGTGTGTGTGTGTGTGTGTGTGTGTGTGTGTGCTCATACAGTAGCTCAGACTTCCTCACCACTTGTTCCTGCACACAGAGGTCAGGAAGGCCTTCACTCAGAGGAATAAAACACAAGAGAACGGACAGAATGGGAATGAAAGGCTGACTCTTCCTCCCATTTTTGTGGGTGGCACTCGGAGTGACCTTTATTGTCTGGCAGGGTCAGGTTTGTGGTTGCTGATGTAATATTACACACACACACACAGACACACACACACACACACTCTGGCCGCCGCTACAGCTCCTGACAGGATGACTGTGTTTGTCATTACTCAGAGGAGTTTAGATTACAGGAAAGCACTCGCTCAGACACTGACCACACTATTCAGTGCAATGATGTAACAGCCTGTTTTTGGACATGGTGCCACAGTACTTGTGTTTACATTCTTTGTTTTTTCATCAGTTTTTTTTGGATATCATTGTACTAACATGTTTATTACTCATCAATAACACCGTGTTTTTTGGAGATAATACTGTGGTAATAAAGACTTTTAGTCATATGGCAGTATCATGGGTTCACTTACAAAAAAAAAGTACATGGCAAAATAATAGTTCCAACCTAGAAAGATTAAGTGAGTTCATGTTTAAAACAAGAAAACAAGACAAAAATTTTTTTTTATATGTATATAGTAGGCTGCTATTTTTTGTGTGTGTGTGTGTGGAAATTTACTATGGTAATAATGAATCTATTTAAATCTATTCTCCGAATATGTATTTTCTGTAAAGCTGTTTTTAAACGATGTGTATTGTGAAAAGCGCTATACAGATAAATCTGAATTGAATTAATAATAATAATCTATTTATGAGATTGTAAAAAGTTCTTCTTGAGGCAAAGTTGCATTTTTGATGAAGTCGTTTTGCAAACTACAGCAGAGCGTGAGACTTGTTTCATTTTCTCTACAGCATTGACTGTGTCTGATGCACCTGCAACAACCCAGGTGTGTGTGCAAGCTGTTTATCTGTTTGCATGCTTTGCTTTCTTTCTCGTTGTCTCGCCCTCTTTCTCTCACACACACACTAATCAAGAGCACTAAGTATAGGGTGACCCAGATGGAGCATGTTGACATTCATACCCACTTACACACATACAGTAAATGTGGGATGTGCTGATAAATGGTCACGGCCCTGGTGCATTTCCCACAGAGAGACGTGTCAGATATTTTTGCAGTTCTAGCACTCAGCAGAAAAGCACACAATAGAGAGACGCAGGGGGAGAGGTGAATGTGGTACACACAATTATTCATCAGACGCTTCCTCTCTTTGACTCAATCACTCGAGGGTCCGTGTTTTTCCACGACTTCTGAGCACAGATCTAAATTAAAATACTCAAACATCCTGTAGGACAAAAGAACAATCTCATATTTATCACATATCTCATATCTCACATAAGAACAATCTCTTTAATATCTCGGTTGTTTCTTTCTGACAGAAGTGAGATTAAGAAACCTGAAGTGTACCACCGGCGGTACTCTTTGAGAGCAACCGCTGAGCAATAACACTGTCTTCATGTGGAGATGGCAAAAACCTTCAAGTAAAACCAATGAGACAATAAACAGTGACACTACCTTCAAATCTACACTAGGTGGCGACTTTGCGCTAGTTCTTACATTCTCTCTCTCTCTCTCTCTCTCTCTCTCTCTCTCTCTCTCTCTCTCTCTCTCTCTCTCTCTCTCTCTCACACACACACACACACACACACACAATGCCTCTCTTGGGTTTAGAGCTAAAGATAAATTATTCCTCTGCTCTTGTCCTCTCTCTCTAAGGATTGTGGTCTGAAGTCCAATCCAATAGAAGCGATGGTAGCCATATTTGAGTGTGTGTCCTGAAGGATAAACAAACTACAGTATAGCAAAGGAAAAGAAGATGGATGCAAGAAGTTACAGAGGCACTTTGGGTTTGGGCACAAACTCTAATATGTTTCGATGTAAAATGTTTCTGAAGAAAATATGAGTGGTGCTTACAAATGCAAAACTCGCCAGGATGTTACTACAATCTTTCTAACTGGTTCATTCAAAAGAGCCCACTTCATGTCTCTAGGATATTTCTAAGGTCCTTCCTTGAGTGTTAAACTAATGGATTTTTTTTTTGCCCATTTTATCATCTGCCAGATGAAAAAGTAACAGCACACATGGTGCATGGTGAGTTATGTGCCGAAGGGTTCAAATACTTGAGCGAACCAATTACAGCGACGACCCCACAGAAGACACAGAAAGACACTAAAAAGGAAATAAAACTCCCCAGTATTATTGTTTATCGTTACTTGGCAACATTTTTGCACGTCATACATAAAATGTTTATGCTCTGTTTCTGGGAATTTCTCAAACTGAGCCATCTGTTTCCAATAAGTGTTCTATCCAAATATTTTGGATAGAAATGTCAATCGAAAAAAGAGAAGTGTGTGTGTGCATGTATGTATATGTATGGAATAGGGTTTAGGGTATATAAACATCTGTTTATTATTGTGGCATGCTAATTCTGTTCCAAAACCTAGTGAGTTGCCTATAGCAGCATACTAACTGAAATGGCACTCATAAGTTACTTTAATGGAAAATAATCCATTACAGTTTTGCATTAGCATGTTGCTATTGCCAGTGGTATAACCTAATTAGCAAAAAAAAAAACATATTTTGTTTTGATATTTTATGGTTTGTAAATTCCAGTCGGAATGCTGCACAAATTTCTCCATGCATTCCTTATGCAAGACATAAGTATATTTAGACCCAGCATAGCCAGACATGTAATCTGTCCTAGATGTGTTTATAACACAAAGACTAATCCAAAAGGTAGGTAGCATAAATATGCTGCCTTCTAATACCTTCTTTTGGCCAGTTTCTAAGATTGTATCTTTCATGGAGAAGGTAATCCCAAAATGCACTGCAACAAGCTTAGTGGGAAAAAAAAATCCATCCAAGACGGGTGATATGGTGGAGACATTCTTCAAATGTAGGCTATGTGGCAAAGAATAACCAACCCATAAAAGCCCTGATATACTACTTCAAGCTAAATCGAAGAACTGGTGTGACATCATTTTGAACAAAATTATGTTTTTTTAGTCCATTTCAGGAGTCCGAAACAGCTTTCCAATGCAAACTTTGTGGCTGTAAACTTCCATTAATGTGTGACAGTTATGTAATAGGTAGGTGTGGCTCTGAGGCTCCGCCATCTTTGACGAAAACTTCTCTGGTTCACTTCTTCTGTTCAGTCCATCAAGGTAAGACATGGATAAAACAATGGAGAGATTGAAGTTGTAATTCTAATTGAAAGTGACACTGTTTAATACTGTAAAGCTGCTTGCTTTACAACAGTCTATTGTATGTAAGTGCAATATAAATAAGCATGACCTGACTGGAGTGCCAAACTGCAGCGATGGTGTAAACATACATCGCTGTGATCAGCTGCTTTCTTAACTGCTGTTTTCTCAGTTGTCATATTTGTAATGTGTTTATTTTGTTATTGAGAAGAAAGTGTGCTCGAGTATTTTGAACTTCTTTTTCCCCCTAAGGGTATCAGGGCCTTTAGACACTCTCTTATGCTGCGTTCACACCAAACGCGAATCTGCGTCAAAATTCGCGCCTGCCGCGTCTAGTTATACGCGTGACCACTTTGTGTGCATTCGCGCGTCAAGAGCGAAATAAGTTTGAAGCGAAATTTACGCGCGTCACGCGCGTCAGAGGCGAAAGTTTCAAAAGTTTCGAACCCCGTTGGCGGCCATCTTTTTACAAGATGTCTGTTATTGATCGGTCATTTATCGAGAGAGTCGCCGCTCTGTATTTGCTCTGGAGAGCAGAACAGCGGCGTAGGGATCATCGTCGCTGTACTCGGGTCCACCAGACCCTCCGGAGGGTTTCAGGAGTTTCACAATTTGCTCCAGGAGCTAGGTTTGGTGGACCTAACGGTGAGGACGCTGACGAGGACCGCGTAGGCCGTAAGGCCTCGGCCTCGAGTGGTCGCTGCCTGACGAGCCCGCGCTCTACAGCCCGGCGCGAGGTTCACCCTCGCCCGCACCCACCTAATCTGTCATTTATTTTTGTTTTGATAATAAATGGAGTCAGCCTCCAAAGGTGAAACCTGTCCTGTGATTTTTGTTTTTATACACTAAATTGTGTTTGTTGTCTTTACATTAGAATAATAATGTTTCATTATAATCTAGAATAGATATGGAATAAATAGCATTCAATACAAAATGAGTATCTCTCATATATTGAAATCGAGTTTTTATGTGAAAGATTTGCTTTGTTGTGCATTTTAGTCATATTACAAAATAATTGATTGAGGCCAAACATAAAATAACATTGTAAACTGTCACTTCACCACGTGACAGCAGCAAGCAGGCTTCTGATTGGTTAACGCGGCGCGAATTGACGCAGAAGTTCAGATTTTTCAACTCGGGCGGCAGACGCGAATTCGCGTCAAACGCGTGAATGCACAAATAGCACTAATAAATTTCACGCGTAACCAAACGCTCAATTCGCGCGAATGAGGCGAATTCGCGTCTACCGCGCCGCGCTAAACGCCTCATTCGCGCCGCAAGACCTCCAGACGCGCGTAAACGCGTCTTACCATTGACTTAACATTGAAATCACTCGCGCCAGACGCATATTCGCGTTTGGTGTGAACGCACCATTACACTCATGCACATAATTAGTCCTAATTACACTATTCAATGTTATATACTGCCAACTTGAGTTGTTGGCTTTGACTGAAACACAGATCAAGACTTGCAAATTCACTCATCTCTCTGCACTTGCACATCTATTGAATATCATGCCATATTACTAATAATGCTAAAATGAATTTTGTTTAGATTGGTTAAATACACAGGAACTAAACCATTTAGGTTACAGTGTATAAATACAATACTTGGTAATGGATACATAACTAAAATTGGGGTTATATGATCATATTTTCTTGACTTATTATTTTAGACTAACTGTAGCTTGTTTATTGAGGATGCAAGACAACCATCTAGTGCATTACGGTAATCTAGTCTAGAGGTCATGAATGCATGAAATAGCATGAGTATCATCGGCATAACAGTGGAAACTAATTCCATGTTTTCTAATAATATTACCATGAGGCCACATGCATATTGAAAATGGCAAAGGGCCTAAAACAGACCCTTGTGGCACTCCATAATTTACTGATGGCAACTTGGATAATTCCCTGTTTAAATAAACAAAATAACGATTAGACAGATATGATCTAATGCCTGTCCCCGGATACCAGTGTAATTTTCTTATCAATCTACGAGTATGTCATGATCTATAGCAGTGTTTCCCAACCCTGCTCCTGAAGGACCCCCAACACTGCACGTTTTCTTTGTCTCCCTAATCAAACACACCTGATTCAACTCATCAGCTCATTAGAAGAAACTCTAGGACCTGAAATGGGTGTGTCAGAAAGAGGAGACTTTTAAAATGTGCAGTGTTGGGGGTCCTTCAGGGGCAGGGTTGGGAAACACTGATCTATAGCGTCAAACACAGCTCTAAGATCAACTAAAACTAGTATTGAGACTTGGTCAGAAGCTAGAACTAAGTCATTTGTCATTTTAAAGAGTGCAGTTCCTTTGCTATAATGGAGTCTGAATCCTGACTCCATTATAGGGAAGGGAAGTCAGCATCCCTTCCCTCCACTAACCACTTCAATTGATGTCAGTGTATCTATACTGATACTTTCTTCCTTACATTCGGCCTTGATAATAACTGTCCTCTCACCTCCAGGCCAGCACATACAGTACGACATCCTCCAGACCTTGGCTCAAAGATGCTCTTTGTGACTATAGAACCAAGCTGTCTTATCACCAAAAAAACCTCAGACAACTATTCACAACATTCTCCTCTCTACTCTGTGCTCCTCCACCCCCTTCCACTTATTCTGACTGCTAATGACTTTGCCACCTATTTCAGTAATAAGGTGGCAATCCATATCACCCGGTTCTCTACAACACTCACCCACAGCACACACTTTCCATCTTCTTCTTTCTGTCCCCTCACTGAGAACACAAGGTCTCCAGAGTTCTCTGTGCCAGCCGTCCTGCAACCTGTCACTTAGACCCAATCCCCTCCCACCTCCTTCAGGAGATTTCCCTAACACTGCTACCAGTTC
The DNA here is from genome assembly GCF_965113295.1 of Leuciscus leuciscus. Classification (NCBI taxonomy): domain Eukaryota; kingdom Metazoa; phylum Chordata; class Actinopteri; order Cypriniformes; family Leuciscidae; genus Leuciscus; species Leuciscus leuciscus. Next base: position 5,299,437 of record NC_138729.1, on the reverse strand, counting down.
TCACTCACATCAACAACACCTCTTGCAACTTTCCCACCGCATTTAAACAGACAGAAAAAAATCAACACTCAATCAGCACATGAATCTACTTGACAACAACCAGGGGTTTGTTTCCCGGACAAAGACTTAACTCGCTGCTTAACCATAGTCAAGTCAAGTCAAGTCAAGTTTATTTGTATAGCGCTTTTCACAATACAGATTGTATCAAAGCAGCTTCACAGTATTAAATTAAAATAATACAACAAAGTTTGTTTCAAGAGGAATTTATTGATTGATAAAATTAAATTAAATATCCCCAAAATATCCCCAACTGAGCAAGCCAAAGGCAACAGTGGCAAGGAACCGAAAAACTCCATCAAGTGACCTAATGGTGTCCTAAAACTCCATGCGATGGATAGTGCGATGCATCTTTGAAGAAATCAACTAGCCAGTCACGACTGTTTCCCGAAACCGTATTGTCGCAAATTGGTCGTTCAACCACGTTGGTTAATGATGTCATGCAGGTGCTGGAGCAATAACTTATTTTAATGAATGTGTTTGAGATCGAATTAATGCTAGATGTTTTGCTATAAATTCCGGACATGGCAAATTACGTTCACACATGCTCACTCTTCAAAAACGACGCTTTAAATCTCGACAAACTAAAAGACGTAAATGACATTTGTATGTATTCTGAAATATACAGACTGTACTGAATGTCAGCTGGCTTATTTTGCTCGAGATAAGGATTTATTCAACAACCTGTCTGGCTTCAAAAGTGGACACTCCACATCAATTAAACACTGGGGCTCGCTCCTCTTCTTTTCTCTGTAGAAATACAGTATAATATTTGGAAATTTCCAAGAGTGCAGTTAGATACCATAGAAGTCCTACTGTGGAATTAAAGTTATGCAATTATTAAAGCAGGGCTATGCAGTTTCGGGAATTTCTTCGCTGTATTCTCGCTTTTTGCTCGCAGGTTTCTCTCTAGAGCTCCCCCTACAGCTTCGGAATGGATAATTGACAACACTGTCGAAAAACTCGTTGGCGACTCTCAGATACCAGAGGCTAGTAGATCAACGACGTCAAAGCAGATGGGACATTCTTTAAAACGTCTTCTTCATTCGGGTTCGAACAGCGCTAGGGAGCGCAATAATGACAGAATTTTACCAGATTTTTTTTTGCCGTAAAGCAATTCATTACATCGCGAGACCTGATATCACGTGATACTTGCTGACGCTGCGGCCGGCGGCCCGCCGGCTCAAAGTTGCAAGGGTGTTTTTTTCGGCTCACAGGCGCTTGGGGGGTGCGAAACGACCACCATTCAACCCGAAAAAAGTCATATAACTATTCCAATGACTCCGAAGCTGTTCGGTTAGGGAAAACCGAACTGAATAACCTGGAATAATGAAATTTCACACTAACATTTTTAACAGAGTGGAATGAGCTTCCAGCCTCCGAATAAATCTGCTGAGACCATCACAAGTTTCAATAAGCAGCTGAAGACATACAGTACCTCTTCTGCAAGCACTTAACCACATAATCAAAGGCACTTTAAAAAATCCTTCACCTCGTTTTCCTCTTCTTCTTTTCCTTTTCAAATAAACCTGCCATTGAATATTGTTAGCTCTGGGACAAATTGCTTATGTTCCTCTTTTGTAAGTCGCTTTGGAAAAAAAGCATCTGTTAAATGCATAAATGTGAATGCAGATGTACTGTATATTACATGCTGATACCATATCCTACTTGACGTAAGCTTCATAACCATAACAATCAAAGCCGTTATGTATGTATCACAGTATCAGTTGTTCACTATGCTGGACAATCATTCCTGCTCTCGGTGGCCAGGGTGTTTTTTTGGAACATGATTGCTTGTTTAAGGAGGTGTAAAGTCAAAAAATCCAATCAGACTTCTTCTTTTTTTTCTTTTTTTTACATGTGGTACCAGCTAAAAACATTTTAAACAAGCTACCATAAGAGATGGGGTTTCCAGCAGAGAACAAGATCCTCTGGAGACGTTTATATATATACAGTTATTGAAAACAGATCTCAATATATGTTTGATAGATTTTGATGCCAGATATGACATTGCCTGCAGGGGTGATCTCTGTTCAGTTTTACAGCACATCATATTTCATGTACCAACCGTGATGTTTGCAATTATGCTTGTATGTGATAAAGGCAGGCTTCTTGTACTGTAATGTATGATTTTAGCCACAGATTGTGACTTAAAATGTTAATCATGAAGACGTGACAGGTTCCCAGAGCAGCTGGAAAAGTAAATGATACTCTATAGGCACAAAGATCACTTCTCTCCATTCTCCCAGAACACTCCACTCTCTTCCTCTACTGGGATATTTTTCTTGGTCAACAACTAAGCAGAAACAATACATTCTTTAATAACTGTCAATTAAACCTTTCACACACAATGGGAGGTTGGCTGGTCCTTTGAGATAGAGGGAGAAGCTTACTCTTGCATGGTCACCCTAGTGAAAAATAAATATACTTAAATGTATTTAAAATACAGTTATTTTTATTTATTTATTTTTAATACTACAAATACATTTACATATTTATGTACTTAATATAAATACCCTGCAATTGCACTTTTAGTATACTAAATTGGCATACTTAAAGTCTGCTAAATTGGAACAACTACCGGTAATTTTGTACTTAATGCACTTTAGTTATCCAGAAATAGTGCTGAGGTCCAACTAAAGATATACTTAAGCATATTTGATTGTGCTAAAGTGGAACTATTGCAAGTATACTTTAGGTACACTTTAAATATCTTGCATTTCAAAACAGAGAGGGTGAAGGTTCTGGAAAGTGTAGCAACGACCAAACTGCACTCGCTGACAGACTGTGAATGGCAGGAGGAAACACACACCTGTAGGTGTGTGTGCTGAGGTTTGACGGTGCATGCAATGGCAGTCCTAAAGGCCAATGTTAAAGTGTTGAATGGCTATAGGTAGCCTTTGTAGTGAGACTAAGAGAGCTCTCATTAGTTAAGCCTGTAGGGAATAAGGCGGAATTTGCTGTTAAAGGCAGGGTAGGTGATTTGTTCCAGACATACTGTATCTTTTTTTTGTTATGCTGGTTGAAAGTCTCTTTGCATCCTGATAGCAATCACTGGACTAAATGTATTGTCAGTGGAAGGCGTACGACCATAAATTATTCGTCCAATCAATGCATTCGGTCTGAATGCAATGATACGATGTCAATGTACGCCTACCAGTGTGTCAATGTATGTATTTCCATTCCTTCACATACCTGCTCACACACACATCACACGTCATCAGAGCGTTTCATGCTGTGCAGAGTTACACATACGTCAGTCACCGAGCGCCATAAACAAACAGCAGCCGCCTTATACGGTTCCTCCTGAACCAAAACAACCAGCTCATGCTGTACACACCATATCTACTGTAATTTGGAAGAGATGGAAAACTGTGACGTTACTCTCGGAGCGGTTCGTGACTCGAATTTATGCGTTTCAATACCAACACTCAACGCTGAAATGAATCTGCAGCTGTCAGGTGGTACAGGACAGTGCTATTTAAGTTCTTTATGTTTATTGTAATGTTATGGGCTTGGAGACATAAGGTAGTTTAACGCCGTCTCTCATCTCGTGACGCTTTGCAGACTCTGCTGTGTGCGTTCATGTGTTTTGAAGGAGGCGTGGCTTTAGAGACGCTATGAAGAGAGGGTGGGATCTTATGCTTTCAAAGCTAGCTCGCTATTGCTAGCCTCTCTGAAATTGCCTACCCTACCTTTAATTGCATTTAGCCAGCCAACCAGATTGGAGCTTTAAGTTTAGAGAAAGCTCTTGCCACCTTTGTGTGCAATTTGCATCAGATAGTCCATGAGCATGATGACTCGACTAGATAAAGCTTGAAATCAATAAAACAGGGAAACAGAGAAAGTTTATAAAGAAGTAGAATTGGAGGACAATGGAAGGCGAACTTCAGTTCATTATAAGTAGCAATGCATTCACCACAGCAGACTGTGACACAGTAGCTCTTAGAACAATGTGTGTGTGTGTGTGTGTGTGTGTGTGTGTGTGTGCTTTATAATTAATCAAAGTGCTGTCTCAGTGCTTAATAACAATAAATACTATGACACGGAACACTGATCATAGATTGTATTTAAATGCTTTTGAGGCAGAAAATATTTCACTTTATGAAGATCACTTTTATGTTATTATACTGTGCATTATTGATACAATGCAATTCGTAATATCACTCTGCAATTCGGAATCCAGCTGTATTCAGGGTTTTTTCTTGCATCTGAATCAAGAAATGATTTCCACAGCGAAGAAGATGAAGCCCACATGTATTACGTGATCATCATGGACCATTGGCTGTTTGAAGGGGTTTAACAGTCGCCCCAACGTTTTCCATAAAGTTTTGGGGGGTCTGACTCCCATACGGTACTAATTAAGGCTTGAAAAATCACCACCCACCCCTGCCACCCAACAGAGGTTTGGAGGTCTACAAAATTCTGTATACAAAAACAGTTATAATTGTACATAATGCATGAGGAATATTTCAACTGTGTTTTCAAACAACCTTTCAGTAATCACAAAAGTTCAATTGAAAAATGGTAAATGGTAAAATGGTAAAAAATATGGTGCATTCATAATTTCTTTATTCATTATATATATTTTATTTTGCAGTTTGCAACAATAGAAAGTGGGTAAAAAAAAAATCTATAAATCTACAATTCTTTGTGTTTTCTATTTAATTGTATTAAATATCTGTTTTCTTTGTTAGCCTACTAATTAAATGTTTCATAATTTATTTATGAAATAATTAAGATTGTCCACATAAACATGAGCAATATTTATTTTTCCATATTATTATTATTATTGGGCTCACTCCACTGGCTCACATGCCACCAGAATCAGATTTATAAAAATTCAGAAATGAAAGTTCGGTCACCTGACATTCGCTTCATAACTATATCATTACAAAAAAATAAGCACATTTTCCATTCTATTATTAATATTATTAGTTTTTTATTATGATCATTTTTGTGCACATTTTCTTTTCACCTTGTGGTTCAGGTGTTCTGTACATTTGCGAACATCGAAATTGTGTTTGCCTTGATCTATAATCATAGTAGATTCTCTAGCGTTTTATCTTCAGATAAGTATCCGATGATACATTGATGACAAACAATAAATACTTAATTATGCAATTAGACATAAGTGTTTTACAAAACCTGTCTTGTATCTTTTTAAGTGCAATTTCTCTTTAAGATTGTTGACATTTGCACAATTGTTAAGATAAGAGCGAATTATTAACAATTACTCCTTAAAGTATAGAGATAGAAATGTCTTGAAAAAGCCTAGAACAACACCTTTGTAAATTTTTTACATGGTATGTGTTATTTACACATGAATAACTGGGCACTGTATAAGGAAGGCACACACACTTACAGTTGGCAGGAGCCCAGTTTCCTATTGTTTGTGATTTCCTGGTTTGGTCTATCGAGATTGATTGGCTGCAGATGTGAGCAGATCTACAGTCTTCATTGTAATCACACACACACACACACACACACACACACACACACACACACACACACACACACACACACACACACACACACACACACACACACACACACACACACACACACACACACACACACACACACACATTGGATAATCCTTACAGGCAAACAAATACTTACGTATTTTTACACACAAATAATTAAATTTCTCATTACTGAAATCTCCAGCACTTCTCTTCTCAGCAAAATCCCAAATAATCCTCTCACTTTTCACCTCTCTCTCTTTGTCATTTCACTGTCTCCGTTACGCTTTACTAATACTGCAGCAAAGGCATTTACGATGGAAGGAAAAAAATGACAAATGTTTTTGAAACAAAAAAGCTTGTTGAATTGCACTAATAAAAAAAATAAAAATGCATATATGCTTGCATTTTAATGCCTTGTATTTTTAGGGCTTGCATTTTTATGGGCTGAAATTTAACATGGTTGTATATTTAAGCAGTGAAAATTTCAATTCAAAACATTTCAACATTTTCATTATTAAAATTCAATAATCCATAATCACCATTCAGATCTCACTTCCAAAATATTAATTCTATTTAAAAACACAACCTATAATATTCGACAGGCAATATTCGGTCCATTTTATTTCGCTTCCACAAATTCAGTGGTTCAAATTCGATAGAAAATTCAACATTTCATTACCGATTCATAATCTCCATCTGTCAGTCGACCTCACCATCAGGGGGTGCAAGCGGCTTCTCCTGAATCAGTTTCTGGTTCAAACATATGGCTGAATTAAACCAGTATTTCCACTTGCCATCATGTGGCGTTTACTAAAGTAAAGTTGAGCGAGTGGATAAGGTATTCTGAGCTGCGGTGAGTGAGTGGAGGCGGGGCTCATTTGCATATTCATGGTTCCGCGTATACTAAATGAAGTAAGGGTGTAGAGTTACATTCAAGCTATTTTAAGGCATGAAGACTTTTTTTTTTCACAGGAAAAAAAACATGTCATTTTGGAGATCAAAGATGAGTTAAGGGATAAAATTACTGACTACAAGGGGACTTTAAGAGTGCTTCTTTGACCCACTTAAAGGAACACACTTTTAGCTTTATTCACCATATCCCCCGGAGTTAAATAAGTCCATACATACCCTTCTCATCTCATGCGTGCCGTAACTCTGTCTGACGCACCCACCGCTAGCCTAGCTTAGCACAAAGACTGGAGGTAAACGGCTCCAGCTAGCATACTGCTCCCAATAAGTGACAAAATAACGCCAACATTTTCCTATTTACATGTTCACAAAGTCACATGAGACACAGCTATCTTCTAACCGTATACATACTGGGAACTATGATGAGAAGGGTATGGACTTATCTAACTCTGGGGGATACGGTGAATAAGCTAAAGTCCCAAAAAGTCGGCGTGTTTCTTTAAGTAATACCTAAGTACATCTTTATATGTAAATTCATAGTTACTTCTATTGTCTTTGAAATATGGTGCTGCTGAAAGTACTGTCAAGCATTCACGGTAAAATGCCGTAAAAAGGTCATTTCTATTGAAACTTGTATGAAATGTATTTGCCATGTACTCTCTTAAGTACACTTAGCCTTTCGTTTTACTATTAATATATTATCTGCAAGCAGTTTTTTTTAAAACATGCGTTTAAGATTTAAAGTACACCAAAAGTTCACATTCAATACAGTTAATCACATTTCTTTTTCATAAGGCCACACAGAAATAAGTTAATTTTGCTTTGATGTTGCCAATGAGGTAACATTTGAATTCCTTAAACGTACTTTTATCACTAGAAGAAATTTTAATAACCCATTAAACATGAAAGTATTATGTAATCATTTAAGACTTTTCTCCATATATATAGAACCTTTTTGGCATAAAGGGTTCTTTAAAATTGAGTCAAGAACCCTAGAGTTCTATATAGAACCCCATCCAACCTTTTTTTCTAAGAGTGTAATGCACACACACAAAAGCAAAAAATATCCTTTTTTCCTAAAATGTTTATGTTTTGAATTCTCAAAATCACATCCACAATCTCTTTGTTCTCCCGTTATCATGATGTTCCTTCATCATTCGCTGAAGTCCAAGGCCAGCGGACCACCCGCTGTGAGCAATGGCCATTAAAATCTGTGTAATGAGAGTGAGATGGGCTGTTATCCATAAACACTGGGCTGATGTGTGTGAGGCTGGAGCTGTAATCTGGTTGTGGGATCATATCTGTTCCTTTCTTAAATTTATGTAAAAAATTAAATGGTTTAAATGAGTGTGTCTAGATTTAATGAGGCTTACTGGTATTTTTGTAAGGAAAGTGGATAATCTAAACCCATTTAGATCTTTGGAGTGAGAGAGAGAGATTTCATTAAATGATTTTTGTGTGTTGACATAGGCCTATATCATATACAGCCTCGTCACTTTTATTTTATGTTTACACACCAACCTTACCAGTACCACAAAAGGAGTGGTGCTGCACAATGGCACAGGATGACCTCCTAAAATAAAATTATGAAAGAAATGAAGCTCTAGCATAAGTTCTGCCGGGAAGACTCAATTGTTACGTCACTTATTACTTTCTCATCTATCCAATCATATTCCTATACTTGTATACTCCATCCTCCCCACCACCACCAAGATGGGTATTTCTCTCCATCCCCCCTAACACCACCAGGATGGTCTCTTCCCTCCATCCACCCCACCACCACCAGGATGGTCCCTTCCTATACCTTGCAGGGGGTCGGTTGCGCCCCCGCCTTCATCTTCAGGCGGGATATGCAGATCCGGACCCTCGGATTGCAAGCAACGGACGGGGCCTATACGCCAAAGAACTTGATTGCTTGTTGGGCTGTTAATAAATGTTAATTGTTATAGTATTTATTCTCCCGAGTCTTTCTGGTAGAACTAAAAGCCTCAAAACACCCATTTTGATTTCATGGTTTCTATAATGTTTAGGTTTAGGAGAGAGAGGAGCAATGGGAGCAGGACACACATATTCGAGCCTGCGTCCCGTATGAGCACACGAACACACCCACTGTGCAAAATCTCCATTCGTTTATTTTTTAAATGATTGACTAAAAAAACATGACATTCTTGGCCTCCTACATAGATGTCACTTCCAGAGGAGCATGAGGCGGGTTAATGTTTCCTTTCAGTCTCAGATCAGGAAATGTTCTTATTGTACCTTCACAGAACCTCATTTGCAATTTTGTTTACAATTTAAGGACAACGGAGGAAGTTTACGCATTTTTGTAAGCGAGTAACACGACGCCCAGCAGTGCGTGTTCAGGGTTTATGAGCAAACACACACACCAGCTCAGTCTGACAGGTAATCTATAGTTAGACACAGTCTACAGTTGCTGTCACAAACACACTGCTGTGTGTGTGTGTGTGTGTGTGTGTGTGTGTGTGTGTGTGTGTGTGTGTGTGTGTGTGTGTGTGTGTGTGTGTGTTCAACGACCCCAGTTCCACATCAATAGCAAAAGCTCTCAATTTGGGTACATCTTAAACATCTCCTCTCAATTTTATTTCGATCTTACTCTACGCAGGGAACACGGGTTCAATTATCGGATGTAATTTGCTGTAAAAACAACAAGAGGCTGAGGGGATGAGGAGAAGTATAATAGGTGGAGGGATGGGTAGAGATGAGCGAAATGAAAGTCTCTCCCTCAGAGCTCTCAGAGCTGGGTTTGAGGCTTGTGTTTTTGATGGAGATGTGACTGTAATTTTTAATTTAGAAATTCTTTACACTGTAGAAGAGTTGAGTGAAGAATAGCAGTGTATTATAGTTCTTGGTGTGTGTGTGTGTGTGTGTGTGTGTGTGTGTGTGTGTGTGTGTGTGTGTGTGCTATAGGTTTTGCATAAGAGTATTTATACTCCACTTTAAAATGTATAATGTATGAATGTAATGTTTTCAGACATATAATTGCATGTTAATTGCAATTGAATGAAAATGCATTGTAGTTTAAACATTAAATGCAATTAGTTGAACTAAAGATTGATATTTTGACCCACATAAGATTACATCTTCATCTTCCATAATTACTTCTATTATCTACAATATACTTTAATGTAATTTCTATTGAAACGTGTATGCTTGTATGTATATTTAAATCATTTATAATTACACATTGTAATGATGACGCTGCAATTAAGTGCATTAAATATATTAACTTCAAGTGTAATATTAAATAACACAAGTTTAAATTATATTATACGGGTAAAATTATAATCAAGTACTTTACATGTATGTTAGTCAATACGTCAAAATAAGTGTACTTCTATAAAGCACCACAAAATATTATTAAAACATAATAATTTTTTTACAATTATTTAAAATCTACTTTAAAGTAAAACTTTTAATGTGACATTATTACAAAAATGCACGTTTGTTTAGAAAAAAAGAAAAAGAAAAAAGTCACGAGAAACACTATTAAAGTGCCCTATAATTTCATTAATATTAGGCTATATTATCTGCAAGTACAGTTTCAGAATTGAAGTACACTCAAGTTCACATTCACGATAATTTAAAATGAAGCACACTTGTTTTTCACAAGGGCACATATACAGCCAAAAAAACGCCTCGGTTACGACTGTAACCTCGGTTCCCTGAAGAGGGAACGAGCGTTGCGTCGAAATTGACGCTATGGGAACGCTTTGCGTGATGACGTCTTGAAGCACATGTAAAATCAGTCCAATGGTGTGGCGGAACGTCAGAGGCGGGTGACGTCACGTACCAGGAAGCTATAAAAGCCGGCCCGAAACAGAAAACGAAAGCTTCGTAAAGTCTGAAGTCGCGCTGACAGGCATGAAGGAGATATGGCAAGGCGACGCAACGCTCGTTCCCTCTTCAGGGAACCGAGGTTACAGTCGTAACCGAGGCGTTCCCTTTCAAGGGAACTCGCGTTGCGTCGAAATTGACGCTATGGGAACGTCTATACCAACGCCTCCATAGCTACAAATGTCTGTCCTGTGTGTAATCATGTGAGCAGCACTAAGAAGACAAAACCTGAGACCCTGGAGTAGAGTCTAGGTCTAAAGAGTAGAACCTGACGAAGGTGTGCGGTAAGGACCAGCCTGCCGCATCACAAACGTCCTGTAAAGATACTCCTGATATAAGGGCCTTAGAGGCCGCCATACTCCTAGTAGAGTGCGACCGGACAGCCCAAGGAGAAGGCTGCCCAGCCGCCTCATAAGCAAGTGAGATAGCCTCAACCACCCACTTGCTCATCCTTTGCTTAGACACTGGACCTCCCTTGTTAGGGGAGCAATTGTCACTTTTACGCCACAGGGCAGCTCTGTGGACATACGCGTCTAACGCCCGAACAGGGCAAAGCAAATTATTCGCCTCCTGGTCCGATTTCGAAAGGGAGGAGGACCTCCAAGTGCCACGAGGGAAACGAGATACCAAAGGGGTCTTTCCCCACAGACATTCCACCCAAAGGACTGTGGTAAGCACCTACGGCCGCCACATAAACCTTTAAAGTGGACGGGGTCAGACCTGCAGTGAGCCGGTCCTGCAGGAACTCCAGAACTGTACCAATTGGGCAGTTGACTGGATCCAACTGACGGTCACTACACAAAGAGGTGAATACTCTCCAGTTCAGGGCATAAAGTTTCCTCGTGGAGGGAGCTCTGGACTGTAGAATGGTCTCAACAACCTCAGTTGAGAGACCTGACTCTATGAGCTGGGCCCCCTCAGAGGCCAGCCCACAGGTTCCACAGTTCTGGTCGGGGGTGAAAAATCGAGCCCCCTGCTTGGGACAGAAGGTCCCTCCTGACGGGTAGCTCCAGAGGAGGCCCGTCGAGGAGGGACACAAGATCGGGAAACCATACTCTGCCCGGCCAGCGCGGGGCTATAAGAAGCAGGCAAACCCGGTCCCTGCGAACTCTTTCCAGAACTCCCGGGAGCAGAGCAACTGGGGGAAAGGCGTACAGACGTAGCCTCGGCCACGTCTGTACCATAGCATCCAGTCCCAGAGGAGCTGGATGCGTGAGGGAGAACCAAAGTGGACAGTGAGACGTCTCTCGAGACGCAAACAGATCCACTTATAATTTCCATATCAGCTCCACCACCTCGGGGGTGGAGCCACCATTCCCCGGGCCTCGGCCCCTGTCTCGACAGAGTGTCTGCTCCTATATTCTGGACCCCGGGGATGTAGGCTGCCTTGAGTGACAGCAACTTCCCCTGGGACCACAAGAGGATATGGCGTGCCAGCGCAAACCCCCTTGATATAGGCGACTACCGACGTGTTGTCCGTATGTACTACACATGGTGTCCCCTGAGACCTGTGATAAAGCTCCTCAGAGCCCGGAAGACAGCTAACATCTCTAGGCTATAGAATGCCAGGAACGATGATGGTCTTCCCACAGACCTTGAGATGAGCGACCCTCAGGATCGCTCCCCAACCCGTGAGGGAAGCATCCGTCGTTAGCAGTTTGCGACGACAAGGAGCTCCCAGCACTGGGCCCTGGGACAGGAACCAAGGTTTCTTCCACATAACCAAGGCACGTAGGCATCACCGCGTGACCTTGATTGTGCGAAATGGGTTGCCCCTCAGGGAAAAACCCTCTGGTCCTGAGCCACCACTGCAGGGGCCTCATGTGCAGCAGTCCAAAAGGTATCCCGTTGGAAGCTGCTGCCATGAGACCCAACAGTCTCTGGAACTGTTTGACAGTGAGTAGCTGGCCTAGCTTTACACTTCTCACAGCTGCCAGGATGGAATCGAAGCGTGGCGATGACAGGCGCGCCTGCATCGACACTGAATCCCAAACCACGCCTAAAAAAGTGGTCCTCTAAAATGGAGAAAGCACACTCTTCTTGGCGTTCAGCCGTAACCCCAACTCTTTCATATGGGCGAGAACAACATCTCGATGTTGAACCGCCATCTAATGCGACTGAGCTAAAATCAACTAATCGTCGATGTAGTTCGTGATGCGAATACCCCGGAGGCGCAGAGGCGCCAGAGCTGCATCCACGCATTTGGTGAAAGTGCGGGGTGATAAAGCCAGGCCGAATGGAAGAACTCGATATTGGTATGCTTTGCCCCCGAAAGCAAACCTCAGGAACTTCCAATGACACGGACGGATGGAAATATGCGTCCTTGAGGTCTATCGTGACAAACCAGTCCTCGGACTAATCTGTGGCACGATTGTCTCAATGTTAACATTTTGAACTTGAGCTGCATGACAACTCGAAGATCTAAAATGGGACGCAATCCCCCGTCCTACTTTGGAACTATGAACTACCGGCTGTAAAACCCGGTTTCCCTGTTGGAGGGAGGTACATATTCTATGGCCCCTTTCTCTAACAGAGTGTTTTCTTCCTGTTCCATAACCAGAACCTGCTCGGGGCCCACCACTGTGGGCAGGACCCCCATAAACCGCGGTGGGCGTTACTAGAATTGTATCTAATACCCTTTTTCCACGGTCTGCAGGACCCAACGAGAAACATTTGACAGTAGCTTTCACGCTGTCAAAGATTCTACTAGAGGTACCAGCCTCTCGAGACTGGTTTCTGGATTTTGTTGCTGTTGAGTAGTCGGTTCGTCGCCCTGTAACGGCGCACCGGCAGGGAACGACCAAACAGACTGCTCTCGCACCCTCCTCAGAGGGGGCGGGCATCCCGAGGCCACTACGTTTCCGGGTGGACCTTGAGATATGTGCTCGCCGGAGACCGCTGCGCCCTGTAACACCGGAGGCGGCAGGGTTGGCAGAACGGTCCCCTGAGGGCACCGAAGAGAGACGGGCACCGTGAAAAGAGGTGTTAACCGCTCTGCTTCGGGGGGACTACCCTCATTTGTCCTGAGCCCTCAGACATCAGGACTTTTTCCCCAGCAGCCTTCTTGGCGGTAATAACGGTCCGCAGATCCGTTTTACCCCTCGAAGACTGCTGGGTTTGAGAGCGCCCTCCGTGTCCCCGAGATTTTTGTGGGGGAGCACGGGAGGAAACGCTCTGTTTCTGAGTGGCGCGGTGCTCAGCGCTCTTTTTAGAGGAGTGAGGCTGCTCCCGCTCAGCAGCCTCATAGAAAGAACGGCGGGGGAGAAGTTTCTGAAGTGCAGCTGCCTGTTTTGAAGCTTCTTGTGACTTCGCTACAGCACTATTAACTGCGTCTCCAAATAACCCTTGCGTGGATACTGGTGCATCTAAAAGAACATGTTTTTCTTTGTCCTTTATGTCACTTAAGTTGAGCCACAGATGCCTCTCAGTGGCCACCAGGGCTGCCATAGAGCGGCCGATGGATTTAGCCGTCTCCTTGGTGGCCCTGAGAGACAAATCTGTGGCTCTACGCAGTTCAGACACCGTATCAGCACTAATACCCCCGCCCTCCTCATAATCACCCAATAACTCAGCCTGGTAAGCCTGCATTATGGACATTGTATGTAAACACGCTGCAGCTTGACCGGCGGCGGCATAAGCTTTATGAACCAGGGAAGATGTAACTTTTACTGGCTTGGATGGAAGTGCAGGAGCCTTCAGAGAAGATGCCGTTGCTGGAGAGAGATAGCTCGCGAGCGTCTCTTCCACCTTCGGCATCTCCTCATAACCATGCTCTTTATAATTGTGAATGGATGAATAGTGTGATGTTTGTGCAGTATACACTCGATATGACACTGGTTTCCCCCACGATCTCGACACCTCGGTGTGGAGATCGGGGAAAAACGGAAGGCTTCTGCGCTGAGGCTGTGCACTAGATGGCAGGAAACGTTCGTCGAGCTTGCTTTTCGAACGAGCGCCCTGCCTATCTTCTGGCCACTCAATAGATAATCGCTTGACAGCTCTAGTGATAACATCAAGCAATTCTTCAAACGCATGAGACTGAGGTGGCGAATCCTCAGACTCAGCGTCAATACTAACAACGTCCAACTCCTCAGAGCTGGACAATTGCAGTATTGGTGCCTCCATCGGGGGGGAATAAACCGCAACGCGTGCTTCCACACCCTGATGAGAGGCACTGGATCTATCAGAAGGAGGCTGAGATAAGGCAGAGCCCGTCTCAACATCCACTGATAGATCCATTTGCGAACCCCAGGTCTGTGATTGCCGCCGTGCCTCGGCAGCGGCGGGACCAGAGCCCTGGGGAACGCGATCGGGATTGAACCGAGCCAAGCGGGATCGGAGCGTACGCAATGGAAGCGCGTCGCAATGCACACAGTCACCACCCTCGAGTGCTGACTGGGCATGCTCCTCTCCCAAACAAACAACACAAAGAGTGTGAGTATCACCTCCCGTTAAATAACGCGGGCAGGGATGGACACACACTCTAAACTGCTGCTTGCTCGCCATACTGAATATATATATATATGATATAGACAGACAACACCAAATATACTGACAGATTTCACACAGAGCGCAACTGAAGACTCAGAAAGCTTTCGTTTTCTGTTTCGGGCCGGCTTTTATAGCTTCCTGGTACGTGACGTCACCCGCCACACCATTGGACTGATTTTACATGTGCTTCAAGACGTCATCACGCAAAGCGTTCACATAGCGTCAATTTCGACGCAACGCGAGTTCCCTTGAAAGGGAACTTGGCAGTGTGGACTTCAGAAGCAAAGCATATGACCAAATATGACATTTGTTTGCTTTCGTGAATTCATCGCTGGACAACCGTGTTCACGAGACAGCCACTTTTGTTGCAACTGAAGATAATAAACATTGAGAGGAATTCTCTTTTAAATCTGTCATGTTAAAACAAGATAAACAAATCTATTATGGATGAATGTTTTTGGATCACTAGGTTCATTTATGGTTTATTGTTTGTGTAATCGCCCTCACCACTTTCATTAGAAGCTTCAAGCAATCAGGCTCCATTACATTAACTCCCATCAGATGCGAAGCAACCGCAGATATCTTTTTATATCTATCTGGGGGAAGTCCGGACCAACCACAGATGTTGTTTGTACAACTGAGATACGGGGTTTGTGATAGTACGCCACAGCTATGCAAGAATGCAATGCATTGGCAAAATGTTGGCCAAATGCGTACTTTCCTAGAGTTTGTTTCTGCCCCAGACTAATTCATTAATTTGTCAATTGCTCTTTTTTTTCTGTATAGTTTGTTCTTTCTGTCTGAGGATGTAAAGGAGGAAAAAACAAACAAGCTTTCACCACAGGCTCAAGACACGGTGAGCGAACATTCGACTAAACACACACACACACATTAACCAGACACACTCTTCCTCTTCCTTCCCTCTTTTGAGTGTGTCCATTTCCTGAACTCTGTCCTCGACCTTTTCACAGACTCTTCAAACTGCCTCAGAGGAATGTGTTTTCTCATATTTGGTTTGAAGTTCTCTGTTTCCCCTTTCACCCTCCGACAGAGAGCATGGAGGTGCCGGGAAAGAAATCACACACACGCGCACAGTAAAATTGGACATGGGTTCCCTATGGAGAAGCCCAACATTTTTATTTTCGGATGTGTCAGTCGGCTGTGAGAAGCTGCTGAGATGGAGGACGACTCCTGCAGGCCCTGTGATATCGAGGGTCGTGTGGACGCGTGACCTTTCTCTACTGCGTGTGCAAACATTTCAATGCAACATTTCATAGATCTGAGCCGGAGACAACTGTCAGCCCTTTGTGTTCGGTGAATAATATTAGCACCATTTTTTGCTCGTAATGCCGCTGGGATTTTGAGTTTCAATTTAAGCGTGCGCAGCATTCATCTTTAATAAACTGCTATCTGGATGTCAGCATGCTGTTTTAATCAAGTGTGTTAAATGAATTGATATTTGTGTGGTGACCTGGTGACTCACTGGGTTGCACAACAATCACAGGCCTTTTGTTCTAAAGGATATTTCAGACAGCTGGAGTCCTCTGTGTTTATGCATTGTTTGTTCGCATTTACATTTTATTCTTTTAGCGAATGCTTTTATGCAAAGCCACTTGCAAATGAGGCAAGCAATTTATCTTACAGGACCCGACAACGTTAGCGGATACTGCATTGCTGCATTTCAAGAGAACAGCACAGAACTGGAGAATAGTGTAATCGCAGATAAAGATAACATTTGTGAACTTGTAATTGGACAAGACACAGTGAACTCAAAAGGTTCATTCACATCCCAGCATGCACTGAAAGGTCAGTGGCAATCAGAGCTTCTTCTACATGGATAATCTTTCTCAAATTTGCCTCAAATGTTATGTTAAAGAAAATAAATACCAGGTCAATTGCATTCAGGAATTGCAAAACTCCAAAAACGTAACAATACGTACAATATACTGCAAGTTTCCAGATGAAATGAACCAGTAAAACACCAACAACTTTTGTTGCTTTGCACACAAATTATGGTTATGGGGGCAAATGATCAATCAGTACGGACTTATGTTCAATACCATGTTATAAACACTTTTACCATAGTGCACAAGTGTGAATGAATACATTTTGAAGTAAACATCTCATAATCAGCTCCAAATGTTTGGCTTTTGTAAAGGCGAAACTCTGTTCGAAACTCATTTCGCTTTCATAATCTGACATACTTCAAAGGAAAAAATTCAAGGTGTGACTTTAATTGGATCCATCTGAAACTGATGGGATCATGCCAGAATGGGTGGCTTGAAAAAAAAAAATTTGGGATTTGTGAAATCATATTAAAAACAGGAATGGGGGATCAAGTTATTATATTTTAAGAAAAGATGACATTACAAACATTTATGATAAGCAAACGGGGTCGATTTTGAGTTCATGTTGAATATCAGTGTGTTTTCAGATGCCGTGTCTGAGAGAAAGGACAGATGTCTATGGGAGCTGTAGATTACTGATATTTCTCCATGCCAATGATATATGAGTGTTTTCCTCTATTGATCTCCTTGTCCATCCATCCATCCTTTAATAATTCCATGCTAATGCTCAATGAGGATTATGGCACAAAGCTTGCAATACAGTATCTTTTATACGCTGAACTCAAATTCTCTCTATATTTCAGTGGCAGTTAAAATAATGTACTATAAAAATCTGACATGCGCACTACATTTCAAGTCTTTATTTTATTAGTTTTTACTTTATTTGTATGTTGTTGTGTCCAGAAACGTTGCCTTGAAAAGTTATGCCAGGTCATTTGCTGTCCAAAGCGAGGGAGCAGTTTATGTTAAAAGCTTCAAGAAATGTCATAAGCATATTGTTTCATTGGCTAGGCTGACATGTCAGGTGCTTTGGCCAGTTGTTGTGTGCTTTTTAATGCATTTCAGAGATGTTTTAATGTTGTATACTCTTGTGGGAGAAGAACATTTGGGCAGGAAGTGAAAAAGCATTATTTCTAATGATAAAATACAGAATTTTTTTTTTTTTATATATATATCCAATATACTTATTTTCAGTGAATAGCTTGTCTGCTGCTGTGATTTCAGAAGAAATGTACATGAGTCGACTGCTTTTATGATACTTTATGGTGTTTTTTTTAAATACGGGGTGAGTAAACAATGACAGAATAAGTTCAAACTCACGGTTTTGGGAATAACTTCAATTTTATTGCTTACTTACCAACACACACCCACATGCCATACCTGCAGCCTCTGATCACAGAAATATTCTTCTGCTGTGTTTGTAGGGTTCGTAAAGAGTGTGTGTTTAATGAGCCGTGAAGTGCTTATCTGACATCAGACATGAGGCTGGAGAAAGCACCGCACACAGCGTCTGTCCTCCAGAGAGGAGAAATATGTGGATGCATCAAATTTCAAGACTTCTTTCGAGATTTCAAGATTTCTTCATAATGTCAGAAAGTAAGATTCATGATCATGTCCCAACCAATGAGATAAACAGGATAAGTCCGTAAAAAAAGGTTCTTTATCGGCTTTGATGGTTCCATGAAGAAACTTTAACATTCATAGAACCTTTCCACAGCAAAAAAAGGTTCTTTAGATTTTTTTTTTAAATGTTCTTCACACTGGGAAAAAAAAAATATTATTTAATATTATCAGCTGCAGTGCCCTTGAAAGCCACCCACAACAGACTATTGTCATTCCCTCACAAACTACATCTCCCATAATTCTCTGCCTGGACTCATTAGCACTCATTGTTTTCACCTGTGTCTCATCTTCTTGTTTGCTCACCCTATATAAGCCTGGTTCTTTCTGTCATTCCCTGCGAAGTCTTGTTTAGTGTCACACTGCAATTCCAAGCATTCTCCTGGTCCAAATGATCTCAGTCGGAAAAGGGTGGCTTGCTCGCTTCAGGTTGGTGGAGAGTTCCTGCCTCAAGTGGAGGAGTTCAAGTATCTTGGGGTCTTGTTCACGAGTGAGGGAAGGATGGAACGGGAGATTGACAGGCGGATCGGTGCAGCTTCTGCAGTAATGCGGTCCCTGTACCGGTCTGTCGTGGTGAAGAAGGAGCTGAGCCGCAAGGCGAAGCTCTCGATTTACTAGTCAATCTACGTTCCTACTCTCACCTATGGTCATGAGCTGTGGGTCATGACCGAAAGGACAAGATCCCGGATACAAGCGGCCGAAATGAGCTTTCTCCGTAGGGTGGCTGGGCGATCCCTTAGAGATAGGGTGAGAAGCTCAGTCACTCGGGAGGAGCTCAGAGTAGAGCCGCTGCTCCTCCACATCGAGAGGGGTCAGTTGAGGTGGCTCGGGCATCTTTTCCGGATGCCTCCTGGACGCCTTCCCGGGAAGGTGTTCCGGGCATGTCCCACCGGGAGGAGACCCCGGGGAAGACCTAGGACACGCTGGAGAGACTATGTCTCCCGGCTGGCCTGGGAACGCCTCGGTGTCCCCCCGGAAGAGCTGGAGGAAGTGTCTAGGGAGAGGGAAGTCTGGGCATCCCTGCTTAGACTGCTGCCCCCGCGACCCGGCCCCGGATAAGCGGTAGAAGATGGATGGATGGATGGGTTTTCGATCTTCTTGCTGTGATGGGAAGTTCGGATCATTTTACTGGCTCTCTTGTTCGATCTCGTTCATCAAAATGAACGAATCTTTTTTCGAGTCATTTCGTTCATTTAAGGGGCTTTAAATGTTATAATTTTAACAGGCAAATTCCTCAAACATCCACCTACACAATCTTGATCATATTCTGAATTAACAAATCATTATAATGCAGTCCAAAATAATTTAGAGGGAACATAAATAATTACTTTACCTTCCAAGTCTTTCATTCATTTGTCACGTGACAGACGCAATGAACACCCTTTGACCCTGTTATTGTTTGGACTGATTACCCGGTGTTTATGACCTTTGCCTGTTTTTGACTGTGATTGTGGATTACCCTTTCAATAAAACTGCATTTGGATCCTCAACCTTCGTGTCTCGGAGCAGTTCGTGAACCCTAAATGTTCTTCAGTTACATCGCTGTGAAAATATCCTTTTGGAACATTTAAGGAGTTATTCACTTTCAGTGATGCACTTTATGTCCAAACACATGTGAACACTCCCTTCTGATAAATGTGGCTGTTCCAGTAATTCCTGAGTTTCTGAGTTTGGCTATTTCAATGTTATTCCAATGAAAACAAATCTTAACCTTATAATGAGATTCTAGAGGATCCTGTGCTTCCAGTTTTGTTTGGAGTTTGGGGAGGTTCATTTCATCTAAAATGACCTTACAACATAAAATATGCTCTGATGGGCTGCTATTTTCTGCTTCGTGCAGCATTTTTGCTTTCATAGAGAACAGAAAAATTATGTTGTGCTGGAAACTTGTTGTGTCCTGCCTTTGTAGAACACTGTGCCATTCCTGTCTGTATCATTAAGAATGAATTAGTGCCGTTTGCCAAGTCAGACATCACTAATACTAATGGTTTAGGATTCAAACTCTAATGATTCAGGATACAAATCGTTTGGATTCAAACTCTAAATATAAAACTGCAACTTATCCCGCACTGTTTGCTCTATGGATGTGAATGGTATATCATATTTTGAAATATTTTGCATTTAAAAATAACAATAAAAACGAAATAAAAATATTATTGAAAACATGGTTTCATGACCCATGAAAGAAAATCATGATCACATTAAGAAAAAAAAAAGGTTATTTTAATTTTAACCCTTAAAACTCATCTTTGATTACCAAAATTACATATTGAATTTTTTTTTCCTTTGAAAAACAATTCTTCATGCCTTAAAATAGCTTGAATGTAACTCTACACCCTTGCCTCATTTAGTATACTTGGTTCTCTGAATATTCAAATGAGCCCCGCCTCCACTCACTCACAGCAGCTCAGAGATCCACTCGTTGACGATCACGCGTTGATCTGATTGGTTACAAGGTAGTTTGTGACGTCAGAAACACGCGTTTTTGAGACTGTCTTTGGTTCACTGCAGATTTAAGGAGAAAATACTCAGCAATGGTGTCGACTTATGAATTTACACATGGTTTGTCTTAAAGCATATTGAAAACACCACATAGACATATAAACAACATTAAAAAGTTTGATTTTCACCACAGAGGGACTTTAAGAACTTAAACCCAAAATGGTTCTTACAATATATATGGCATTGTTTTTTTCTTCTTAACCTTCCAGCTTGAAATACTGGTTGAGCTATTTATTTCTTCTTGAATTTTTGTGGCTATTTCTCATTTATTGTCTATGAATGTGTGAAGTTTCGACACATAGATGTTTTTGGAAAGGCTGTTCAAACTTTGGTTACATCAATTGTGTTTGAGTCAAATTGACCCCCATTGGTTTTCGTTGCTTTGAAAAACAGCAAAGAGCCAGGTAAAAAAAAAAAAAACCTTTGTCAAACACTAAATTATGAAATCCATGAGAACTTATGAAACGTAAAAGTCAAAGCTTCCTCAAAATTGACTCGTCTTCTGAATCAATGGAGAATCCAGTGAAAAAATCAGTGAAAGGATGTTTTTGGCTGTTAGTTTTTTGAAGCTTAATTACTAATCTGTTGCAGCACTGAAAATAAGTGTGAGAAACCCTTTTTACTCTCACAAGGGTTTGAGAACCAATGAAAGCTTGTTTTCGCCACAGAATAAAAAATAAAAAAAGGGTAATTGCGACTTTTTATCTCACAATTCTGACTTTTTATCTCACAATTCTGACTTTTTATCTCGCAATTCTGACTTTTTATCTCGCAATTCTGACTTTTATCTCACAATTCTGACTTTTATCTCACAATTCTGACTTTTTATCTCGCAATTCTGACTTTTATCTCACAATTCTGACTTTTTATCTCGCAATTATGACTTTTATCTCGCAATTCTGACTTTTATCTCGCAATTCTGACTTTTCTCTCGCAGTTCTGACTTTTTCTCACAATTGCTAGTTTACATCTCACAATTCTGACTTTTTATCTCACAATTCTGACTTTTTATCTCGCAATTCTGACTTTTATCTCACAATTCTGACTTTTATCTTACAATTCTGACTTTTTATCTCAGAATTGCATGATATAAAGTCGCAATCGCAAGAAATTCTGATCTTCAGCAAATCTTCTCAGAATTGGGTGTATTTTTTCTCACAATTCTGACATTATAACAAGCAATTGAGACTTTATATCACACAATTCTGATATTATAACACGCAATTGAGACTTTATATCACGCAATTCTGATGATATAACACGCAATTGAGACTTTATATCATGCAATTCTGACATTATAAACACGCAATTGGAAGATATAAACTCAGAATTGCATGATATAAAGTAGCAAATGTGTGTTAAAAAGTCAGAATTGAGAGATATAAACAATTTGCAACCTTGTGACTGAACTCATGAACTCATGAACATGTGACTCTCTTCAGGTTTCCTCAACCGCTGCTAAGCACCAATAATCAATGAAATCACTTCACAGCATCTGCGGGATTGTATCTCAAGCTCAAGCTTTTTTAAAAAGACTGAGTTTAGAAGGACAGTTTAACTGAACCTATCCTCAAAACCAGATTGCCGCACTTAAAAGTGAAGAGCGTG
This sequence comes from Leuciscus leuciscus, assembly GCF_965113295.1. NCBI lineage: Eukaryota > Metazoa > Chordata > Actinopteri > Cypriniformes > Leuciscidae > Leuciscus > Leuciscus leuciscus. The sequence continues at coordinate 5,277,080 of NC_138729.1, read as the reverse complement.
CTTTTTCCCTGCCACTCAGGAGACATTTCTACACATTTCTATTTTTAGCTGCTGGCTCTTTGATTGGACCATAGTGATGTGTGAGATGCATACATAAAAGGGAGAAGAACCGAAGCCATGTCCTTTTCTCACACTTTTTTTTAAGAAAGTGAGAAAGCTAGACATGCAGGCTGAAGTAAGATAGAAGGAGTACTGAGGTCTCTTCACAGATGACTATGCCACAGAGTGCTGAAGAGTGGTAAACATTATCTGCAGGAGGGTAATGGTATATGGACTACCTGTGATGTGTTATTCTCACAGAAGCTTCATATTTTCCCTCTTCTTTTGCCTGTTCTCTCACTGAAATGGCTCTCTGTGCTATTAACGCAATTAAGTGAGTTGCAGGGATGTGTTCTTTATAGTACTGGTACTACATGTACAAAATAGTGCAGCTGTTTATATACATTTACTAGCAGTAGTGGAGTTGAAAACATATTAAAGCTTTTCAAACTGTGCTTTATCGATCCATTTGCATGTGGTGCTGTCAAAACCTTTAATATTTAATTTGTTGGTGATAGAATAAAGTATATTTTTATTGACAAATGTGTGTAATGTGTATTAATGACCCTTGTGAAAAAGAAATGCATGTTTTTTTGGTTGAATGCGCACTTGACGTGTACTTAAAAGTACATTTTTAAAAACTGTTCTTGCAGATAATATAATATGAATAAAATAAGGCAACTTGTACACTTTCATGACTGTTTCTTAACACATTTTTTAAAAAGTTCACTTTCTAATGATGTCAAATTGAAAATTTTACGTTAAAGTATGTTAAATCCTTGTTTTCATAATCTATTGCTGTGCTTTAAATAGTACACTTATTTTGATGTGTTGACTAACATACTAAAGCACATGTAAAGTTAACATTTTAAATTTACCTCATGACAAATGTGTGACTGCAAATATTTGAGCTGCCAAGTCAATTAATCGCAATTAATCACATCTAAAATATAAAAGTTAGTAAATATATATGTGTGTGTGTGCATAATATATATACTCACTCACTGCTTCATGCTTCATATATATATATATATATATATATATATATATATATATATATATATATAATATATATATATATATTATATATATATATATATATATACAGTATAGACAAACGTTTATGTTAGATGCAATTACAGTTTTTCTCGATTGTTTACACACATTTTCTGGTACTTGAGACACAATGACCACAATATGTAACTCATTCACCATTCCCCTGAACCAATCCTGCTAAACTACAAGCACAATTCCTGCTTTACACTCAAATTGTACTTCTAGAACACACTTTTTTCAAAACACTACACACAATTCTCTGCTTTTGGCACAATTTTCATGCAGAAAATCTCTTGTTTTCACAAGGAACACACTGCCATTCAAATATGCACACTGACTCATCACATGGGCAAACACCCGTCACACAGTTTTACAATTAACAATCAGAGCTTTAGCATAAAAGGGCAACAGGTCAGCTCTTCAATGGAGCAATGGATGCCAACATTGGATTTTTTTTTTTTTACTGTAACTGTATACAGTAAATTCTTCTGTTGTTTTGTATGTAGACCACTGTATGTACAACTTTGTGTTGGTTGGGATGTACACTGTGTACATTGTTTTTGTGGGAAAAATTACAGTAAATATATTTGTTACCATGTATTTGTGTGTTCTGAGTATAAAAACAATATTTGAGAATATTTTACAACACACTTATATATGTACTGTCTGTAGTAAGTGTAACACTGAAAAAAAAAAGCCTAAGTCATTATGATGAATGGAGAAGAAGTGTTTTCCATTCATCATTGTGTTTTACATTGAGCACATCAATGTTCAACTGGTTCTTATAAATGTCTATTCATATGATGGTTTGTGTGTGTCATTTGAAAACAAAATACCATTTTGAGAAGAAATAACATTGTTTTGAATGTAAAGTTTCATTTTGCAGGAGAATTGAGGGGTTTTGCCCATTGTGTGTGTTTTTTTGGATTTGTGTGTAGAGTTCTGAGAATATGAGGCATGCTTTCAGAAAATGTGTGTAAACAATCGAGAAAAACTGTAATCATGATTAATCGATTTGACAGCACTTATTTACTGTAAATACTGAAATTTTTGAATAGAAATTACATTAAAGAATATTTTAGTTTACCATAAATGTCAGCATCGGCAGTACACTTTAACTATATTTCAAAGACAATAGAAGAAATTATGAATGATTACATATAAAGATGTATTACTGTAAAGTGGGTCAAAAAACATTCTGTTTAGTTAACTGTGTTTAATATAAATTTACATTAACAATTAAGTGTCCGAAAACATATACAGTTCACACTTCAGTATATATATATATTCTTTAAGTAAGTACTGTATATTATTTCTGTAATAATTACTCTTTTTAAATGTATAATAAAGTCTTTTTTTTTTCCGCAAGTGAGACCAACATTGACTACCCTGTGCTAATCTTCAACATACAAGAGCAAAGTTTGCCATGACATATTTTTAAAGATAACTTTTGAAATATTTGTTCTTTTATAAGAGCAATCACAGGAATTTTGTGTCAGGATTTACAACTCAACTCAAAATTCACATCTATGGTTAAAATGCAATGTAAATGATGAATAATGCACTGTAATTATTTAATATCTGTTTAATTCATACTATGCAAGATAAAAACAATTGAGTGAAAAAAAGAGTGAGTGAGTGAGTGAGTGAGTGAGTGAGTGTGTGTGTGTGTGTGTGTGTGTGTGTGTGTGTGTGTGTGTGTGTGTGTGTGTGTGTGTGTGTGTGTGTGTGTGTGTGTGTGTGTGTGTGTGTGTGTGTGTGTGTGTGTGTGTGTGTGTGTGTGTGTGTGTGTGTGTGTGTGTGTGTGTGTGTGTGTGTGTGTGTGTGTGTGTGTGAGTGAGTGATAGAGTTAGTGTGTGTGTGTGTGAGTGTGTGTGAGTGAGTGAGTGAGTGAGTGAGTGAGTGAGTGAGTGAGTGAGTGAGTGAGTGAAAGAAAGAAAGTAAGAAAGACAGAAAGAAAGACTCCTGTCTCATTGGACTATAGGGTTTCACTCTCCCAACGAACGGGTGAGAAAATGTTTTTACTAGCATAGAAAAACACCTCCATAGCCTGACAGAAAATAATGTCTGCATTAAACTCAGAAGCTATTTTTGACTAGACTTTGAGTGTGTGTGTGTGTGTGTGTGTGTGTGTGTGTGTGTGTGTGTGTGTGTGTGTGTGTGTGTGTGTGTGTGTGTGTGTGTGTGTGTGTGTGTGTGTGTGTGTGTGTGTGTGTGTGTGTGTGTGACTCACTCACTCACTAAATGACTTCATTCATGAATCTGATATTAGAGAAACACGAGTTGTTTTGTTTCATAACCCTTACGATTTAAAACCAACAGTTCAATCAGTGCTGTGAAATGCTGAGGAAAAGAGGAAGAGAATGGAAATTAATTAGGAGAAACAAAACAAGCAGCGGAAGAGACAAGAAGAAAAGAAACAAACATCAGGAATTAATGAAACGAAAGGGCAAATAGAAACTCCTGCTTAAGTTTCCAAAGACCCAAGTAATCTCACATGCCTCTTCCTCTAGAAGTCAGAAGATCGATGTCTTGATAGAAGAATGTCTCGGATTTGTTTAGATATTCCGATTTCAATGTGGCCATTTTCATCAAATTCTTCCAAAAGCAAATGATCTCAGCTGCCATCCACATTCATTTCTGTTTAATGATATTACTAGCCATATATTCTCAAATATGCCAAACTTTTACTTGGATATTTTTTCTTATGAAAGTCTGTGGAGAACCGTTGTGTTTTGATAGTTTTAAATGCAACTGTACAGAAATTATGCAAAATGTGTAAAATGTCAAAACTCATTCTGTTCCACATAATATACAATCAGCTTTCACCAATTTATGAGGTTTTCTTTGTGATGGCAAGTTTTCCACAGGCGAGCACCACTCACATTTTCTCCAAAAGAAACTAGTTTTCTTACTGTAAGTCAACAATTGTCTTTCTTAAAAAAAACGTAAGGAAAAGTGTCTGAGAAAATTTGATACAGAATTCTCAGTTGTGCTTCATATCTACATTATAAGCACAGCAAATTCGCACACACTCACGTTGCGTTTCCATGTTTTATGGGGATTCTCCATAGACATAATGATTTTTATATAGCCTACTGTATAAACTGTATCTTCTCTCTGCATTTGTACATTTTTAAAAACATCACTTAGTCTGATTTATAAGCTGTTTTCCAAAAAATGTCCCCACAAAGACAGGATTTCAGATATTGCCATCTTTGTGGGGACATTTTGTCCCCATAACATAGGGATAACCAAGACCACACACACACATACGCACACACGCACACAAATCCCAACAGGGATTTGGGTTTATTGATATGAGGGGCCTCAATTAGATAAACAAAGATGAAGTCATTGCAGTCAATTACTGTAATCATCTACTAGAGCCTTCCAGAGGGAACACATGAGGAGAGAGAGAGAGAGAGAGAGAGAGAGAGAGAGGGAGATGACAGAGTTGGAGGAAAACAGGAAGAAATTGAGGAGACGGAAAACTGCAAGAATAATAAGAGTCATATTTTTACAGAGCAAATTTTAGATGAAACGCTGACAACTTTACATGGTATTCAGATTTGTGAATTTGTTTTGAAAGATATTAATACTTCTATTCAGCAAGGATGCATTAAATTCATCAAAAGTGACAGTAAATATTATATATTATTTATATTATATTTATAGTGATAAATATAGTAATGTTACAAAAGATTTCCATTTCAAATGAATGTGGCCCAGTTCCTTTTGAACTTTCAATTCATCAAAGAATCCTGAAAAATCACAGTTTCCGCAAGAATATGAAGCAGCACAACTGTTTTCAACATTGATAATAATCATAAATGTTTAGTGAGCAGCAAATCATCATATTAGAATGATTTCTGAAGGATCATGTGACACTGAAGAGTAATGATGCTGAAAATACAGCTTTGATCACAGGAATAAATTACATTTTAAATAAAACATTCAAACAGAAAACAGTTATTTTAAATTGCAATAATATTTTGAAATATTGTTGTTTTTACTTGATATAAATCCAGCTTTGATGAGCTTCTTTCAAAAACATAAAAAAAATCTTACCAACCCCAAACTTTTGAACAGTGCTGTACATCTTAAAACACATTTTAGGAGTTTGCCCTCAACTATTGCCCTCAATTATTTCTCTTAGGAACCATGTCGGCTTAAATGGATAATTCTCCAAAAATGAAAATTCTGTCTTTATTTACTCACCCTCCTGCTCTTCTAAACCTGTGGTTGTACGTCCATGTGTCAAAGTAAAAAAACAGCACAAAAGTGGGTCATACGGCGTGTGCTGCTGTGCATTAGAGATGCAACAGATTGCAGTTGATCCGTGATCCATACGGACCAGACTGGAAGTTTATCATTTGCATGTGTTTTGTCTTGCCGATTTACACATTCAAGCGATTTTTAACCATTAAGTGGCGAAAGAGAACTGGCCCGCTGTAATCTGAGCGTACAGCCGCACACAAACACACCGAGAGAGACGCTTTTCAGCACACGAACACCGAATTGATTCCTCTTTTGCGTCTCCTCCCGCTTGAACGGCCACATACACACAAAATCATGTTAAAATACCAATCCTGGCAAGTATTCTCGCAAACACAGTCTGTTATTTCTTAAGTGAACGAGAAAGAAATCGGATGTGTATCATTATATTAGATCCGTGCATTAGGTCTTAAAGTGACAGTAGCCTTTAAACACCTGCGGCTGTCTGTCATTAATGTTAATCAATCAACAAAACACTGCTTTAACAAAGATTCATCTATATTTCATTTATACAGTGAACACTATGATGATAACATTTCTGTACCTAAATACTACTTTTACACTTTACTGTATTTGAAACTTTGTTAGCCTATATTGTATTTATCTATGGTTGTAATTTGTGTCTCTGTTCTTATTTGACTATTCACTCGTCTTAAATAATGTTAGGAGTTTGCTGTGGTATCGAAGTAGTTAAAGTAGGCTTTAAGTTATAAATGAAAAGTAAAGTTACATCCCCCACAGCCACACCCCCCAATTATGATTATTATTTATCTTTGGCTGATCTGAAAAACAATCCAATCCGTGACTCAAAAACCATCAAATGACCCGAACCACGAGTTTTGTGATCCGTTGCAACACTACTGTGCACTATATTCTAAATGTGCACTATATATATTTTCTTTATTAGCGCTTAAGAGATCATTAGTATAAACTGTTGTTGTGTGGGGGGGGAAATATCTGCCTAAAGCAGACATACATTTAATTTATGTTCCATGAAAACCAGGTAGATCATCCATCTAGACTATAATGAAAGCACATAAAAACAGCTCCAGTCAGAATCCATCTTTTTCTGGGTTTTCCAGCATTGAAAATAGGAGATCATATAAAAAAAATAGAATAAAAAGTAAAAGCATAGGCGGGCGAGGAAGTCATCCTGACCGCAAAAGCTAACATGATGATGTTGATTTTACCAGAATATGAGAATGTAAGTATCCAGAAAGGAAATGATTCCTAATGTGAGATGAATGCAGAATGAAGAGTATCACAATGCTCAAATGAAATGCACACACACACACACACACACACACACTGGGGGGAAAGCTTATAAAATCTCTATGAGTGCAACAAAGCCTCACACATAAACAACTGCACAATGTTTATCTTGGCTTATTATTCATGAGAAAACATGATTGAAGTGAAACCATTAACATACTCTCACATTCTCTCTCTTAAACACAAACAAACACACATACAAACTAAACTAAATCCGTATCTCTGTGCCATATGGGCGTACATGTACAAGCAGCACATTTCCACATTATACCAACACACTGAGATTTACATTTATGTATTTACCCGAAAATAAATGTTTTTATAAATAAATTATCCAACTTTGAAATCGGCACGAAACAGAAGTTGCGAGTCTGTTATTGCTTACCGTGACGTATATCTGAGTGAAACGGCTTCTCGAACACTGAGAAATGAAGGGCGGGGCTTGATTTTGTCCATTGGGAATTGATTGGATGTTTGTGGTTTGTTATTGGTCGATCTCATGTGAGTGACAGGTTGCCCCGCCCTCGCGCCAGTAATCGCATCATCAGAGAAATGATGACGCTGAAAGAGGGGAGGATATTTTTGAATAAAGATTACGAGGGCACATGAATTAAAAAAAATATATAATGATGTGCATGGATAAGTCATTTATAATGTGTACTGCAATATTGCATTAAAAATAAGAATTGTCAATTTGGATTTCATGGTGACTTTAATGTGAAATTTAGAGAGCAGACACAGGCAAAGAAAACAACATTACAGGCCTGGTAAAGATTTGAACCCCCTAGTGAGAGAGGGAAAGGTCAACTATGTGCCCTGATACAGATATAAGGGTGAATGATTGTTAAGAGGATGTGTGTGTTGGGGGAGACACACTGAATCCGGTGACATATTAACATTTGGAGATGAAAGAGGGAAAGGCCCTCAGAGGAAGCTGTTTCAGTGAAATTCTTCCTCATTCTCCATCCCAACAGGGGAAGAATGCAATTACTGCGGTGTTTCCATGCCCACTGTGGGCCAGTGTCCTCTGGGACTCTCACACACACACACACACACACACACACACACACACACACACACACACACACACACACACACACACACACACACACACACACACACACACACACACACACACACACACACACACACACACACACACACACACACACACACACACACACACACACACACACACACACACACACACACACACAACAACTGATACTGAAGCATTCGGGGAATGCAGGTGTTCAAAAGCAATGGCAGCTAAAGCATTCGCTGCTCTTTCTGGCCCAACGTGTGAATATGTCAAATCCTTTAGACCCTGGACCTCTCTGCTGAAAAGCCTTGTTTCATCTGAGTAAAAGGCAGTTTAATGAATTAAAAAAGTCTAATGAAGGCAATTAAAGATTGTTGAGCATTTTGCAATGCAAGGAACATCAATCTGTTGTTTGCTCATCTTTTCTCTGATCATTTTACATTTTTCTTGCTGGATTCATCATTTGTAAGTTTCTTTAAACAGAAGCAGCTAAATGAATAAATGTAAACGTAATTACGCAATCCGACATATAACCTTAGACCAGTCTCACCAGGTTTAGTTATATATTTTTCAACATAAACTAACCTGAAAGTTAATAATAAAGTTTTGATGTTAAATATATTTATATCAGCTTCTCAGATATAGCCAGTGTTTGGCACTTTACACAAATACTAGTGTTCAAAATATGACTTGAAGTCGATTTCTTTTGCAAAGAAATTAAAGGAAGTGCTTAACCTTCATAAAAAAGTTTTTGCTTCACTCAGGAGGTCAAATTAAATAGTATGCTATTTACATTTATTTTTCAATGAGGTTTGCCATTTTTATACCCGTTTTTCAAAATTTAGGACACATCTGAGAACAGCATAATATCTCATTTATATGAAAAAATAAACAAGTTTAGGTCTGGGGTAGGGTTAGGGTTAGACCGCTAGGAGGCGCCTTCTGGTCCATATCTATCTGCGTCTCATATTGACGCTAAAGGGTGCCATGTGCGTTGGATGTAGACGAAATGTCAAAAGCGTCTGTATATGACGACTTGTGATGAGAAGGTTTGTTATTGATAAACTTTTATTTACCAATATTAAAAAATAAAAATACTTTTTATAAATACGTTTTATAATTTTTCTTCCTATAATTTTGATAACAGGGTTGAATGGTTGAGCTTGTAACAGGACACCAAATAGTTCCTTACTGTACATTTATACTTTTAGCAGATGTGTTCTTTCCAAAAACAACATAATAAAGTGCACAAGTCACTATATTGGCCAAAACAAGGACAGTCAGCTGAGTAAACACACCGCACAATCACAGAGAAGAAGCTTAGTACAACCGCAGAAACAACTTCAAAGAAGAACTTACATGAAATTCATTTGAAAAGTGGATACCTATACCAAATATAAAGAAATCAAGAAAGAAAGAAAAACACATCAGAAAATGAGATATAGCACTGTAACCAACAGTTATACTCGTATATCAAGTATACCATAAAATTAGAAGATTAGAAAATTACACAGTACAATGATGGCAACGTTTTTCCTTTGCGTATTTTTGCGCACAGACAACAACACCGTCAAAACAACTAAAATCCGCAAAAACGACTAAAAACGCTGTATTCTGCTGCCGGGCCAGTAGATGGCGATGTCACTTTGTAAAGAAACACTACACGCCTATAAACTGAACATGTAATATGCATACGCATGCCGTCACCGTTTTCACAAATGCGTGTTATTGTAGTTTACACTGAGATGATAACGGTTTAGTTTTTAAAAACGTGTACTTTAAAACTCGTTTTCAAAATTGTGCATTTTCAGGCCCCCAAAACGCCGCTGTCGTGACAATCCGTGTAAAAAGTTTTCAGTTCATTGAAAGTGGTGTAGTGTAAACGGCCCCTTAAAAAGTCTATAAAAATAGGAACTACTGTTAATTTGAAGGAATCTTGTGTATGGATTTTTCACACGTGTGCACTGTGTTGTGTTTCAGGATTAAAGAAAATGTCCATAAAATGTATGGATAATGTCCTAGCAGAAAACTACTTGTACCTTTTCCATTTTTATGGATTTTTTTTTTCTTCTTACAGTGTATAGATTCATGTCATAGGGCATGTAAGCTTTCTGGGCAGTGAGCTGGTTTTGTGAGTTACGATAAACCTGGTTTCTATTACTCTGGAAAAAGAGAGCAGGGTAAAGGAGAGGACATTTACACACACACACACACACACACACACACACACACACACACACACACACACACACACACACACACACACACACACACACACACACACACACACACACACACACACACACACACACACAAATGGTGTCTTGGGGGCCCCAATAAGCCTGCAAAGGTCAAAATATCCATAACTCACTTTGCACAAAACACCCATATGAGAAAATAGTGAGATTGTGCCTTCCGTAGCCATCGCCGATCAACACCGGTTATTTTTACACTCGCCCAGATAACGCCTGGCCAAACGTCTGGGCTGCAACTCTTCTGCAATATGTCTTCCTCAACTCAACACACTTTCACTAGAAATTAAAAAAAAAAAAAATAGGAGAAACATGATTGTATGGTAAGTGTGTATGTGTATAGCCACACAAGACAAATTTGTCCACAGACATATTACAAAAACCTCAAAATGGGGACTTAAGCATTTGGTAAAACAATTTATAAGTGAAAGAATGTTGTTGTTTTTTATATTAAAAATGCTAAAAGTTTTCTTTCTTCTATTAGGCCGTTGTGTGAGCTCATACATCTCTACGCTACTGTCCACAAAATCGCGCTGAAATTTAAAACATTTAGATACATTTTCATGCAATGTCGATTTTCTATATTGTCAATAGTGTAGCGACACATGAAACACTGCTCACGCAAAAAAGTCACGTTCAAACCACAGCAAATTTCACGAGACAAACTTAAACATGAGCAAAATCTGCACGATTTTCAGTCATTATATTTAGTTTTATGTAAAAATGCACGGTTTGTCCTAATTTAAATAGCTAAGTAATGGCCCGTTCACACCAAGTTCTATAAATGTATAAGTAGGCCTATAGTATAGTTGAGTCCTCACCAGAATTATAACAAAAACGGCACAAAGGAACAAAGGAACAATATTGTTGGAATCACTTTCAGAGTGATTTGTCCCTTGCTGATGAACAATAAAATCATTGACAGCCAATCAGAATCCATCCTGCTTTAAAGAACTCAACATTTAAAGTGGTGGACGACAAAACTGAAAGATAGAAAGATATCATGTGTTGTTGTGGACGCTTATATTGTTATCGCTATAGTTATCTTTTTAGTTATCATTCTTGGTGTGAACGGCCCATAAATGTGTGTTTTTTTGTATATTTGAGTTTTGGAAGTTCAGAACTGTGGATATGTGTGGAGAGAGAGAGAGAGAGAGAGAGAGAGAGAGAGAGAGGGAGAGAGAGAGAGAGAGAGAGAGAGAGAGAGAGAGAGGGAGAGAGAGGGGGGGGGGAGCGCTATGGCTAACAGTAATCTCATCTCATGGGGAGTGTGACATGGCTCTCGTATAAATGGGTTAAAAAAACACCAACACACACACACACTCAAGCTCACAATCCCTGTGATCTTCACAACACGTGTATCTACACACACAAGCACAGTCTGAACTCAAATCATACTCAGTCACTGCACAAACACACACACACACACACACACACACAAACCTAACACAAACGGCACTTATGAAGGACAAACAGTCATATCGTAACCAGATGTTGGGAAAAATCAAAACCAAATGATCCGGCCTTGAACGTGTGTGTGCACAAGTATGGAAACTCACACGTGCACAAGACACAGCTCTACATGTCCTCAGTTATGAGTTAGCATGTGTTATAATCACTGAACAGAAACGGAATAATAAACAGACAGACAGATCACACCATGATCATATTAACTCATGAGACAAAGGCCAGAACACTCCAGCTCATTATAATATTAATCTGGGTTTCTCTGATTACTCATCTATCACCAAGTCCAATTCACTGTTTGTAATTGCATCAGAGTGGCTGTGTATGTTAACTTATGGTTAATTTCCCAGCTTAATTCCATATGAAACAAAATGTTCTCTTTCTTTTTCTTTTTATCTTTCTTTCTTTCTTTCTTCACATGGCAAAGTTAATTTGTCTTTGCTAAAGTCAATTTAAAGGACCAAAACAAGGTAGTAAATCAACTTTAATAAGAAGTTCTGGATGCATGCTATTTGTACAAGGGTTGAGTTTTCAAAGAGAAGTTTAGGCGTTCGGTCAACTTGCGGTCAGTGTTGAGGAGGTTTAAGAATTTATGGTAAACTAGTTTCTGACAAGAATAATTGTAAACGGAGAACAGAAAGGATGAGGTGTTACTGGGGAAAAAAGAGAGAACAGAAGGAAGCAGTGACCTTTTTCAGCAGCCTTGGTTCCAGAAATATTTTCTTTTTCCAAATTAATTTTCTCCAAAGGGATTTCTAACAATTCGTCAACAAAAGAGACTAAATCAGCCAGCTCCAGGGTGAATCATAACATTGGAACTTTACAGGAAGGGGAAAAAAAATTCAAATGGAAAAAAATAAGACAAATCGAACTTTGCGAACTTTTATATGCCTAGGCTAGGCCTATAAAAAAACCCGAAATGTTATTAATGAGCGAGTGCAAAAAACAAACAAACTACTTTTCCTTCAAAACATGTTTTTATCCAAATACACTTATAAAAAAAGAGCCTAATATTGATTTATGTTTAGAGCTGTCGAGGACGGATTTTGAGGAAAATTGCATACAAATACGTCATTAACACGTGCGTGTAGGCTTAACGGTCACGTCACTTCGTTTCGGTTGACAGAGAAAGGTAGCTCTGGCTGTGGGTAGCATGAAACTACATGAAAGTTTGTTTGAATGAGAAAAATGTACCATGGATCATTTAAAACGGCAAACTGACCAGTTGTAAAAACACTGAAACCGTTATTTATGTGTCGATCCATCCGCTCTAATGAGATCGTGTATGTTTTTTTTTACAGTCTATGGTATGTTTCTTTCCACCGGTGCCTCATTCATCCGCGCAGAGGAGCAGAGCCGAAGCACATCCAAAACAATGTTCTTCCGCAAGACGCGTGCAGATTTTATCTTTAGAATCAGAATCAGAATCAGAAAGAGCTTTATTGCCAAGTATGCTTGCGCATACGAGGAATTTGTCTTGGTGACAGTAGCTTCCAGTACACATACAATATAAAGTGACAAGACAAGTGACAAGTAACATAGGTATAAATAAAATAAAATAGAAAAAATAAAAATAAAATAAAAATAAAAGATTATAAATGATAAATATATATAAAGTTATAAGGTGCTATAATGAAATGTCTGAGGGAAGTATTGCACATGTTTGTTCCACAGTAGGGGAACATTTAAGTGTTCATGAGGTAGATGGCCTGGGGAAAGAAACTTTTCCTGTGTCTGGTTGTTTTTGTGCTCGGTGCTCTGTAGCGTCGACCAGATGGTAACAGTTCAAACAGAAAGTGTGCTGGGTGTGACGGGTCCAGAGTGATTTTGCGAGCCCTTTTACTCACTCTGGATGAGTGCAGTACTTTGAGTGTGGGAAGGGTAGTGCCAGTGATTCGCTCAGCAGTCCGAACTATCCGCTGTAGTCTACGGAGGTCGGTTTTGGTAGCAGAGCCGAACCAGACGGTGATGGAAGTGCAGAGGATGGACTGGATGACAGCTGAGTAGAACTGTACGAGCAGCTCCTGTGGCAGGTTGAATTTCCTCAGCTGACGCAGGAAGTACAGTCTCTGTTGGGCTTTCTTCACAATAGAGTCTATGTGAGTGTCCCACTTCAGATCCTGAGAGATGGCGGTGCCCAGGAACCTGAATGACTCTACACTCCAGTCACAGTGCTGTCCATGATGGTGAGTGAAGGGAGTGCAGGGGGGTTTCTCCTGAAGTCCACGATCATCTCCACTGTTTTGAGCGTGTTCAGCTCCAGGTTGTTATAACTGCACCAAAGAGCCAGCTGCTCCACCTCCTGTCTGTACGCAGACTCGTCACCGTTCCGGATGAGTCCGATAACAGTAGTGTCGTCCGCAAACTTCAGGAGCTTGACAGAGGTGTCTTTAGAGGTGCAGTCATTTGTGTACAGGGAGAAGAGCAGTGGTGAGAGAACACATCCCTGTGGAGCACCGGTGCTGATGGTGCGGCTGTCGGACGTGATTTTGCCCATTCTGACTAGCTGTTGTCTGTCTGTCAGAAAGCTGGTGATCCATTGACAGATGGAGCTAGGGACAGGGAGCTGGGTCAGTTTGGTCTGGAGCAGTGATGGGACGATGGTGTTGAAGGCAGAACTAAAGTCCACGAACAGAATCCTTGCATAGGTCCCTGGTTTGTCCAGATGTTGTAGGGTGTAATGCAGTCCCATATTGACCACATCATCCACAGACCGGTTTGCTCTGTAGGCAAACTGCAGGGGGTCCAGCAAGGGTCCAGTGATGTCCTTCAGATATGCTAACACCAGTCTTTCGAATGACTTCATGGCCACAGATGTTAAGGCAACAGGTATGTAGTCATTGAGTCCTGTGATCTTTGGTTTCTTCGGGATTGGGATGATGGTGGAGCGTTTAAAGCAGAAAGGGACTTTCTGCTAGCTTTAACGGCTAGAGGTCCAAGTTACATCTTCCCCGTTTCACAGACAAGGCTTAAGGTAGTCCCGGACTAAACTGCATGTTTGAGCTGTTTTAACAGAAAGCAACTTGCACTTATTTTACACAATCAACATATACATCACTGCTACAAATGAAAAAGGTTTTTCTAGGACCTACCATTTTCGTTAAGTTGCACTGAAAGTGACAGAAGTGCAAATGTGACAACTTACCCCGTATGCGGGGTTAATTGTAACAGACAGAGGGGTTAGTTGTAACACTTGTGTGTAACACACATAATTCAGTACTATTTTATCTGTATAGTTTGATATTGTTTGTACATCTGTATAGATATATATCCATACTTCCAGTTCCATCCCTCATCCAATCATCCTTCTATTATGGATAAATAAATACATATGATGAAAAAATGTACTTGCATGGTGTCAAAACACACTTTGTCCAGTATCTTCCCGAAATCTTATCAAAACTTTCCACAAATCCGCAGAAACACAACTTGCTTGACCCTGACTAACTATGTAAAAGGTCCGTGTTACATTTAACCCTGCATTAGGTTGTGCCTAACCCCTATATCTTAAAATATGCCAGTGCCATTGTTTTGTCTCAAGATGCACACCAGCAATGCACTTTAATAAAAGCTACTTAAATGTCTTAATTGTACTAAGGCCTAATCCTGGTTTAATCTAAGCCCTGTCTGTGAAACCAGGCCATATGTAGCTTTAACATGCTTTATGAAATCCTACTCACACAAACTGCACACATTCAAAATTCAGCAAATTAATCAATTTTTTTTACTAACCCTAAAAAGATCATAATGGGATCAATTGAGAATCTACTGGATGAACTGTGTATATAATTACACACATTATAAAATGTATGTATGTTAGAATTCCAGAGGCAACACTTTACAATAAGGTTTCATTTGTTAACATTAATGCATTAGATAACATGAAATGACAATGAACAATAATTTAGTTTTACAGCATTCAAAAATCTTTATTAATGCTTTAGTTAATCGCAATACAAACATTAATTGCTTGTGTGTGTCCGTTCACAGTGAATTAACTACTTAAAAAACATTTATTTAAAAAATGAGTAAATGTTAAAATTAAGCCATAAATGCTGTAGCAGCGTAAGTTCATGTTAACAAATTTACGATAGGCTACATTTACACGACAACGATGGCTTAAAACAGAGAATCTGCGGACAGATACCGTCAAAACAATCCCCATTCATGGATCCACGAAAACGACTAAAAACGCTGCATTCTGCTGCCAGGCCAGTAGATGAAACACTATTGAACATGTAATGCGCATGTGCATGATGTCATTGCTTCCACAGATTTGCATTTTTATTGTTTACATGGAGACTGTTTCTAAAATTTAGCGTTTTCACTTTTCAGGCACCCGAAACGCTGTTGTCGTGTAAATGAATGGCCAAAACAAATAAAACTGTTTCTAGTTGAAAACGGTGTCATGTAAACAGTCCCTCAGTTAACTAATGTCCACATTCCAGAGGAAAATACTCATTAATCCTGAATCTGTTTCTAACGGTCCTTCTAAAAGCTCTTTTAGGTTGGAAAGGAAACAGTAGACATTTTCACTTCAGTTCTGAGCTAATTATTTCTGGCAACTCGACCAATCACGTTAATGTGGCTAATTAATTGGGAACAAACGACTTGATGATGAACAGGTGACAGACAACAGCAAAGCATGCTTTCCGTGGATAAAACACACACACAAGCTGTCTGGATTCATGCTGGAGTGAATTGAGTGGGTTTTAACTTTATTGATCTTTAATTTGATTTTGAAATGCCTCCTAAAAGAGCTTCTGCAGCACCGACTGCCACGATCCCAAAGGATCCTGAGGATGAAACCATTGACCCGAAACCAGGTTTGCAAGCAGTTTTGTGATGTTTATCAAATTCAAAAATGTTCCTATTAGGATTTGTTGCAGTGTGACTTGTTTAAATGTTGTTTAAGATGCTCCTGAAAGCTCAAGCACTAAGGCTGCTGGACGCAAGGTTCCTCTGCACCCATCCACCATGGAGATGGTGAAAGAAGCTCTGAAAGAGCTGGACTCCAGAAAGGGTGTTTCAACTCAAGCAATCCGTAGCTACATCAAGGAGAAGTACAAGACCGTGGATGAGACCCGGCTGAAGTTTATGGTGCGGAAAGCCCTGAACAAAGGCATCGAGACTGGTGTGTTCGTGAGACCTGCGAATTCTGGGGCAACGACGACAGGTGCTCAAGGGCGCTTCAGGGTAACTTCCATTTCTCTTGTGCCGTTCTTTGAATCATTGTTAGGAATTTCAATATAACGTAATGCCTGAATGGTCACCATGTCCTCCTTCAGATTGCTGTCAAGACCAAAGCGAAGGTGCAGTCAAAGGAAAATGCTGATCCAAATGTGGAGAAAGCATCCAAACCGAAGAAAGCCAAGGCAACTAAAGCCAAGGGTGAAGGTAAAGTTTAAGTAGGCTATTAAAGTGTTTTAAACTTGTCTTTCAAGGCATGTTTACACTAAAGTTAAGAATTGTTCTAATTCTAAGAGAATTGCAAGCATCCACAATGAATGCAGAGAGTAAAGGTGTTCTTGGTCACTTGCTAAGCTTTGCAAATAGCATATCGCTATGTACACTAAATAAAAATGGCAGTACTTTCTTTGCAATAAGTGTAAATAGTTTGATTTATACTTGCAAATAGTGGCAGATGCTATTTGCACCTCAGTGTTGTACATTAAACGGTATGCCGTGATTAACGGAGTTTAAATGTTTCAATTTATAAAGCACAATTTAAAAACAACTGCCGCTAAAATGCATACAAAGACACAAGTAACAACAAAGACAGAATTCATGAATTCTAAGCCAGATCAAATAAAGATTTTAACTTTGATTTAAAAATGGATATTGTGGGAGGAGTTCTGATTTGAACAAGTAAAACCGTTCCAAAGTCTCGATGCGGAAAATGCCCGTCACCCCTCGACTTTAGTCTGGATTTAGGGATGACTAAGAGCCTCTGATTGGTAGACCTAAGAGCTCTCCCTGGTTTAAAAAGCCTCTGCCAATAGGTGGGCTATTTGCGCTTGATGTAAATAGAAAGTCCTTTCTTTTCTTTATATTAATCTCAATCTGTTGTGCTGTGGTTATGTTGACATCACTGCAGGTTGCACTTAGAGTAAACCAATCATTGTGGTCCATTGGTGTAGCTGGGTTATGTTTTTGTCGTGAACTGGTCTTGGGACTGAAAGCCCTTCGTGTAAACCTTGTGTTATATAGAATAACTGCTGTGACAACTATTTTAGTAATGTCATGAATGCTTCAGTCTTTTTAATGGCTGTCCCCCCTCGCATTCAAGGGACAAGCAAAGAAAAGAAGCCCGCAAAGAAAAAGGAAGCCACAGATGTGAGTTGTCTTATTTTCACCTTATACATTCTCAGCTGTGAAGTCAGAACGCACATCCACCCTCTTTCTATCTTCTCTTTCTCTTAGGATGCTAAGACTAAGACGCCTGAGAGCGATGCCACCGCCTCAAAGGTGGCCCCTGCGAAGAAGCCAAAGGTGAAGAATGCTGTAAGGGAGGGTGGACCGGAGCCCAAACCCACCAAAGCTAAAAGAGCTTCTAAAGCATCAAAAGAGGGAGCTGAGGATCCAGCTCCTAAGAAAGGAGGAAAGAAAACTGCAGCAAAGGCAGAAGAGGGTGACTCTGGAGAGAAAGTCGCTGTAAAAGCCCTGGGGAAACGAGGAAAAAAGTGATGCGTGGCTTTTTTACTGTTTTTACTCTTATGTAGTGACTTTTATTCAAGCACTTGTATACCAAATAAAGCTTTTTACGTATGTTCAAGAGATGTGTCATTGGATGTCATTGAGCTAGTTTGGTGGGAAGTGAGTGCTGGTTTAAGGCTCTTTCGAAGGCTAGGTTGATGGCTGCAATGTTAGCTGATGGTTAACCAGGTTCATAGTATTACACTGGCTGTGTCCTAAATCGCATGTTCTCAAGAGTACGTGCTTATTTAGAATAATTCACTACCACTAAAGTAGCCTACATTTCTAAGGCTGTTTAGACCCGATGTACGTAATTGTTTACATGACGTGCACTACTGGTGAAACCCTTGACGTGTGTTTAAATGGAACACCCTAAGCCCTTGATCCCTTGGAATCTGCTATGTAGCTTTTTTTTCTTCTTTTTTCAAGGGACTGTTAGTTTTTTATTTAAGGGGCTACCGGAGGAGTTTTGAGATCTGTAGTCAAAATAGACTTGACCCTCCCTTTGCCAGCAAATACATTTTTTTTTTTTTCTATGACCCTCAAATGACTGAAAGGTGTGACCCTCCCCGATAACTTGATTACTTGTAGGTTACTGGTTTGCGCTTGGCAAAGATGTTCAGATAGCCTTTTCTTTTTTTTTTTTTTACAACCATGACAAACGACTTAACCTCTGCTTTCTCCTCTTATCACACTCCACTGTTACAGTGGCCATTTCAGTAGATTTACTCACTAACATTGTTGTGGAAACACAAGCATGGAAAACTAAAATATGCTAGTATCGTTCGCGCTACAGCGCACATTCTATCAGCTGCAGTTCTGTCGCCTCAGTCCCAATACTGTAAAACTCGACGTACATTCACATCACATGTTAATGCAGTGGTAGAGTTACTCACAGGACACTGCACTTATTCGCAATCACAAAAGTTCATTATTTGCTCGTGCTTTAAAGGGATACTCCACTTTAAAATGAAAATTCTGTCATATACTTACCCTCATGTTGTTTCAAACCTGTAAGAATTTCTTTCTTCTGCTGAACAGAAAGGAAGATATTTAGAATAATGTCAGTAACCAGACAGTTTCTGGTCCCATTGACTTCCATAATAGGAAAAAATATGGAAGTCAATGGGACCAGAAACTGTTTGGTTACTGACATTATTCTAAATATCTTCCTTTCTGTTCAGCAGAAGAAAGAAATTCTTACAGGTTTGAAAGGTCGAGGGGGGGTCGAGACTGAGAGAGCTACATGGAAAAATATGCACAAAACAAGCCACTTTGAAATTTTGCTGTTTTCATGAATGCAAAAGTTGGGTGACCCTCCCCCTAGACTAAAAAAAGTTGGATGACTCTCCCCTCAACAAAGAATAAAAGACATGACCCTCCCCTATTTTCCTCCGGTGGTCCATTCCATAAATACCAAACGGTCCCTTATGAAATAGCTACGCACCATTCTATAAACCTTATGCGCCAGAGAAACGAGGGCGCCGCCATCTTTAGAATATTGTCTTTTAACTTCCGTTTTTGCGGCTGCTCTGTATATTTTTATGGCATTGCTGTCCAGGAGTAATTCGCTTTTTAAGTGGATTTACTTAATGTAAAGTTAACGAAAGTTATCATGAGGACTGTAATGTTTAAAGCAGATTACTTAACAAATGTCAGTAGACGGGAAGATTTTAAAACGAGCCGTGCATTAATAAACACGCAAAATTGCTGTGAAAATACAGACCGGAAGTCAAAAGACAACGAGCGCAGCGCTGAAAAGGGGCGGGGCTACATAAGGGGCGGGGCTACATAAGGGGCGGGGCTACATAAGGTCTATAGGCCTGTGTATGCTTGGGCCATTAAGTTAATGTAAAAATTAAATACACAAATGTAAATAATATAAACTCTGATAATGTCAACGTAAGGTACAAGTATTAAATGTCAAAATAATGCCAATATCTAGAGTTGTGTGGGTTGGGAGTACATGAAGCGCAATCTGTTGTGACGTCACAATCATGGTCTATGGATCTGCCTGAATGCCCAAAATTGAGGGGTCAAGGATCTGTCCGAATAAACTAACCTCATCTACTTGTTGAACGCTCTTCAAATGGTGGGGATTCTCTGTGGGGAAGTGCTTGAGTAAGTTTGCGAGTGTGTCTAAAAGTGGAGTTAAATGTAGGCTATGAATGTACTGCATTCACCATTCGCACTTCACTGCCATTAACAAACTCTCCCGTGGCCTTGTGGGATATAAAGTGTCCATTGTATGTGCACTTCAGACTCTCGCCGGATGTACTCGGTCATCTAGGCGCTTTTTGAGTACTGTGAATTCAGATGTACTACTCGTAATTTATTATTTTTAATTTGTATACTGTATAGTAGAGAAGTGTTTTATTTCAGATGCAGCCAATGTTTAAAAACTGTTTATGGTTCTAAACCCAGCAGCTGTGACTGACAACTTTAGCAAAAAAATTTTTAAAATGCATTCAAAATATTTTATTTACAGTATTTTGTTATATTGAAACTTGAATTTACAGTATTTCATCATCTGAAATGGTGTTTAAAATGGCAAATTGTGAAATTATCCAAAATAAATGTTAGCATTTAGCAAGTAGCCCTCAAATATTTTTCATTTAATCTGTTAGTCTGTGTTTAAACTGCAGTCACTGTCAATCATCTTAATTTTGGGTGTGACTCATGGAACGATAATACAGAGTCTACCGTTGGTCATCTTAGCAACGTGGGAAAAACAACTTCTATTCAAATTCTTTCAAATAGAGAGCGAGCAACGAATACTCTTTATAATCACTGAGTTCGCCTTTTAACACTTTTGCTTTTTGGCCAATGGGTTTTTGTATACAGATGTATACAGATGAAACTCGAAAAATGAGAATATCGTGCAAAAGTTTGTGTATTTCAGTATTTCAAATTAAAAGGTGAAACTAATATATTTAGTATATATAACTATATACATATGCATGATTATACTTTTCAGAGGGCCGACATTTCTGTATTTAAAATCCTTTTTTTTTATTGATTTCATGTAATATTCAAATTTTCTGAGATTTAGAATTTGGGGTTTTCATAAGCTGTAAGCCATTATCATCAAAATTATAACTTTTGCATGATATAATTTTTTTTCGAGTTTCACCTGTATATAGATATATTCTTTTTTTTTTTTTACGACATAAAATACATCAGTAATACCCCCTTGTGCTTTTAAAAGCTGTTAAGTGTCTTGAAAAAGGTGGTTTCTAACAAGTGTCTAAATGGGACTCCAAATGTTTTTCGCACCAAACGGGTAAGCTCATCTACTCACCAGTCGCTTTCACAACCTCATTGTGTATAATCACGTTGTTGCATACTATTCTAAGTCAAACTTTCAGAGAAAATGTGTTTGTTTGTTTTAATAAATACTGAAACAGTTGACTGAAGCTTAAAGGTGGTGATGTTGAAGTGCTCTTTGTTCATAGCTTTTTACTTCTGCCGTTTGTTAGTCACAGAGATTATTTCCTGCAATAATCCATAAGTCAATGGAAAAATTAAGCAAAAAAAATTGTCAAAGGAACCAGGGTGATTCTAACTTCTGGGTTGGCTGACAAAAAGAAGTCATGCTCTATAGTTTTAATTGAGTGCGTTTGAGGGTGCTTAATGAATCACACCGATTTTCTCCATGTTGGATGTAATTGGCTGTTCGCTATTCAGGTCACACTTTCCAATGCACATGCTATTGAGATAATTACAAACTCCTGATGAAATCCCGAGGTAGTTTATAGCAAGTGTTGTGTGGCCGCTGGTTTTTGTCAAGTCAAAGACAACTCCTTTGTAAGACAGGCTTCTGCAGGACTAGTGTGGGTTTTTACTCAACAGGGATGTATGTTGATATCTTCATGCTATCTTTACAAGGATAAAAAGTATTTAGGCTAGCTAAAGCTGATCCCGTATCGGAGTAACCCCCGCCCAGGTTAAGGGAAGGCCTGAGCAGTCAAGACAATCACATTAAGACTTGCTGATCCGCAGGAAAGACACCCGGATCAGAGGTCGCCTGACAATGAAATTATTCACTCTGGGACTGAGACTGATTGTAAACGTTCGGCCCCTTGAGGGAAGTTTAATAAGACAGCTTTAACTGTGTAGTTTCCACCACGCTCGGGTCCCCGAGGGCCCGCGGAAGCCTGAGGCGAACGAAGGGCCGATTCAGGCGAAAATCCCTCTGATTACCCTCTCATTAGTGCACGGCTCCCAGCCAGGTGAAATCACTGAGGAGTGGGATGGTGGAAGAGTAGAAGAAGAGGAAAAACAGACTAAATGACCGCAGGTGGACAGAGGGAGGACAGGAAAACAGATTGATGAGGTGGATGTGTGGACAAGGAAGATGGATTGAGGAAGTGAAAACAAATGGAGTGATATGAAAGAGGACAAATAGACCGGGCTTTAAAGTTAAGACAGACTGATTGAAAGAATGATAGAGGTGGGCAAACACTAAACCGTACGCAGACTGAGAGAGGCATGGACAGATTGATGGAGGGAAGGAAAGATAACCTCAGGCTGAGAGAGAAGCGAAACATCTGAGCGTTGTCTGCTCCTCTTGAAATGCATGTGATGTTGAAGGACTCTTCCGGTGTGTGTGTGTGATGAGCTACTGTGAGATGAGGAAGGGCTGTAACCACCATAGACAAGATCCCAGCTATAATCAGATATGATGCTTTTGATACTGCTCTGCTGGATTCAATTATGCAAAACTCTACTTCTTGTTGTTAAGATGACAAAATAACATTTTAGGATAGTCAGTCTCAGTGGTCTAACAGCGCTTGTCAATGTCAAACTGACTGAGATGGCCAATCAAATCAAAGAAGGCGGGGCTTACTGTTCATTGAAGTTAAAGGTGAATTTCAGCATGATACTTCAGCTAAAGAGTACAAGGCAAGATGTAAGTAGCTAAACATTTAGTATTAGACGACTTTTTCATTAATGAAATGTTAAATGTCCATCAGTAATATCCAGTGATGGAAGCTATAAAATGTTTTGTCAAATTTCACCTTTTTGAATGGACCCATTTCACAGACTGATGATACGTTTCCACAGTCATTAAACTTGTAAATCTAGCAATGTTTTTATATATATATATATATATATTTTTTTTTTATGTAATGTACATTACATGTTACACTATACTTTGTGTCATTGATTACACTGTATTATCTGTATTACTCTGATCAGTAATGAGTATTTTGATATGTTTTCCTCTTTTGTAAAGTCCTAGAAATGCTATTGTGGATTTTTTTTTGTATTTTGTATTTGTTGTACACTGAAAAAAATGATTAGTTGAATTTAATTAAAAAAAATTATGCGTGGTTGCACATAATTGATTTTAGCAATATTTAAACAAATGCATTAAGTTAAACTTATTCAATTTTAGTTCAACTTAATGCATTTGTTTAAATGTAGCTTAAATCAATTGTGTGCAACCACTTACCATACATTTTTTTATTAAATTCAACGAATCATTTTTTTCCAGTGTAGTTTCTGTTCACAAGTTTACCCAACTATGACGACTTCCACTTCTGAGAAATGTTTAAAAGGTCCATTGAAAATATAGGCATTGTAAATATATAATTTACGTAGGCTAATTCATGTAATCCATGATTGAATGTGACATGTTTTCGTCATATTAGGCATACGAGTAAGAGTGAACGTGTGCATATTGGTTTGGCCATCCCAATGTTCAAGACATGCTTACGGCTTTGATTTGTGGATATTACTTAATATAGCGGGGGGAAAAAATTAGACTCGACTCTATGTTTGTGAAAATGAACTAAAGACATGTCACAATAATACACTTTCATTGGATGTCTATCAGGCAAGTTCACAGGAGAGTTTAAAAGCAGAAATGTGTAGCTTGTATTTTAATAATGTGTACAAGATAATAATGTGAGCTATTGAATTATAAAGTTGTCTAGATGAGCAAAGGTCTTTGGAGGCCCAAACAAACCAATTTTTAGGACAGTTAGGAAGTAAGAGTACCATCTCTTGCTTTTCGGGCCAAGCTTTCCTATGTTTTCTTGCCTTCCTCATAAGTATGCTGAAGTTTACCTGGTCACTATTATGCCATATCCTACCGGTCAACTCGCACTGTTAAAGCTGAGGGCCCTCTTGTCTTTGGCAGATGATCCTGGCAGTTGTGCCCAATGTCCCGGTCCATAATCCAGCCCTACTACATCATCTTTTTCTTTTTTAAGTAGGACTACTTTTCTAGGCGGATTAATTTGAGACTATACATTACCTGTGGTGGATTTTTTTCTGTATTACAGAGCAACATTTTACACAGATCAGAAATTGTGTAATTGTTAATCAGCAGTGTCTCAGATGCTGTCCTCAAAGCTTAACTTGTATTCAACTCGGAACATTATTTTAACTCTTATAATGATCAGCAAATCCCCCTAAAGCATGGAATGTTAATAATACACACACACACACACACACACACACCCCTTATGGAGTGTCTGGTTTTATATCACTCTTATCTCCGTCCCCTCTTCAGTCAGGTCTACCCATATGCTTCACTGCACACAAGAATGAACTAGACATAAAGAGCTGAGTGTTCTCACACACACACACACACACACACACATCTCTCTAATAGGACAGACCTCTGTCCTTATCTTCCCCGTCGTTCTATAATGGATGGCCATTCACACAAAGGTCACATACACACTCTGTCAACACTCAGGCACCAGAGACGTCCCTCTGACAAGTGTGTCACACACAGCAGTATACACTAAACACACACTAAAGCACAAGAGAATGACCTCCTATAAAACAGACCAGTAAAACAAAGAGACTTCAAAAACTAAATTACAGCACTTCAGTTTGTTCGTCAACGTTTGCCGAATTTTGTGAAACAACTCTGTTGTTGTTTTTTTAAGCCCATAATTAAGTGAGTATCCTATACTTAATTGACAAAGACTGTTTTTATTTCCCAATCCACTTATTTTTGTGTTCGTGCAATGAATTTTTTAGAATGATTTCAGTTCCATTAGCTTTCTAGTTTGTGCCACAATACTCCTCTTAGGCCCTGTTTACTGGTATTAAGATGCGTTCTGGTCGATCGGATCACAAGTGGACGACTGGGTCTAAAACGCTTTGAGCTTGTCCACTTTCGAACACTTCCAGAGGTCGTGGAAAGCGCATTCGACCGGATCGCTTTCGTAGTGTA
This sequence comes from Leuciscus leuciscus, assembly GCF_965113295.1. Taxonomy (NCBI): domain Eukaryota; kingdom Metazoa; phylum Chordata; class Actinopteri; order Cypriniformes; family Leuciscidae; genus Leuciscus; species Leuciscus leuciscus. The sequence continues at coordinate 5,251,780 of NC_138729.1, read as the reverse complement.
AACGCTCATGTGATCGAATGTGTTCAAACAGACACAGAAGACCGTCTACTCTCCGTCTACTGAACTAATTTAGACGGGATTTAAACTTTGTCGGCTGGAGACCCAAGTTTGGTTTGAAGATGAAAACGTACCAATCACAATGTTCTCTCATCATTCCTGATTAACACACACTCACAGTGTTCGGCGTGATCTTGCGTCTGTCAGAGCAGAAACTGAAGCTGATGCTCTCCGTATGTTCTTCTGTTTTCTCTGGTTGTGTTCATATGTAAATTGCGTGAGCTTATTTTGTCCATTAGATGGAAAGAAGATCTGGAAAAAAACAAACAATAGATTTACCCGCCCATAGACCCTCGCCTCTAAGAAATCAGGACAGAAGTGGTTGAAAGTGGACAAAAGAGACGGATATAAAACACCAGGTGTAAACGGGAATGTGTCTCCCTCGTCTACTTGTGATCCGATCCACCAAAACGCATGTTAATACCAGCTGTGAACAGGACCTTAAAGACCTGAACCTGAAATGGTTTGGGGAATGACATTTTCTTTCCTGTGTTGACCAAAAATGCATAGCCCCTATAGCATCCGTTAGTTTTCTTCTTCTTCTTCTTCTTCTTCCCCTTTTCATGGGAAAATTATGAAATTTGGCACACTTAATGGGGTGGGCAGGAATAATCAGTTTTTATATTATATAATATAATCAGTTTAAATATCAACTTTTCTTTTGGTTGTAACTTTTCAACCCTTTGTCCTGAAATTGATTCATTACCGTGATTTGAGGGTACATGTCAAAATTGATGACAGAGCCACATAATGAAATCTGAAAAATGTCTTCTTCTTTTTTTTTGCTTATAGCTTGTGAAATGTTTGACAGAAAATATGAATTCCTTGGGTCATGCTGAATCTGTTGATCCCAATTTTGCCAGAATTGGTCAAATCATCCATCCACCATTTAAGCATTTGATGTAAATATTGATTTCTTTTAACCGCTTCGACACACTGGCACGAAATGTGGTAGGGATCATCAACAGCATGACCTCAAGGTATCTGAGAAGTTCAATGTCAGCGCCACCTAGTGTTCCAAAGATATACGCCTTTTCACAACGCTTCAAAATATTGTCTTGCTGTTTTTTTATGTTCCTTGGTTTCGGTATGGATTATTTTTCTCCAACTACGTCATTGTCATTGATCATAAGCAGATCTGCTATAGCATCATCTCAGCACATAATATAGATGAACCTTATGAACATTCATTTCACACATAAATCATATCCTTCGGTTTCACACACTGAATATCAAACACATCTATACCGAGCTTACCTAATAAATTACTAAAGCCAAAAAATACTAATTTAAATTTTGAAGGCTATGCTAGCTTCATGATTTTTCCTATTGCAGTATCTGAACTGAAATTGTCAGTGGATTACTGTCCCTTTTAAAATGAAGTTTGGCACATAAAACATACTTAATTGCATATTGTTTAAGCATGAGAGTTGAGAACTCAACATGATTCACACACACTTCATTGGGGAGCTTGCTAAAGATGGGAAGTGCAGCTTTTTGGCTTGAGTAATGACTGAGGAAGATGATGAGTCCATATGTGAAGGAAGAGAGGAGTGTGCTGACTTCTGTCTTTTGTCCTGCAAAGGGATGCATGGTAAGAGGAGAGTCTGGCAGGCATTGTTTAAAGACAAAGATTGGAGTAGGGGGTGGGGTGGGACACTTGAGGAATGTGCTTTGTGTTCTTCCTCGAAAGATAAAGGCTCCTGGAGCAAACAGACACGCAACTGAGACAGACAATCATAGACCCCAGAAACTCATACACAGCAACATGTAATTTACTAAAGCATTCAGAAGAGCTTACCACAATCATAATCTCTTAACCACTCTCCCGCCCTAATAATACGGACCCAATATTAAAACTATTTGTATTTGACATAAGGCTTCTTGTTTCAGTTTCTTACAGACGAACAACTTGGTCCACATAGGTTTCAAATGCAGCCAAAAAAAAAAGAAAAAAAAGAAAAGAAAAAGCTTTTTAATGTAAAAAATGCGGTCATCAGTCATTTTTCATTTAAAAATAAAAATAAGAAAATAAATTTTTTTATGACAAATCCCCAACCCTCCAACTTATTACTGTGATGCAACTCTCATGCAGATATTTTTCTTCTAATAAACAATATGCATTATGATGAATATTGTTATTATTAGTGTTTTTTGTTATTTAATTTATATTATTAGATTTGTTCTGGGCTATGTTTACACTTACAGCTTGTTTGTCAGTAAAACATTTTTTTTTTTAAATAACCAATTGATTAAAAAGTTTCTTTAGGGGAAAAAAAAGATATTGGTTTAACTAATTATTGGTGTTTCTTTAGTCAGGACACAGTGATTTTCATTACTCTATTTCTGTAATGGGAGTCTAAGGATAATTATCTTTGAGAACAGAGATAATTATCTATGAAAATTAGAAAGAACTTTTAAAAAGTAAAACATTGAGGCACATTACATTAGAATTCCAGAGGGAAATGTTTATAATCGTCTTTAAAAAGAACGTTTCTAAATTACTTTGTGTCTTTATGCAAAATATCATTTATTATCTAGGATTGAAAGTATACCTAAACACATTTTCATGAGATTGACCAAATACCACTGCGTCTGAGACGTGTTTGCAAAGAAGGGATGGATGAACTTACAAACAGACATGCAAGGAAACTGCAGCATGGGAGGAAAAAGAGAGGCGGCGAAGTCAGAAGAAGGTTTAACTCAAGGACATTTTCAAGGAGTCTTGGGAAAGAACTGGTTCTTTCTTCTGAAGGGATTGGGGACAAGAGATCCATTGGTGAAGAGACACAGACAGGGGGGAGGGGAGGGGAACTCTAAGCCCCATTCCCAAATCTCACTCGCACCTCTGCCGAGGAAAGAAGGTCATTGTATCTTCAGGGAGGAATGCTTAAAATAAGAATGTCCAAGAAATCGGATAACCCCAAAACAATTATGGAAATATGCATCCAGTAGGTGTGTGTGTGTGTGTGTGTGTGTGTGTGCAGAAAGCAGCATAGTCAGTCACAGATAAAAGGATCAAAGAGGAACACGGGAGAACAGGAAGAGAGCAAGAATTAAAAGGGTCATATAAAAAATTTGCATTCATTTCGATTTTTCTATGAGGTCGACTTTTAATGTTTGTGAGAGATTTATGTGCCAAAAACATATTTAGTGTGTCATGACCATTTTCCACCCTCTCTCTGAACCTTAGAATTAAACAGGCTTCTTAATTCAAGATTATGTTTCTGCTGTGCCTCGACTTCATATGTAAATGTGCCCTTCACCTTGAGTTTGTTGCCCCATCTTTCAATAACATCCTCTTTTTGCAAATCTGCATCACATAGCGAAATGTTCACAAAAACAACCCAATCTGTTCCTCTCAAATGGTTAAGATCAAACCAAAATTATCTCAGAAATAAACAACCACCCATTTCCAACATTTTAGACACAGCACACAGGAACATCACACGCTTTGACAAACTTTAATACTTCTAATCTTATCAAACGTTCTTCTGGTGTTTAGGGAAAATTGTATTTATCATACTTCCTTACTTCACATGTGCAGTCACATTTACCATTGTTAGGCGAAGTTTCGCTGATGAAATACAGTCATTTCGATAGGAAATCCACGCGATTGGGAATTTCCCCATGCAGATTTCGCATCAGAAGGTTCAGGTTGGTCACACGGAGTTGCCATGTTGACCAACGCAAGCTGAATGGTATGAAAGTGACTTCAGTGTGAGCTGTGCTTTATACATCACTACACTATTCATATTAAACAATGGACCGTTTTGAAATATCGTTAATGTCGCCACATCTTAAGTTTCAACAAATGCTCTTTTTGGACTAGGGAGGACATTACAGTCTCTCAGGGTCTGTTTACTCCTGCTATTAAGATGCATTTTGGTCGATCGGATCACAAGTAGATGAGAGATTCCTTTTTAGCCACTTTTGTCCACTTTCAACCACCTCTGTCCTGATTTCTTCGAGGTGAGGGTTTATGGGCGGGTAAAGCTATGTGTCTTTTTTAGATCTTTCGATTTAATGGACAAAATAAGCTCACGCAATTTACATATGAACACAACCAGAGACGACAGAGGAACATACGGAGAGCATCAGCTTCAGTTTCTGCTCTGACAGACGCAAGATCACGCCGAACACTGTGAGTGTGTGTTAGAAATCAGGAATGCTGAGAGAACATTGTGATTGGTACATTTTTCCTCTTCAAACCAAACTTGGGTCTCCAGCCGACAAAGTTTAAATCCCGTCTGGCTAGAGCTCTTCCCATAATGTTCACGCATTAGTTCAGTAGACGGAGAGTAGACGGTCTTCTGTGTCTGTTTGAACACATTCGATCACATGAGCGTTTACACTACGAAAGCAATCCGGTCTAATGTGTTTTCCACGACCTCTGGAAGTGTTCGAAAGTGGACAAGCTCAAAGCGTTTTAGACCCCATTTACACCAGTATTTAGTGTCATCCACATGTGATCTGATCAACTTAAACGGTCAACTGTCTTAATAAACTCTTTATAATCAAGTGAAATTCGTTTCCTTGTGTTATTAAAAATAGAAGCAATCAAGAAGGAACATTTTAAAACTAGACTAAATGTATACATTTTATTGTAACAGAAACACAGATTACACTGACAAAGAAAATGAATCTTTTTACATAAATCAAGATATATTTATACAAAAAAAAAGAAGAGGCAACAGAATAAAAGTCCCTGGTTTGTTCTTGTGGATCTCCAATGTGAAGACCAAATCCTCCTACCCATAAACCCCCGCGTGGTTTGAAAGGGTGGCTTTTGAATCTTGTGGTTAGTGGATGATGAACACCAGCTTCAAGTTGGTGAGTCAAACCAGCACAACATTCCTGTAATAAACAAACAGTATGGCACGCGTTCAAAGGTTGTTTCGAGTCTTTCAGCCACTCATAAAACAACAGACAGTCTTTTATTTGGTCTCTTTTTAGTGCCACTCAAGTGTTGCAGATCTCTACATATATATGTGTGTGTGTGTGTGTGTGTGTTTGTATAAGCACGTATGTTTCGCATATTTCGTTCACCAATGGAACCTCTGCCTCGTGTCTTTCTCCTCTGAAAAAAAGTGCTAAGACTTTTGTGCTCATTTTTCTTATTGCATCCTTTAAAAAAATACCCTTTTCCTAGCACTTTAGCCACGAAGTGTGTATCTGTGTGTGTGACCGTTCGCGCACTACACATCCTTAAAATGAAGGATCAAAAGTCGTCATTAATAATCACTTGTATCCACATTCTTGCGTTATAAAGGTCATATGTCTCGTCTTATGCTGCGTTATCCTCCTTCAGTCTCTTCAGTATCAAAGTCTCCTTTAGAAAAATACTCTGCAGAAATGGGAACACGTCACTGTCTTTGCATTATGATGTCAGAGCAAGTCTTTTCTGTTGGATTACATCACATGGCTCCCCGAAATGCTGAAAAGGGTGAGGTAACATCCCGTATGAGACCCGTTTGATATCACAAATGAAGCTTTGTAATATTAGTGGTATTACAGTGAGAGTTCCCACAGGTTTCCTGGACTGGTCCCCTTTAGGTAGTCTTGGAAGCAAGTAATCAATCTTGATCCTTAAGTGACCCGGTAAAAAGGAAGTAGAAATGTTCCTGATTGTGAGTGGACAGGTTACATGAAGGTTCTCCTGCAAACTCGACAAGCGTTTGCATGTGTGTGAGTGTGTACGGTTCACTCAGTAGAGCACATTCCCTGGAGTTTTGTTCTGAATCCCAAGAGCCTCGATGCTGGACAGAATCTTCTTCTGATGACCGGCCAGAGTTATTCCCAAACGCAGCAGATCCCTGAGACACGGAAAGAGAGAGAGAGAGAGAGACAAAACAACAGAATTAGACATTAGCTTTTAAAATAACAGCAGACATGAACACAGAAAAGCTTATATTATGTTGTTTGCATATGTAGAAATAATACATTTATGTAAATATACACTACAATTCAAAAGTTTGGAAGGTTTTTTTTTTTTGTGAAATAAATTAATTTGAACTTTTATTCAGCAAGGATGCATTACATGAATCAAAAGTGATACATTGTTCCCAAAAATTCAATTTTTAAATTAATGCTGTTCTTTAGATTTAGCAGAAGAAACTTCTTTCAACATTCAACATCGTACCGACTTCAAATAATATAATATAATATAATATAATATAATATAATAAATAATATATATAATATAATATAATAAAAGTCCCTTTTATGTAGTTTCTTTGTTTCTATTTAGTAAAATTATGTTTTTTAAATTATAAATTTGATTGTGAATTCATTTATTTCCTCTTCACCAAAGAAGAAGTTTTTAATCTTCCTTGTAATGCAGTTGTATTTTTCTGAATTTGCTCTGTATTATATCTGTATTTCAGTGTGTTGTTGGATGAAGGTGATAGTATCTTCACTCACTCTGTGTTGATGTGGGCGAGCAGCTGCATGGACGTGTAACCGGCCTGTAGAAAACTCTCCTCGTAACGCTCCATCTTAATGGCCCTGAGCCAGTCGCCCACCGTCCCACAGGATGAGGGCGTCAGAGGGGAACGCTGGTCCAACAGAGGGTGAGAGGGTCTGAGGAGGAACACAGGGGACCGTTAAAACGCATGTAATTGCCCATTTTAAGATGACGTCTTGAGTCAGCCTGCAGCAACACAAATCTAGAAAGGCTGCCAAAGAGAGGAAGACTAACAGCTTTCCCTTGAGGCAAGGGGGGAGGGGAGAACAAAATGTGACGGACAGATATGAGCTCAAACTGAGACTTGATTGACAGGCTGACGGGCCAACATGCCGAGAGGGGAGGGGCAAGACTAACATACAAGAGCCCATACTGTGAGCTAATGAAATGATGGACGGAATGAGATCTGACTAAAGCTAAAACAGACACTTCTATGTTCTTGATTGACAAGCATTGTTGGGGCAAATGCATTACTGTAATCGCATTACTTCTCCTGTGACCAAGTAACGTTTGAACTATTTTTCAGTAATCATGTTTCTGCACAACATTAACTCTTAATTCGCCAGCGGTTTTGATAACAACTGTCAGTCACCGCTAGCATTTTTGATCGTTTTCACAACATTTTCTGAATATTTTGTTGTATAAATATCTGAACATGCATTATATTTTCATATTATAAAAACACAGACCTCTGCTTTCAAACAAACAACAAAAACAACCTTTTTTATTCTAGCTTCATGCATTTTTTTTTATTTTTTTTTATCAACACTTGAATGTGGGTCAGTTTAATAAAAAAAGCAACATTTTGAACAAAAAGCTGAGAAAATCACAAAGACTACGTCTGGAACAGATTCAGAACGATGATCAAAGCACAGATGGAGTAGATCGAGTCCATCAACACCCTCAAAGCTTCACAGTCCTATATCTCATCCTGGGTCGACATTTCATTCAGTAACATTAGGCAGTTTTGATTTATATTCTGTTTGATGTTGGTGATTACGTTATTTTACATATGCATATGATTACTTATGATATCATTTGTTTCTGCTTCTTTTCGCATGTGCTCTGATCAGGAGATTCAGTACTCTTTCAGAAGATGCGTAATAGCGCCCCCATACCGTACAACAGTGAAAAAACAGAAAGCCGGAAATTTCCGTCAATGGCGGGGAAAGAGTTAATTGTTTTGGTTGACATGGCAACATAAAACCAATAGAAATACAACTGACATAATGGGTGACGCTTTTATTCAGTCCACTTAAGACATTCTACAAACAATATGTAACTACGTCAATAAGCAGTCATTAGAGTATTAGTAGTCTGTCAACTCAATATCTGCTTTATTTCTGATTCTGATATATAATATCTGCTTAATTTCTGCTTTAATATCACTTTATTTTGATGCTTCCCCCAACAGACATTCTACTGACTATAAGTGACTTTGAAACTACGTCAACTTATTCTACTAACACCTAACAGTCTACTAATACTCTAAAGAGACTTAGTTGACATGTAGTTGACGAGTTACTTATAGTTAGTAGAATGTCTAAAGTGGACTATTGAAATGTAACCGAAATATGAAATGACCTACCATTTATTTGATCCAAAATCAAGAAATCAGTGGGCAATTTGATGCATGCTTTCCATAGTAATTTTGTGTAAAAAATAGAAATTGTTTGCAAGTTAAATTTTGTTGTTGTTGCTGTATTCGGCTGCAATGCTCTTTGTAATAACAGCAGAAGTCAGTGATATGGAAGCGTAATGGATGTGAAACTCACCCTGCCCCCTCTTGGGCGGTGATTTTAAGTGAGGCAGGGTTGCGGATTAGCTTGTCGAGTGCTGAGACGATGTTGGAAAAGCGTGGCCGTGCCGTCCGCTCCTTCTGCCAGCAGTCCAGCATCAGCTGGTGCAGGTATGTGGGACAGTCAGGGGGGGGCGGCAGCCGGTAGTCCTGCTCGATGGCATTGATCACCTGATTGGGTGAGACAGATTGCGTTAATAAGCGCAGGAAGAAAGAGAGGAAGTGAATTGAAAATGCAGGGTCGAAAGAATGTATTAGTGAAAATATACGTATAATGCATAATGTCAATATTAGCACTTTTAAGATTTTTTTTTTTTTTGTTTCGGTCAGATTAGGGTGATATTGGAAACATCGTTTGTAATGTACACTACAATTAAAAAGATTGGGGTTGGTAAAAATATGCTCACCAAGGCTGCATTTATTCAATCACAAATACAGTAAAAACAGTACAATAGTGAAATATTATTACAATTTATTTAAATATATATTTTAAAATGCAATTTATTCAATTTTCAGCATCATTACTCCAGTCTTCAGTGTCACATGATCCTTCAGAAATCATTCTAATATGATGATTTGCTGCTCATGAAACATTTATGATTATCAATGTTGAAAATAGTTGCTTCTTATTTTTGTGGAAACTGAGATGATTTTTCAGGGTTCTTTGTTGAGCAAAAGTTAAAAAGAACAGCATTTATTGAAATGTGAATTATTACTGTCACTTTTTTAATCAATTTAATGCCCTGTTAAATAAATCATACATCCCACACACTTTTTGAACAGTAGTGTAACTTAAAGCAATATTTGCAAACATTTAAACTATTTGCATACCAAACATAATTATCAACCACTGCTAATGGATCATATTCTATATCACCGCTCTATCATCTGCTTTAATCTAAAGTAAAACTGTCACAATATTAACCAAAATGTAATAATATTAAAACACAAACACTTACATCCTGGTTGCTCATGTCCCAGTATGGTCGCTCTCCAAACGACATCACTTCCCACATGACAATTCCGTAACTCCACACATCTGATGCGGAAGTAAATTTCCGGAATGCAATCGCCTCGGGCGCCGTCCAACGGATGGGAATTTTCCCACCCTGAAAGAAGAAGCAGATCAGTTACGCCCTGATAAACAGTGTAAATTAAGATCATGATGCACGTGTTGCATTTCCCCCCCCCGCCCTAAAAATATTGAGTCCGTGTGAAGTGCTTCACGTCGCCCGAGCATTTGCTCTCACCAGTGAGCTTGTGTATGTAGGATCAGAAGAATTCTCTTGCAGGAATCTCGACAGACCGAAGTCGGACACCTTGCAGACCAGGTTACTGTTGACGAGAATGTTCCGTGCGGCAAGATCCCGATGTACGTAACTCATTTCGGAGAGATACTTCATTCCCGATGCGATGCCGCGCAGCATGCCGACTAACTGTATTGGAGTAAACTGGCCATCATTGAGCTGGAGAGAAACAAAGATCATGTCAGAGAGTCCTTGTGTATGAGAATCACTGGCTACGTTTACATGCACAACTTTAGTTTCTGAATTCATTCCAATCGATGAATCCGAACGTAGTGTTTACACGAACGCTAATCATGTGATCAGGTTTATGTGCGCGTTTATATGTCACAAGCTTCAATCTCGGAATATCAGTCATTTCAGTTTCGGTTTTCAATCCGATCAAGTGTTTACATGTTCTCTCGATCGGATTAGAAAAGGAATAAACCACTCCTTTCAATCCGATCAAAATTTCATTCGGATCGAGCTCAATCGGTTCAATTAAGGTGTTTTACACGAAGACTTTTCAGTTCGATTGAGCCGTCAATCCGATTACTAATGGATTATTTGGTTCCATGTAAACGTAGCCACTGAGATGTTACGTCAACAAACACGTACCACTAGATCCTACGCATACTTACTCTCAGGAAGGAGTCCAGAGCTCCGTTCTCCATGAACTCTGTGAGGATCATGACGGGACAGCTGGCTGTTATTATGCCTTCCAGGTGGATAATGTTGGGGTGCTGGAACTGGCCCATGATTGAGGCTTCGGAAAGGAAGTCCCGCCTTTGCTTGTCTGTGTATCCACCCTTAAGAGTCTTAATGGCGACGTAGTTCTCCTTCTTCCCAGGAATCCTCAGCCGTCCCCGACAGACCTCGCCAAATTCGCCTTGAAATGGCAAAACAAAGCACACAATTTGTAACCATTTTTTAGTCCAACCAATTTGCGACTGTAATAAGAAAAGATGTTTTTCGTGAAATCTCTAAGCTGTGTGTTAAATATCAAAGACTTTGCTTTCTGTGCGAACAGAAAAATGATCTATACACCTTTGTTATATCGGTAACACTTTACAATAAGGTTCGTTAGTTAACATTAGTGATAACTAATAATGAACTGCACTTATACAGCGTTTATTAATCTTTGTTGATGTTATTTTCAACATTTACTAATACTTTATTAAAATTTTGTTAAAATTTGTTAATGCACTGTGAACTAACATTAACAGCTGTATTTTTTTATTAACTAACGTTAACAAAGATGAACTAATACAGTAACAAATGGATTGTTTGGTTAGTTCATGTTAGTTAATACAACTAATGAACCTTATTGTAAAGTGTTACTGTTATATCTTAGAAATGACTGAAACCGAATATGTGACTGTACTGTCTGAAAATAAATGATGTGTCCAAATGAAATAAAAATGTTGTGAGGGAGGAAGACTTACCCGCCCCAATAACCTCTTCGATTTTGACGAATGAGACATCAATCTCCTTAGCAAACTCTCTCACGGCCTCATTAGGGTCCTCGTAAGTGAATGGATCAATGTAAACTTTCACTCCTAGGAGAGAAAAACGTGTCAGTTACTCCATTAATCAAAATCAAAAAGCCACAACTTAAACTGAATGCATAATTATAATGAGATAAGATGTTGCAGTGCTCACCTTGACCCATGAGATACTGGCCATTTTTATCACTCAGTTCTGGATCTTTGAAATGATTTTGCTTCCTGTGAACAGAAAAGGAAAAAAAAATGGATATGAATAAGTAACATTATATAACATTCCCAAATATGTAGGTCTTTCAATGGTAAACACTGGTGAACATGCACAAATAACAAAACTCGTTTTAGGTTTTTAGACATTAATGCCCAGCAAAACTCTAATTACATTTTCAAGGATTGAGGAAAATCCCATGGCAGCATGACGCACGCTTCAAGCTATTTCACAGCTGAGTGAGTTGAAGTTTGACTTAAAGTGTTTAGCTTTTCAGTTCAATCCGTTTTTCTCCACATCCCGAGTCACAGACTGCCTGACGCTGGTTTGGTGCTAGTTTAGTGGATTTATCATGTCGTTGGCCACTTAGCAAGGTCTTTTTTGGCTGCTTGACCACAGAAGTATTGCTGGTTAAGCTAGTTAGCCAAGTCTGGTTGGAACACCAGCATACTAGCATCCGAAACATGCTCGTCTCTTCAGCAAAGTTGGGTAATGTTAAATAGCTAACTCTGAGTATGACTTTGAAGAATCTTATGCAATCTTTCAATGCAACAAAAAAGTGCTTGGAAATGATGTTGGACAGCCGCTGTCTGAGATGTTTAGGAGTAATTTGCTTTATGCCTTTACACACACTGGTTTAAGAGGGAACTGCCGAGCCCAATACACTGCTTTTGGGTCTCACTGACATTGCTAGAAAAGGGCAAAAATAAATGCACTGTATTCATTGCATGGCCGCCGAAAGTACATTATTGCCTCGATTACGGTTTCCCAGACGGGGGTTCATGGGTTGATAAAAAGCTAATGATTAATAAAATGGAATGTAACATTAAAATGGATGGTAACACTTTATTTTAAGGTGTCATTGTTACACTGTAATTATACATATTGAGTATTATAAAGTAACTACATGTACTTACTATAGGGTTAGGATTAGACTTTGGTTTAGGGTTAGATGCATGTAAATATGTATAATTTTTCTATAGTAACTACATGTAAGTTATGTTACAATGACACTAAAATAAAGTGTTACCAAATAGATAAATATACCGTAGGGCTGCACAATTAATCTAAATAAAACAGTAAATGTGATGTAAATCAAAGGCTGGAATTTAAACAAGTAAATCTAATAAGGGTTTGAATTTTTGAAAGTGAAGAATTTAAGACATAAATATTAGTACTAGTAGTGTAAAATAGAAGTAATGGAATTATCACGTTTTTTTTTTTAAACCTTGCAGTACAACAACACAATATTTGTATAATTAGAGTTAAAAATAATACTAATAATATTTTTTAAATAAAAACATAGTTTTACTTGCATGTCGTGCGACCATTAACCATCGTCAGAGAACCGTGAATATGCGAATGTGTCGTTAAATTATTGAAATATTAACTTAGTTTTTAGATTTTAAGGGATCGCAAGTTCACTTCCGACACGAAGGCTGTTCCAAACGTACCTTCAATTTCTCAAATTCTAAGATTGGATCGCATGTTAAAAACAAAATACACATGTCAAATTGTATCAATTGTGAGTCAGCTGCAATCTGAGGTTTTTAGGGAGCTCGGAGAAATCCGGGAAACTTGTTATGTCATGCCTGGTTTGGGCTCGGTGTGCCTGTTGTGTTCCATGTTTTTGTTTTGTCTTTTGTTGTCATATTACTCTGAGTAAAGAATGAACTGAATGCCCAGTAAATCCCTCTCTCCGCCCCGTTCTTCCTCTTCCTGTGTCTTTGTCTCTTACCTCAGGCTCTGGTCTCTTATTCAGACAGTTTCATGGTGTATTATATTCGAACGCAGTCTAAAATTACTTAGGTCATTCTTGTTATTCTTGTTATTTTCTTCTCTCTCTTTTTCACTGTATGTCCTTCTCATTCCTTCTTTGTGTTTTGGACTTGCCAATGCGGACGCTCGCTTACGGCTCAAAACTGCGTTCACAGAAACTCACTGGTTTGCAACTGAAGGTTGAAAGGAGAATGAATGGACTTTGCTTAAAAGTTATCCTTAAAACAAATTAGTTTGAAAAGTGCAACTGCACAAGATTGAAAGAATTCAGTTTATTTTTGTACCCCTAAAGACACTCAAGTTTGTATTCTAAAGTTTAGAGTCAAAGTCGATTCAGATTCTTTCATTATTTAAAAGATCTGAGCGATACGTTCATTTTATAGCAGTCTGTCCCATGTTCTGTTTCTTAAGGCATATTAGGAGATACATCCGAAACAAAAGTTAATACTTAGAAAAAAACATAACTGAGAACTTCATAGCTTTGAAATGGCAACCAAATTTTTCCACGTCTATCTTTCTCCCTGATTTCCCAGGATTAAAATAGCCTCGTTTGTCCCACCCAGTGCTGATGGCAGGTCTGGACCGGAGGCTCTCGGTGTGTGTGTGTGTGTGTGTGTGTGTGTGTGTGCGTGCGTGTGTGTATGTGTGTGATTGATTGTAGGGACTCTCCATTTAACTGGGTGTGAAAATTTGTGTATGTAATGTGTGGAAATATGAACAATATATGTAAATAAATATCCAAACACGCACGATCCTGTAATCTTAGCTGTTCATATGTGGGCAAATATACGGCCCATTATCAGCAATATCTGCGTTTGCATGTACACTGGAGTGTATGTTCATTGTGTAAATACACTTGCGCTTAAAGAAGTGTGTGTGTGTGTGTGTGTGTGTGTGTGTGTGTGTGTGTGTGTGTGTGTGTGTGTGTGTGTGTGTGTGTGTGTGTGTGCTACCCCAGGGTCATGACTATTGTTCTGCTGATTTGGCCTGTGGAGACTGGGGTGGGACAACTGTATCCTGTCTCCACTTCCCCTTTTCTCTCTCTCTCTCTCTCTCTCTCTCTCTCTCTCTCTCTCTCTCTCTCTCTCTCTCTCTCTCTCTCTCTCTCTCTCTCTCTCTCTCTTTATTAATTAATGTTAACAAAGATGAACAAGTACTATAACTAATGTATTGCTCATTGTTAATATCAGTTAATGCATTAACTAACCTTAACTAATGGAACCTTATTGTAAAGTGCTACAATTATTTTAGTATTATTTATATAATATTATAGTATTTTTTGATATTTCGAATTGGTTCATTTTTATATTTTTGGTTTTTGTTTACATTTTAGTAATTTTGTTTAGTGAGCTTTTGTCACTTTTATTATTCGTTTTTGATATATTTATACTTATATTTAGCCTTAATTAATTTTTATTTCAGATGTAGTTTTAGTAATTGTAGTACTTAAACTTAAAAAAAACTTAGCAACTAACTGAAATAAAACAATTTGAAGTATTTAATACAATTATTATATATATATACTGTATATATTTTTTTTGCATTATTTTAGTTTCATTGACATTCATTTTTTTTCATATTTTGAATTAGTTTTTCATTTTCATTCATTTTAATATTTAACTTTTATGTGCTTTTTTCAATTTTATTTTCTAATATTTCAATTTAGCTTTAATTAATTTTTTTCAGTTTTAGTAATTGCCTCAGCCTAGCCACAGCAACATTTCTAATTTAAATTAATAATTTTTATTATCATTACTTTATTTAGTTTTTTTTTAAGCTTCATTTTGAAAATGATTTTTAATAGTTTTAGTGCAAACAATTCGTGCAAGCATAATGACTGTTTCCGAACAGGTTTCCCAAACACTCCTTATTCATAACTCAATAAAACAAGTAGTCCTAAACTCATACTATTGACTGAACCAGATGATATAAAATAAATGTTGTTGTTTGAAACAAAACCAATAACCTACAAAGAGCTTACTTACAGTTGCCTTTATTAAGCCAGGACACGAGGAAGTATTATAACGGCATATTTATATATGGTAAAAAGTGCTGAGATTTTTATAGTTTTATTGCTTGCTGATCGGAAGCATTATTAAAAATAGCCCACTTATTTAATAAGCAAGCATGCAAGGGACAGTGGATGTGTGAATGACGGCTGTTTGAAAACTGAGGAAATCTCTGGAGCTTTCTGCGGGCATGCAGGCCCAATTATAACAACCTCACACTCTATTGCTTGTTGGTCTCTTGTTTTACCGTATACAGTAGATAGCAGCAGCGATGACGATGATGAGGAGCAGCATGCCCACGGCTATGAGAATCCCAGTAACAAGCAGCGGAGACGAGGAATCATCTTCTAGGGAAACAGAGAGAGGCAGACAGCCAAAGTGAGAGAGAGAGGGTTTAAAAACAGCAAAAGGTGTGATACGATCTCAAGAGAGAAGAAAAAAAAAAGGCTTCAATCTGCACAAGGAGAGAGAAAACAATCAATAAAATGCCTTCTCACACAAAACTCTAGGGCACAAAAAGTTTGGCACTAATAAAGTTCCACATTACTAAGTTAGACCCTTTCTTACCGTCAGGCAGGGTTCGAAAGACGATGGCTTGACCGAAGCTGCCATAGCCGGCCAAAGTGCGCGCGCGGACCTGGACCTCGTACTGTGTGGCTCTGCGCAGGTCGCTCAGCACAACCTCGTTCACACTGCTCTCCATATAATGACAGGAGTTCTCCTCAAAGCCACGCTCCTTTCAAAAGAACACACACCGATATCTTCCATTTAGCTGATTCTTCACGTACAGTTTCTGAGCTGTTTGAATATATTAATTGTTAATTAGTCTGGCGGGTTTGTAGTGTAAACAGTGAACAGCTGCGGCACAGAGAGCGATCAATAAAACACAAGCGCTGAGAGAAAGCGGAGAGAAATAAAAATAGACTGTCTGTATTTCAAGCTGAGAAGAACCGAGGAAATGGTGGAATAAAAACAATACCGAATTACAGTGTGAGAATTCACATTTTCCTGAGTAAACGTGGTGTACTGTGACCAGTGTGAGATATCTGGATTGTAAGCAATGCAAGCTTTAGCATGCTTTTAAAAAGCAGACTATAATGCACTCAAGCGCAAACCTGAATGTAATGTTTTCAGACACTTAAATGCATGCTAATCGCAAATAAATGAAAACGAAAAAAAATGAAAAAAATTGTTTTTAATTAAACGAGTGCTTTCTGACCTACTTAGGGAGTAATTTCATAATTACTTCTATTGTCTTGAATATATGAATATATTGACAAGCATTTATGGTAAACTAAAATATTCTATAAAATGTCATTTCGATTGACGTATAAATTATAAAACGTATTGATAAAGTACATTTAAAATGCTTTTAAATGTAATATCAAACAGCACACTGCAGTTAAGATTATAATCAAGTACTTTACATGTGCTTTAGTGTGTTAGTTGGCACATCAAAACAAGACTTAAGTCTGTTAATAAACAGTCATGAACGTTTACTCTCTTTAAGTGCACTTAAGTTGCCTTTTATTTCACTTATATTATGTGCAAGTCATTTTTTTTTTATATATATATACTTTTAAGATTTGAAGTGAACTATAAGTGCACATTCAATACAATTAAGTGGACTTCTGTCATTTAGAAAGAACAGTATAGAACTTAGTATAGAATTTAGTATAGAACAGTACAGTTATCTATAGTGCAGTATAGAGTTTTATAGTGTTCTAGTGTTGTGTAATATGTGACCCTGGACCACAAAACCAGTCACATGGGTCACAATTGTGATACCGGTATATAGATTTATACATCACATGAAAGCTGAATAAATACGCTTTCAATTGATGTGTGGTTTGTTATGATAGGACAATATTTGGACAATAATCTGGAATCTGAGGGTGCAAAAAATCGAAACATTGAGAAAATCTCCTTTAAAGTTGTTCATTTATGTTCTCGATTGTGCTGCATTCACTCACAAAAATAAATGTTTTATATATTTACGGTAGGAAATTTACAAAATATCTTCATGGAACATGATCTTTACTTAATATCCTCATGATTTTTGGCATAAAAGAAAAATTGATAATTTTGACCCATACAATGTATTGTTGGCTATTGCCACAAATATACCCGTGCGACTCGAGACTGGTTTTGTGGTACAGGGTCACATATGTGAATAATGAAGAGTCATATAGTGTAGTCTAGTGTAGTGTGGTTTACCTTCTCACAGTAGCGTAGTTGGTACTGTAGGATCCTGTAGTGTGATTGTGTCGGTGTGTTCCAGAGCAGCGTCAGACTGGATTCTGTGGCTGTGCTCTTCCTCAAACCCGACACCAGTACAGGAACTGTGCAGTACAGGAACACACACATATACATGAGCAATGAAAACTAGGCGTGAGAATCTTTTGGTATCTCACGATTCGATTTGATATGTGCACTTTGATTGTAGTTGACTGTTTTGTGTTACTTTTCTTATTTGACTGCGGTAGACAATTTAATAAGTCTAGAAGAAAAGAAAATCCTACTGAATTAAATGTGAAAGTGTGCAAAGCAGGCAAAAAATATATATATTAAAAATAGGAATACAAACAATAGGCAGATATAATAGAAAAATATACAAATTAAATAAACTTTACATTTTTCAGGTACAGTAGCATAGGATTAACATTTAAGTAAGAAATTATACCGAAATTGAATAATCAAATGTAAAAATAAAACACTGTATAGTCTTCACTGTATGAATCAAATATATATATTGATTCATAATAAGGATAAAAAAGTGTTTCAGTCTTTTTTATTAACATTAATGAAACGGATGGCAACAGTTTATGAGGCTGCTGTCCCTTTAAGAATGAATGCATGGATATAGTTACATATCCAATTTTCTCTCATTTCTTTTTGTTCGTGTGTAGGACATAACAGACTCTGTTTACATTGAATCCTCCAAAGTCCACACGATGTGTGACACACTTGTGTGTGTAGCTGTGAAAGAGAACTGAATACGAGATCGGATGCCTGTGAGATGCGGCATCTGTGCGCGTACTTCGGCTGTGAGTCCTTATTCGCGGCTTATTGTGATTAACGCCAATAACTTTAGGTTAAAGAAGTTAAAGAAGTGTAACACTTTTTGTAAATTTGTGAATCGATTCAAATCGGTAGAAGATAGAATTGCGAGTCATATATGAATCGATTTTTTCCCGCACACCCAATGAAAGCATTGACTGATGACTTCATTCATACGAGCTGCAGTGTCTCACCGTTGGGGCTGGTGGTGATGTTGATGGTCTCCCCCGCGGGGCCCGGGACACTCAGAGCTGAGACCCCGTTCAGGGCCATCACGGTGAAGCTGTAGGTGGTGTGAGGTCGGAGTCCCCAAATGCTCACGCGCCGGCCCTGGATCCCGGTCTGAGAGGGCCGATAATTCACACCGTCCCCGCACAGCACGCACGGGCTCCTGGGGGTCGAGCACATTCGACACTCCACGCTGTAGGCGAGGTCCGATCGGCCCCCGCTGTCCAACGGCTCGCTCCACTCCAGCGTGAGAGACGTGTCATTGACCTGAGGAACAGGGTTGCGTGGGGACGAGGGCGGACCTGAACACACCACAACAAATACACACCGTTTGAATCAGAGCTAGAAACGTCTGCGATACCCAGAATGCAACATAAAAGCCAGAATAGCTATGTTTCCATCCAAAGTTGCAGATTTAACTTTGGAATATCGTTTGCGAATAAAGTATGTAACGCGTGGCGCGTCGCAGACCAGCACAAGACGAACAATTGTGGTTAAAAAGTATATACATTTTTTATTTTATTTTTTAGAAAATGACCGATCGTTTCGCTAGATAAGACCCTATTCCTCAGCTGGGATCGTGCAGAGCCCTTTGAAGCACTTCAGAGCCCTTTGAAACTGCATTGATTTGAACTTCAACATCTTGGTTGCCATTGAAGTCCATTGTGTGGAGAAAAATCCTGAAATGTTTTCCTCAAAAAAATGTATTTCTTTTCCACTGAAGAAAGAAAGACATGAACATCTTGGATGGCATTGGGGTGAGTAAATTGTCAGGAAATCTTCATTTTGAGGTGAACTAATCCTTTAAGCATTTCAGAATTATCAAACCAACATTTGAGATGCTGTGCGATGCGATTGGTCCGCTGGTTAGTTATCCAATCACATCCTCTTTTTGTTGCACATCAAGGGATTTGTTCGGTAAATGGGTTTCCATCATAGTTTATGTGCATGTCTTCTTATTGGATTAAAAAAATCATCCACTTCAATTGAGGACATGCGTTTTATGCACATTTTTATAATTTATGAGCATTTTTTTAACACAGGTAATGTAGACCATAACCGAATGAAAAGAGGAAGGAATAATATCAGTCGTCACTCTATATCTCCCAATAATATGTCTTAGTAAGATGATATTTAAATGCTTAGTTTTATGATCAAAGCTCGGTAGTTTTCATTGTGGGGGCAAAACTTGCAATACAATGATTAAAAAATGAACAAAAACTATTCTCAAAAGTCTGATTAATCATATGATACTCTCATTTTAGGCTGATTTTTAACAAAATATGTATGGATAATCAAGTTAACCTAAGTTGCTTCAATCCAGTAAGTGTTCATCTTGAAATATTACTAACAATATAAAAGTTTTTCTGTTACTTTATAGAAATCTGAAGGTGGACATTTGTACAATTGTGCTAAAAGGCCTTTTCCTTGCTAAAAAAAAAAGGCAATAGATGCAGTAGATGTGTGTGTGACAGCAGTTTTGGTCATGTTGATTATTTAGAGTTGCATATCAGATTTGATAGAACAGGATTTATAGAGTTCAGCTATGAGGAGATCTTTACTCACGTGTGCAGGGTGTATCGGGACTGTCGGTGGGAGCGCGGTGGAAACCAGGCCGACACACACACGATGAAGAGCCCGTCTCTCCTGTGTGACTGGAGTCAGGACACGCAGAACACGGACCAGGACCAGAACCCATCTTAAAATGCCCCGCAGGACACGCTGGACACAGAAACAACGGCTTTATTATCAGCAACTGTTAGCCTTTACACGAAATATACATCAAAACACCCCTTCTCGTTCTGCCTTTGCTTTAGTTTGAACAGTTCAGTATGTTCACCAGCACACACTAGTGTTTCCAAAAGAAGTCTTCTGCTCACCAGGACTGTAATTATTGGATCAAAAACACAGTAATATTGTGAAATATGATTACGTTTTAAAATAACTGTTTTCTATGTGAATATAACACCAGAATATTGTGAAATAAATGTAATTTATTCATGTGATCAAAGCTGAATTTTCAGCATCATTACTCCAGTCTTCAGTGTCACATGATCCTTCAGAAATCATTCTAATATGATGATTTGCTGCTCAAGAAGACACATTTATTATTATTATTATCAATGCTGAAAAGAGTTGTACTGCTTCATATGCTTAGAAAAACCATTTTTTCACCATCAGGATTCTTTGATGAATAGCTTTTGTAACATTATAAATGTATTTATTGCCACTTTTGATCAATTTAATGATCAAATGATGCTTTTTGAAAAGCATTTTTATTGTTATTATTATTATTTTAATCCTTCTGGCACCAAACATTTGAACAGTAGTGTGATTTGGATTTAGTCAGTGATTTTCACATTGCTATGCTGGTTTGCTAGCTAAACCAGCACCAACCAGCATAAACCAGCATAAACCAGCATAAACCAGCCTGGACCATCATAAGTCTTTCTAGGGCTGCACGATATTGAAGAATATGTGATTACTCATTAAATAATGCGATATTCGATATGCGATATGATAATGCTTAAAGTGTGTAAAATAAACTTAAATTATCTTTAAAATATATTTAAAATTATATAACCTACATTTGTGTTTCACATTCTTTTTGTGACGAGAAAACGTCCTACAGCTTCTGAAAGTGAACATCAGTGTTTTACTGTCGCGTAAGAAGTGTTATTTTAACATCAGTGTAAACCTCAGGGTTCAGGGTTTCAGGTTATTATACATTAGGGTTATTTAACAACAGAAACTGAATAATCAAATGTAAAAATAAAACACGGCTTAGTTTTCACTGTATGAATTGAATATATACTGATTCTTATAAAAGCTACAAAAGTTATTCAGCCAAGAGCAGTGAGTGATTTTCTCTTTGTCTTTTGTTAACGACCCCAGTTATTGCAAGCCGTTGCGATATGCATATCGTGATATATACATTTGCGATATTTCAATAATTTCGATATATTGCGCAGCCCTATAAAGCAGAGAAACAACATGTTTTGAGAGAATAAGCACTGTAT
This sequence comes from Leuciscus leuciscus, assembly GCF_965113295.1. NCBI lineage: Eukaryota > Metazoa > Chordata > Actinopteri > Cypriniformes > Leuciscidae > Leuciscus > Leuciscus leuciscus. The sequence goes on along the minus strand of NC_138729.1, from coordinate 5,230,367 downwards.
TATCATTAAACAAACATACTTTCCCAGCAAATAAACACACACTCACGCACTCTCTGCTCAAACCTCATTTGTCCTGATGTGTCAACATTAAACAATCATTTCGACAACCATCCAAACAAGCGCCGGTGTCTATTTCAGTCGACGCTGGTTTAATTCAGGATTTAAACCGCTTCTGAATCTCTGTGTGGCAAAGTCTGCTGTATGATATGGAAAATGATCATGTTCCTCTACGACTACGTGTTTAGCAGCTCAATCACTTGATTTACAGCCGGCCGTCTGACACCGCAGATAAAAGCCACACACATTCAGGTTGCTCAAGAAACTCGAGTCTCTTTCTCCGACGTGACATGAACACACACACAGACACACACATGTATGAATGAGCGATGCAGAGTCTCATGAGACAGGAAAAGACAGGGTTACAGACCAGTTTCATTTCATAATCAGTTCTCCACAACCCCTGTACTGATGGAAACACATCTGGATTTGATTAACATCAGTTTCACTCAGACCAAAACATATGGTCTGAATTATCCTGCTAGTTAAAGCAGCTTTACACTGGGGTGTGTGTGTGTGTGTGTGTGTGTGTGTGTGTGTGTGTGTGTGTGTGTGTGTGTGTGTGTGTGTGTGTGTGTGTGTGTGTGTGTGTGTGTGTGTGTGTGTGTGTGTATGTGTGTGTGTGTGTGTGTGTTTCATTCGAAACGATTTCCATAATGAATGTCTCTGAATTTCCTCGCTGAAGGATAAAGATCTTTCTAACTTCAGCGCTGGTTTTACAGACACAAAGATGCTTTTACTGCTGACATCCATATCACTGTACTAGACATTAATTATGAATCCATACCATTTTTAAACAAAATTGTTTTTAACCTATTTTTAAACAAACAAACGAAAACAGGGAGTTAATCAGCACTACCGATTAAAAGTTTGGGTTCGGTAAGATTTTTAAATGTTGCTGAAAAACATCGCATTTATTTGATAAAAATACTGTAAAAACAGGAATACTGTATAAATATTATTACAATTAGTATTACTATTTTCTATGTGTATATATTGTAAAATGTAATTAATTCCTGTGATCAGAGCTGTATTTTCAGCATCATTACTCCAGTCTTCAGAGTCACATGATCCTTCAGAAATCATTCTGATATGATGATTTGCTGCTCAAGATACATTTATGATTACTAACAATGTTGAAAACAGTTCTGAAGCTTAATTTTTTATGTGGAAACTGTGAAACATTTTTTCCCTCAGGTTTCTTTGATGAATAGAAAGTTCAAAAATACAGCATTTATTTGAAACAGAAGTCTTTTGTAACATTATAAATGTCGCTTTTGATCGATTTAACGCGTCCTTGTTGAATAAAAGACTAATTTCTCTCTGTCCCTCGCAAAAAAAATCTAACCGACCTCAAACTCTCGAACGGTAGTGTTTATAACTTGAATACTTTTGACCTGCCATAATTTGTGTTTCATAGACACACATTGTGATTGGAATCCCATCTAAATTGAAAATGTCTGTTTTTCTCGCACAACCTCAGGAAAAAAAAAAATTACTGAGCAAATTACTCATGTTTTCTTTTCATACCAGAAGGTCCTCTGAGAAAACGAATCTTGTCCAGATAGGAATCTCTGTGATTGCGGTATGTTATTGTAACTCTTCTCCTCGTTTATTTCAAACCCTCGTCAGACACTATAACTAAAGCTCATTTTCTTGTTAAACAGCCTGGGGAACCATTTTTGCCAACGTTCTGGGTTAGTGGTACCGCTAGTGCTGCTAGCATTTCATCCACAGTAAATCTGATCTCAGAAACCACTGTACAAGCAGCGTCAGGTTATGATCATAATCCTAATGCATTCCTTCCCTTAATTACACACATAATGATAGAATTATAGAATTAATTAATTGGGTTAGTGATGCACGCGTTGATCTTCTGTCATGACGGACACTCCCATCTTAGAAACAACCACAAATATTCCAATCCCATCCACATCTGTGCATCAAAGCATCCTGTTTTAACAAATATAGCTCAAAACATATTTTAGAAAACAAATCCCAGTCCAAAAAAGCTATTAAAAAGGGCATTCATCTTTTAAATGAGTCTTATATGATCTCCTTCCATTGTCAGCATAAAGTGATTATTAAAAGGTGACATTTTTATAGTGTAATTACGCAAATCAGTACTAATTCATATTAATTGACTAAATGTACTTACTAAAGGGTTATAGTTAGGGTTTGGTAGAGGGTTGATTTCTTGGTAATTATGCATAATTTAGCGTTATTGAAAGTACATGTAACATGTGCAACTACGCCACCTTTAAAAAAAAGCGTTACGTAAAAACTGCGGTCCAATACAGTCACCAATTTATGAACTAATCAAACATTGGTAATTAGTAAGATGGTATACTTTGAAGTACCTTGGAGTAACACTACTGTTACACTACTGTTCAAAGGTTTGGGGTCAGTAATATATATAAGAAATTAATACTATTTTTCAGGAACGATGCATTAAATTGATCAAAAGTGACAGTAAAGGACATTTATACTGTTACAAAAGATAAATGCTGTTCTTCTGAACTTTCTATTCATCAAAGATTTCTAAAAAGATATAAAAATATGAAGCAGTGCAACCATTTTCAACATTGTTAATAATCAGAAATGTTTCTTGAGCATCAAATCATCATATTAGAATGATTTCTGAAGGATCATGTGACACTGAAGACTGGAGTAATGATGCTGAGAATTCAGCTTTGATCACAGGAATTATTTACATTTATTTCACAATATTCTGGTGTTTGCCATGTCATATCATCACTGGCACCACTATAGATATTTCACAGCTAAACAAGAAGAGATTGTACATGTGTGAATCTGTATGCGACTAATTAGAGTCATTAGTACCATTAGCCTCACCCACACACACATTTTCTGCCCTTCACCTGTGACCCCGTGACCACACACACTCTCCGTTCGGCCTTTCACCTGCCCAATAAACTGCAGTATTCTCTTTTTCTTTCTCTCTCTGCCCATACCTAATTGGTCATGTCATTAGAGCGGCTTTGTACTGGACACAACCCTGCCTGCAGGCGCCACTATTATGGCTTTGCGCTGCCTTTGTGTGTGTGTGGGTGTGTGAAAGAAAGGGATGAACAGCAGATGTAGTGTGTTTGAGTGGATGAATGCTGAGTAAGTCATTGAGTGTGTGTGTGTGAACTCCAGGGGTTCACGCCCACAGAAAGCACAGCTGCAGTTTAACACACACGCAGGGCCTTTAACACTCGCTCTCTCCACCCATCCCGAGAAACATCATTAAAGAGCTGAAGTCATATTTGAAAACTGGGAGGATTTGGACTGATCCACTTCACTGAGAGACGGCGATTACTTGAATTAAAGTAGATCAGTCATGTCCTTAAATGAATTTTCCTGGTTAAATCCTTTTCCCGGTCAACTTAAGCTGCACGCATGCAACATATGCTGTCGATTACCACAGAAAATCATCGCTGAACTTTGTAAAAAATTAAGGACAATCGTGTTTGCAGAAACAAAGTCTATTAGGCAATCGTTCCCGAGGGTTCAAAAGCAGAAATGTGAAGTTTTGTTCATGCACTTCCTAAAAAAACGTTTGCTTTATGAGAGGCATATGAACTCAGTTGTGCATTACAATAGTTCCTGTTAGTGTTTAATGCTAACACATGCAATATTTGTGTTATGGTTCTACAACGAAAAATTACAATGATCTAATTAATGTTTAATTACTCTAGTGCTTCAAGCCTACTAGGCTTCCATTGTAAATGGATTAATTTGAATATTTTGTGAGTGACAGGAAAGACATTTATCATGGAAAAATCTATTTCAAATAAATGCTGTTCTTTCTATTCATCAAAGAATACAAAAAATATTATGCTGTTCAACATTGATAATTATAATAAATGTTTCTTGAGCAGCAAATCAGCATTTTAGAATGATTTCTGAGGGATCATGTGACACTGAAGACTGGAGAAATTATGCTGAAAATTCAGCTTTTATCACAGGAATAAATTACATTTTTAAATATATTCAAATATAAAACAGCTGTTTTGATAATATTTCACAATATTTCAGTTTTCACTGTATTTTTGATCAAATAAATGCAGCCTCGATGAGCAGAAGAGACTTCGTTCAAAAACATCTTACCAAAAATCTTCCCGAACCCAAACTTTTGAAAGTAGTGTATGTCTGATCTATGTTTCTGCGGTCTCATTCACTCTTCAAACGATGGCAGTCATGTGTGCAATCACACTGCAAGACCGTGACCCCAAATTTTTGGACACAATGGAGACTAAAATTGATCAGAAAGACAATTAATCTGCCATTTGTGAGCATGTCTTATTAAGCGATCAAAGACTGGTGATTTCGCCCTTCGATGAAAGAAATCTTTTGCAATTTCACCACGAAACTTGTACAGTCGCTTTTGTACAAAAGTGTCTGCCACATGCAGAAATGTAAATGTACCCAGGATGCACAGCAACTGTAATGTAACAGCGAATGAAAATGTGTCCAGCCGTAGGACACTGATGAAATTCACAGTAATCCTCTCCTGATCTCTCCACTTCCTCTTTTCTCTAGTTTAAAGGAAGACCTTCATCTCACCTCTCTCACTCACTGTTTTCTCTCTTTCTCAGTGTCACAGTCTTTGTCTAATTCAGTCCCATCTGTCCTGTACTGTCTCTCTCTCTCTCCATCCGTGGCCTCTTATCAGAGCTGAAGTTGCAGTCATTGTCAATATAAACTTCCTCAACACTTATTCTTAAAGTAGACAGGCAGTGTGTGTGCGAGTGTCTCAACATTCTCTCAGGCTCTGTTCACAGCTGGTATTAACATGCGTTTTGGTGGATCGGATCACAAGTAGACGAGGGAGACACATTCCCGTTTACACCTGGTGTTTTAATCCGTCACTTTTGTCCACTTTCAACCACTTCTGTCCTGATTTCTCGAGGTGAGGGTCTATGGGCGGTAAATCTATATATATTTTTTTAGATAATTCAATCTAATGGACAAAATAAGCTCATGCAATTTACAGAACAGAACCGGAGACAACGGAAGAACATACGGAGAGCATCAGCTTTGGTTTCCGCTCTGACAGATGCAAGATCACGCCGAACACTGTGAGTCTGTGTTAATCAGGAATGCTGAGAGAACATTGTGCTTGGTACATTTTTCATCTTCAAACCAAACTTGGGTCTCTAGCCGACAAAGTTTAAATCCCGTCTGGCTAGAGCTCTTCCCATAATGTTCACGCATTAGTTCAGTAGACGGAGAGTAGACGGTCTTCTGTGTCTGTTTGAACACATTCGATCACATGAGCGTTTACACTACGAAAGCAATCCGGTCTAATGTGTTTTCCACGACCTCTGGAAGTGTTCGAAAGTGGACAAGCTCAAAAAGTTTTAGACCCCGTTTACACCAGTAATTGAAGACTTCAGATGCAAAAGCCTCTATGTGCCATCTGAAATTTTCTTCTAGAAATGATCATTTTTATCAAGCTTGTATGTTTACGTTCAGTTATTTCACTTTAATGGCAATGTAAATGACCTATTAATTGTCATTAAAGTGAAACTACTGAACCTAAATATACGAGCTTGATAAAAATGCTCATTTTAGAAGAAAATTTCAAATGGCACTTAGAGGCTTTTGCATCTGAAGTCTTCATTTAGTGTCGTCCACTTGTGATCTGATCGACCAAAACGCATCTTAATACCAGCTGTAAACAGGCCATCAGATTCATACTTTTGTGATAGTAAGTATATAGATGGAAGTGTATGTTCAGAATGGCGCATTGATGTAGTTTAGTTTAACTGAAATGTGTCTCTACAGCTCATCGTCTTTACGTCGAGCTCAAATCATCTTCTGAGAAGTCTGTTGTATTCCCTCTCTCTCTCACCTCTACACTCCAGATCTCCATGGCTGGCCTCGAAGCCCGGCAGGCAAGTACAGGTGGTGGTGGGCTGGTCCACCCACTGTCCATCTTCTCCACAGAACATCTTAGGCGGTCTGGGATTTGGTCCAGGCTGAGCTGCGTTTGCCACACACTGGCCCACTGCCTCCTGCACCAGCGAGCGAGGAACCGTCTCCGGGAACACGGATAGTGAGCGCGTGAGAGCCGGACACTTCTTAAAGAAGACGCGCACGGATAAAAGGGCCATGCACGCTCCCTGGGCCTGGAACGCCAAGTAAAATCCACGTTTGGTCAATGGGCCCAAACGCAGCGTTTTGATGTTCGACTTCTTCTCTCCACCCGCACGGAGCAAGAAGTCTGCGGCCACCGTGTCCACCTGATGGAAAACACAGATTCGGGAAAGACTGGTGAGATCCATAGAAGAGGAAAATCACAAATGTGATCTCTTTCACATCTCGATTTTTGAGTCATTCATTCATTAAGAGCCATTTACTCAATTGTCATTAATTTGCACTTCAGTACAATTGCTCATCGCTCTATTATATATTCAGATGACCTTCACTGGACTCATTATTAAGGAGTTAAACAAAACTGTTCAGAGATTCGCCAAGATACTAAACTTGAAGTGCACTTAAATGTATTGAATATGCACTTGTTGTGCACTTCAAATCTTAACAGTATAATTTTAAAAAAGATACTTGCAGATCGTATATTATTATTGAAATAAAAGGCCACTTAAGTGTACTTAAAGTACACTTTCAAGACTGTTTCATAACACTTAAAAAAGCGCAATTTGTAATAATGTCAAAATAAAAGTTTTTCTTCAAAGTACATTTGAAATCATTATGTTTTAATAATCTTTTGTCATGCTTTAAAGAAGTAAACGTGTTGACTGACATTAAAGCACTGGATAATAATTTTAACTGTAATGTTTGATTCAATATTTAATTTAGAGTTAATATATTTTAAATGTACTAAACTGCAACGTCATATATTTAATTATAAATACATGACATAAAAGTTCAGTTTAATTTAGTTAACTATAAATGCTTTAGTCAGTGCATATCTCAGTACACTACTGCCATATTTAAGACAATGAAAATAATTGTATTACAGACCATAAATACAAGACAATAGAATAAATTATGCAATTACATACTAAGATGTACTAATTAATAGGGTCATTTCGTAAAACACATTTTTCTCTAATTGCAGTCAACATGCAATTAAGTGTCTGAAAACATTACATTCAGTTTCTGTCAAAGTTCTGTAATAAGTACTCCTTTTTTTAAATATGCTAAAGTGTACTCATCTAAAATGTATATGAAATCTATGAAATTTTCCTTCCAGTAACGTTAATAACTATTTATGCAGTTTTACATTTGCGGTCGAGTGTGTATGAGCACCTTAGTATAAGGGTTCTCCATCCATGCGGGATGGCTTGCCGTCGCGTCATCCGTGTCACTCTGGTAGTAGTAAAGGTTAAAGGTCTCTTTGCAGGACCGGTGATGTGTGATCCGTGATGAACATTCGATCATGGTGAAGAGCAGCTCCACGTACACCTGAGACGCCCCTCGCCGGTCGATGAGTTTACTGCGCAGCCAGTGACTGGACGCACCGTCGGCCTGGCAGATCTGATAGGTCCTCACGCTGTTGTTCTTCTCATCCAGGCCACTGACCTCGTCCCACTGTGCACACGAGAAGTGGAGATCAGGCGTAATCATATACAGCTTGCACATGAGCATCTGCTCTACATGTAGGGTCAAATCGGCAGCTCTCACCTCAGGTTTACTTCGAGAGAACGTCGTCCACTTCAGATCTGATGTCTCAGTCTTTGTATTCATCAGGACCTCTGTCAAAACGGGGAGAAAAAATAAATACAGAAAAAATTAGATCACGATCTTTAATGTCTCCACCTGAAAAGAAGTGTGTTTAATGTGCACTTGTAGTGTACTCTTTATCTGTTAAATACTGAGAAATGAAGACTTATGCTTGCAGAAGACTCTGTGATTGCGCGTCACATCTAAAGACTTCAACAATATTTCAAACTGTACAGAGATTTGCCAACATACCCAAGATATCAATATGAACTCAGTGAAGTTTCCCTATCCATATTCATTTTATAATTGTTCTCTCTCTCTCTCTCTCTCTCTCTCTCTCTCAATAAAGAAGTGCACTTAATTGTATTGAATGTGCACTTATAAATGTACTTCAAATCTTAAAGTATATATTTCTTTAAACTGTACTTGCAGATAATGTATTATTAAAGGCCACTTAAGTGTACTTAAAGAGAGTACACTTTCATGACAATGTTTAAGTACGTTTTTAAAAACACAAACAAATATTTGCACTTACTTTTTACCTTAAAGTACAGAGTTATAGTTGTAATGCTCTTTTGTCATGCTTTAAAATAAATACACTCATTTTGATGTGTTGACTAACGCACTAAAGCACATGTAAAGTGCTTGATTATAATTTTAACAAGTATGCTATTACATACAGTCCTCATGATGCTTTTTTAACTAGTGTGGCCGAACCAGAAAGATCAGCTTCACCACAGAACATGTTTTTACTGAAGAACATCATAACTATACTAGTCCTCCAGCAAAAGCAGCGGCGAGCATCACAACCCATCGACGTTCATGCAGATCTGCGCTGTTTTTCAGCCCAGTGTGACAGAGCAACATCTGAGCAATAACGTTTTTCCTGCGAGCGCACAGAGGGCAAGGGAACTTCCCTGAGGTTTGATGGTTTGGTTATCGAATCATGGCCAACAGAAGCTTTAGCAAAAACAACTCGAAACTGCGGGTGATTTTCTCTCATCCTGACGTGCATAGCTCCAGGGAAACCGACGGACATGGGAACAAGGGCACAGCCTAATTTTACACTCACACACATATACAGTGACAATACAAAATCACTATATAGAGTTTCAACCCAGCGGTGAATGATGGTCATTTAATTACCAGTGAACATCCTTCCTTTCCGTTTCCACTCTCTCTGCTCCTGATTGCGTTTTTGCCTGAACTGGCTCTTGGTCATTACTTATTGATGGTGGTGATGGGTTTTAATCAGGCTTTCATTCAGTCACCCCCCCACCCAGCACACGTATCGGCCCCAGGGTTCTTGCTATGGGAGCTGTGCTGGTCATGTGACCACCCGAAGCCACCATACACAGTTCAAACCGGCTCCAATCACAAAGATCCTTTGATCTAAAAATACTCTAGCAACGAATAAATTTCTCCCTCTTTCCCCTACTGTTATTTGTTCAAACTCCTTTCTTTATTCGTGTCTCTAAGGAGAAACACCTTTATTGCTCTTTTTCTTTTTCTTTTTTGCATGTGCTTTTCCCATGAGTGTTGGAGTTTAGCATACAGAGATGGAATCAATGTGTCTCTGTCTGTATGAATCTGGGTCGAGACTTGTTGGTTTAGACCTCAGAGAAGCATCAATGACAAGAAGAAAAAGATTATGTTTGAGCCCTGATGGCCTTAGGGAGAAATGTTTAGAATGGATATTACATACTGTGCAGTGTATACTTTTTAAAATTGAGATATTGTGTGTAAAGCAGTCAAAAATAAAAAATGATTTCAAAATTCAGTATGCTACACTATCAGTACACACAATGTTTAATTCTGAGAGTACATTTTTTTAAATCACGATGAAAAGGACGTAGCGACAGATTTTTCGTATTGTGCTGAACATCAGAGTGATATAGATTATTGAAAATGAAAAAATGTGGTTCAGTTGTTGACTGGATGGAGGAAGATCTGAACGCAATCTTGCAGTCGATTGTAAGAAAGGTGCGGGGTTTAAGAGGACTAAATGATTGGAGACGTCCGCAAACGCAAAGAAGTCCGGAAGATCAAGTAATGACATTTTGATTAATGCAAATATTTGCTTTTATTAATTACTAAAAGCACACAGCAAAAACTACTAGCCTAACTAATACATTTCAAACGTACTAAAGGCAAGTGAACAATCAGTAATAAAATAAGAACAAATACACTAATTACAATTATAGATCAACAAAACACAACAAAGTTACAAATCAAGTAAAGTCTAAATGTAGTATTCAGGTACAGAAATGTAATTATTAGGCCTAAATATAAAATAACACTAAAGTGTACACTGTATAAATTAAATATGATCAGAGATTCATCTTTGTTAAAGCTGTGTTTTGTTATTTGCTTCACATTAATGACAGTCTAAAGAATAGGCTTCATTTTCTTAATGTGCCCCATTATGCTTTTTGGATATTACCTTTCACATAGTTTTTATTATCGCTGTTTGTGTTAGTAAAAGGTCTGCAAAGTTTCAAAGATCAAAGTACAGATAAATAGAGTTACAACAGAAGAGAGTTAAAAATCACATCAGACTGGGCCATCTGACCAATCAGAGCACAGCAGGCTCTCGGAGAGGCGGGGTTTATAGACACCGAATCCTTGAACCGTTTCGGAGAAAAGAGGTGATGCTTCATTGCATATTATGAGAAAAATAAAGTGTTTTTTGACCTTGTAAACCTGTTAGGAGACACCAAAATAAGATTAGGAGCCTTTAAAATAGCATGGGGCACTTTTTGTCTTTTCTTGTTGGTGTGAAACATAACATGGACATTCATCCATGAAGTTTGTGTGTATGGTACCAGGTTACTGAAGACTACGGTGTGTGGTGTGATAGATTAGTGTCTGTTTGACTGTCTGTCTGTGTGTGTGTGTGTGTGTGTGTGTGTGTGTGTGTGTGTGTGTGTGTGTGTGTGTGTGTGTGTGTGTGTGTGTGTGTGTGTGTGTGTGTGTGTGTGTGTGTGTGTGTGTGTGTGTGTGTGTGTGTGTGTGTGTGTGTGTGTGTGTGCGCGTGCGCGTGCGCGTGTGTGTGTGTGTGTGTCAAACTTCACCAGAGTTGGTTTGGAAGCGGACAGAGACTCATCTTTTCAGTGTCTCGGTCCACTTGTTTGGTGCACCAGGGTCCAGATGGCAGCGTTCACACTTATTCAGATGAAGCGCACTAACAGAGCAATCGCACCAGGGTTCGTTTTAATCCAACCAAACATGCCAAGTGTGAACACACCCTAAAACTAAAAAATTAAATCTAATTCAAAAGTAATGATACTTAAAATAACACTGGCTCTGGTTGTATATTCTGCAAACGTTGTAAGTCACGCAGGTATTTTGTGTGCACAGAAAACTAGCATACGCCGCACAGAAAACTAGCATACGCCGCACAGTTGACACACTGCATAACTAGCACGAGTAGCATGGTAGCACACCACTCCAAACACCTGATATGCCTCTATCTGTATGTATCTGGGTCGCAACTTGTCTTGGGGACTGGAAGCTTCCCGTTGTTGGTTTTCACCCTTAGAATCGCATCAATATTAAAAATCAAAATCAAAAACTGTTATTTAAGCCTGTATGGCCTCAGGGAGAAAACTGGCATGTGCTTTCACTCAGTGACACCTACACACGCCATCCATCTTCCAGACATTTCTCCCTCTGTCTTTCATTACTTTCCCCCATCACTTTTGCTTTTCCTGCTTTCAAATTCCTTTCTTGCCATCCGTCCGTTTTCATTTCTCTTCTCAATAACTCCGTATGTATCCGTCATACTCTTTATCTCTCCGTGCCTCCCTCTATCCTTCTCTCTTCTGATGTCGAGAGGCTGTGGACGGCTGATAACCGGCGTCCAGCTCTGAGAATCAAAGCGAGTGACGCCCGGGAGGATGAAAGAGGGATGAGAGGAGGACACAGGGCGGGAGCTTTTGCAGAAGAGGGCAAAAAAGAGGGAGAGGTGGAGGCCGAGGGATGAGGCACCGGATATCTGACGGTGATTTCCCACTGCGAGTTTTGCTCCGAGTTCAGAGGAAAAACAAATTACAGGCTCATCTAAATTAAAATGCACACACACATGAATCTCATGAAACCTGTCCACGACATGCCCAGGTCATATTTCACTAGGGATGGGTCCCGAAACCCGGTATTAAATGGCTAAATTATGAAAGATCACAGTATCGTTAAGCTACGACGTTACCGGTTCAGCTGTCGGTAATAGAGAAATTAATATTTATTAATTATTGCTATATAGTCATTATCTTGCTAATTCTATCTTGCCAGCCAATTCTATTTGCAATAATATTAAACCCTTTGTCTGTGATGCATTTTTGCTATTCTCAGTCTCTTCTGTTGCTAAGTTGCAGGACGTGTTTGATAGTGTTTCAACGGATCTCAAAACGCACGGATCGGATCATATTACGGATTTTGTGTCACGGATCAGATCATTATTCAGATCAACAGGAAAAAAAAAATTGTGTGGGGGAGGGGGGTAAATATTTGCTTTTATTAATTACTTAAAGCACACTTTAAGTACTTCGATATCACAGCAAAAACTACAAGCCTAACTAATACATTTCAAACTTATTAAAGGGAGGTGAACACAGTCAGCAATAAAAATAAGAACAAATACACTAATTATAATTATAGATCAACAAAACACAACAAATCAAGTAAAGTCTAAATGTAGAAATGTAATAATTAGGCCTAAATATAAAATAACACTAAAGTGTACACTGTATAAATTAAATATGATCAGAGATTCATCTTTGTTAAAGCTGTGTTTTGTTATTTGCTTCACATTAATGACAGTCTAAAGAATAGGCTTCATTTTCTTAAAGTGCCCCATTATGCTTTTTGGATATTACCTTTCACATAGTTTTTATTATCGCTGTTTGTGTTAGTAAAAGGTCTGCAAAGTTTCAAAGATCAAAGTACAGATAAATAGAGTTACAACAGAACAGAGTTAAAAATCACATCAGACTGGGCCATCTGACCAATCAGAGCACAGCAGGCTCTCGGAGAGGCGGGGTTTATAGACACCGAATCCTTGAACCGTTTCGGAGAAAAGAGGTGATGCTTCATTGCATATTATGAGAAAAATAAAGTGTTTTTTGACCTTGGACCTTGTAAACCTGTTGTAAGAGACACCAAAATAATATTAGGAGCCTTTAAAATAGCATTACAGGGGCACTTTTTGTCTTTTCTTGTTGGTGTGAAATACGACCTGGACATTCATCCATGAAGTTTGTGTGTATGGTACCAGGTTACTGAGGACTACGATGTGTGATGTGATAGATTATGGTCTGTTTCGCTGTCTGTGTGTGTGTGTGTGTTCGTTTATGTAATTACAGTGGACTATCTCCTGCTGTCTACTCTATCATTACTTATAATGGGGCAGGAAAAAGTGCATGTGTGTGTGTGTTTCCCCTTATGGCTCGCCTCAAAAAAATAGGTTAGACACAGCGAGACTCCAAAGTTGACACATGGATTATCATTCACCTGACACACACACACACACACACCTGTCAGTGAGTCTTTGGCCTGATATCATCATCAGCACCGGCTGCTGTTCTGATGGATTAAGCTCCCGGTGGCCAATTTCTGTCCGAGCTTGTTTTTTTGACCCATTTAATGCAGTGGTCCCATTTCCGTACCACATGACGCTTACTCTCTTTAGTGATAAACCTGAGTTTAAATGGAGAGATAAGTGGATTATTGGGGTGCATTTTTGGAGAAAAAGACCCCAATAATCTCATAAGCCTCATACTAGAGTTTCAGAGATTTTAATGTCTCATATACACTCAAGTTTGCCAAAATCACAAATTTTCATATGAACATTTGTCATCAAGTTATCTGAGCTATGTTATCCAGACAATCCAACAATTGTCTCTTATTTCCACTGATGAATTTTAAGAGGTCAGTAACAGGTAACTTGGTACACTACCGTTCGAAAGTTTGGGATTGGGAAGACTGTTTTTAAAGAAGTATCTTATGTTCATCAATGCTGCATTTATTTGATAAAAACAAAGTAAAAACAGTCATTTTGAGAAATATTACAATTTGAAATTTAAATTGAATTATTCCTGTTATTCAAAGCTGAATTTACTCTTCGGTGTCACATGATCCTTCAGAAATGCTGATTTGATGCTCAAGAAACATTTCTGATTATTATCCATGTTGAAAACATATAATATTTTTGTGGAAACTGTGATGCTGTGATCGTCAATGAATAGAAAGTTCAAAAGAACAGAATTTATTTGAAATACAAATCTTTTGTAACATTATAAATGTCATGTCTGTCACTTTTGATTTAATGCATTAATATTGAATAAAAGTATTAATTTCTTTCAAAAAATGTACTGACCCCAAGCTTTCGAACAGTAGTGTGTGTGTTTGAATAATGGGATATTTCCTGAATTTGATGATATGAATAAAGGCAAACAGGACTCTGTGTTTGTGTCTGAGCATGTTGGCATGTTAAGACGTGCGCGCGTGCGTGTGTGTGTGTGTGTGTGTGTGTGTGTGTGTGTGTGTGTGTGTGTGTGTGTGTGTGTGACTCGTTTGTTTCTCACCTCTGCAGTCGAGAATGAGTGTTTGTCTGCTTCATGTTTCTGTCTAGTTTATGACTGTTTTCTGTATGAGTGTGTGTCTAGAAAACATGCCAGCCCATGGAAATCTATTGCTCAGAGGTTGCTTTTCACCGCTCAGGAGACTTAATGGAGCTCTCAAAATATTTAAGTCAAACAATTGTTGATATACAGTAGAAGTATAAATCTGCTGACATCAAGAAAGAGAACAAGCTCACTAAGTCCTGGGAGATTTTGTTGAGAAATTTCAGACAAATTTCATATCTCTTATTTTGTGAGATCCGAGAACATAAACATTATTGTGATGAACTTAACTAGTGAGATTGCTAGGATATATTTTCCCAATACTTAAGCAAAAGCCTCCATTTGTTCTCTACTTGATCTCCAAGCTATCGTAGAGAAGTTTAAAGTGTTTTTCTAACAGGAATGTTTGATTGTAAAACACACTGTGGTACGTGACCTTGACTTGGATATCATGCCTTGAGTGTTTCCTATCTGCACTCCCAAACCTCTGTAATTATAGACACATCCTCACTTTCTCTCAAAGGTAAATGACAGAAGACCAGCACCGGGCTACAATTAGTCTTTCACTTTAATTAAGGAAAGGAGACAGTGCCAATTACTGAAAGAGAGAGAAAGAGAGGAGAAACTGAAAGGAGGGGGAGGGATGTAAAATGGAAAGGGAGAGGGGGAAAAAAAGAGGCCAAGGAGAAAGAGTGGCAGAGGAGAGATGAAAGGGAAAACAGGGATTAGAAAGAGATGGATGGAGATGAACAGATAGTGAAGAGAGATGAGTACTGTAGCGTGACGGCACGTTTGAGAGTTTAATTACTGAAGCACACCTGGACGACTGATACTGCCAGGGATGAACAAAACTACACCTTTGCAAAATCACTGTCTAAACGATACAGTCGTGTTAAAGTCAACAGGAGATCAGAATGGATCGTCTTATTCCCTGTCTTATCGCCAACAATTCCTCAGTTCACCTTATTCCAAAGAAAACCAGTTTGTCCTTGTAATCTTTCATCAAAAGCGATAACTTTTAACATTAATACTTTTAACATGAATACTTATTATGTAAATAATAAACACGCTGAATGTAATGCTTTCAGACAATCGTTAAATGCAATTAAGTTAAAATTGATTATAGTTTAAATTTATATTAAATGCAACTATCTGGAATTTAGAGTGTTTTTTGACCTACTAAAGTAGGGCATCTTAACTTCATAATTGTTTCTACTTTTGAAATATGGTTAAAGTGTGCTGCTAAATAAGCATTTGTGGTAAACCGAAATATACTTTAAATGTCATGTCTTTTCTTTAATTTCTTGCAATTTTGTACATTTGATAAATATTAAGTTTAACTGCAATACGGACAAACACATTCCAGTTAACATTATGATCAAGTACTTTACGTGTGTGTTACTCGACACATCAAAGTAAATGTACTTCTTTAAAGCATGATCAAATATTTATGAAAACATAATGATTTAAAATGCACTTTAAAGAAAGTACACTTTTAAAAGTTTACTTACAGTTTTTTCCAATTGCTAACACACTAAACTGACATGCACAGCATAAATATTAAAACTGACACACAGAGCAAAACCTCTTCTCAAGTCTCCAAAAGTCTAAACACATTTTCTGCTTTACACACATTTTGCAATTCAAAATGGCACTTTGTAAAGGCACTGAACACGGTTCTCTGCATAACACACAAAAATCTGACATAAAGTCACATGTTTACCATTTCAAAACACTGCCATTCAAAATGACACTCCATGATCTGATTGGCCGATACATGTGTCACCTGACCAAACACCTCAATGCTTCATTGTTAACACTTTCAGTTTCCTGTTTTTTTTGTGAGCATATTTTTGTTCAGTCCAATGTAAATATATCCGCTGTGCATATGTTGCACTGACTTGTTTGGTGAAAAAAAAAAACATTAATGTTTCAACAGCATGTGTGTGTATCTGCAAATATTCCTGTGCATGTGAACAATCTGAAGAATTTTCTACAATTTGAACTATTTTAGTATTATGGCAAAGCATGTTAAAGATGAGAGTGCTCTTCATTATGCCAACAGTGTGTAGTTGGTTAGACAAAAATCTGCTAATATGAATGAAGTGTGTGTTTGATAATGCTAGATGTAGTTTTGTTTGCAGTGCTTCATTTTGCATGATATATGAGGTATTTTGCATTTTGGGTGTGTGGTTTTGTGAATTATGTAAAGTATTTTGATAAAACCAGCCTAGTTTGCAAAATTGTGTGTTAGCAATTGGAAAAAACTGTGAGTTAAATGTTTGTAGCAGTGGAGCTTTTGAAGGGATCAATATAGAGAATACATTTTTAAAGAGGTTTTAACATGCTAAGAGTTACTTTTATTAGCTAAAAATAATATAATAGTCAATATAACTAATAGAAGATCTCACTAGTCGACTTCACTTATCAATTAGCCAGGGACTGGACAAAAAGTTGACCATCCGATTATTAGCTTCTATTCCCCTAAGAAAGAGAGCCAACCAGTAAGATAACTTTAATATTTTATTTGGCTTACTGAGCTATGAAAAAGCAACCTGTGAGCATTTACACACACACACACACACACACACACACACACACACACACACACACACACACACACACACACACACACACACACACACACACACACACACACACACAAAAAAAAACTTACCAAAACAAACAACCTTTCTCTACATAAGCATAAGCCGACCAGCCTAACTCACTGAAGCGATGAAACATCTGCAACTTCTCAAGCCATCTCATGAAAACAAGGCTTTGTCTCCCATGACCACCATGAGAAATAATTAGCTTCTGTTTTTTTCTTCTATAGCGTCGTTGGACAGGGACATGTGAAAGGAAAGTGGACCGCTCCTAAGTCCACGCTAAACAAATGAACAATCCTTCTCTCGTCTCAACTCGTTTACATACTTCGTTTGGCTGACGCATCTTTGAATGTGGATTCGTTTCCTAGCATTCAGCCGATGAGCAAACACACACTAGACAGTGTTTGCACTTGTATTGCTGTTGGGGGAAAATGAAAGAGAGAGAGAGAGAGAGAAATACAGAAATTGTTTGCCTTTTGACACACAAAAAATAGTAAAGCCTGAAACATTCTCTATGTGTGTATGCAAATGCTTGCCAAGTGCATTGAAAGCGTATGTCCCTGTTGTTCATATTTAACTCGTGTTATTGCGTTACTGTGGCGATGGCAAACTTCAGTACTTACGGCCCGAAACAACCCCGCAGAGATTACATATTTTTGTAGGCCGACCCGGAAGTTAGTGATGAAGTTTAATGTCCCGACAACCTCTTTAGTCCCATTGAGATATTTATTAGCCTTTTTCAAGACAAGTAAAGCACAGGGGGTATTACTGATGTGTTTTATGATGTAGAATAAAACGTGAAAATATCTTGAGCTTTTGTTCACCACAGACGTTATTGCAGGCATTTACCAGTCAAACCCATTGACTTCAGGAAGTGCTAACACTCGGGTTTTGTCTTACACAAATACGTCATCTCTGCAGCCCTACATATGAGTTTGCTTCAAATGTTTGTATGATAGTATATGACCTGAAACAGTACACTGATTATTGAAGAAGAATCTCTGCTATTGTGTGTGTGTGTGTGTGTTGAATTCACTTCCATTGGATTAAGTATTTCATTTGGAAGGAAGATACTTGAAATCAAGCTTGGGTAGTTAGAATCATTACAGGTCAGACCTAAATAAAGTATGTTTTGGGCCTTCACTGTCAGAAATAGGGGTACAGTAGGAGTCCATTTCTGTCCCCCAAGATACAATCTACACTAACTTACCCCATAGGGCTTATTATCGGACCTCAAGGTACATTTATGTACCTTTTTGAGGGTCAAAAAGCATTAAAAGGTACATATATGTACCGTTTCTTTTAAAGGTTAAGGTACAATATTGTACCCTTGAGGGTTCAGCCCCAGTGACAAGCCATTGTACCCCTAAACACCTTAATTTCTGAGAGTGTTGAATGTTTTTCTTATCTAAAAGAACACCCATGTCCAAACATCATACTATTATCGTAGCATATATGTACACAGCATCTGTTGGCTTATATTATCTGTGTAACGATCTACATTCACCTAAATGTGCATGTATACAGTACTACTGTATCCCAGACGCCAATGCGCTGAACTTGACATTTCCGGATGTGACGAACCAACATCTATTTCTTGATTTATTAATCAGTAATCAGGTAAAAGTTTAATATTTTACACACAAAATTGTATAAAATAGCAAAAAAACTGTTCAAATATAAACCAGTCCGTATGCAGTGTATTCTGAGTGCACATATGCTGTAAACTAATATTTCATTCCCAGCATAGCCAAGGACTTCCTTTGCAATCTGTTGAACTCTCGAGCTCTATTGATGTGCAGGCCATCAGCGAACATCACAGCTTTTATTATCATTATATCCCCATATGGCTGCTCACACGGTACATCATGAACACACACACACACACACACAAACTGACCCTTAATCATATCCACTCCAACACACACACACATTGAGTAAGTGTCAGTGGCAGCCAGAAGCCGTGCTGGTTTGATTGGTGTGTGAATAGAGAAAGCAGACTGTTCCTGTCTGTTGCACGCGCACACACACACACACACACACACACACACACACACACACACACACACACACACACACACTGACCCAGTATAACCCCAGCAGATATCTGATACATAATACACTCTCTGCATGACTCTCCTCTTTCAATCTTTTGTTTCCTCCATCTCCTTTCTTTCCTGATCCCTCAATTTCTTCCCCAGCTTTCACTGAAGATCAGAGAGCGAAGGCAACGTGTGCTTATCCAGAACGAATCGAAAATCTCACACTTATAAAAACACATTATGCATTATGACTTCGCATACTGACCTCTTCAAGTCGTGTCATGTGTGTGTTTATTTAGCTATTCTTTGGGGACAAACTTGTACCCAGAAGTGATCTAAATATGATCAAACCTCCCCCTATGGGGACTTCCTAATTTATCAAAACAATGTTTTTGTTTTAATTAAATGGAAATGGGATATACTTAGGGTCGGAGTGAGGTATTCTGTAGAATTTATAATTAACTTTATATTAAAAACAATTCTGGCATGCCCTCATTGAGCTAAATAAATGTGTACACACGTCCTCGTCGTAGCTTTTCTGAACTATAATAAAGCAACAACAAATTTTCGTTGCTTATGGGACCGTTTGAGCCACAAATATTAATAAAATATGAGTTGCTTTAAACTACATAAAAAACATTGTTAGACCAACAATGGGTGTTTCCAATTGGAAAATTTCCTGAACAAGAAATCTGAAGCCACCTTGATTCATTTATTGGATGAATGAGGCATTTTAACAAACACATTTAAATTGACAAAAGGTTGAGAGAACCGAAAAACATGAATGCATCACGTTGCGTAGAATTTTTGTGTTCTCTCAACAATTCCTTTTTAACAGGGTGTGTATGGAAACACATGTGTTTGTCAATGCCCACACTTCATCTGCTCCACACACACACACACACACACACACACGCACACACACACACACCTGACCTGTTTTAAGGGCACTCAGAGACCATAGTGAGGAACATTTAGTAATGTGTCTCTGTTTTTCATTATCTGTCTAAACAAAGGGTCTTCATGATTAAATTATGCCTGCGGTTTATCTGTCAACGCATTAATCAGTGTAATTAATTCACAAGGACCTATGTTCATAGTGTTTAATGTGATTTACCAAAATAGGACGTGTGCAACATTCACATCAACCAATCCATTTTTTACATTACGTTTAGGGCAGCTTATGGATTTAAGGCAAGACGAAACATGTGGCTTAAAAAAAACTAATAGATATCACCATACTTTCCCTATAGTCGATTAATCACGGTACATTAAGGCATTTCTTTGTTATTCAAGTTTTCTGAAATGATTTTTCCAATTACGCATTTCTATTTAACTCTTTCCTCGCCATTGACAGAATTTCCTGGCTTTCCATGTTTTCACTGTTATACTGTAGGCGGTGTTATTACACGTCGTCTGAAAGAGCACAGAATCTGGTTTATTTTAAGGTGTCATTGTTACAGTGTAATTATATATTTAAGTACTGTGTAATATTAATTAACTACATGTACTTACTATAAGGTTAGGGTAGGATTAGGATTTGGTTGAGGGCTATTTGCATGTAATTATGCATAATTTACTGTTATTACTATGGTGAGTACATGTAACATATGTAACAAAGACACTGTAAAATAAAGTGTTACCCTGAATCTTCTGATCGAAACACAGGCGAAGAAGAAGCAGAAACAAGTAGTAGAAGCATTGCTTATGCACGTTGTAGTCTTTAACAAAAAAAACTTGTTTGAAATGTTGCTTTTTTTAATTAAAGGGGTGATGAACTGAGAAATCAAATTTTCCTTGAGCTTTTGACATATAAGAGGTCATCATCATACTATAAGAATATCCTGTTTTTCAAAGTGGGGATCTATGACGTCAAAGGGTATCAAACCCCGCCTCCGCAGAAGAAGATCAACGCCTACTTCAACACTGCCTGTTTAGCCCCGCCCACCGATTCACGCATTACACGAAACTCATTATAATATGCAAAACTGTTATCCAATCATAGCAGTGGGCGTTTACTTCCAAGTCTTCAATGCGTGCGGCACGCCTATAAAAACCGAGCGTTTCAGGAGCGAGGCTCAAAACCAGGGAAGAAAAATAGCCTATTACTTATTCATTTTGATGTTTTTTAATCTAATATGAATAAGTAAATGAATAAGTTGACATCAGAAAACAATATAAAAAAATGTAAAAAGCCAGTTCATGACCCCTTTAAACTTAGCCACATTCGTGTTGCTAAAAAAGACTGATAGAAGCTGGAATAAAAAGTTTTTGTTGTGTGTTTGTTTATAAGCAGAGACTCTGATCTTTCTTTTGATGTATTGCATGTTCAGATATTCTTTCATGCAACAAAATATTCTGGGGGCCATGAAAGTTTTTTGAAAATTATAAAAAAATGCTGGCGGTGGCAGACAACTTTCTTTTTTTTTAAACGCTGTCGGGGAAACTGCACTAATTTGCATAAACTTCCAGAACAGAAATATGAACATTGGATAAAGCCAGGTTGACGACATATTAGAGTTAAAGGTTTTTACAAGGAGGATTTTGGATATCTCTTAAATTATTATCACTCCCTTAATCAGAAAATACTGTCAACGGCCAGAAAAAAACTAAATCCCCATATTTTTAGGAGTGCAATCAAAAAAAAAAAAAAACCTCTGTAAAAAACCTCCAGGAATAAAACTAAAGTTTAATTTGAAATGTAAAGTGCTTGACGTGGAGATTTCTGGCTCAGTGCAGGAGAAAAAAACTCAAATGGGCTTTAATGATACCTATTGTAATTGAATCTGCAGATGCAAATAGATAAAGTGTAATAAAATAAACACTTAAATGTGTATTTTGGACGTTTTCTTTCCACTAGTATAAAAGAAAACAAGTTATGGAAGCAAAATAGCCCATTGGCTCAATCTTGACCAGCACAAAAACAATGTCTTTGCCTGGAGTGTCTTGCCTTAATTAGCATTCTTATCATACACACAAATCACAAAACACAACCAGTAAAGATGGATCGGGAAAGAAGAGGGAGGGGGTCGCGCAGGTATACAGGACAGAGAGAGAAGGAGAGCAGAAACGGGAGGAACGTGCTGTGAACTGCAGAGAAGACGAATGGCTTTGAAGGTGCAGTCCCCGGCGGGGAGGGAAGTGGGGGAGAGCAAGCTCGGGAGAAGCACAGAACAGGCTCATTTTTGGGGGGATAACAGAGATCCCACACTGGGCCGTAATGGGAGAACTAACACACGGTTCAGAGAAGAAAGCCTGTGCTGTGTTTGAAAAGTATGTGATATATACGACAAGATTAGTGGAAAAGGTTCATATTCCTAAACACATAGTGTATTCCCTTATGAAACTTGCAACTGGTTTGCAGATTTGTAGATGTACGTGATACAATTCTGAGAGAAAAATTGGTCAGCAAGTAATGTGTTCATCCCACGGGTAACTAAGAGATAAATAGAGGTGTAATGATGAATTGAAACAGGATAAAAGACGTCAAGATGATTTTGCAACAGGACAAGAGATTTTAACTGTGTTTTTTTTAGTGTTTAGTGATACTAAAAGTGTCTTATAGTAAATCTGCAGATTAACCAACCAGTGGATATATATAGGATTTTCATAATCAAAAATGCTTTTTTAGTTTGATGTAAGAAAAGTGTTTGGCAATTTAGCTGAATGCTCTGGTTTGGAGAGAACAAATTCAGAGTACTAATATCTCTGAAAGAGCAAACATTTTGGTGTTCTCAAATATTACATGTCGCACAAGCCAAGCGTTTCGGTATATTTATATTAGGTATATTTCAGGAGCAGCAAAACTGCCTGAGCTGCTCAATGAACTAATACCAGATCCAACAGTTCATTTCTATGAAGTCTGTCTGACAGACTGAAAATGTGGAAGTGAAGGGATTATTTCAGACGGGCATAACGGCACTCCTTTAGGGTGAAGAAGACAAACTGGCTCTGGCTCTGGCAGAACAACAATACTATCAAACAATCATAGTTTCAAACCTATTCATGACCCTAGCCATACCACAAACCTTATAGGTAGATGTTCCAGCTGTTCCTGGCTGATAAGAATGATGTTCCAGGACTGACAATCATATGTTATACTCGACTAAATGGTGTTAAAGTGAAAATTCTGTCATCAATTACTCACTCTTGTTGTTCCAAACCCATAAGACTTTCATTCATCTTCAAAACACATTAATATATTTTTAATGTAACCTGAGATTCCGGTCCATCTATTGGAAGTCCATTCACCCAAAACTTTCACAGTTTAAAAAGTTCATAAAGAGATTGTAGAAGTAATCCATGTGAATAGATTGCATTATAAATGAACAGATTTTTATTTAGGCTTTCATTCACATATAAATAGTGATAATCAAGCATACATATTTAATGATCTCTATGTATGTGGCTCGATCAATGGATTAAACTGCTCGATATATACGGATTTATTTTACAATCTCTCTATGAACTGTTTGAAATATCAAATATTTGTTGGAATGGACTTTCAACGGAGGGACAGAAATCTCTTCATTTGCGTTTCAAAGACAAACAAAACTCTTATAGGTTTGGAATGACATCATGTTGAGTAAATGATTACAGAATACTGAAACTTTCTGAGTGAACTAATCTTTTAAGTCTGGCACAAGTTGATTCGGTTTACACAAGTTGAAACAGACCCGACATGTTGACTAGAGGAAGAAGTAATCGTCAGTGGCACACCTAACTTCAGCAAATATTATTATTTTTCAGAAATATCTGTACACTGTAAAAAGTTATCAGTTGACAACTTAAAAAAGTGAGGAAACACTTTTTTTTTATATGTGGAATTGTTTAGTTCACATAACTTAATTTTTTCAATTACGCATGAAATTCTTGATAATTTTAAGGCAACAGGTTTCCTTACTTTTTTTAAGTTAAGTCTTTTTTCTAAAGTCACTTTTTACAGACATCCATAAAACAAGATAAAAGAATTTGCCAGTGAGGTCAGAAAAACTTAATTCAAGATTTTCTGAAAGCAAATTTGATTGTTACATAATTTTCTCCGAGGATTGCACTTCAAGGATATTTAGTCATTTTTTCAGTTAACAAGACTGGAAAAAATAGTTCAGGACATATTTTTGCAGTGTGTGAGGGTTGCCATGATCCAATCAGGGCTGTAAAGTGTCTCTAATCGGCTCTATGGGTTTGGTTTGAATCAATCCTGGACAACTGCTGGAAGAGTGAGGCAAGCTGGAATTGGTTGGATTACATGACCATGATCCTTCCAAACCTTTCTATGCAAGTCTATACAATGAAATGTGTCACCACATAAATGCCTGCCCACTTACAGAAATGACCCACTACATTATTAGAGTTCCTCTATCATCTGATCGGTTCTCTTCCTGTTGCACTGATTGTGAAGGGTTAAAGGTCTCCTCTCATGCTAAATGGTGTTTCTCAACCGCTTGTAGAGGCGTGTAGGAGGGATTCAATGATGGTGACAGAGAGAAAAAGGATAAAAAGAGAGACTCTTATGCTGTCAGCCCCTCATCCATCAGGGCGGTATTGACACTGATGCACTGGCTGAAGAGACATGAAAGAGAGAGAGAGCGAGAGAGAGAGTCCAATCCCAACAAGAGCTGCTTGAGCTCTGTTATCATCCTATCAATCTGCACAGTGTTTGGATCAGCAACCGGGGCAATGCCAACCACACACTCAAACACAAAAACACACATTTGAAAAAGTTGAAAAAGGATTCCTTCCACATGAAATCCGCCGTGCACACACACACAGGAATCTCTCTGGGTTTGAGACAAACATACTGTTGAAACTCTGTAGAGAGTAAAGGTGCAGGATTGATGATTAGAGATGAAGCGCAGAGCTGCAGTTTAAATCTTCAAGCGGCTAATCACAGGATTAACAACCAAAGAGAGAGAGAGAGAGGAGAGCGCTGCTTTAAATGCAAATCCCCGTCTTATAAAAATCAGTTCCATTTAATAGGATTTCTGGGGAGGGATGTGCATTTCTGCAGCGGGAGAGGAGTAGAGGAAACTTCACCACGGCCAAAAAGAACGGGTGAACCTCAAAAAGAAGAGGAGAATTTCTTTGCATCACTACACTTAATAAATTGGCGTGGAAATAATTTTAACTCAGAAATTGCTGATAAATTTAATAGACAATCACAAAGAAACAGACAGTAACGCATTGAATTAAACATGAAATTCTAAATTAGATAATAAATAAAATGCACTATTTTGCTATTTTGAACAATCTTCTTTCTAAAATGTGTTGAAATACACAGAAATACCACTTAAAGGGATAGTTGACCCCAAAAATGAAAATCCTGTCATCATTTACTCACTCTCAAGTTGTTCCAAACCTGTATGAGTTTCTGACTTCTGTTGAACACAAAAGAAGATTTTTCTCACTGCTACCAACGTTCTTCAAAATATCTTCTTTTGTGTTCAACAGAAGAAAGAAATTCATACAGGTTTGGAACAACTTAAGAGTGAGTAAATGATGACAGGATTTTCATTTTTGGGGTCAACTATCCCATTAACATGTATGTTGAGAAGGGCACATGACAACTATTCTTACTATTACTGCCGTATGAAAACTGTACACAGTGACAGTAAGCAAGTTTCTTGTATGCATTTAATACATAGTTGACCATGGTAAAACTGAAGCTAAATCCCATGATTGGACTGTAATCAACTCTTGCTTGTAGTGTGGCCATGTGATAAGAGTGTAGCTATGCATGAGAAGTTCACTGTATACCGCTTCACATGCAGTTTTAAAAAAACAGAAGACAGTAGACACTGCATAGTACACAAGTATTCCATTCCAAACATAGCAAATACATGAGACTGAACACATGTGCGTATAACAGAGAGAGACACTCACAGATGAGATGAGTGAGACAGTGAGAAATATGTGCATAAGTGACAGAAGGTGAAATGGATAAGCTCTTTTTTGCTCCAGGGTAACAGAAGACGGAAGACAGAAGAGTTCCTGAGCTCTGACCTCACATGAAAGCCATTGTTACCTCTCTCTCTTTTTAGCTGATATTTCCTCACAAAGGGAATTAGAGATCAGTGCAGTGATCCTCACAGATCTGGCATTAGTTTAATCTCACACAGGGGTTTGAGTTACTACAGAATCAAATCCAATCTCCCCCCTGCTGCTTCTGTTACTGACTTCACCATATTAGTCTTTACAACTTGCCAAAGCAACCCCTCCCCAACCTCATACAATTATTGGGTACAGTTAATGAGTTGGACATTCATTTGAGCAAAATTCTGGTGTGATGACTTTGAAAATTGAAAATGACTTGCCAAATGAGAATAAAACGACACATAAAAAAAGAAAGAAAAATTGTTTTCATTATGGCATACAAAAAACTAATCATATCACAGATAGGGTCTACAAACGGTCACAAGTCACAACATAAGTTGCTTTAAAACATGCTTGTCTTTAAGTTTTTCATCATTTTACAAGAATAGTTAATTGCAACAAAACAAAAAAACACATAGATACAACAGTAAAAGAGAATTTTCAAGAGAAGCTCAATGTGTTAATAAAACAACAACAACAGAAATTGTGGGAATAAGCAATCACCAATAAAGCAAGTAAAGTAAAGAGATTAAATTAGAGTTGCTTTTTAAAGGTAACTGACAACAAGTTTCCAATGGAAGCTTGTTTCTGCCACTGAATATAAAAAAGGTGATTGCGCCTCTTTATCTCGCAATTTTGACGCCTTTTCTCTTAATTGAATGATATAAACTCGCATTTGTGAGAAAAATTGTCCGAATTGTGAGATAAAAAGTCACAATTATCTTTTAAATTGCATTATTCTGTAGTGGAAACAAGCTTCTTTTAATGTCACAATTCTAAGTAGAGACACCAAGACGAATATTCGAGTAATAAGAGGTTTCATTTTACCGCGAAAAAGGCCTGACGCAGGCGCTACACAAAAAAGGAAGGGGGAAAGTTATCTTTGTTAGGCCCTACTTAAAAATATAGCAAGGCTATATTTAATTAAGTAATACAAAATACTGCTTCGTGTAGCTACAGTACATTAAAGTTCTTAACTCAAATAGCATAAAGAGATCTCTTCTGCAGTCTCCGTTCCGGATTGAACGCGTTGCTCACTTGAGAGCGCAAGCTGCGGGTTTCTGACACTCATCTGCTAATTACCGCGACAGAAATGCGTCAATAACTCATTAATTGGACAGCGTTGCTGTTGGAGGAGCATCACCTGTGCGTGTCTGTCACACAGGTCGGTTAATTGATTTCGGCAAGCGGGGAGCAGGTGTGTGCACAGCGCCATATAATGCGGAACTAATCCGAATCGTCCATCCGCCATCGATTAAGCAGCCTGCGGCAAACCGGTAGACTTCCAACAGGTATGCGTGAAGTCACCTTTACCACATCTCCTCAAACTCAACTTTCTCTGTCTTTTTTCCATTGCAGGCTGAAACCTCCATGAACAACCATTCATCATTCTATTGATCAGAATGACTACTTATTGAGGTTACTGGATGGAATGTCCCCCGACAATTACAGTACTCAAATTTCTATCGACCCAAGACGTCCATATATCGCCCATCCTCTTTGTAATTTAACATGTGCGTGTTACTTGAGCTGCACTTATTGTGCCTCTGTTTGATCCACCCAATGGCAATTTTCAAAGGACAGAAGAAGACAAAGGAATGGCTTAAGAATGAAATCAATGTTATTAAGTGCATAGTCTATAGTGATTACAGGAGCATAGTAATTATATTGATTATTAAAGAGCACTTTAAACGGGGAGATGTGAATGCAGGGGTGTAGCGACCATTATAAGTGCACTTCTACGTTGTCTCCACTTTATATTCGCTCTTTCTAGGAGATAATTATTACTTTTCAAGTGACACCCCGATCCAACACGTTTGGAGGAGTCCCTTTGTATATAATAAACGGATTAATTTAAGGATAAATAAAACAATAACAAAACCAGTCTATTCAATTGTTCCTTGCATCAATAAAGCTAAACAAACACGCCAACTACAACAAACAAAAGCGTTTAATAACTCTCAATCGCACAGTGCCTCTCCTAAGTAATAAAACAGACCATGTGTAATAAATTCAGTATTTAGCCTATACATAACCCAGAGCACTGCTAACTAGCCATTGAATACACTTATGAATGCTTTCTCAGTCCTGAGCTTGTAAAACATCAGGTCAACATAATCCCACATAGCACACTATAGGCCTACGTCTTCTAGATGTATTTTTAAGAGCGCTTCATCTGGAAAATATCTGTTGTGTGTTAACATCTAATAAACATCTTTTAAAAAGCAGTTTTACAAATTGTAAATCATAAACTTCTGACATCTTCTAAATGTCTATAGGCCTATAACATCTCACATGAAACATCTTATAGACGTAGGATATTGCAGATGTGCAAACACTCAAAAAATGTTATCAACGCACATCAAATAGACATCTTTGCTAGCTATGTGTGCTATCAGGGATGGCCAGACAAAACATTGCATGCATATTAAATAAAATAAAATTGCTCTTGTTTTATATAGGGCTTTAGCCCATAGATCATTGGTTGACATTAAATGTTATATAACACTTTTATAGAGCAATCCGTCTTCATCTTTAAGGAGCCAACAGGTAGTTGCGTTTAATAAAATGAGTGAGTTACCTTCCTCCGCCACTGATTTGAGCAGGAACTCCAGCAGGATAATCCAGAGCACGGACACATTCCTGGAGAAGAAGAGCTCCATCGTGGAATCACGAGTGTTTCACTGGGGAATGTTTACAAAGATGGGCAAACAGTGTGAAGGTTCAGGAATCGTCAGCTGGGTCTTGTACCCATCAGGAATGAACAATCGCACGGTGGGATTCTTCACAGTACAGAGAAAAGCCACCAAGTCACGAGAGGGGAGGGAAAAACTTTTAACTTCAGACTATCATATGGAGAAAACGAAATCAACTGAATCAGTGAAGTTTGTTATAGAAACACAAATTCAGCTGATCAACATTTAAATCGATAGGTTAAAAAAAAAAGAGTTTAAAAATCACTTATAACTTTGTATACTAATCAAATAGCAAAATAATGTCCATGTCTTCAAATACCACAAAATCTCCCAAACGACCTCTTTATCTACACGCAAACATGTGCCAGTTTTGCCAAAAACATACGGAGTAACAACATGCCGTTCTCTCGGCTGTGCGGAACCCCTTTGTGAGGGGTGTCGGTCGACTTGTCCTAATTTTCCCCTCTAAAATGGGATGGCTTTTTAAAATCCACCAATTAAAACAAATCCGATAGGCCACTTCGTTCACGAGCAGTGAGAAATAAATGTTCGTATTCGGCTGGGGTTTAAATCACATCGACGTCCTCATCCAACCACCGAATTCTGATCTCCGACAGTCAATCCACCACGACCTTAGTAGCCGATCTTTAAAAACATAAAAATCCTTTGAAATAAAAGCGATGTTTGAATGCAATCATATGCCAACTCAACGAGCGAACATCGTGCTGATTATCCGATGGCGAATGCGTGAAAATCGCGGAGTAGTTCGTCAAAATAATCGCGAAACCCGCGGCGAGCGCGTTCGAGATGAGAAAAAGAAATCTCGGCAAATCCAAGAAGTTGGTACGATGTGTTCAGTCCTCAGCTCGCAGCAGATGTGTGGTCAATGCGACTGGAGGAACAGTCTCCTCCTCTCAGAGCACCTCCTCCACAAGCACCCCTCCACTATAGGACAATTCACCATGCCGGACACAAATATCTATTGGAACGAAAAATAGCCGACATACGTTTATGATAATATTTTGTCCGTCTTCTCTGGTCAGTTAGTTAGGTCGTTGTTGTATTTTGGGTTGTGTAATGTTGCACATTTTTCATCTTGAAGTTATGCTCTGTGATAAATAGCGAACTGTTTAGAGAGATCTTTACATGGACTTTTCCCTTTTCACAAAACGAATAGTGTTTTTAAGAAAAAGTCCAATATTGAAATTGCTACCTTTACTGATCTAATTAGCCTATAGCTTTTTGGACATGTTGCCTACCATTGTATTCTTTGTTTGAAGTAGTCTACTTAGGCTACAGGGTCCCCCTGCATGGGCAATTTATAAATATCAGAAAAAAAGAAAAGAAAAAAAAAACATTGTCAAAAAATAAAAAAGTCCATTGTCTAAAGCAGGAAAAGTCATGGAAATTATGGAATATCTAACACAAAAATGGATACAAAAATCATTCTCTGGGTTCATGATTAGTGGAAACAATATGGAAAAGTCAGTAGGTATATCAGACTATCACTATTTGATATCATCACTGTACCATGAAAACACTATACTGAACTTTCAGTAAAGTAACCAGGGCTTGACATTAACACCCGCCAATCCACCAAATGTGGGTGTGTTTCAGCAGTGGCGTGTAACACAGTCACTCCTACAAGCCACTTTGGCGGGTTGAATTTTATATATAATTCATTTTTGATTTAGTCTTTTAAAAAGGCATCTGAAATAATAAACTAAGTGCAGTGTTGTCAAAAATACAGATTTTTCGATACATATCGATACTGAAATATCTGAAACTCTTCCAATAATCATTTTAACATACATGATAACAGCTGTTCTTTCTCGCTCTCTCATCTCTCCGCCAGCGAGTTACACACAAACCCGCCTCTCCTCACTCACTCGTTTCATTTGCTCCGGATGAATATTGTTGGTGTTACAGGGCTTGAATTTGATTGCGCGTTTTTCACATAATTTTACTCATTCCCGCTGATTTTGTGCTCACACCCAAAGTGCGGCACATAAAGCCACCTCTCAGTTCTAAATTGAGTTATTTTTCTCTGCTTATTGCGCTTACACAGTCAAACACACACAAAATAATGTCAAAATGCCAGTCTCTGCGAGTATTCACGTAAACACGGTCAGTTAAGTTTAAAGTGAACGTAAATAGCTGAGAAAGAAAACACATGTGTAACAGTATAATGGATCTGTGCATTAAGTCTTAAAGTGAAATCAACCTAATATTCCTACTGCCAAATTATGAGATAATGCAAAAAATATCTATATGGCAGTTTTTCCCCCATGGTATTGATGTCAAATTTGTGGCCAGTGAAAATGCTGAGTGGCTAGTATCTTTGGAAAACCACTAACCACAGTGACTGGTGAGTTAATGCCAAACCCTATAACTCTTATTAGCACTTAGATCAGCTCTTCTGTTGAAAACCCAGAGCACAGCAACCACTGACTTTAGAGCATAATATCTTCAAATAAACTGTCACAACCTTTTTTCTTTACAAAGTAAGATGAAACCACACATAGGGAGCTTTCCCCCCCCTTTTAATTCCGATGCTAATGTATCTCTGGAGCCCTCTTCATCACACCTATGTGGATTGGCGTGTTATTTGGTTCAAGGATTGCACATTGACTCAGGTTCTTGTCATGTTAATTCAAGCACTTGTCTTCTCGCTGTAAATCATTAGCTTCTGCAGGAAGGGCATAAAGGAAAAGTGTGAGACTTAAAAAGCTTGGAGAGAGAAAGTGTGAGGGCCGTTGAGAGAAGAGCTACTGGAAAAGGAAGCGGAATCATGCCGTGACTTGTTTTGTTTTATGTTTGACAAGTTTTAAATGCAGATGAGGACGATACTATCAAGTGTGAGAAATGTGAGGCTACCTCATGTAATGTGTATGAGGTTCTTCTTTTGAGGCAATGAATTTCTTATGTGATGATACAAGACAGAAATGACCGTTACAGTACATTTGAAAGATTGTGGAAAAGGACAATGTGCAGGGAATTTTTGATTGGAGCATGACAGGGTTGAATTCCATGTTTGGATATTTATACTATGGTCTGATATGTATCCCTAGAATGAAGAAGTTTGTATGAAAAATGTTCTTACAGTGTTTAATAACAGAATCTCATTTAAATGTGGCTCTTCTTTAAAGGAACACGGCGACTTTTTTTCTTTACTACTCTGCCCAAGTAGCAGTGCTTCGCCTTCTGAGAATATAGTTCCCAGTATGTAT
This sequence comes from Leuciscus leuciscus, assembly GCF_965113295.1. Lineage (NCBI taxonomy): Eukaryota > Metazoa > Chordata > Actinopteri > Cypriniformes > Leuciscidae > Leuciscus > Leuciscus leuciscus. The sequence continues at coordinate 5,198,323 of NC_138729.1, read as the reverse complement.
ACTGTTAGAAGATGGCTGAGTCTCATGTGACCTTGTTATTTGAACACGCTGTGACTATACAAATCATAACATGTAAATAGGAAAATGTTGGCGTTATTTTGTCACTTATTGGCAGCAGTATGCTAGCTGGAGCCGTTTACCTCCAGTCTTTGTGCTAAGCTTTGGCTGACATAGTAGCTAAAGTGTCTCACTATGATTGAAAAAACTCAGTGTGTCCGAGTTTTTTCTTGTCCTCCTTCAAAAACTATTTATAATTTTACTTTTGGTGAGTATATGGGTCAAAACCAGTATAAATGAATCCAGACCCATTCCAAGAAACACACATGCAATCATAAGAGATGCATATACTTTCACAAAACTTAGTCAACATGTAAAACAAAATATATGTATGCAATAAATCATAATATTTACTTTTCTAATTCATTGGTGTATGTTATTCCATTGTCTTCATAATCTTGAATGAAAATAACTTATTCTGACTTTCCATTTCGGCTGAGCTCATCATGACAGCATGCAGCATATCCAAACTGGTCTTAACCACTTCCCTCCATTCACTTTATCTGGAATGACCACTGCATAAAACTAGCGTAGTTAAGCAAATATTACGGGGGAGAAGGACTGATATCATCGTGACTGAGACATTCCCAAAATTTGAGGTTTACTAGAGCTCTGCCCTTAAAGTCAATATGGAATCAAAATGAATCCTGTTTCATTTTTGTATTTTATTTTATTGTGCATGATTTATAAGTAGAAAGGCAGATCGTATGAATTGGATACAATTCAGCCACCATTTTGCCAAAACGTTAGATTGTGTTGGGAATAAACCTCTGAATTGTCTTCTCATGTCTGACATCCCCTCAAACCATTGCATACAGTATGTTACACTAACAAGCAGCTTTACTTCCCAATGACTTTAATATGAATACATACAGATCAGAGTAGCATCAGTCTGTGGTCAGCTCTTGAGCGAATTCTCAATGGAAGTTTCTCTGTCTCTCTGGAGTGTGTGGTGGACTCCAGTAAGTGTGAAAAGCGGGATAGTGACAAACGTGTGTGAGGAGAAACCCAGTGTGAAGTCTTGGGAGTCTCAAGGAAAGAGGTGCGAGAGGAAAGCGTGAATGGACCAGTTCAACTACAGTGTGTGTGTGTGAGAGGCAAGAGACAAGACGGAGAGAAACCTGCATTGCTATAGTTTTCTTTACAGATTCCAGGAGGGACGTATTCTACATGAGGACTTGTGGTTTAATAAATGTATGATATTTCACACGCGTATAATCGCACCCCACCGACTCTCAACTACAGTTTAAGTGAAATGACGAGTTATTCCTGTTAGCGCTGCTCACACCCTTTAATTCAGCTCGCGGCTACTGTTTCCTCTATAGGACGAGGATACAGTTTCATCTCATGTGACGGCTCTGCCTTGTGCTAACACTGGTGTTATTCTCATTCACATCTCACTTAAAGTCTGGTCCACAGTGCAGTTTTTTCTAATCAAGAACGGCCCACGCTGACAGGAAGTCTTCTTAACCGACAACCACAGTTTGTTGATTTTGTGGAATGTTTAGAGGAAGGGAAATATGAAATCAGATATGAATATACAGCCACAGATACGTATATTGTCTACTTGCTACTAAGTGTCTCAAACAAAACTATTTCTTCCATATGTTTAATGGCACAAGCTCTTGCAAACTGTAGCAGGAACCTTCATCACGACTTGTTTCACTGATAAAATTGTGAAACAATAGTCAAGAGTTTAAATTGCCAGCCAATCATATCAGTGTTTGCTACTATCAGAGCAATTTCCATCAGATCTGATGAATACCCTCACTCTGTCTTCAGGCTACTGAGCACAGATTTTGACAGAATGTTTTTTGATTGATATGATAAACGTCATTTCATTCATTTGAATATATGCAAATGGTTTGATGACATTTTGTGCTAAATGGCAGAACTGCATTTTTAAAGAATAATTCAAAAGTGAACATTGTCATGATTTTCACTCACCGGCCACTTTAGGTACACCTGTTCAACTGCTCAATAACACAAACATCTAATCAGAAAATCACATGCAGCAACTCAGTGTATTTAGAGATGATCAAGACGATCTGCTGAAGTTCAAACTGAGCATTAGAATGAGGAAGAAAGTGATTTAAGTGACATGCCATGGTTGTTGGTGCCAGACGGGCTGGTCTGAGTATTTAATCTGATCTACTGGGATTTTCACGCACAACCATCTCTAGGGTTTACAGAGAATGATCCGAAAAAGAGAAGATGTCCATTGAGTGTCAGTTCTGTGGGAGAAATGCAGTGTTGATGTCAGAGGTCAGAGGAGAATGACCAGACTGGTTCAGCTGATAGAAATGCAAGAGTAACTCAAATAAACACTCGATACAACCGAGATCTGCAGAAGAGCGTCTCTGAACACACACCAATCTCTGAACGCTCAACACGTCCAACCTTGAAGCAGAAGAGCTCCAGCAGCAGAAGACACACACCGGTGTCGCTCCTGTCAGACGAGAACAGAAAACTGAGGCTACAATTCACACGAGCTCACCAAAACTGGACAACAGAAGATTGGAGAAACATTGACTGCTCGGAGTCTGGATTTCTGCAGTGACGTTCAGATGGTCGGGTCAGGATTCGGTGTAAACAACATGAAAGCGTGGATCATCCTGCGTTGTATCAGTGGTTCAGGCTGGTGTGTGTAACAGTGTTATATATTTTCTTGACACACTTTGGGCCTCTCAGTTCCACCTGAGCCTTAAACACCACAGCCGACCTGAAGTGTGTTACTGACCACGTCCAGTCCTTTATGACCATCTTCTGATAGATACTTCCAGCAGGATAACACACTGCCACAAATCATCTCAAACTGGTTTCTTGAACATGAAAAGTTCACTAAACTCAAACGGCCTCCAGATCTCGGTCCAGTAGAGCAGCTTTGGGATGTGGAGGAACGAGAGACTCACATCATGTCTGAAAATCTGCAGCAAATGTGTGATTCTATCATCAATATGGAGCAAAATCTCAGAGGAATGTTTCCAGAGCCTTGTTGAATCTCTGCCATGAAGAATTAAGGCAGTTCTGAAGGCAAAATGGGGTCTAAAACAGCACTAGCCCGTTGCTTGAGCTGAATGCAGAATGGTAACATGCTCTTCTGAATTCAGCCTTCACCTGTTTTTGCTCCAAAGAAGTGTAAATGTTGTATATTTTGCAGAATGTCTTCAGTTACTCTTTTACACAATGAAAGTGAAAATGACTCACATTGAATTTATTTGTATAGTGTTTTACATAATACATAAAAGGATATTACTTTTGCTCTGATTTTTAAAGTCATAGGATAGATTGCCCACATTTACTGTTCTCAAAAAATTGGAGAATCTCCAGAAATGTCAAATCTCATGTGCATTTGCATAAATTTAAATATGCATGTCAAGATTGTGCCAGGTTTGACGGCAGTGACATCACATGTGGGATATTGAGGAACAAACCATGACATCACCACTTTCCCTTGATTAAGTGCCTCAATAATTAGTGAACTCAGTCACTTAATTATCTCTTATCCAAAGTCTCTGAGCTTTCCCTTAAGATCGCTGGGTAAACACTGGATCAACGAGACTATACATGTACTGTGTACTGACACAATTTGCTGTTTTTATTTTGTAAACAAAAACAATAATTTGCAGTTAAAGCATTGTGATTCAAAACATATTTATGATTACAAATTTGAAAGTGTTTTTAATCAGATTTTAGATGCAATTAAAGCGCATTAATCTGTGTGATTATTTCTTTATTTTAAATGGATGGATTGCACACAGTAAAGGTGCTGTTGTTCCCCTGTGCCGGACGGAGTCTTTACACCAGTAACAGTCCTCGGGAATGTTATGTAAATGTTTCTCTCTGTTTGAGTACACAGTTTTACTGCAGCAAACTTACCACATCTACTTTTCCTCAGTGGCCTTTAAACATCTGCATACACAGGCGTGAAACACACACACACAGATTACACCCAACCAGACCCGTTTAATCAGGGACGTTAGGATGGAGACGACACATGAAAATGCTCTGTTGCCATGGTGACCAGCCAGGATGGAGAGGTGTAGTGAGGGGAATTTTCTCTCTGTGTGTGTGTGTGTGTGTGTGTGTGTGTGTGTGTGTGTGTGTGTGTGTGTGTGTGTGTGTGTGTGTGTGGGACAAACACACATACATACATGCATACATACACAGTCTCAAAACCCGTGTTTCGACCTGATCTGGTGACAGGTATCAGTATCACCTGTTTGATGGCATACCGGGGGAAAAAAGTCTGTTTCTCTCTCCCTGCAGGATTACCCAGAACACACTGCTGCGCTAGACTGACCCCATTCTGACTATAACACTTCAAGAGCAGAAAGAACAACCTGAAACCTGAGAAATATTAAGTTCAACTGGTCCTCAAACTGAGAAAGAGAGAACAGGATTTAATATTTTAAAATTTAACCTTTTTTTTTTCATCTTTAAAGAATCAAACAACTCAAGAACAGTATAATGGTTCTTGATAAAAGATTGTGGTTCTTGAACAGCAAAGAACCATAGAAGAACCTTTTGTTTTTTTACAAGCCTAATTGTGAAACCATCTAGACTAGAGAAAGGGCAATGGAGCAGTTCCTTCCCACACACACACACACACACACACACACACACACACACACACACACACACACACACACACACACACACACACACACACACACACGTTTACCACCGTTCACCCCCTGTTGTTCACACTGCATGACCTTTTTCCTGTTTCAAACAATGGGCAGATGACCCAATCAGAAGGCACTGGAAACTGTGTTTGTGAGAATGTGTGTGTGGGAAGTTTCCCTCAAACTCAATGACCATAGGAATTACTAGGTGATGCCACACACTTTTCCCATACCATAACGCCAAGTCTGCCATAAATGCAATAAATAAATAAATAAATAAAATCATATCACAGGTTATTATTAAGTAGCCTATTTGCATCTATTTTAATTATTTAAATCATATTTTCAAAATGTATGGCCTATATTTAGATTCCTTATGATCCTCATTAATATGTTAATTATGAAAACATTTAAATCCATTCAGTTAAGAAGTATGAACATGGTTCGATAATGGTTGCCTCTGAGTGAGTTGACGTAGTGTAACAGCGCAGCGCTTCTGTGTTGTACGTCAGAATGTAGGCTTACTATTGGCTGACGCTGGTCATGTGTGTGATGCGTGTGATGCTGGCCAATAGTCAAGTCAAGTCAAGTCAAGTCAAGTTTATTTGTATAGCGCTTTTCACAATACAGATTGTATCAAAGCAGCTTCACAGTATTAAATTAAAATAATACAACAAAGTTTGTTTCAAGAGGAATTTATTGATTGATAAAATTAAATTAAATATCCCCAAAATATCCCCAACTGAGCAAGCCAAAGGCAACAGTGGCAAGGAACCGAAAAACTTCATCAAGTGACCTAATGGTGTCCTAAAACTCCATCAGGTGACCTAATGGAGAAAAAAAAACCTTGGGAGAACCCAGGCTCAGTCGGGGGCCAGTTCTCCTCTGGCATTTATGAGCTAGAGGCCGGATTGTAGTTTGAACTGTAGGATTATATGAATGCCTGGCTGAAGAGATGCGACTTTAATCTAGTTTTAAACTGGGAGAGCGAGTCTGAGCAACGAACAGTATCAGGAAGACTATTCCAGAGTTTTGGAGCCAAATGTGAGAATGCTCTCCCTCCTTTGGTGGTTCTGGATATCCTAGGTATGACCAAAAGCCTTGAATTTAGTGATCTTAAAGAGCGCGATGGATTATAGGGTGATAAAAGATCCGTTAAATAGACTGGAGCTAAGCCGTTTAGGGCTTTATAGGTCAGTAGCAATACCTTGTAATTAATACGGAGCTTTATAGGTAACCAATGCAGTGATGATAAAATCGGTGTTATATGATCATATTTTCTTGATCTAGTAAGAACTCTAGCGGCGGCATTTTGGACTAACTGTAGCTTGTTTATTGAGGATGCAGGACAACCAGCTAGTAAAGCATTACAGTAATCCAGTCTCGAGGTCATGAATGCATGAACTAACTTTTCTGCATCAGAAACTGATAGCATATTACGTAGCTTAGCAATGTTTCTAAGGTGGAAAAATGCTGTTTTTGTAACGTATGAAATATGATTTTCAAAAGACAGGTTGCAATCGAGTATGACACCCAGGTCTTTTACTGTAGAGGATAAAGTAACAGGACATCCTATGATGTTAAAGTTGTATTGTGCGAGGTTTTGTGGGCGGTTTTTTGAACCGATAAGTATTACCTCTGTCTTGTCTGGATTTAATAAAAGAAAATTACGGGTCATCCAATCTTTCATATCTTTAACACACTCTGTCAATTTGGAAAATTTTGCGTTTTCATCCGGCCGTGATGAAATATATATTTGAGTGTCATCAGCATAACAATGGAAACTAATTCCATGTTTCCTTATAATATTTCCAAGTGGCATCATATATATTGAAAATAACAGAGGGCCTAATACAGATCCCTGCGGCACTCCATAGTTTATAGTGAGCCTACGTTCTGACGTACAACCCAGAAGCGCTGCGCTGTTACACTACGTCAACTCACTCAGACCCACACAGAAGAAAATGAAGAGTTGAATAAAGCCGTACTTTTGTTTGCGCACAAAAAGTATTCTCGTCGCTTGATAAACTTAAGGTTGAGTCACTGTAGTCACTTGGACTATTTTAACAATGTCTTCACTAACTTTTCTGGGCTGGCAGATATCGATTACCTAGCAGCCTATGGGGGAGGGAGACAGCTCTCAGATTTAATCAAAAATATCTTAATTTGTGTTCCGAAGATGAACGAAAGTCTTACGGGGCTGGAACAACATGAGGGTGAGTATTTTTGGATCTATTGTTGTTCTATATATTGTTGGAACAACATTTCTGGGTGAACTAACCCTTTAAATACTTTATGTTCTTCTTTAACTCTTTCCCTGCCAGCATTTTTTAAAAGAAGTTGCTAGCCCCCATGAACATGAATATGGCAAATATATCAAAAGAACAGAGCCTCTGCTTTTAAACAAGCTTCATGTATTCTTTTTTTAAATCAACACATGAATGTGGGTAAGTTTCATAAAAAAAGAAACATTTTGAACAAAAGCTGAGAAAATTGCTTCTTTTGTTTTAAGGCAACGTGCACAAGCAATGCTTTTGCTTGTTTCTGCTTCTTCTTCGCCTGTTTCAGAAGGGGCGTAATAGCGCCCCCTACCGTATAACAATGAAAACATGGAAAGCTGGAGAATCCCGTCAATGGTGGGGAAAGAGTTAAAAACACGAACTTTAGGCCCTCTAGCGATTAAAAATAAATCTGCATGTGTCTTGCGGAAGAACATTGTTTTGTTTGTGGTTAGGCTCTCCTCCTCTGCAGATTTTTGTGGTTGGAGACACCGTTGGAAACATGCATGAAACAGCGGATGGACACGTAGGCTACTATACAGTTTCTTTGTCTTCACCGCGGTGAGTTTTGCCATTTTGAATTACCCATGGTCAATTCTTCTCATTCGTTGTAACAACTTGCATTCAACTTCACGGTTCAGGCTTCCCACAGCCAGAGCTACTTTTCTCTGTGTGCGTACATGACGTGGCACGCACGGGCGAATGACGTATTACTGCAATTTCCCGCGCAATCTGTCCCGACAGCACTAAAATATCAATCAATATTATACGTTTTTATCAACAAAAAAGTTATGATTAATATTATTTTTTATAATATAATTGAATAACGAACTACAATTTGAATTGTAATCAAAAATAAAATAAAATAAAAAACTCGAAAAATAAAACTTTTTTTTTTTGTTTAGCAACAAACTATAGTTTGTATAGTTGATAGCAATAGTAAAAGTCAATAATTACCAGCTTTTGTTTATTTATTTATTTATTTGAGCAACTGCACAATTTGCTTCACTTTTGGCAAATCTACTTTTATACATATGTTGATTCATTTTAAAATGTAATTTATTCTATCCTTTGCATCTGAAATTAATGATTCTCCCAAAAATGACAATTTGATTTATTAGAATCATTTACTCACCCTCATTTTCTGCCCAACGTGTTTTGTGTTCCATTTAATGCAGTAATGCAGGTTTGGAAGAACATGAAGGTGAATAAACACTCATTTTTTTGAGTGAACTACTCCTTTTGCATTATTAGATTTCCATTTATAACTGGTCACTGGTATAAGATCAATACTAACTCAGTGTTTTCATTCATATCTCTGCACAGCTTTCTTAGAGAACACCATTTCACATCCCTCACTCTTTATGTTTCTCCTTGACCCCATTTTCCAGTCTTTCTCCTTTTTATACTCCAGTCATCTCTCTTTCTCTCTCTCGGTTTCATTCACATTTAGTCTGAGAGGTGTGACTGAATGCTTTCTGACAGCCATTGCTGATAAATAAAGCAATTGACAGTCTGAATGCTTCCCTCAGGTGAGACTCGACACACACATGCCCAATTCGTCCTTCACACTTTTTCTGGAATCTCACCATTTAATTTCCATCTACTGTACAGCTGCAATCATGCACACACACACACACACACACACACACACACACACACACACACACACACACACACACACACACACACACACCTAGAGACCTTGCATGATTTGATTAGATGATATCCGTATACCACAAAATACACAGTTTGTGTGTGTGTTTCACGGCTAATCGGGTTTGACCGCACTGTTGGTTGAAAGCCATTTTGTCCAGTAATTCCTCCTTCATGCCCTGAAGGTTAGCATGTAAATCCCTCACACAGGTTACTGTATATCAGGGCGGTAAGGAAGCATCTTTGTTCTTTGACTTCCTCACAGGAAGAGGGTGCAACTCCCTTAGTTGATGGAGAATATATATATACACATTCAAGTTGAACATTGCTGAGCAAGTTGTGTTCATGGTGAATATAGCACAGAATATACTGTTTTTTTGCTCAGGCCTTTGTTAAAAGTAAATGGAAAGAAATAATAAATATGGGTTCAATTCAGTTTTTTCCCTCCATAAAGTGGCCTGGAATATTCTGTGCTTAATTGTAGACAAGTGTCTCGACAGCTCCCCCTGCTGGCTGGTGAGACTCAGTGATGTTACGATGCATGGCCTGTTCAACACACTAACGAACTAGTCTTACTATTGCTCTTAATATTGTACATTTATAGCCACTTTCTTGATTTATGGTTTGATAATTAAAGTCACCATGTGCACTTCTTCTTCTTTTTTTTCTTTACATACATGTGCCCTCATAATCTTTAATCCGAACATCTTACCCTCACTCGACATCTCTCTTCTCTGATGATTTGTGTTCTGGCGTGAGGGCGGGGCCAACCTGTCACTCACATGAGATCCACCAATGACAAACCACAACCATCCAGTCAACTCCCCATGGACAAAACCAAGTCCCGCCCTAAATTTGTTCTTGTTCGAGAAGCGTTTCACTCGGATATACGTCACAATAGGGAACAAAAGACTATTGCAACTTCAGTTTCATGCCAACTTTACATTAAAATAAAGAAAGAAAGACATTTTTTTTTAATGACATTCACAATTAAACATACTGATGAGGGCTATTTATATAAATAAATAAAAATAGTGCACAGTATGCATACTGCAAAAAAGTGTAGTGTGTAGTCATTACCCATCCACTCCATAACAAAAAAAAACTTGTACAGGACACTTGTTAACATAATTAGTTTTATTATTTCTGTAGCTAATTTACAACAAGCATCTCACTGAAATGAAACATTTTTATAATCCCATACTGTCATTGGTAAATCTCTCTTTTAAGATAAATCATTTAAATATACTTTTGCATCAGATGGCATTGTTGTATTTTCATAATTCTTCTTCTTTTTTTAAAATAAAAGCAATATGTTCAATCTGTTCAGGATAATTAGAATATGGCAAATACAAATCGATAAAATACATTTGATTCTTTCAAATAAATTAATAAATTCAACTCATATTTCATTCTAGTAAGAGTGAAGTCATATATTTCTCTTGGTAATACATTGTGTGTGTGTGTGTGTGTGTGTGTGTGTGTGTGTGTGTGTTTTGTGCAGCTCATTCAGACAGGAATATACGTTCATATTTTTTTATTAGTTATGTAGCTAATAATATGATTTGGGAAATTTATTCATGGGCTACGTTTAGAAAAGTTATCCGTATGTGGGATGTGTAATGCGTGCAAATTGTTTAAAAAAATATTTTCAAATTTCACAGTAAAGTTGAATTTTTAACTTCCAGTTTTCACATTTTGATTGTGTGCAGCTCCACTTTGGAAAGCACAGCAAAAGCGTCTCAGTCTTCACACAAAACAAAGCAGTAAACAATTAAATAAACGATCATATAAAATCTATAAATAAAAATACCGGCAAGAAAGAAACTGTCACTGCACTCCAAACACACTTAAATATCGAAATTCAAACGCAAAAAAGGTCAAAGGAAAATAAGTGAAAGTAAACGCGCCTCCGTTCTTTCTGTTGTTCATCACGTCTGATCAAATCTCGCCTTTAATAAGTGCAAATGTGTTTCACTTCATCTTCTTATTATCACCTACAAACACTGTGTCCGTTTCCCCCTCAAAGTCTGCGTTTCCATAAATCACTGTGGTAAAGTTCATGGCATTGATTTAATGAAATCTCACTAAATCCACAGAAAGCGCTGGACAGTGTTGTGCAACACCACGGTTTCGTCCTCACTTTAGACCTTGAATATGATGCCCTCTGAGCTCAAAGCACCGTATCGATTTTTACCGCATCGCTGTCACGGCACAAAAGGGTAAAAAAGCCAATTTATCATTCTGCCATTCTCATGTCGGCCGGGGTGGAAGTGGGCGCTTTGTCAACCCCCTCAGAATTATGGGTAAAACGGTTTACAAATGAGTGAGACGGGTAATTAGTTGGAGGCAGGCTTTCGTGTTAAACTTGGCTAGCTAAGCTGATTATTCCCTGGCATTACAGCCATTCATTTATCTCATCAAACATAATGAACCCGCGATCGTATTCCAATTAAAACCAGCATCATTAAGAGCCGCTCCTCTTCACAACATAATCGACCCACCGATTAACCGGTGATGACGTCCACTGACTGGCCATTGAGATGCATCAGAGTAGCCTCATTGGTTTGATTACAAGAGTTATTTATAATCTGATACACGGCATTAAAAACATTGTACAATACACCATTTTCCTGATAAGTATTTGTGTGTGTGTGTGTAGTGTGTGTGTGTGTGTGTGTGTGTGTGTAAACAGAGAGTTTATAGATGGGCTGAATGAATGGCCATTAAGGCTACGTTCACATTGCAGCTGATTGGGGTAAACGTAAAAATCACATTGAATTCAACTCTGAGCCAATCGCCTGAGCCGTAAACATCATGTGACTAATCACTCTGGAGTCACAGACAAACGACATCTCGACGATGCTGAATTTCCAACCTCATCTCATGAACTATGAGAACTATTTTACCAGGTGGCGATTTCGTGTAAATTCATATGATGGTTTGTACGAAAATGTTCGATTATTTATTTTTTGAAGCTCCGCCCCTAAACCCAACCGTTAGTTGGCCGTACGCAGATCGTACGAAAATAGGATCGTACAAATTCGCAACAAATTCACCAAAACATAAAATAGTTGTTTTTGAGATGGTGTTGGTTTTCTGATGACAGTACATGCACCGTCTCAAAGCTCGTGACCATCCTGAGCTGTGATGTCATCCAAAAAGGGGGTACTGGAAAAACATCAACTGTAATATGATCAAATATTTGAGATTTAAAGGAATAGTTCACTTAAAAATGAAAATTCTGTAATCATTTACTCACCCTCAAGTTGTTTAAAACCTGTAGGAATTTCTTGCGTCTAAAGGTAGATATTTTTAAGAATGTCGGTCACCAAACAGTTGATGGACCCCATTGACTTCCACAGTATTTTTTTTTTCTCCTACTACGGATGTCATTGGGGTCCATCAACTGTTTGGTGACCGACATTCTTCAAAATATCTTCTTTTGTGTTCAGCAGAAGAAAGAAGCAGGTTTGAAACAACTTGAGGGTGAGCAAATTATGACAGAAAGTTCATTTTTAAGTGAACTATTCGCTTTCATCAAAATAAGCTACTACTTTAGAATGGCTTTTAAAGGCGAAGGATGGCCAGAAATTGGTGTAATTACCATGTTTACCAGCCAAACCTTGACCTCCGGTGTGTACAATCAGGAGAGTTTAACTTGACATTTGTCATAAAACGCCTGATTTACCCTCTTTTTAACCTTTGCTGTAGAGATGCACGATATATCGGCCACCATATCGGTATCGGCTGATATCGGTAAATTTTTTATGTTATCGCTATCAGCCCGATAAGAAAATTTGGCCGATATATTAAAGCCGATAAATAATAGATTTTTCCACCAGCTGAGACACTTCAGATTCAGGAAAATACAGTTCAGTGCAACATGTGCAGCACATGTCTGTCATATAGGCTACATACAATTATAATGAGAACATCATAGTTGTGTGTTTAGAACATGGATTTTAATGGTGAAACTTTTGTTTTTGAAATCAGGCTCTGAAAAATTACATAAAAATGTGGATTTAGATTTATCGGCCAATATATCGGTTATCGGCTTTCAAATATAAAGAATTATCGGTTATCGGTATCGGTCAAAATGTTCATATCAGTGCATCCCTACTTTGCTGTGAAAAAGACAGAGAACAGCTACTGGCTGTATAAACAAAAATGATATTATATTACCATAATTTAAATACTACATAAAACCATCAAGGTATTCCTCAGGTTTCAGGAAGGTGACCGGTGACTGATATGGGCCAGATCGAACACAAGAAACGGGTTTGAGCAGGAAGGTGGGATCAGTGTTGCGGTGTGAACGTAGCCTTTCAGCACAAGTGTGATCTCAACCCAACGGGAATGTTAAAATGACGAAAGTATTACGTTTGATAATTTTACCGATGACTTCAAGATCCAAGCATGGCTAAAATTCGTTACATTATGAGAAGATTAAGGAAGAGCCCGATATTGCACATTAAAGAGCAGCCTGGAGTCTGTGTGTGTGTGTGTGTGTGTGAGAGAGCTGAGGCGCTCGGGGAAATGATCCAGCCGAGCAAATGAATTTCAGCTCAAAGGAAAACATCAATCAGGCTATTGCAAGAAGATCCAGATAGAAGGCGGCAAATGTGTCGAGATGTGCATGTTTACATGTAAGCGCAAGGAAATCAAAGAAAACTGAATATCAAGCATGTGGCTTTTTATGATGATGTGCAGAATGAGAGTCTTCCAGTTTCTCTTCCCACCCTTTCTTCTTATCCAGTCAATGTGATGAACTAGCTGCGAACGGTTTAAGGGGAACATTCGAAGGACTGAACCTCCTGGATTTCAGAAAGCACACATCAAGCACTTCAAATTTTGTAAAAGGAATTAAACGCCCTTGATGCTGATAACTGTGGGTGAACGCCAGTCTCTGAGTAGTCGTAATATCTTTGATATTGAAGATTTCAGCGCATTATTGATACTGATAAATATACTTTCATAATTCAGTTCGATTCACCTTTAGTGTTGTAAAACGAGCTCCTTTAATCAGGAATCGCTCTTGAAAGTCTCATTCCAGTAAAAGCCAAGGCGGTCGCTCATCTCTCTCCTCTTCCTGTCTTCCTGTTTCGGAGAGAGCGAGAGGGAATCTGACGATATACAAAATTTCTTTGTAGCATCCCAGTTCGTGACAGAGTAAAAACAGCTCACCAGTCCTGTGTGAGAGGACGTTATTCAGAGAGAAAGCCAGAAAGAAACAGAGAAGGACTGAGAGAAAGACAGAGAAAGGAAGTTAAAAGCAGAAAAGGGAAGCTAGGGAAAGGAGGAAAAGAGAGGCAGCTCCTGTGCTGTTCCACTCCATCATTTTTCCTGGTGTCTCTGTGACTTCTCCCTCTCTTCCACTCCTCCATCTCTCCCTCTCTCTCTCTGTCTGTTTCTCGTGAGCTCTGCGAGTCGAGTCCTCGGTCCAGGCTGAATGGTGACTGGGAGAGGTGGTTTGGCTCTGGATGGACTCTCACAGACGCTCCCGGGTGGGAATCCAGATATAAGGCCCTGACTGCTCCTCGATCACAGTTTTCACCTTGTGATAAACCTCCTCGAAGCTGTCGCCCTCCACGATCGCTGCGAAACAGAGAACAGCAGAGAATGATGCTCACATTGATGTTTCCGTGTCTTTTATTATGTAATTGACCCTTCGCAGGGAGTTTGATTGACAGGCGATCTGACCAATCATAATCCGGCATCTGCCGAATCCGCCATTTTTGTCCGACAAAGCAGTCAGGAGAGTTAGTAGATTAATGTTGGAGGATTTGAACTTGAAAAGCGGAGTGTATTGACGTCTTTCCGCGGCTAAAACAACATTCTTATGTTCATTCAAGTTTATTTGATGCTATAAATGAACTAGAAGGAAGAGATGATCGGTTCACGAGCAGCTTTAACTGAGGTTCTACAGCGATCTGTCACGACACATTAAAGAGCCACAAAACGCTATTTATTGTTTAAATTTCTTTAAAAAATGACCAAATTTGAAAGTAAGCTGGTCTGTCCTGTGTGTCAGCGTGTTGTCAGTGTCCTCTTTGCGCCGTGATGTAATTTTTACTGCGTGAGAACATGGTGTGTGTGAGAGCGGCGTCGCTTGTCGGACATAGCAACAGTAACTAAAGGGGGCGGGTCTTTGCGAACGGTCAATTGGCAGGGGTGTAAAGTCCAGGGTCAGAAAGTAAAAGTCCTCCTCAGTGTTTTGTTCCAATCACCTGGATTTGCTAATTAGCAGAGTCTTTCAGCCAGGAGAGAGAACTAATTAGTGAAATCAGCTGGCCGAGTTCATGGGTGGAATAAACATATGGCAGGACTTTTACTTTCTGACCCCTGGACTTTACACCTCTGGTAATTGGTCATAGTCATGTCGTGTGATTCCCTGCCAAAACCAAAAACAGACATGACACATTTACTTCAATAAAAATGATGCAAAGAAATATCCCTTCAATGAGCCCCATTCTTGAAACACACTCAAAACTAATTCCAGTGTAAATCGTGCAGAAAAACACGCGTTCATGAACTGCAACTTTAGAATAATTTGCTGCATTAAGATGTATAAATAATTTGTAATACCACTCTTGCTTTTACAGTGATATACAGTTCATATAAAAACGGTAATTGTCATGCAATTTTTTTAATCTAAATCATATGTAAAATTACACTTATATATAAATTGTTGCGTGTGTGTGTGTATTGTTAATGAAAACCATTTTATTAACAAATTTCTAAATTGCAAATGCAGGAATTTACACAAGAATGATTTAAATATAGATTCATTCTGCACATTAATGAGGCCCAAAATATATTGGGTCAGATTTACTAAACTTAAATCTAATAAAAGTGCAGATGGCAGTGGGAAGTAATGCGGATGATCTTTTGACAATGAGCAAATTCAACGGAAAATCGGTTAAGACATGCCAGCTTTTTTGGGGTGGTAAATAACGGCACAAATAGCAATAAACTGACAACCGCAAACTTTAGTGAATCATGTCGCATGATTCATTTAATACTCTGTCCATAAATTTATGACAGGGAAACTCCTACAAATAAGGTCAGGAGCAAAAATAACTGTCCATGCCTTTTTATTGCCAATTTCTCACAGTGTGACTTTAGTAAATCCTGACAGTCGTTTTTATTGCCAACAGAGTGATTGCGCTGGAGCGAGCTGTTAGTAAATCTGGCTCATTGTGTCACATGTACATAAATGACAAATAAGTAACACCCATCCTTCTCAAAATTCTACACACATGTTCCTTTATGAAATATTTTGGCTAATTCAATCAAGCCTTCAGGTTGCATCATTCCCATTCCCTTCGAATTCTGGAAATTTTCTCCCCAAATCAGTGAAAAGCCAGCAGATTCTGAGCCGGATTTACTAAACAGGGCACATTAGCGTGAGAGCGCAATTCTTCAAAAGCGCAGATAGAAGAGGAAAGTTCTGTGGATGATCTACTGACGACACAAGTTAAAGAACACAGACTCAGCCGGATCATTTCCACTATGACAAACACAATCTACAGAGAGCAGCGCAAATTAGCGACTGGTTTAAGACATGCTTTTTTTGTTGGTAAATAATGGCGCAAACACCAGTAGATTGACGAAACCTTGTATCAAAATCACCTTTTGTGATTCATTTAAATACTCTACTCCCATAAATGTTGCGTCTGAAAGGGAAACTCCTACAAATGCATATGCAATAAGATCAGCCACAAAAATAACCCTGTCCAAGCCTTTTCAGCGCTAATTTTTCACTTTGTGTCTTTAGTAAATCCTGACAGTATTTTTTAAAGGTGCAGTGTGTAATATTTAGTAGAATCTGTTGACAGAAATGCAATATCATATTCAATATCATATGATTACATAATGAAGCGTTATGTGTTTATTAGCTTAGAATGAGGCATTTCTCTCTACACACATCGCGGGTCTCCTTACATCGACATGTTTCTACGGTGGCCCTGAACGGACAAACGCGTTTCGTCACTATGTTGTTCTTCATGATAAGAAGCTAGCTAAAGTCAGCGAATAAAACACTGACACAATGATGAACAAGTGACAATAATATTCACAATAACATTGTTTTACTGAATAATTAAGTAAACCTAATTTCTTAATTTATCTTTGTAAAGAAACCTCATTGTTTAACTGGCTCCTCTCTGCTGTCTCAGACGACGACATCACTTCCTGTCGACCACCGTAACTTCTGTTGGGTGCAATTCACAACCTCACCACTAGATGTGGCAAAACTTACACAGTGCACCTTTAACTCCAAAAGAGAGTTTGCGCCAAAGCGAGCTGTTAGTAAATCTGGCCTAGTAATTATTAATTAGTTACATGAAAATGTCTTACCAGAGAAGCACTCCAGGAAATCTTGCTCCAGTTTAATAGCGCGGTCCATACCTTTCCTGGCTTGTTCCTCAGTTAAACGTGTGTTGATCTCTCTGGATAATACAGCACAGACCCCATCAGTTGTCATGTTTCGGCAACATTTACAGCTAAACATACACAGGCTCAATCTGAAGTATTTGTGTAGTTGTTTGTGGTTACGTACAGGACGTTCTCCAGTGATTTGGGCCGTACGAAGATGGCGATTGGGTGAAGCTGTGCGGCCTGTAGTCTACGAACTGCGTTTGCGGACACATCCAGAATACAGTGCTTTCCCTGCTGCTCACAAAAATAGACACGCATATTAAGATTTGCGAAAGTGATGCACGAGTTCATGGTTTTATTTCAGACGTACCTGTTCTGCCACCTCTCGCACGCTCTGGACGCTGGTTCCGTACAGGTGACTGTTGTACTGGCCCGCCTCAATGAAACGGTGGTTCTGAATGTCTTTCTCCATCTGTTCCCGCGACGACACAAAATGGTAGTCCCGTCCATCCACCTCATATTCCCGCTTGGGTCGTGTCGTATCTGAGAAAGAGCGATGAGATCATCTCATGACTATGATATCAGTCACACTTATTGGCAGTGCATGATAATTGTGTTGAAAATGGCTGTTTACTGCTTATAGTAAGTGAAGACATTTTGGGCAAGCTTCAAAATAGTTTTTTTATGAAATCAGGAAATGTGACAGCAAAATATAATTTATTTCTTGTTTTAGAGTTTTAAAGATACATTTCTATCTATCTATCTATCTATCTATCTATCTATCTATCTATCTGTTTGTCTATCTATCTATCTATATGTATGTCTATCTATCTATCTATATGTATGTCTATCTATCTATCTATCTATCTATCTATCTATCTATCTATCTATCTATCTATCTATCTATCTATCTATCTATCTATCTATCTATGTGTCTGTCTATGTTAGTCAAGCTTTCAGGCAAGCCAACACATAAAAGTTTATCATAACAAAGTATCCTCGTTTAGTTGTGATGTTTGCACTATGAATCTTGCACATTTGTTCCTAGTGTTCACACCATGTCAGTGAGGCATCATTACTCTTCAGTGTCACATGATCCTTCAGAAATCATTCCAATATGCTGATTTGATAATGAAGAAACATTTCTGATTATTATCAATGTTGAAAACAGCTGTGCCGTTTAATATGTTTGTAGAGACTGTGATACACTACCATTTAAAAGGTTGGGGTATGATTTAAAAAAGTGACAATTACACTTTTATTCAGCAAGGACGCATTAAATTGATCAAAAGTGACAGTAAATACATTTATAATGTTACAGAAGATTTCTATTTTAAATAAATGCTGTTCTTTTGAAGTTTATATTCATCACCTGAAAAAAATTGTCTCATGGTTTCCACAAAAATATGAAGCGGCACAACTGTTTTTGGCAAATAATGAAAAAATAGTTGAGCACCAAATCAGCCTATTAGAATGATTTCTGAAGACGGAAATTGCATGAAGCCAAATCAGACCATTGTTGAGAAAGCTCTTGGCACTTTTGAGAGCAGTATGCATCTGAGCGTGACGACAGGGTTGAGGAATACTTACGAGGGACACAAGAGCCAAACTTGTCTGGGAACTCAGACAGCAGGTCATCATTCACTCGGTCCTTCACCGGGCCCAGAATAATGATCGGCCTTGCGTAGTGCACTAAATTGGATGAGAGATGAGACAGAGACTGTACGAATACATACACTGGTAGACAAAGCAAAAATGGATGTGAGGAGAAAGAACAATATGACATAAGCTAGAAACTCAGTGGCTCAGTTCCCAACCCTAGTGAGCTATAGGTGCGCTCCCCATACAAAAACTGTAGGCAGCAAAATGAAGCTTAGAAAATGCTTAAAGGGATAGTTCACCCAAAAATGAAAATGATTAATTACTCACCCTCATGTCGTTCCAAACCTGTAAGACTTTCGTTCATCTTCGGAACACAAATGAAGAACTTTTTGATGAAATCTGAGAGATTTCTGTCCCTCCATTGACAGCTACGCAACTACCACTTTGACACTTCAAAATGTTCATAAAGAGATCGTAAAACTAATCCATATGAATTGAGCGGTTTAGTCCAATATTTTCTGAAGAGACTCGATCGCTTTATATGATGAACAGATTGAATTTAGACTTTTATTCACATTTAAACATTGATCAGCGAACCTCAACCGAACCTGGTTGACGCACGAGAATGAACCTCATTGGTTCTCGCACATCAAGCGAACATGCTTGAGCTTCTGTTTACCACTGGTGTGTGAGTTGATGAATGTTTATATGTGACTCTGGACCACAAAACCAGTCACATGGGTCAATTTTTTTAAAATTGAAATGTATACATCCGCCAGAAGCCGAATAAATAAGCTTTCCATTGATGTATGGTTTGTTAGAATAGGACAATATTTGGTCGAGAAGAGATACAACTATTGAAAATCTGGAATCTGAGGGTGCCAAGAAATCAAAAAATTGAGAAAAACTCGCGATTTGTGCTGCATTCACTCACAGAAATAAATGTTTTATATATTTACGGTAGGAAATTTACAAAATATCTTCATGGAACATGATCTTTACTTAATATCCTCATGATTTTTGGCAGAAAAAGAAAGAAAAATCTATCATTTTGACCCATACAATGTATTGTTGGCTATTGCCACAAATATACCCGTGCGACTGAATAAAAGCCTAAATTCAATCTGTTCATCATATAAAGTGATTGAGTCTCTTTAGGAAATTTGGACTAAACCGCTCAATTCATATGGATTAGTTTAACGATCTCTTTATGAACGTTTTGAAGCATCAAAGTGGTAGTTGCGTAGCTGTCAATGGAGGGACAGAAATCTCTCAGATTTGTTTTCTGAAGATGAACGAAAGTTTTACGGGTTTGGAACGACAGAATTTTCATTTTTGGGTGAACTATCCCTTTAATTTT
The DNA here is from genome assembly GCF_965113295.1 of Leuciscus leuciscus. Classification (NCBI taxonomy): domain Eukaryota; kingdom Metazoa; phylum Chordata; class Actinopteri; order Cypriniformes; family Leuciscidae; genus Leuciscus; species Leuciscus leuciscus. Next base: position 5,178,359 of record NC_138729.1, on the reverse strand, counting down.
ACTCAACTTCTAAAGCAAAACATCCATAGAACTGCAGCACAGGCCCATCAATTTCCCATCAGTTTCAAGCCAGGAATAAGTATGGTTTTCAGGAGGGTCTCCCTCGGATGAAATCACAGTGGCTCCTAGAGTCGTCACTCAATCTTCCCTCTAGCCACGGCGCTGATAGTGTGCATCATCAATAAGGTTTATACTGAATGTGGCACACTGTGATGATGATAAAGAACTGTGTGTCAAACTCACTGTTCGCATACGATAACCTACGCAGGAAAAAACTAAGTATACTCGCATGCTTGCTTTGTGGATAAGGCTGACAAGTTTAAAAAAAATATATATTATTATCCAGTATTGAAAAGCAGAAGTGTACCAGAAAACCATACTTAAGTAAAAGTGGAGATACCTTACTGTGAAAATGACTTCATTACAAGTTACAAGTCACCAATTCCAATACAACTTGAGTACAAGTCTTAGGCCTGGTTTCACAGACAGGGTTTAGATTAAGCCAGGATTAGGCCTCAGGACATTTAAGAAGCTTTTATGAACGTGCCTTAGAACAAAACATGGTGTGCATCTTGAGACAAAACAATAGCACTGACTTATTTTAAGATATATCAGTGCGAGTTGCTTTCAGTTAAAACAGCTCAAACATGCAGTTTAGTCTGAGACTAGACTCAAACCTCGTCTGTGAAACCGGGGGTTAGAGTATCTGATCTGAATGATTTTGTACTGATAATGAATGTAGGCTCAAAGATGCACTAGTCCTCAACAAGACATGCCAGTGAATCAAAATAAAACTGAACACCTTAATATTGCAATAAATCAGAGTCGACACAACAGCCTCTTAAATGTCTACAGATACTCAAAACTCAAAAGTCTCAGTTAACTTGTACCATGTGATCGCTGCAAATACATTAAAGCGTTGATAGTGTTGCCATAGAAATGCATAATACAGAGTCCGAGGACATGAACAGCTCAGAGTCGATCTTGTAATTATAATAATAGACCTTAATCAGGGTAGTGCCATATTTAATTTCGGATGGGAATGAAAACGAGGCTGAGGGACAGAATACAGTGTTCAGTCGATTGTACTGTTGTTTAACAACAAACCGATTGTTCAGCTGATGAAATGTCTTTCTGAAAAACAACTTTTAGTGAACAGAAACTCCATAAGACAGTTTAAAAAGTTGTGAACTAGGATCTTTAGACTATGTCTAAGACTATGTCTAACCCTCACAGCCTCGTTTTCATTGGCGATATATTAAATATGACGTCTAATCTGACTGAGGTGTATCACGACATGGCGTGAACGCAGCACATGTCCTCATCTCATGAAACACCTGCGCTTCACCACTGCCTACTAATGCACTCACATTCGTGTAAAAAAAAGCCTAGTTGACAAGTTTAGATGAATAAGGGCAAAACGCACAAGATATAGTACCTTCAATGTCCTGTAGATGGCGATATCGCTTCTTTTGTAGCAGAAATTGCTGCAGAAAAAGTTTGGTGCCATGCAAAATGTAATGAGTAATTGCATTACTCATTACAAATGTACTGGAGTACATAATCAAAAAATGTGGTTAAGTAGACACTAAAAGATGCTGATAATCCAAGTACAGAGTAGCCAAAAAGACACTTAAGTACAGTAACTAATCACATCTACTCAAATACTTGACACCACTGCTGAAAAGTATCTATAACAATAGTTGCATCTAGAAATGTCTGATTTCACATCAGTAGTACTCTATTCAAATGAACTCTCAGCGTCAGTGCACTTTACATGAGGAGCGCTATTCGTGTGGTTGCTGTTGTCTATATATGCCGTGTTTGAATTGAGTCTCATTAAATTAGATGTAATGCTGCCTGCGAACACCGTAGAAAGCAAGGTATCTCACTGGGGTTTGTATCAGAGCCAACGTATAAATGTCTCAGTTGAGTTATCCAACCTTCCACTTGTGCAACTGTCTCGTAACTCCGTACTGCCTCTTCCCTTCCTGAGAGAAAACAAATACACATACATCAGTTTCTGTTTGCAATGCATTCAGCAACAAAACATATATATGTGTATTCTGGGCTATACTGTGCTGTCTATGAGGGAAAAGAAGGTTGTAACTCACCCTGTGAGCCTGTACTGTCTCGACTTCGGTCCTGTCAAAGGGAAAACATAAGGCACAATGCTTATCAAACTGTAATAGACTGTTTCCTACATCAGTTGTAAACATCCAGTTATTGCATCATTTGTCCTGGCTTGAAGAGGTAATAACAGTGTACAAGTGTGTGTGATGCTGCTTCAAGTCCTGTCGGAAATATCGGATTAATGAGATGAGCAGAGGTATACTTTAGCATAATTTTTATGGAAACAATATATTTAAAAAAAATATATACTTAAGTGTGAATTGAATGTAATGTTTTCATACACTTGATTGCATTAGATGAATATTATAGTTTAAATTTATATTAACTGCAATTAGCTGAACATTAGAGTGATTTTTTGACCTACTTAAGTAGGACTTAATTCCATCTTTATATGTCGTTTCATAATTTCTATTATTGTCTTATGAAATACACTTTGTGTACCATCGAATGCACAGCATTTATAAATGACAAGCATTTATGGTAAACTAAAATGTACTTTAATGTCATTTTTTCTATTTAAACTTTTAAACACACATTTGTGATGATAAATGTGCAATTTAAACTTTAAATGTAATATCAAATAACACTACAATAAAAACTATAATCAAGTACTTTACATGTGCTTTAGTATGTCAGTCAACACATCAAAATAAGTGTACTTCTTTAAAGTATGACAAAAGACAATTAAAACAGTGTTTTAAAATGTACTTTAAAATAAAACCTTTAATTTGACATTATTACAAAGTGCACCTTAAAAAAATAAGGTACTTTTAAGTGGTCTTTTATTTCATTAATAAATTATCTGGAAGTACAGTGTTTTAAAAATATGATTTTAAGATTTTAAGTATTTGTACTATGAGTGCACAATAAATGCAATTAATCACACTTATTTTTCAAAGGTAACCCTGTGACAAAGTGGGGGGGGAAATGCATCTGGGAAGCCTAGATTGACATAAACCAGGACCAGTAACATGAGAATGTGCATGTGATTTTGATTTTTTTTTTGTCTGCAAATGTCATTTTAGGAGCTCTATATATGAATACCACCACAATGCCATAATTGCAAGTGGGGGAAAAAAAATGTAATGCTAAAATACACAGGCAAAACATCAATGTCATGATTAATGCACACCATTTGCTGTGTTTGCATTGGCTCTAAAAAGCTACCTGTCTTCCGGAGAGTGAAAGAGAGGAAAAAGATAAGCTTTAAATATGAACTTCCCGAGGAAACCCCCAGAACAGTCTGCATGTGTGCAGTGATCTGTGTGTGTACAGGCAGCACAAGCTCACAATGCCCAGGAGTTTCAATGCCTCCCATGAGCTGCAAATACACACCACTGCTAGCCTAAACCCACCAGAACCCATTACAGAGCAGGACGACACATCTCACAGCAGAAGAGACCAATGTTTCTGGATTCATTTAAAGAAAAATGACTGCATGGGATGAACTGCAAACAGCTGTTTGTGTTTTTGCATGGAGCTTACCCTTTCTTGTGACTTCAAGCGCGACCACTCTTTTCTCTCAACCCTGGAAGAGAGAGTGGTTGAATGAAGGACACAAGATCAATATAAACAGGAAAAGGAACACTGAGGGGGAATTCTCTAAGAAGGAATTCTGCACATCTGATGCTGTTGTTTATTCCCACATGCAAATTAAATTATGCAAATGGTGCAAATACCCCCCCACCCCACTCCACACTCCCACCCCCACATACAAAATAGCAATTCACTATCTTCTGAAAGCTAGGTTTTTGAGAAGACTTCCACGATCTGGCATACTTTCTCAAGACCGAACAGCTGATATTTGGGAAAAACAGCACTCTTTCTTGCCTGTATGATATTGCTGAACTATTGAATATCAAAAATAATTTTTTTTTGCCACGATATCCTTCCTTTTGAGGACATTCTAACTGCATTCTTGACTCTCAAGGTGTGTTTCTGTTTGCAATCTCGATGAACACAATGTTAAAACAACAGTTACACAGCTGAAATAGCACATGAAAAAAAAAAAAAACGCAAACATTTTAAATTAAAACTTAAAATTGACATAAACAGCAGACTCTCGTGCCTTTTCTTTTGCATTTAAATTTTAATACAATAAATCTTGCATGTCACAAAGAACTTGATTTTCCACCTCCATGAATGAGACGAGTGTCGTTCATTATGTCGCCTTGTTGAGGTAAATTGTAGTTTTCCTTACTTTACCCCGGTCTTTAAGTAAAAAGATGACTGTGAAAAATAGTAGAATCTAATTAAATACATTTATGGTGAGATTACTACATTTTATTTAATTGATTTTACGATGAGATTATTATATTTTCATGTAAATCTGTGTTCATTTTGACCACGTACAATGCGCTGTCCCTTTAATTCAGCGTTTGCAGAGATAGACTCGGTGCGGAAACGATCTCTGCACTGCTGTATACGCACCGCAACTGGAACGGATAGACGGACTGTAACGTGCAGTGTGAAAGCTCTAACCTGTTAATATGGGTACGGAAAAAAATATGCACCGCATACGCACTGCAAACGGAGTATATGTGAAATGGGCGTAAGGAAGGAGTGAAAATGATTGATTTTAACATTTCACATGTTGTTGATAGAGCTTCAGTTAAGTATTTATGACAGAAATGTCTTTTAAAATGACTATTTTGGGTTCGGGCTGTGTGCGGATAAATGCTTCTAGAGCACGTCCTTGTAACCGTGTGTGAATATTATTTTGTTCAAGGACAACAGAGGAGATAACACACACACACACACACACACACACACACACACACACACACACACACACACACACACACACACACACACACACACACACACACACACACACACACCTCCTCTTGCTGGGGATGAAGCCGACCTCCTCCTCATCCCCCTGAGGACTGACTCTGCAGGCCTGCCACCACTCCTCATCTCCACAGTCCAAAACATGCAGCACATCTCCAAACCTAAAGCCCACAGCCTGACTCAGGAAACCACAGTCTGCGGTCTTATCATAGTCAAACAGAGCCCTGCCAAACGAGAGAGAGAGAGAGAGAGAGAGAGAGAGAGAGAGAGAGAGAGAGAGAGAGAGAGAGAGAGAGAGAGAGAGAGACATAAGTCACGGGGAAAAGAGAGGATAAAGGAGGACAGTTACAGACAGAAGGACTGAAAAGGAGGAACATCAAAGGAAAATCATGGAATTGGGTTGAAGGGACGGTTTGGAGTAAAATCCTTATGCATCGCTTTCTGCCAGGACTTTTATGTGCTTTTCCCAAATCACTGAAGTGACGTTGACGTCCGGGTTAGCGGTAGCATTAGCCGTCAGACAAGTGTTATTTAAATAAACTCCTGATGTACTTACAAACTTTCCAATGCCTCGTTTTATGAGTACAGAACCTATTTGTACTACTGTAGAAGTTTGGTACCATTCTGGGCATTATTAGTGGGGTAATTTACGAGATACATCATTGGATCCATTAGCGACTGCACTAAACCATCCGGCAGATATCTCTAAATAAGCTCTAACTTTAAGGGGAAAAAGGCTTCTGGGGGGTGTTTGGCTCGAGGTCATGGTGCAAAGGACCCTAGGTTGAAATTACTCCGAACCATCCCTTTAAGCAACACAGACCTTATATTTTGTCCTTTTTCATTGTTATTCATTGGTTATGTTCAGAATGGAATACTAGCCCTCTGATTACTTTCTGCATACTAAGCAGTGTTGCCTATTTTTTAAATAGTATGTTGAACAGCACTCAGTATGCAGCAACACACATCTGAAACTATAGAAGGCTACACTTCTCATTGCAACTCAAAAATTAACACGTAAATAATGAGAAAGAGATTAAATTAGCAGTATATATAGTATCCAGTTCATTTGTCACGTTGAGTGCAGTGGATTATGGGATACATTTACACAGTGTGCTCAGCTTGTAGAAAAACAAGTGTGCTTAATTATATTGAATGTGTTATTGTAGTGCTATTCAAATCTTGAAAGTACACTTAAAGAGAGTCAACTTTCATGACTTTCTTAACACACTTAAATACACTTTTTAAAAAGTGCACTTTGTAATATTGTCAAATTAAAAGTTTCACTTTTTTCATGTTAAATCATTATGCTTTAAAGAAGCACACTTATTTTGATGTGTGGACTAACACACTAAAGCACATGTAAAGTACTGGATTATAATTTTAACTTTAGTGTTATTCAATATTACATTTAAAGTTAATATATTTTAAATGCACTAAATTGCAACTTCATCATTATAAATGTTTAATTACAAATATATTTAAATGCTAGACATAAGTTTCAGTAAAAATGACATTAAAATATATTTTAGTTAACCATAAATGATTGTCAGTACATTTGCCAGTGCACTTTAATCATATTTCAAAGACAATAGAAGTAATTATAAAATTATATGTAGAGATGTACTGAAGTGGGTCAAAAAAAGGACTCTAAAGTTCAGATAACTGCATTTAATATAAATCATTTTATGTGAATAAATAATGTCAAACAAAAATGTATAACACATTTTACTTTCATTTTAAACATGTTGAAAACTTTACTTTCAGTTTTCACTCAAGTATATTTTATAAAATCTTTTTCACAAGGGCATGCATACAAAAAAAAAAAAGAGTATACTGCACATATTATACTGTGGAGGAGTATAGTGGAAAGAGGACAGGAAATGATGCCGAGAAGAGGAAGGTAATGGATTTGGAAATATTGTAAGCCAGATTTGTACATGTGACTCCTTCATTAGTGTGTTCATAATGTAGAGTTGTGGTGTGTGTGTTGTATGTTTACCTGATATAAAACCCTCGTTTTGGGTTACTTCGTAATGTAGTTGTTCCAGAGCCCATACTGCTGTTCATCAACTGCTCTCTGAGGTCATGAATTTTAGCTTCAAATCGACTGTACTCTGCACAAACAAACACAATTTTCCATTTTATCTTAAAACTACAAATTTACAAGGTCACGCTGTAAAGAGTATACAGTTATTAAGCACGTTATCAATTTTGCTGAACATCTTTATTATTTCCTCAGCTCTTTGAATCAATAACGGTTTATTGAAACCTGCAGACTTACAGTGCCACCTACTGGCCGGAACAGGTAATGAGGGCTTTACAACTGAGGTAAGCTAAAAGAATACATTTATCTGTGCTTTTAAAAAGCAAACAACATGGAAAAGAGCGCAGGGTGTCGAGACCTGTTTTTAAAAGTTGAACTTTTGACTTGACAAGGTACATCATCGAAAACAACCTTTTCTGTTTTCATCTCCACTAGGCCAGGGCAAACCGAGTGCAAGAATTTATCTTAAAAACGATATTATTTGATGTTTATAACATGAGTGCATATTCAAAAAAAGATCAGTGGTTTCGACAATAATAAAGGGCTTAAGCCACTAAAGTAACTACTCACCAATAGCAGATTACAAGAGCACAATACGTATGTTGTTGTTGTTTTCTGAGCTATTCTGAGATGTGTCTGAAGTGTGTGTGTGTGTGTGTGTGTGTGTGTGTGTGGTCTTTTGCTTCATATTTACAGTAATAGCGCTTCATTATGATACTGTTGATGAGGAGCTTAATATGATCACTATTCGCTAATACCTGAGCGTGGCTGATTTGACTCCTCCCCTCATCAAGACCATTGTTTATACAGATATACACATTAAAACATTCATTATTGGCGGTGCTATGCAAATGTCTGACGGAGCTCGAGCCCCAGAAAGCCTAGCGCTGCCACTGACGGTAGTGTATACAGTGGCCCCAAAAACTATTTGAGACTTCAGCCACAAATAAAAATGTATAAACAACATATAGTGTATGCATTATATAGCAAAATATCTAAACAATAGCCAATTATTTTAAAGAAATATAGTACAAACACACGTATTTTCAAGTTTCTATAAGATTAACTGTAAACTGTCCATTAACATTTTATTTATTTTCTTTTTTTAATCTGTATTTAGTAAGTGCTAATTGTGGACCCAGTGTGTAGGATTGCCAGGTGTGTGAGTAAGTGTGTGTGTGTGTGTGTGTGTGTGTGTGTGTGGTTCAGGTAAACCATAAGTTATAGGGACAAAAACATTTTTGGTTTCCATGAGGAGAACAGCTTATAAATCATATTAAATGATGTTTTTTTAAATTGCAGAATGTTTTCTGTGATGGGTCGGTTTAGTGAAAGGGAATAGAATCATTATGTCTAAGGAAAGTCCCCATAAAACATGGAAACCCAATGTGTGTGTGTGTGTGTGTGTGTGTTCTGACCTTCTGGCCTGTACTGAGCGATGATGGTTACAGTCTGTCCTGCATTCTTCAAGGCAGCCGCTGCTTGTTCATGTGTAGCGACCCGGAGATCCACTCCATTCACCTGAGAAACACATCATATCATTATATGACACATCTCACAGCCAGAAGCGTTACTGTTATCAATACTGCTGCATTAAGAAAGCAAATTAAATATCAACAATAACTTTTCTTTATTGCTGTGAATATTAGACTCTTACCAAATTTAATTGAGATATATTTGCATTTTCAGATCTCTATATGCTGGCATCAACTAATCCAAACAGCTTTATAATAATAATAATAATAATAATAATATTATGACAATCAGCATAATTAGCAATATAATAAAAATGTACAATATGGGAGTCTAAAATGACTTCCATAAATACACACTACTGTTGAAAAGTTTGGGTTGGTAAGATTTTAAATCACTTTTATTAAATAAAAAAATACTGTAAAAATTATAATATTGTGAAACATTATTAATGAAACATTATTAATTTAAAGTGTTTCCAATTTGAATATATTTTAACATTTCTGTCTTTTAAATGGCATATTAATATTATGATGATAAGCATACTCAGCATAAATATGTACAATATTGATGTACAGGATTTTTTCCCTCATTTTTTGGCAAAGAGCATTTGTTACACTATGCACTTCATCTTTGATTGTCAGGTGTTATTTATGATACATGGGCAAAGATGAATGCACTCTCCATTAAAAGATACAGAATGCACGTATAGTTAAAGGGATAGTTCACTTTGAAATTAATTTTTGGTATGTTTTAGCTTACCTCAAGGGCATCCAAGATGTAGGTGTCTTTTTTTCCGCAGTAGTTTCAATTTTGATATTTTTAGGTCAAACCGTTCTTGTCTGTCAGTCATATAATGCAGGTCTATGGTCACTGTCTCAAAGAGCATGCACAGAGTCCAAATTAAACAATTCCCCATCGTAAGTACACATTGATGGCCCAAGACACGAAACGAGCGGTTTGTGTGAGAAAACGAACAGTATTTATATCGTTGTTACCTCTTGTACACAGCCACGTCCAAGTGATCTGAGAGCGCGGGCGGTATAGATATATACACTAGATGTCGCCTTTGCTACGGTTTCGTTCCAATGAACTGCAGTAGCCAAGGCGACATCTAGTGTATATATCTATACCGCCCGCGCTCTCAGATCACTTGGACGTGGCTGTGTACAAGAGGTAACAACGATATAAATACTGTTCGTTTTCTCACACAAACCGCTCGTTTCGTGTCTTAGGCCATCAATGTGTACTTACGATGGGGAATTGTTTAATTTGGACGATGGGGAATTGTTTTAATTTGGACTCTGTGCATGCTCTTTGAGACAGTGACCATCGACCTGCATTATATGACTGACAGACAAGAACGGTTTGACCTAAAAATATCAAAATTGAAACTACTGCGGAAACAAAGACACCTACATCTTGGATGCCCTTGAGGTAAGCTAAAACATACCAAAATTTAATTTCAAAGTGAACTATCCCTTTAATCATTAAACATTGATCTGCCATCATGTCCAGCATTAGCTGCAGTTGTCAGGCACATCATGGTATTTTTCTGTACTGTAATTCTCGATTCAAAACATGTGATTTGACTGCAGCTGCTGCTCGAATCCCCAAAATGCAAAAGCATGGTGTGAAAATCCTTTCATATTGAGATTATGTTGTTGATACATGAGTACGTGTGTGTGTGTGTGTGTGTGTGTGTTCTCACACTCAAGATTTGATCTCCCTTGCGCAGTTCTCCGCTCAGGTCCGCAGGGCCTCCCGCCAGGATGAAAGAGATGAATATTCCCTCTCCATCCTCTCCTCCAACAATATTAAACCCCAAACCCGTCGATCCTCTATGGATCACAACACGCCTCGGGTCCCTAAGACACACAACAGAAGGGAAAGATATATTACAGAGGAATTCCAGGATAATGGTGATAATCTTTTCCAGTAAAAAACACATTACTTCACATTTGATGTATCCTGTGCTGTCAGCCAGATATGGAAAGTGAATCAATTTATTGATGTATTTATGCGAACAAGCTAACATTTATTTTAGGGCTGTGAAAAGATGAATCGTGATTAATCGCATCCAAAATAAAAGTTTGTGTTTACAAAAATAAATGTGTGTGTACTGTGTATAAATATTTTGTATGTATAAATACACGCGTGTATATATTTAAGGAAAATGTGTTATTTATATATAAAATATTTATATTTATATATAATATAAATTATATATAAATACAGTATATACATGCAAATATTTCTTAAATAAATACATGCATGTGTGTGTATTTATATAATTATATGCAGTACACACACATTTATTATGTAAACACAAACTTTTATTTTGGATGCGATTAATCGCAATTTATCTTTTCACAGCCCTAATTTATTTATATAAATAATTATTTTTAAACTATTGTTGGTTTAGATACACAGCTGGCTTTAGTCAAGTCTAGTGCTTTTACAATGCACACTGTTTTAAAGCAGCTTTACTGAAAGTCACACTGTTGTGTCTGTAATTTCTTAAAGAGCCACATTATGCTTTTTCGGATATTATCTTTAATGCAGTGTGTAATATCGCTGTTTGTGAACGTAAAAGGTCTGCAAAGTTTCAAAGATCAAAGTTCAGATAAATGGAGTTATTGTCTCCTAAAAGAAATAATTGATTCTGAACGGCCTGAAACGAGTCATCAGTAATTCCTACATGGGTTTGTAACACATTTGCATTGTACATTTCACCTCCAAAATGAAATTAGGAACCTTTAAAATAGCCTAATAGGGGCACTTTAATGTCTTATATGTTACACTGAGCTGTTTTAGGGCTGGGTTATATGATAATATATGACTGTCAATGTATTTAGCTCTATTTAATTGATTATTTTCAGAAAAATGATGCAGATACATCAGTGCCACTTTGACATCTGGGTAAGACTGGCTGAAAATATTCACTACTGAGAGCAACGGAGAAAACGTAATTGAATATGGAATCGTGAGTGTAACCAGTTGGTGAAAAGGCTGGCGTGAGTTTAAAAGTTGTTGAATTTAATTTGCAGACATTTTGTGTTTTTTTGTTGAGAAATATAAAAACCTATATGTATATGTTTTGGTATACGGACAACATTTCAGATCGGATTACTATATAATGAAATGTGCTGTATCATTTAAAAAAATGACTCCTTTTGTGGTATACGATTTTGGTCATATCGCCCAGCTATAATTATCTTTATCTGGGAGCTGCAACGAAGTTATTCCATGATTCTTTATTCCTTTAGTCCGGCATTGAGCAAGCCTGAGGCGAGAGTGACAGGGAATGAAATTAGATATGATACTTTTTCAGCTCTGATTATGAAGAGAAGCTGTGAAATTCTGCAGAATGGATTTAATGAAGGTATAATGCATCAGACAGAGCTGATACTACACTCCTACGCCTCAGGCTTGCACTCTTATTGATAGTTTAAAGCGTTATCAAATTGATTAAAATATTGGTTCATTATAAATTTTGTGAGTGACAGGTGCTCTATCTGTGGCTGCAGATGAGCACATTATTTAGGAACGTTACAGAAACCCATAAATCATTTATTTAGGCTTTTGTTGTCCATTTTCGATGTAAAAGTCAGGCCTAGGTGCAAATATATACAGATGGTGGACAACCAGAATGAGACTTTTACCGCCGCCGTTCCCGCGGCGGCAAAATTGGGATGTGTATTTGCTGCCTTTTACCGCTGAGTGGCGCTGTAATCACAGACTTTGAAAAGTGTCAGTTTATTCTCTTTATGACGTAATCTGCCGCGGCAGTAATCTGAGCTGAGGTCACAGATAAATTCAAGATAAATCTTGTGGTTAAACGAATTCAAATTCATTAAATTTAAAAGAAGTAGACACACGTTAACATTGTGTGCCCAGTTTTTCTATAATTTAGAAAGGCTATGTCAATAGGTTACTTGTCATTTACTTCGTGTTATTTTAATGTGTTTGTAGATTTATTAACTGAAACATAACAGTGAAATAAATTAAAATAATTTACCGTAAAATTAAAACATTTTCAGGACTTGCAGTTAGGCTACTAACCGATGTTAGTCGGTTTAAGCATTCTTTGTTATATTCAGAATTAAATAGGCTTACTTGTTGTTATGATTATCAATTGAATTCTTTAATAAATAATCAACCACAATGCCTATTACTGCCGCAGAAAAAATAAACCAGTCGAATTTCAAAGTCGTTCGCGAAATGACTAGGCTATACCGGGTGGCGCAAGTGACAGGGCAAAACAGCAGCAACTGCGGCATTTTAAAAGGTAAGTTTCCTATCTGTTTATAATATATATATATATATATATATATATATATATATATATATATATATATATATATATATATATATATTTTTTTTTTATTTTTTTTTTTATTTTTTTTTTATTATTTGAACAAAAATGAGACTGATTGAATATGTAAAAATATAAATCTGCTAAATTATTTTTTTGTGTGTGTGTGAATCATTCACGAGATTGAGATGACTGACAGTTATACCCGGCCATAGCAACGGAAGACATTTTTCAAAACAGATCGAACAAATCAGAAAAATACTTTCAATACAGTATTGCTTTCAATTAAAAAATAAACAATGAAAATGTATAAGAAAATTAATTAAGTTTGAAAACCCATCGCACATTTCAAGGTATGAATAAAGTGTCGGGACAGTTTATTTATTTAAACAGGGTTGCATCGATAGAGTTTATTCCCTTTGTGATGCAAAATAAGAAACACAGAATCTTATTCTTGCAACATTTTAAATTTCTATTGTCAAAGAAATTGCAGCTAAATTAAAAAATTTAAACGGTACAAAACGAAAAAAGTTCAAAGCAACATAAATTAAGAACAGGCGTTTTTCTTTGCCTCTCTCGCGCTGGATATTTTTATAGTAAGTTTGGTCTCCCTCACTGCGCGCGCCGGGTCTCTCTCGAAATTAAGCATTTCAGCGTAAAAAAAAACACCATACAGCTGATAATACTGTATATGTGGCTGTGTGTCATCCACACAAATCACGAAGAAAAAACTGTAACAAATAGCTTTTTTTCCTTCAAAGATACAACATGCCTTGCTGAATTCACTTTACAATAAAACGAGGTGGGTCGCGAATTAAAGAGCTGCTAAATTGAAATTGTTTGTGGAAAACCTTTAAATACAATCAATAAAACTACAATATAAATATAGGGCCTACTGTACGTAGGCTATGGACTTTTGGAGATTTTGAGATTAACCCCCTGAGGTCGGCTGTATCGCCGGCGATACCAGCTCGCTTTTTTTTTATTAGTGTAAAAGAAACTCAGAAATACTCTGTTGACTTTGATTTTCCATAGGAGTTTCATACATCAATCGATTCTGTTAAATGTGTATTATTTTTGTGTATACTCACAATAAAAACAAAGTGTTGTGCTTTTTGCCAAATAAAGAAAAATAAACACGAAGCGAGTTCTGCCTTCTCTCTGCCAGTGAAGTCCATTCTGAAACGCGTCCGAAAATTAACAATAACTCAGCGAATACTCAGTCAAACAGACATACAGACAGACAGGCATGAAGCTTGAATTCTCTTCTTTTAAATGAAGTCATTTATATAAAAAAACAATTATTCTCATCTTGTGAAATCTGTATTAAAAGAGAGCGATTCCAGTCGAGCTCATCTCATCTCATTACGTTATAATCGGCCCCGCCCACGGAGAGCGCGCGCTATTCAAACGCAAATGGCTGAGGCAATCCTGTGAACGCCCCCATCAGCTCGAGAAAACACACACGTTTATTTAGATCATTGTTTACACCGTCTTGCAGCGCTGTGAGGAATAATACTAATCGAAAATGTCCCTCAGAAGTGCGGGTATATCGAGGAGCGAGCTGAGGAATACAAGTAAGTTTTTTCCTTCTCACGTGAATTTCTTCACGTGGGTTTCTGTTTATGAATGAATAAACGGCAGAGATGCGCGCTGTTTACCACAGCTGGCAAAGACAGTTTCAATTTAAATCGCGTGTGTGAATGAATGATGATGTTTTAGCAAACTGCATTGCTATACTGAGATAAGTAAACATCGACTGAATGTTGAAATAAAATGTAGGCTATTTGTATAAGCAACGTATTAAACTGCAAATTAACAATATGCCCTAATATTTCATGAAAACAACGTTACAGTCAGACGAAATATGAAAGACAACATTTTGTTTAGTAGATTTGGGTACAGTTTTTACTGTAGAATATACTGCCACATCAAATAAGCTTTTGTTTAGCCATTTCTATATATAAAATACGATTTTTGTCAAAAATAAAGTCATCAACTAAGATGTTAGCTGTTCCAATGTTGGTTATATTCAAACTAATGAATACATAGATAAAATGTAGGGCCTATAATCATTTTTTTTTTACAAAGAAAGAGTACACTTGAAATATTGTTGAAATTGTAATTATTGTTGTAATTGTAACCATTTTAATAAAATAGCAAAACATATTTACAAGATAGATGTAAGCAAAATCTTAAATGGTCAATATAAGTCTTCTTCTAAATATATCTTTTGTCCTTTCATTGTGGCTCAGTCAGTGTCACACCTGAGTGAATGGCTCATCATTATGCAGAGTGGGTGTATTCTAAGGTGTAAACCACTCCTCGTTCACGCCCCCTCGCATATTGGCTTTCCAAGCAAAACCTGTTTTACATCAATTTAAATCAATGTATGGTTTTATGTGAACGATAAAGCAAGACTATTTTCACATAATTTTGAAGAAAAAACTATAGGCGACGACATCCATAAGTCAAAAGTCTTATTGCCACATATTTAGTATGTGTTTTGTGGTCTTATTTCAAAAATTTTAATTTTTAGTTTTTTCGATAACCACGCATAAACATTATTCTCTCAAAAATGAAAACATGTACATACATGTGGCTCACATATTATTGTAGTCCTGTTTGTGCTATATAGAGTGAATTTACACCTTTGCCATTAATATGTTTATAAGCAACTGAAAAAAGCACAAATGTCAGGGCATGTCAGAACACCCCCAGGGCCCAAAAAAACGCTCAGACTCCAGAGGGTTAATCCTTAGAATTTTGCCTTTGCCTGCTCATCAGGCTGGCTCCGACACTCTCCATATGAAAGACGGAACATTAACACCTCTGTCCTGCACCCCCACGATAAAGCAACTATTGCCTTCTCCAAACCCCCCACAGGCTAGCTGAGTTTGCAAAACAAAACAAAGAGTTTGCCACTCGTCGTGGTGTGCCAAAACACTTAATTATTAACTTCAATATTTCATTCAAAACAATCTCAAAACGCTTTGTGACATTTTTAAAAGCCGTGGATGCATTACTGCCACTGGAACCATGAACGCAACAGAATACTGGTTCTGATTTTATTGTTTGTCGTTTAAACGTCATATATATATAGCCTATAGCCTATATATTATTTTTTTTACAGAACTGCTTTTGAAATTACGATTGGAATTATTATAGGTTACAGAAGTAAAGTCATTGTATAATATTTGTTCCTTGGTGTAAAATGGAAATGCATGGTGATTTTATTTTGTAAATAGGCTATAAGCAAAAAACTATGTTTTAGAACTATAGACAAATCTCTCTGCATCAACAATAGACTATACAATGCATTAATAGGCTAATATAAAAATATCAGTAGTCTAAGTTAGTTCGGGTTTCGAACCCGTGTCATCTAAATGATCGTAACGTAAGTTCAACCACTCGGCCACGATTCACTCGTTGCACATGGCCTAACGTTCCAGTGTGTGTTCGCTCACACGAGCGAGAAGCGCTCTTCATTCAAAAGAACGCGCCGCCGCGTTTGTCAAACACTAATTCAACATGCTAGAATAAAACCTGGCTTTAGAACAATGCATAGCGCCACTCGTCGTGGTGTGCCAAAAAATTTACAATACTTTAGTTTCATTTATTTCAGTGTTAATGTTTGAGTTAAAAAAATCCTCTACAGATTAAATTAACACAAAGTCGGCTATAAGAATCCTTTATAGGCTACGAAAAAAGCAAAGGGCTTACAGTCTTAACATTTAGGCTACTTTGCTTAAATTCGATACATTTATTTTCAGTAGGGCATACATTTGTAGGGATGTAATTTCAGTATGCTTTACCAACGCTATGTATTCAATTAAAGTTCCAAGAGGTCTGGTCTCTATATTTCCTTCCCAGCTGACACTAATATGCAAGTGCACAGCAAAAATCACGACTTGTGCTTGCTGCGAACGCAAGTTATTTAAGGTGTCTCAACTGTACACAGTCTACCCTACAGTGTGAATTCGTTACAAGGTTTCATTTAATTAAATTAATGTGCAGCAATTTGTACAAATAGAGTCAGGCCTACTATACTGTTGTAGCCATTAAATAATCTCATTTAGTATCATATTTGTTAAAATATTCTAATGTTATTTTTTTCCATCTATGTTGAATATGAAAAGTGAACAGCACGAGTAAGATAGGATGCATTATATCGAGAGATGGATATGGAGTGGGTCAGACATGATTTTGACCACTTCATTAAGTTTTGTTTAGTAGAAAACCTTTCTTTAAAGTGAATTTCGTTTTCTATAAATTGTATCTTAATTTTAATAAATTTTTCATCAACCAATTGCTGGATTTAAGAGATAAGTAAGAGAAGCAAATATAACAGACACTAATCATGGAGGCGCCCGCGCGGTCACTTGCATTGCACGTCAGCTAGAGCGCATCTCATCCTCCTAACTTAACGAAACTCAGCGTATGCCTCACACAGACATGATAAATACATCAAATACACAAAGCTTGAAATGTCTTCAAACGAAATAATTCAAAACGAAAAGAAAAAGGCTACTCTCTGATTATGTCTTTACGTGCATTTCTCTCTAGGTGCGTTCACTACAAATATGGCGATCGTCAACTTCATCTTTGCAGTCGACACTGTCAGAAAACACTAGTTTATTGATAAAAATCTATGCACGCATCACCGGATTTACAAATACACATCTTGCTTGTTGCACGCACATATTATGTCGAAAAAACGAAATATTATGTTGAAATAACATTATTATTAATAATACATCTTTTAGAATATTTGATTAAATGCTGCTTGTTCAATTTAATAAAATTAAAACTTTAATTGTGATAATTAAAATAATTGAAAATTAAATATTTAGTGGCCAAGTTTTGCTAATTTATTATATAGGCTATTATATGCCTATTGCCTATATTAAGTAGGTCATATTAAGACAAGGCATATATTAAGTTATTTTAGCTGTTATGAGAAAAAAAATCGAACGAAATCTAAAATCTAAAAAAAATTCTAACGCCAATTCAACATGCCAGAATAAAACCTGATTTTTGAACAATGCGTAACGCCACTCGACCTGGTGTGCCAAAACACTACATTTTAAACTTCAATTTTTAATTCAAAACAATCTCAAAACGCGTTGTGACATTTTTTTAAGCAGTAGCGTAGCCTATATAAGGGCATTGAAACCAGGATCTTAACTAAAACGCGTTCCGCGTAATCTCTCTTAAAAAAAAATTATGCCACACTACTCCATGTATTTTTTTTTTAAGGACTGCTTTTGAAATCACTATAAATTACTATGCAATTGTATCGCTCACGAGAGCTCTTCATTTATCTAATTCCTCAATAGAATAGTAAAAATATTCAGCGTCATTGCTCCTAATATTGTCTCTAATTTTAACTTTTGATTCTATTTTTTCAGTTCTAAAATTGATTCTATCTTTGGTTCTATTCTGTTGTAGCCTAATAGGCCTATTTATATGAACAATATGCCTATTAGGCTTAGGGTTTTATATTTAACCCACTTACATTTTAAAATACGGCAATTGCTGCTGTTTTGCACAATGTCCCTTTGCGCCACTTGGCGGTCATTTCGGGAACGACTTTGAAATGCGGCTGGTTTATTTTTGGCGCGGCGGTAATAGGCATTCTGGTTGTCCACCATCTGTATATATATATACACTCACCTAAAGGATTATTAGGAACACCTGTTCAATTTCTCATTAATGCAATTATCTAATCAACCAATCACATGGCAGTTGCTTCAATGCATTTAGGGGTGTGGTCCTGGTCAAGACAATCTCCTGAACTCCAAACTGAATGTCAGAATGGGAAAGAAAGGTGATTTAAGCAATTTTGAGCGTGGCATGGTTGTTGGTGCCAGACGGGCCGGTCTGAGTATTTCACAATCTGCTCAGTTACTGGGATTTTCACGCACAACCATTTCTAGGGTTTACAAAGACTGGTGTGAAAAGGGAAAAACATCCCGTATGCGGCAGTCCTGTGGGCGAAAATGCCTTGTTGATGCTAGAGGTCAGAGGAGAATGGGCCGACTGATTCAAGCTGATAGAAGAGCAACTTTGACTGAAATAACCACTCGTTACAACCGAGGTATGCAGCAAAGCATTTGTGAAGCCACAACATGCACAACCTTGAGGCGGATGGGCTACAACAGCAGAAGACCCCACCGGGTACCACTCATCTCCACTACAAATAGGAAAAAGAGGCTACAATTTGCACAAGCTCACCAAAATTGGACAGTTGAAGACTGGAAAAATGTTGCCTGGTCTGATGAGTCTCGATTTCTGTTGAGACATTGAGATGGTAGAGTCAGAATTTGGCGTAAACAGAATGAGAACATGGATCCATCATGCCTTGTTACCACTGTGCAGGCTGGTGGTGGTGGTGTAATGGTGTGGGGGATGTTTTCTTGGCACACTTTAGGCCCCTTAGTGCCAATTGGGCATCGTTTAAATGCCACGGCCTACCTGAGCATTGTTTCTGACCATGTCCATCCCTTTATGACCACCATGTACCCATCCTCTGATGGCTACTTCCAGCAGGATAATGCACCATGTCACAAAGCTCGAATCATTTCAAATTGGTTTCTTGAACATGACAATGAGTTCACTGTACTAAAATGGCCCCCACAGTCACCAGATCTCAACCCAATAGAGCATCTTTGGGATGTGGTGGAACGGGAGCTTCGTGCCCTGGATGTGCATCCCACAAATCTCCATCAACTGCAAGATGCTATCCTATCAATATGGGCCAACATTTCTAAAGAATGCTTTCAGCACCTTGTTGAATCAATGCCACGTAGAATTAAGGCAGTTCTGAAGGCGAAAGGGGGTCAAACACAGTATTAGTATGGTGTTCCTAATAATCCTTTAGGTGAGTGTATGTATGTATATATATATATATATATATATATATTTGTGGATCTCATTTGAAGGATTTTGTTTGGATCATATGTGCTTTAGAATGAATATTTTAAGTGAATAATATAATGAACCCTTTGGGATCAAAGCCATCCATGACTGTCACTCAATGGTCACCAGTTTAACAGTGTAGAATCCAGCTTAACCTTTACAGTTTTAAACTTTTGGGTATTTATTTGCTCTTAACTTGGAGAATCCAAACAGGAAGGGTTTACTGAGTTTTGTTAATAAATTCCAAACACTAAATCTATAAAGACAGTTTGGCAATACAATTTCTGCTGCTGTTTGCATCAAAGCTGTTAATTGAGTTGATTTTTAATCTCTACTGCCAATTATTTTATTTATTTATTTGCCCACCCAAGGTGATGAATAAAACTCCATTCTAAATCCTTACAATTTATTGTAATGTGCGAGAACTGCTGATTCATTAGCTTGCAGTTTGCCAGACAGCATTACCTGGGTAAGTCGTCATCTCCCATTAAGCCATGCAGCACAGGAGAAAAGCGGCTCGGTGAGGTGGGAGTGAGGGCTTGTGGGTAATCCGAGGCCAGGAAGTTTGGATGTCCAAGGTCCGAGTCCATATGCGGAGAGTACGCTGAAGGGTGAACACACACACAAAAACAGTTAAAGCTGGATTTACTAATGTTTGCCATTGAATCTTGAAAAGATATTTAAGAGTTTTGCTTGAAAGTAAATGAGATATCCTCAAGCACAACTGTTTATTTTCCTGTGTTAAATCTGTGAAATAATCAGCATTTCTGTGTACTCACTGCTTGTGAGGTCTGGTGGGTTGTAGTTGTTGGTAAGGTACAGGTTATTTGGCTTTGCCACTCTGAGGTAGACGACCTCGGCTGTGTTCTTCAGCGCACCCACCGCATCCTCATGCATCACGTCCTCCAAACACACATTATTCACCTGCAGTTGACATTAGATTTACGCTTTTGGCAGACTTACATTGCATTTCAAGGTACACATTTACATGCTTTCACTGGGAATCGAACCCATGATCTTGGCGTTGCAAGCGCCAACGCTCTACTGTTTGAGCTACAGGAAAGCCGCATAGATGCAGAGACTGATGTTATGGAGCAAGTGTCCCTTGTGAAAAAGAAGTGCTCGTCAATGTTTCAAAGTGAACACTACAGATAGATGAATTGACTGCTTTTCTCCTGTACTGCTGTAGCTCCATTTGTGACCAGCAGGTGGCAGCATTGAAGAGCCAGTGACTATGTGATGCTGCTTAAATCAATTACTCCAGTCTATCTTAACACATGTGTATTAGTTCTCATCAATGATGCATATGTGTCGTCTTACCGCCAGTATCTTATCACCAATCTGTAGTCGTCCGTCCTTATGAGCCGCCCCTCCCTCGATGATCTTGGTGACATAAATGCTGTTGTCACCAGGGATGTGCTGGTTACCGACACCACCCGCTATACTAAAGCCTAGCCCTGAGAGAGAAAGATCATTTGTTAAAAAGATGCACTTGGACACTTTTTTGACAGTTGCAGAACAACTTAATAATGGGTGATAATACTCTAAAATCCTAAATATTCTTTGAATTTCTAGCGCTTCTTCTGTTATTGCCTCCTTAAGATGAATCGCTCTTTTGTATTCCTCATTTTCAAGTTGCTTTGGATAAAAGCGTCTGCTAAATGAATAAATGTGCATGATAAATAGACCCATAAATAGAGTATCTGGTAAAGAAAACTTTTGCTTTTGTGTGATGCTGCATCCACCCTAGTACAGTGTCAAACCAAAGATACAGTAACACAATGGTGTAGTGCATCTTTAGTACTCAAATACGATTTATTGTCCATACCTTTTGGCCCTTTGATGAGCTTGAGTTCGGTGACTTTCTCAGCGATGGGTTTCCTGCGTAATACATAGAGTCTGACGATAGCGCCCGCCTCTTTGAGGGCTTCCACTGCCTGACTGTGGGTCACCTCCCGAACATCAACGTCATTCACAAACAGAATACTGTCATTTACTCTGAGAGAGAGAGAGAGAGAGAGAGAGAGAGGTAGAAGTAAGGAAAAAGAAGTTATTAAAGGGATATTTCACCGCTGGAAAGATGAATGTGTATTTAAATTGGGTTCTTTATGTAGTAGAAATGTGAAATTATTTTAGAAGTTGGTACCTTCTAGACTGAGAAAAGCCAGAAAATGTATTTTTGGCTCATGTGGATGAAAGACAACAACTCCCAGAATGCACTTGCTTCTCTGCCCTACGAGGCCACTCCCAAGCCACGCCTACCGGTTACAGAGGGCAGTATCGGGAGAAATTATACAACTAGGCTACTAGTCGACTCGAAACTGAAAAGACGGCGTTTTATGGTGAGATCCCCCTATGGGCGAGTTGAACACATGCGGGACGAGCTCCTCCTACTGGCTGGAGTCTCTCGCCTCTGGACTAATAAGCCTCTGATGACACTAAATGACGATTTTTGCGTCATCTGAGTTTTTTTTCCAGACACACAATACAGAAATCTCTCGTCTCAGGGGGACATGAGGGAGGGAAGCACGGTCACCCGAAAATACATGCTAATCGGTGAAGTATGCCTTTAAGGCAGTTTTCCCATCAGACTTCAGAACTCACACGTGTCAGAAGCTGCTAGAGCTCATCTATAAATTAACCTTTGAACTGACAGCTGTCAAAAAAAGTCACAAAACTTCATTCATTTTCTCCATAGGGACATTGATATTTAAAGATGTCTTATAAAGCTTTAAAGAAAGCCCTAGTTTTGCACTCTGAGGTTGTTAATCAATGGGATATGCTTCTGTTGAAGCTGTCAGCTGCACTATTTCTTTATTTTTTTATTTTTTTTATCATGTTTGACAGCCCTTTTTTTATTGTGAAAAACTACATTACCCATGATGCTGTAGAGAAAATTCCACCAATCAGAGAATCACTGCGAACTGTGCCCAAAAAAACTTGCAAAAAAGCTGCCATGATTATACAACAAACTTGCATAAACTTTTGCAAATTTTGCAACAAACTAAAAATATATACTTTTTATAGTCAACAATTCAAAATATCAAATGTATAATTTTATATTTCTCCATTATTTTTAATTTATGTCATTCGCAGTGCTTCATTGGATTGTAGTTTTTCTATCATCAAAGCCGTTAAGTATACAGTATTGTTCCTTTGTCTATTTGTCCGGTTTTTTAAATACTTGTTTTTTGCTTCAAATTCTTGTTTTTTAATCCTGTGATTCACCTTGTAGTTGGTTGGTTTGGTTCATTATAACGCTTTTAACAAAGACATTTTAAAAAATACTTCTGGAACAACAGCTAAAAAAAACTGTGTGGGGCACTAATGCACTCAATCATTTTTACTATTATAAAATTAAATATTATGTAATTTTTTTTTTTTTTTTTTTTTTTTTTTTTTGACATGATCTGGCAACACTGGCATACAGAACAACCTCCAGGATCTTATGTGCAAATTATATTATGTTTAAATTTGACAGTCCAGAGTACACACAGTGTTTACACAGACTTACTAATGCCGCACTCTGAGGCAATAGAAATGTATTTACACAGAAAACAAATGTCTGAAATTTGGCCATTTTGAGATTATCGACATCAGGCAATACCCATGTCCGTTGGCTGACTGTCAGAAGCGTTCACTCTCTCCTTGATTCAGCTCCAGAATCATATAACAGACTTCTCAAAGTATAAACAAGTTCTGTTTTCAACTGGTTTCAGAATGTTTTGTCTTTCTGACGAAAACTGAAAACTTTTTCAGTGGCTGAAACTTTGGCAGTTTAAGGGCCCTATCTTACACCCGGCAATGCAGCGCCAAGCGCGACGCAAGTGTTTTTTGCTAGTTTCAGCCTGACGCAGTTATCATTTTCATGTCCTGCGCCACGTTGTTTAAATAGCAAATGCATTTGCGCCCATTTGTGCACCCATGGGCGTGCTGGTCTGAAAACGAAGTTTGTTCTGGCACATTGTTGGCACGTTGCTATTTTGAGACAACAGAAATAGACTGAGCCATTGACCGACTGAAACCTGGTCTAAAGTCAATGGCGTAATATTATTATTTTTTGTTATTTAAAGAGCGCGTTAGTAATGTTCGCCTATAGGTGGGTCCACAACGCGCCTACACTCTGCTTATTACTCACACAGGGACACACAGCAGCACACACAATAAAAATAAAAAGATTACAATGTAAAAAATTATTATTGTGTACATGGAGATATGGTGGAATCCTGCTTGTGGTCTGCTTGCGCACTTTTACCTTGTGGACAAGCAGTTCTGTTTGCGCTCTGGAGATATCCAGATATCAGATATCGGTCTTTCCACTATCAAATTGCGGCATGTAAATCCGCCATGGCGCGAGCGCAACTGGCATTTAAAAGGAATGGGAGATGAGACTCTGATTGGTTTAACTCACGTAAATCCCAAAACACACCCTTTACTCATTAAGAGAATAGGGACAACCCTTTTAGACCATGCGCCGGGAGCACTGACCATTTTCCCCGTCGTTAAACTAGCAAAAGTGGATTTGGACACGCTCTAAGTGAACTTGCGCCCTGCACTTTAGACCATGCGCTTAGATCGTTAAAATGATCGGATTTTTTGTATTTTTTTTATCATGTTAAAAATTTTTTTTATCAAGTATGATACATCAGAAGTTTATTTGTTAATCTCTCAATAATTGTATTGCATGTTGGCCATATAAAGATCAGCATCTGCACCAAATTGCATATTTTTGCATGAGCTTCATATTCTCACTATATGAGCCTAAAAAACTGATGTATCAAATGTGACAAAAAACAAACAAACATGCAAACTTTAACAAAAAATTTTTTGTATAAAGGTTCAACAAACTGGACTAAAGTACAGAAGACTGCTATTTTTTCAAGCAGAGCATTTTTTTCACAGAGCTCAACACCATCTGACAAAAGACATTTCACTGAAACTGACAACTCGACAAAACACCACAGATATTCCTTAGCTTTCAGAAGTGCAAATGCAGCACTAGCTGTGCTGTCATCCAGAAACATAAAGAGAGAGAGAGAGAGGGGAAATAAGTGCCGTCGGGATGACTGACTGTCAATCGACCTTTCTGGAAATATCTGCCCATAAATATTCATAATTAAGCACACTCATTAATACCGACCACCAAGTAAGATAGTAGAAAATCAGAATAGATGCTTCATTTTTTCCTGTCCGTTTAGTCAGATTTCTCATGCATTTCATTAACTGATTTAATGTTGAATTCCAATCTATTTGAATCTACCAAAGTGAGCTTTATACCTTTAAATGTACTGATATAACCAATATAATACTACAGGCGGTACAGTAGAAAGCCACAGGATGAATCAGAGTTCACCATAAGTGGCCTATCCATAAAATATGACCAGTAGTTGAAGATCGCTGGTGAACATGGCCATACACACACAGACAGAACACCATCAGGATACTATAATGTAATGAACTTTAACTAAATAACAGAATATGGAACACAAAGCAATGTAGATTACTGATAACAAACAAACAAACAAAAAATCATCATGCAGGGACTTCTGTTAATGTCCTTTTACTGTTTTTCACCATTAATTGTATGGTAATTCACTGTATTTACTTGTAATACAATTGTATTTTAGAGCAAAATTACTTATAATGTGAGTTTTAAAGTTAAAGCAACCCATTTTCACCGTTCACCATTTTCATATGATAAAGTAACTTACAGTTAATCAATTAACATGTTTTTACTATAGCATTTTTAAGCATTTAATTTTTCTGTAATTTTTATTTTTAAATCTTAAAACATATTAGTTTCCGTTTTCTGTGAAACACAAAAGGAAATACGAGGCAGAATGTTTATGTAACTATATTTTGTTGTACATTTAAAAGTAATACGTTACTTTAATAGTTACTTGAAAAAAATAATCTGGGCCCGGTTCCCCAAAACGTTCTTATCGCTAAGTAGTTCTTAACCTATTCCTTAACCTCTCTCTTAACGTTATGGCACGATTCCCGACATGTTCGTACGCTAAGTATATCTTCTGTAAGTCACACTTTCGTAAGGTTGGTCTGGACCACTCTTAGCTTTACCTTATCACTGTTGCAGGTCTATATGAAAATAATTCTGAAGTTTTAATACACACAGACAGTTCATTTAGGCTAATTCAAGTGTTTTCATGCAAAGAATAAAATTGTCAATCACACTGATTGTTGTTAGAATTTTAATTATATTATTATTATATATTATATTATTAATTTAATAAAAGAGCGCTTTTAAAGGCCAGTGAAAGCATAGGCTACTGTCAGTTAAGTCCTATTCGGACGCAAAATTTTTCTCATGGGCTCGTCCGGTATTTTAAACATTTACAGGGGTAAGTCGGTGATTTTAGTGCCGTCCGAATCCATAATATCAGTGTTTTTTCTCACCCAACCCGCGTAAAAATCCCTGGCCAAATTAGTACCTACTGTTTTTTGACAAACAGGTCGTGTGGGGATTTAATTGCCGTCTGAATCCACATCTCTGAGTTTACAAGAAGAGATTCAAAATCCACTGTTTAAATCCTTTTTGATCACTGCCGAGCACCGTACATAAGATGTAAACTTTTATTACTGAAATGCTGGAAAGTATTTACAAGAACAATATTTCATCACAGCTCAACCTCAGCGAACAAAAATGGGAAAGAGAAGAAAGCACGTAAAATTTTTGAAATGGTTATTGTGGCAGCAATATATGTTACAATTTTAAAATATGTAGGCTAGGCTATTATAGGCTATTATTGTTTGAATTATTTTTTTTATAATATCCAATAGTCCTAATAAATGTAATTTCAACTATTTCTGAAGTGCTTCTTTTATAAAGAACACCACTTTCTAGCATATAACAGTGAAACAGCGCCTGGACAAGAGAATAATTCATTCTCGAGTCATCGATATCAACAGATTCAGCAGCATCGCCACGGACAGCATCCGGTAACGTCGCACGTAAGAAGGTATCCGCACGTTAAGCGGCTTTCTAAGGTATAGTTCGGGGAACACGCCTAGTAATGGTATACTTTCAGTTAAGTTATACCTTACGAGTCTTCGTAGCGCACTAAGAGACAACGTTATAGGGAAACCGGGCCCTGATTACTTGCATTACCCTGTTAGTCAATATATCATTCATGTAATTATTTGATTATAATTTAAATAAAATTCAAAATAATTGATTTGCCTGTACTATGCAGATACTTGAATGCTTCATGAGAATGAAGATACACAAACCTTTAACTGAAAAATAGAGAGTATTCTCATTCAACTGTAAAATTACACTGTGGGGAGAAAAATGTTTCTGTCTTTCCAAACTACAGTCCGTTTGCTCCCAGCACATCAGTAATGAAGACCAGGAGAGGACAGCGTTAAACAGCTGACAGTCCATCAGGTTTGACAAGTGTGTGTTTGCCTCAAGCTGTGCGGTTAATAGTTCTCTCATCATTAACTAACCAACATATTCATTATTCACTGAGTCTTCACCTCCACTGAGCTGTTAACCAATCGTTCACACTGCTCTGTTAATCGGATCACTGAGGGCGAGGAAATAATGACCGAATTTTCATTTTTGGGTGAACTTTAAGAAAGTGCTACATCTATAGAGTTACTACTCTCAAACTGCTATTTCTGTCTATCTCTTCTCTTTCTCTGCCTCTCTCTCTTTCTCGCTTCTGTGCTATTTCTGTCTGCTTAATTTCTCCTGCAGTGTGAGTGGATTTCTGTGCAAATGCATGTGTGTGTGTGTGTGTGTGTGTGTGTGTGTGTGTGTGTAAGTGCTGCCATGCTCTGGGGTAGAACTGCATTTGTTAGCAGGAACCCCAGCTGGTCCCATTAACAATGCATCACAAGTACATCCACAGAGATATTTAACTGTGAGTATATTAATATGAATGTAAGCATGTCCATATACACATATAGAGACCATAAAACGATGAAGTCACACGTAAAATAAGGATGTCATTGTGTTAGATAAGAAAATATAAAACTAAATGCTATTTTATATATATATATATATATATATATATATACAGTATATATATATATATATATATATATATACTATATATATATATATAGATATAGATACAGTATATAAGACAAATTCAAATTCTGCTGTAAATCAGCTCTAAAAAGAAAGGCTTTTAACGATTAATCAATCAATGTTACCTATTGCAATGTCATTCACATGCATGTGTAAATGTGATTTTAGCATCTAAAACCTTTTGGGACCACTGTGTGTGTAAACTACACCCAGTATATGTGTGTTACCTGAGTCTCCCGTCTTGTGCAGCGGCTCCTCCAGGAATGATCTTGGTGATGAAGATGCTGGGATCGTCTCCTACATGAGGATTATCAGTCCCTCCAGCGATACTGAAGCCTAGCCCAGAGTTCCCCTACACACATACACACACACACACACACACACACACGCAGACACGCACGCACACACACACGCACACACACGACTGGGTCATTATACAAACTGAGAGACATTTGTGTCCCTCATTTATGTATACACTGAAGCTCTGAAAACATATATTTACATGAATTTATTTAGCTTTAGATGTCAAAGGCAAGTTATTAACACTGAAACATGTTATTTACTTGACAGAATCTCTTGTGAAAAAGAAGTACACTTTAGAATACAGTACACAAGTACAGAAGACTCAGTGTGAACTGAATGTAATTTTTTCAGACACTTAATTGCATGTTAATTGAATGTATTATAATTTACATTTTTATTAAATGCATTTAGCTGAACTTTAAAGTGCATCTTTAAAGAACATCTTAATGTTTAATTTCATAATTTCTTCTATTGACTTTGAACGATGGTTAAAGTGTACTGCTGAATGTACTGACAAGCGTTTATGGTAAACTAATGTCATTTCTAGTGAAACTCTACTGTATGTCATGCATTTACATATATTTGTAATTCTTCACATTTGTAATGGTAAAGTTACAGTTTAGTACATTTAAAATGTCTCCTGAGACCCAGAAAAAAAAAGTTTTTTGAATTTAGTTTTTTTTTCTCATGTCATCACATTGTTTAGAGCATAAGAAACAAATGGTAAAATAACATTTTTGAAAAATAATATTTTATTAATACGTTATGCTATGTCCTCTGTAGTGGACACCAGTACTAAGTTGTTTAAAAAATAAAATGACATGAAATTATATGTATAGGCAAAAACAATGGGATTTTATTTTTCAATCACCAATACATTTTGGGGTTTCAGGATTTTTTTAACCAAAATTTGTATAAAGATGATTCTCAACTATGTTATAAAAGATATAATGGAATGAATTGATACACCATTTTACTTTATGCAATATGTGGGTAAAATGGTCATAAATTTATATTCCCATTCAATGCAATGCATCTATACACTGTATCTAATGTGCACATTAATGTGTTCTTGGAGCAACATTTAATGAAAAAAGAAGTGTAATAATTGGAGTAATAATTGGCAACATTTTAATAATAATATCTAATATTTCATAGGAATATTGATGTATAACTTATTTCCATATTCACTTGTTGTGTCTCCTAAAATGCCTGATAAACATGTAAGTCCTGATGTCTCTACAGTGGACATTATGAAATCAATGCCCTGTTCTGGAACAGAAAGTCATTTTTTTATTTGAAACCCCATAACATTTTCCTGAGATGTTGATTTATGAAAAACGATTTGAAAAGTAGTCCGATTTAAATTATAATTACAATATATTATCATATTTCCTACATTTGATCACTAAATTAATGTCAGACTTTTTTAAAGACCAAGGATAAGTTGTTGTCATGGTGAAACCTCCAAACATCTGAATGTGCTCTTTACAGGACACCCAGGTGTGACATGTGACATGTATGATGTCAGACAAATTCACTAAAATATGATGTCCACTACAGAGGACAAAAGTCTATTCCTGGGTCCCAGGAGGTTAACTTTAAATGTAATCTCGAATAACACAACGGTTAGAATTATATCAAGTTCTTTGCATGTGCTTTAGTATGTTAGTCAACACATCAAAATAAATGTTCTTCTTTAAAGCATGACAACAGATTATTAAAACATAATGATTTAAAATGTACTTTAGAGTAAAACATTTAATTTGAAATCATTGCAAATTGCACTTTTTAAAAGTGTACTTAAGTGTGTTAAGAAAGTGCACTCTCTTAACGTAGCCTTTTATTTCATTAATATTATATTATCTGCAAGTGCAGTTCTCTTTTAATATTCTTTTAAAGTTTAAAGTGCACATTCAATACAATTAAATTACTTCTTTTTCGCAAGGAATATTTAAAATCTTACTTACAAACCTTACAAAATAAATACTTCATAATAAAAATATAAAAAATATCTTGTCAAAATGAAAAAGTTATTATGTTAAATAATCAAACTGTAACACAGGACTGTAAATGCTTGTGAGATTACCCTTTCCAGCGTAATCTCTTCATATTCAATCTCTCCTTCTGCTCCGTTTACCTGCAGAAAAACACATGCATTGCGCAATGTCAGTCCCTTTAAGACAAGATTAAGAATGCAAATATATGCAATACAGCAATAAAACAGCCATTGTATCATACATGTTTTCTTCTTTAGCTCAAATCACACTGTATTTCTAATGTGTATTATAGAGTTACCGCTACAGGACTTCTATTTCTACAGTATTTTAGTGGTTGCTCAGGTGTTGTGGATGGTTTTTGAGCGTTACAGGTTTCAGGCATATTTATATATATATGCACCACTAATTATTTCTAGAGATAAAGACTAAAATATGCATTCTCTGCATAATACTTACATAAGGTGAGCCGTCCAGTGTGTCTGTATTCACCACTACTGGTGGAGAGTTCGCCTGAAGGAGAGAGAGAGAGGGAATGTTTAGCACAGAGCTCATGGCTATGTTGGGAATACATGTATACTACGGTACTACTTGAACTACTTTTGCAGGATGTAGTAAATACTGTGCACAGTCAGCACATTCTCTGTGTGCAAGAGAAAGCTTGATGAGCTGCTGTACTACAGTTACGCTTGGGGTCGGTAAGATTTTTAATGTTTTTGAAAGAAGTCTCTTCTGCTCACCAAGGCTGCATATATTTGATTAAAAAAAATACAGGAAAACTGTACTACTCTGAAATGTTATTACAATTTAAAATAACTGTTTTCTATGTGAATATATTTTAAAGTGTAATTTATTCATGTGATCAAAGCTGCATTTTCAGCATCAATACTCCAGTCTTCAGTGTCACATGGATCCTTCAGAAATCATTCTTATATGATGATTTGCTGCTCAAGAAATATTTCTGATTATCATCAGTGTTTAAAACAGTGAGGAAACTGGGATACATCTTTTTTCAGGATTCTTTGAAATATTTGAAGTATAAATCTTTTGTATTATAAATATCTTTACTGTCACTTTTCATCAACGTAATGCATCCTGAATAAAACTATTCATTTCTTTCAAATAAAAGAAAAAAAATCTTACTGACCCAAAACTTCCAAATTTATCTTCTAGATAAAGTAGACATGCAACATAATTTGACAACAATGTAACATTCTGTTTGAAATGTACACACGCACATACACACTCACATGCACACACACACACTCACACACGCTGTTGGTGAATGTGTAACGACACCAAGGTCCCCTGTTAGATACTGTAGGTAGACGAGTACACTCACACATACACTCACATGCACACACACTCCCACACTCCCACACGTGCACACATACACACACGCTGCAGTACACCAGTACTCCACTCCAAACAGCCATGATTTGTCCGATTCTGAACACAGTTTTACGGGTCTTTCCACTGATACAATGTAACAGCAAACAGCACATCTACTGATAAGCTGTACTACAAGTGCACTAACCTCTCTTACAACTCTCACACACTACAAGCAATTTACAGCTGTAACATCTGCTAGCACCTCTATTGCTTTCCAATAAATCTGATTACACACACACACACACACACACACACACACACACACACACACACACACACACACACACACACACACACACACACAAGCAGTAATGCCTTCCAGCTCTGTTCCAAACTACTGGCTTTTATTACAGAGCGCAGCAGCCGCCCACATGATCACATCAACACACACTCAACTACACACGCTGACAGAAACTCATTCAAGTGTTCAGTGCCCCGCGGGTCAGATTGCCAGTGGATCTCAGAGAGAGATGAACGTTTCCACGCAGCCACAGGGAGGAGTGTGTGGAGTGTGTGTAGTGTGTGTAGTGTGTGTCTGTGTGCTGCGGGCGAGACTGTTCTGACCCTGAACAAATAACATGGAAACAAAGCAAACGTTTTTATGGCTGTCCAATCCAATACACATATAAAGACGAGTGTGCGAACTGCACATTACCCTTGTGAAAAAGAAGTGTGCTTAATTGCATTTTAATGTACGCTTATATTGTTTTTCAAATCTTAAAAGTATCTTTTTTTTTTTTTTACTGTACTTGCAGATAAAATAAGGAAATAAATGGTCACTGTCACAATTGTTTATGTTTGCGTTGTGCTTTATTTCCTGTGTTTCCCTCTGTTTAATTCATGCTCCCTTTGTTCACGTTGACTGTTAGTTGCTATGGTTACTGATTGATTTGGTTCACCTGTTTCTCATCTAGTTTCCTTTGCTGTTAGCCTGTATATATGTGCTTCAGTTTGTCATGGTCATGTTCTCGTTCACGTTTATGTGTGGTTAGCTTTTCTCCTGTGATTTTGTGTTTTAATTTAGTAAATAAAGACTATATAGTTTCTGGAATTTTCCCTTCGTCTTCATCATCATGCTTGTTTGCAACCACAGCTTATGACAGTCGCTTAAGTGTACTTAAAGACAGTACACATTCATTATGTTTTAATATTTTGTCGTGCTTTAAAGAAGTACTTATTTTGATGCGTTGACTAACATACTAAAGCACAAGTATTTAATTATCAATCCCATGAAACATTGCGAACAGCATAATGGAATTAAAAACAATGGAGAAATATATAACTACACTGTGCATGATTATGTCATTCGCAGTGCTTCATGGGAGTGGACGGGGTTTAAGAGCACAACCTTTTTTTTTAGATTGGTGTAGTTTTCTTATGGAGAAAATGAAATGAGAAAATTAGTTTTTACTTCCAGAACCCCACCAATATCTTTGAAATATGGTTGAATGCACTGACAAGCATATATAATAAAATAAAATACACTTTAATTTTATTTCTATTGAAAGTTGTATGTAAAACATAGTTGTAATTACACTTTTATAATGAATAAAGATTTAAAATATACTAACTTTAGGACACATCTCTCTGAAATGCTTGATTCTGATTGGTCAGTCACGACATTCGTTTAATGACTATTGTCAATAGCAATGCTGTATAATGACCATTCATCCGGGTATTTGACGCTTCTTTCATGTCTCTTGTATATCACACTGTGGGCGCGCTCGCTTTCGTTTCATTCAATTGCAGCTGCGGCCATTATTGACTGAATTTACTGTAAAATGAATCCAGAGCACTTTTTAATTCGTTTTTAATCAGCTATTTTAATTTGTTCATCAGCGTGTTTAAACTAATGGGAATCATGATTTCAATAACCTACACCAGAATCATAGCAGGAATAAAATGGAATAAACATGTAAAACTATCACACGTTTCAAAAGACTGCTATACTAGAATTTAAAAAAGCTTGAAGAAAAAAAAAAGCTATAAAGTCAGCTCACTAATTTCAGCCAGTATCCATACATGACGTAACTACAGTATCTGGCATGATGCAAACACCACCCACAGCAATGATGTTGGTAACACAACACCAGACATTCATGCAGTCCTCAGATAATCAAGAATTCATGTAAGCACTTTCATAAAATATAATCTCCATGTTTTTGCTACTAAACCTTCCAGTGCACACGCTTCATAGAATTCCACTACATGTTTAATGTGCCTTCATACAAAACCAGGGGTTCGAGGTTTTGACCACTGCACATTAACCATTATGAGGCCATTACGAGGTGATTTACACACAAAAAATACATGTATATATATATATATATATGAAGAGTTCAGATGCAAAAGCCTCTAAATGCCATCTGAAATTTTCTTATAGAATGATCATTTTTATCAAGCTTGTATATTTAAGTTCAGTAATTTCACTTAAATGACAATTAATAGGTAATCTTCATTGCCATTTAAGTGAAATTATTTAATTTAAATATACGAGCTTGATAAAAATGATCATTCTATAAGAAAATTTCAGATGGCATTTAGAGGCTTTTGCATCTGAACTCTTCATATATATATATATATATATAATATAATATATATAATATATGACTAAACAATGTTTAATTTAGTGTTAGTAACATAATCATAAGTACATGTAACATATGTAACAAGAACACTGTAAAATAGTGGGTAACACTTTATTTTACAGTGTCCTTGTTACATATGTTACATGTATTTACTATAGTAATAACAGTAAATTATGCATAATTACATGCAACTAACCCTCAACCAAATCCTAATCCTATCCTAACCCGATAGTAAGTACATGTTGCTTAATATTACTCAGTACTTAAATATATAATTACACTGTAACAATGACACCTTAAAATAAAGTGTAACCAAATAGTGTTACTGTACTACTTGATTATAATTTTAATTGTAGTGTTATTTTAAATTGCAACATCATCTTTTAAATGTGTAATTACAAATATATTTAAATAGAAATAACATGAAAGTAAATTTTAGTTTGCATCCAACAGTATCTTTAACCATATTTCAAAGACAATAACAGTCATTATAAAATTACATATAAAGATGTACTTAAGTGCTACTAAACTCTCATTGTATTTAATATAAATTTAAACTATAATACATTTGATCTAATTGCAATTAACACGCAATTAAGTGTCCGAAAACATTACATTCAGTTCACACTTAATTATGTTCTTTTAAAGTATATTATTCCCCTAATAAGTATCTAGGGCGCTAGTAAGTATAAAAGTACTGTATACTATGCTAAAGTGCACTTCTTTTTCATAAAGGCATGTATTTTATAACTGCTTGAAACTAATGGATGAGCCAAACTGTTTTAGGCAATAAAACACTACGTTGAAAATAATAATATATTCTGAATATTCTGAAATGAGAAGCTGGATTGAATAGTGTCGTGTGGGTGGTAAGAACGCAGCACACCTCTCTCTCTCTCTCTCTCTCTCCACTGGATTTCTCTGCACCTTATTCCCCTTCATCTTCCTCTCAGCTCTCCCTTGTTCTTTCGGGGGTTTCTGGTGATTTGTTGTGCTGCAGTCGTCTGTTTATTAGCATGAGAAGATGCTCTGTAGCTAAAGCATGAAATCTGCCTCCTACTCTCACACCATTACTTCTCTCCTTCTCCTTCTCCTTTCATTCCTCTTTTCCTGTCTGTTACAAATTGAAAACAATGCAACAATGACATATTATTGCCATTTTTCAAAAGACTTGCAATGTTACCGTGATTTTACCATGTCCGGGGTGTTATTGGGCATGATGCAAAGCAGATTAAAATCATTTATTATTAATGAGTGGAATGAACAATTCTGCCAGCAGATAATATTAGGATGTTTCAAACAGAATAGAGTCACATGTGTGCGTTTATAGTCAATTTACAGTTGCTTTGCGAATGTAGCCTAGAAATCTAGACCCATCCAGTGTCGTCTAGCAACTCTCCTTTGGCTTGCGAGCTGGAAAAACCAAACTCTAGTCAGTCCAATCACATCGTGTATAGAGTCGGTGGGCGGGCTTAACATAATGACGGCGGTTCAGCGTGAGTTCCCTGCTACTTGAAAACAAAGAACAGCTACTGCTGCTGGCGAACAGCGGCCTTTCCAATCGGCTTTGGCCGCGACTCTGGAGGACTTGGAGTTAAGCTTTTCTTTGAGAAAAGAACGGCACTGAAGTCCTTCTTAAAAAAGGAAGATGTTTTCGGAGTTTTGCTGACCAGATACGGCAAAAGTTTAATCTTTCTGACTACGTCACCTTCTTCTTTGCTCTGGTTGGTTGTAGCGCTATCCTATTGCGTGCAGAGGGAATATTAAAGACAACCGTTTATCCCGCCCCTCGGATTGAGCCCTGCCAATGGTGTGTTCCCAGACCCAACATCTTGATGTGGGTCTAGCTTGTCAGGCTATTGTGAATGGCTAAACCAATCCAATTTGACTATCGCTTTAATAATAATATTTTAGTTGAATTCTGAGATATAAACTCGCAAAAGATATAAACTCGCAAATATAAACTTGCAATTGTGAGAAAAAAAGATATAAACTTGCAAAAAATAAACTTGCAAATTAGGAACCCTAACCCAAAAGATATAAACTCGCAAAAGATTTAAACTCACAAAAGATTTAAACTTGCAAACATAAACTTGTAATTGTGAGAAAAAAAAGATATAAACTTGCAAATATAAACTTGCAAATTAGGAACCCTAACCCAAAAGATATAAACTCGCAATCATAAACTCAAAATTGTGAGAAAAAAGTTAGAAATGCGAGATAAAAACTTGCAACTACTTTTTAATTATTAATTATTCCATGGCAGAAACAAGCTTCCACATAAAGGTCTTTAGCAAATGGAAAGAAAAAAATCCCAAAAGATTGCGTGTTCTTCCTCCTCCAGTCATTACACTCAAACATGCTGATATCAGGACACAACACCATGTCCGGGGTGTTATTGGGCATGAAGCGAAGCAGATTAAAATAATTTATGATTAATGAGTGGAATGAACAATTCTGCCAGCAGATAATATTAGGATGTTTCAAACAGAATAGAGTCACATGTGTGTGTTTATAGTCAATTTACAGTTGCTTTGCGAATGGCTAATCCAATTTGATTTAATAATAATATTTTAGTTAATTTATGTTCATTTATATATGTTTCTGGTAACACTTTATTTTACTGTGTCCTTGTGACAAATGTCATAACTGTAGTAATAACAGTAAATTATGCATAATTACATGCAACTAACTAACTCTAATCCTAACCCCATGTTCTTAGTTATTATTACTCAGAATGTAAATGTATAATTAAAATAAAGTGCAACCACATTTCTTCTATCTGATCTTATTACGAGAGACGACTACAAGTAAATAATTTGTGTTTAATGTATATCCCACAATGCAATTGGCTCACAATTACCTTTCATTTTCCAACAGGATTTAATATCAGTCACGATTTTAAACATCCCCTTCCTTTTTCATTTAACAAATCTGGAAAAATAACTGGATCACATGACAACAATGGAGGAAACCGTGTTTGTAATGTTATCTGTTACACTCCATGTGCACAACTGTCAAAAGTTTGGGTTCAGTATGTTTTTGTTTTATTCAGCATGGAAGCATTAAATCAATCAAAAATGGTTTTACACAGAAATATAAAGTAGCACAACCGTTTTCAACATTGATAATAATCCGAAATGATTTCTGAAGGATCATGTGACACTGAAGACTGGAGTAATGATGCTGAAAATTCAGCTTTGATCACAGGAATAAATTAAATTTTTAAAATATATTCACATAGAAAACAGTTTTTTAAATTGTAATAATATTTCACACTATGACTTTTTTAACTGTATCTTTTGAGCAAAAGAGACTTCTTTCAAAAGCATAAAAAAAGTGTATTAGTCAGTGACGTATAGATGTTCTTGAGGTCAGTGAGCAGCAGACAGATGTGCTGTTCTCCTCCTCCCACAAACAGAAGCTGTTTTCATCAACACACCACAAAATCAGACTCGTCCTCTCATTATACCAAACATCTGCTCATTTTCCACACTTTACATCTTCATTTTCTTTCCATCTCTCTTGCCTTATTAAGACAGCTTGTTAAGCCTGCAATTTATCCATGTCACAGAAAAAGACAAAAGGAATATTTCTAGAAATAAGTGAACCCAATGAGGAGACATGATGTAATGCATGTCTATAAAAGTCAGCAATGACTGCTAAATTTAGAGCAAACAGAACCAAGATCCTATGTGTGTGTGTGTGTGTGTGTGTGTGTGTGTGTGTGTGTGTGTGTGTGTGTGTGTGTGTGTGTGTGTGTGTGTCCTTTTAAGCAGACTTTAATGGGTAAAACAAGCATGTTGTCTTCAATTCAGTGTCCATTGAGTGACGCTAAAAGGTTAATGCTCTATCATGTTTGAAACTCTGCCCTAAACCTAACCATAATGTAGAGAAAAGCAAACAACACATTAGCTTAAGCAACCATATAATTTTAGCTTTCTTCTCCTCAGCTTTGAGCTCTTTTATCATGACCTGTATTTCACAGGACTCGAACACATATGGAGCTGGTTATGAGATGCAAATATCAAGACGTATTCATTTACAAATCATGCACTGGTCATAATATTCATAGTATTGTGCAAGAAACAACATGAAAATATATGTGTTTATTAACCGATAATCTTCTGAGTCAGAGACGGCACTGAAGGCACTGAGGGAATCAGAGATCATAATCCGCACTGCCTGAAGTCAGACTTGACCATCTGTGTAAGACTGGGGGAAACTGCAGCACGTCTAGATCTGGAGATGTGTAATCACATCAAAAGCAAGCATGTCACATCCTAAACACATGTAAATGTAATGCACGAATGAGATTTTACATGTCACTAGTATTAGCACAGTCATTGCTCATAGAGTAAATGTTGTGTGAATGTCGCCAGCCACAACCATAACCACGAGCTCTACTCTTCAGAACAACGGTAACCACAAAAGCTTCAACAGAAACTCTTTTAAATGTCAAACATAACAGCATCAAGTGCTAACAAGTCTAAAAACACATAAAATAACTAAATATTCTATATTTATTTTCCTTATCCAGTTATATGCAAAGCTTGCTGGGAACTAGAAATCCACTGCCCAATTTCCAAAGTTATCAAGACAATTTCATTAATGGGATAGCTTACCCAAATTCTTTTGGGTGAATGATATGGCACTTTTCCACCGTTGGTACGGCACGGTTCGGTACGGCACGCTTTGTCGCTTTTCCACTGCATGGCACGGTACGGCTCGCTTTAAATGGTACCACCTTTGTTGAGGTTCCAAGAGTACCGTACTGCTACTAAAATGTGACGTGAGAACACTGCAGATTCACTGATCGGTCAGACAGAATCATCACTACCAGCTTCATTGTATTTGCGACACAAGACACCAAACTCGCTAGATTTAAATAGCTAACATCCACCGCTGTAGAACCTGTTTTTAAACTACTTGCTTGAATAAAAAAAATTTAAAAAATAAATGGCTGAATCGTGGTCAGTGGACGAAGTGCAGACGTTGGTTATAGTTGGTTGCCGCAACTATAATGATCAGTCTATAATCCCACCCACTTTGAAGCGGTACTAACTGCAGTGGAAAAGCAAACCGAGCTAAAGCGAACCGAGCCGAGCCGAATCGTACCATGCAGTGGAAAAGTGAAGCGAGCCGAACCCTACCGCGCCGCGCTGAACCGTGCCGTACCATGCAGTGGAAAAGCGAAGCGAGCCGAACCCTACCGCGCCGAACCGTGCCGCACAATGCAGTGGAAAAGCGAAGCGAGCCGAACCCTACCGCGCCGCGCCGAACCGTGCCGTACCATGCAGTGGAAAAGCGAAGCGAGCCGAACCCTACCGCGCCGCGCCGAACCGTGCCGTACCATGCAGTGGAAAAGCGAAGCGAGCCGAAGCGAGCCGAACCCTACCGCGCCGCGCCAAACCATGCAGTGGAAAAGCACCAATAGTTCACCCAAAAGAATCATTTAAGTTAACTTATTTTTGTGTTAAATCAACTTATGGAAATTTGAGTTTAAATTACACCCAACAATAAGTTGATGTAATGATCAACATTAATATGTCAACAGAACTTATCAAAATAATGTTTGCAACTTAAAAGGTTTAATAAAATCAATAAATTAGAATTTGTAACTTGCAGCTATGTATTTAATTAAAGTGTGGTAATAGGTTCCCTTAAATTTGAGTGTTCTCTGACTTCACACTTGCACTGCATGGATTTCACAGAACTTGGGGTCTTACCCAGTAACATGCGACTAAATCGATTCTTAGATTATTCATATAAAAGTAATATATACTTTATAGCATGTGCATTTCCTGATCCAGACCAGAAAGTCTCTCATCATGTCCTGTTCTCTCTCTATTTTTCTATGGACAGTTATAATAATGGAATCTGTTTTCACTGACAGCCGCCCAAACCAAAATTACAAAAGATAACTTCATTAAAGCACTGATGCAGACTATAAAAAGTTCAAACCAAACAATTTACATAAACAACTTCAAGCCATACTTTTATATTTAATGCACGAATACAGAACACTATGCTTTACACATACTTTTTAAATGGGAACGGTTGCATAATCTTACTTTGTTCTGCTTGACTGATTTCTGTGGTGGAAGCATCTAGTAAAGGTCTTAGCAGCCCTTGGTTTCACACACTTTCCTGCCATTTAACTAGGGCTGCACGATAGTGAAGAAAAATGCAATATGCGATAACTCATTAAAGGGACGGTTCAAAGCAAAATCAAACTAGGGTCCTTTGCACCATGACCTCGAGCCAAACACCCACCAGAAGCCTTTTTCCCCTTGGTCGAACATTATTAAAGTTAGAGCTTATTTAGAGAGATCAGCCGGATGGCTTAGTGCAGGCGCTAATGGATCCAAGGTTGTATCTCGTAAATTACCCCACTAATAATGCCCAGAATGGTACCAAACTTCTACAGTAGTACAAACAGGTTCTGTACTCATAAAACGAGGCATTAGAATGTTTGTAAGTACATCAGGAGTTTATTTAAATAACACTTGCCTGATGGCTAATGCTACCGCTAACCCGGACATCGAGGTCACTTCCGTTATTGGGAAAAGCACGTAAAAGTCCTGGCAGAAAGCGATGCATAAGGATGTAGTGTAACGACAAATTATGTTGACAAAGTGTTGACAACTTAGTGTTAACTAATAATTGTTGCAAACTGGTACTACCAACAAAATATTAGTGCATTCCTGGAACTGGGCGTCGTTACACTACATCCTTATGCATCGCTTTCAGCCAGGACTTTTACGTGCTTTTTCCAAATAACGGAAGTGACCTCGACGTCCGGGTTAGCGGTAGCATCAGCCGTCAGGCAAGTGTTAAAGGACCCTAGGTTGATTTTACTCTGAACCATCCCTTTAAATAATGTGATATTCGATATGCGATACGATAATGCTTAAAGTGTGTAAAATAAACTTAAAATATCTTTGAAATATATTTAAAATGATATAACCAACCAAGTGTTTCACATTCTTTTTGTGACTAGAAAACGCCCCTACAACTTCTGAAAGTGAACATCAGTGTTTTACTGTAGTATAAGAAGTGTTATTTTAACATCAGTGTAAACCTCAGGGTTCAGGTTATCCTACATTAGGTTTATTTAATTAATAATTTGTTACATTTATATAGCGCTTTTTCTGAGACCTCAAAGCGCTTCACATAGAAGGGGGGAATCTCCTCAACCACCACCAATGTGCAGCATCCACTTGGATGATGCGACGGCAGCCATATTGCGCCAGTACAGCCATATTGCGCCAGTCTATTTAACAACAGAAACTGAATAATCAAATGTAAAAATAAAACACTGCATGAACTAAATATATACTGATTCTTATTAAAGCTTCAAAAAGTTATTCAGCCAAGAGCAGTGAGTGATTTTCTCTTTGTCTTTTGTTCATGACCCCAGTCAGGCAAGCCATTGCAAGCATATTGCAAGCCATTGCGATATGCATATCGCGATATATACATTTTTGACATTTTGATAATTTCGATATATTGTGCAGCCCTACATTTAACTCTAATAATCTCCACTGTGCTTTGCCTTTAGGGAGAGTCTGGCTGCAGGACAAGGGTCAGATTCTGTAGCTTCACCACACGACCGCATCTAATGAACATAAAATGAACAGATCTGGCTCTAAAATCAGAAAAACCATGTTCAAAGCTGTTGAAAAACTAAGCAATAAAGTTGCCCGTAATACATTGTGAATAACCGAAGCAGTGCTTGCTTACATCTTTGAATATCAATCATGCTGATCACTTCCTTCATTCCCAGACTCCAATACAGAACAATCGTAAAGCTGTTAAGACATCTCAGCTTTTGAAAAGAATACTTGATGTATTAGATGTATTGATTTTTTTATACAAAATGCAGAATCGTGATCTCAATTTTTTATAGATTCAAGTGTTTTGTATGACTCTGTATTCCCCTATTGTTATTATTATTGCAATAAAAATACCTTCTTTCCATGTGTCTCATGTTGTTATGAATATATTTGTTTATTGGAACGCTCAGGTAAGATGAGGTAAAACTAGACAGCCTTCTGTCTCTGCCGTCTTGACTTCTTTTGCTCACTGTCATCACTTTTGCTTTTATTCTCATGCACTAAACTCGTTCACTAAACTGAACATCAGATCAATCAGTTTCACGACAGTCCCGACGGCAGTTCAACGTGCTGAATGAGGTGAACTGTCACCGACGGGGCCCGACTAGAGCCGACGTCTGGAACACACTGCAAAAACCACCCGACAAACACTGACCGACAGCTTGCTGTGTCACAGCCTTCAGGCACCGCAGTGGAGCTGTTGCTGTATAGTGGACTTCAGTAAGGCTGGAACACTGTACTGTACACATACATATATATATATGCACTAATACAAAAGTGTAATGCTTTATGGTAAGCTGCTAAGGAGAATTAAAATGGCAATGAGCCAGCAGTTACGTGATGAATAGTAAAGGATTTATTTGAAATATAAATCTTTTGTAACATTATAAACAGGGGTGCACGTAAGTTTTTAGCACTGTTGAGTGAAGCGCATCAGTGAATGTCACAGCTTTGTGTTTTAATATGCATTCAGTTAAAACGGAAATCTTCTCCAGTATTACAGTTAGTTGATAACTGTCAATCATGTCGGTACGCAAATGAGTGGTATGAACTTATTTACCCTGTGTATTTCTTATTTTGGTAGCGCATGCGCTTCTTAAGAGCACCCCTGATTATAAAGGTCTTTACTGTCACTTTTCATCAATTTAATACATTCTTGCTAAATAAAAGCATTAATTTCTCTCACAAAATAAACAAATAAATAAATGAATGAAATCTTACTGACCCCCGACTTTTGAACAGTAGTGTATATTATTTGAAGAAAACAAATATTGCAAATATTATTACTAATACATAAAGATTATCTATCATAAATGTCTTATTTGCATACAGTTCAATAAACTTAAATGCATGCAGTGTAAGTGTAAGTGTAAAGCTAAAACTATGATCTAATTAAATCATTCAAATTCATTACCAAATTGAATTTCTTAGACTACTGTGTGACAGTCTATATTAGGGCTAAGAGAAATACACATACTTTATTTTTCTCATGTGAAGGAGGATAAAATACTGTAAAATAGCCTAATTATAGGTATGATTCAACTGGTTTCAGGCCCTAGTTGAAGTTCTCTGTCTTTTGTATGTGGGACTTTTATGTTTGGCACAGAAACATCCTGTAGTTGGCAAAATTGACTTTTATTTTGACAGGAGAGCACCATGGAGGAGGAAGGCCTTCTTTAGTAGGAAAGGGCAAGCCAGGTTTTGGCAAGACAGCATGCATGTTAGGTGATCCTGTTTGAATCAAACAGATTGGTGTTTTTTAGCCTTCTCTTTTGAAGTCGTTAATGGATAAATTCCCAATGGAGGTTCAAGAGAAGACTTGGAGTTTTTGGTATTTTTGCTGTTTCATCACGTTTGGAGGATTATTACCATTTTTTCTGGACATTTGG
The DNA here is from genome assembly GCF_965113295.1 of Leuciscus leuciscus. NCBI lineage: Eukaryota > Metazoa > Chordata > Actinopteri > Cypriniformes > Leuciscidae > Leuciscus > Leuciscus leuciscus. Next base: position 5,134,830 of record NC_138729.1, on the reverse strand, counting down.
ATTCATTTTTGGGCTCAAGGTGATGATACACAGGGCAACTTTTTGAGCAATGTTGCTGGGAAATCTTGCCGAGCGATTGTTGCTTGGGCACTTTCCCATTGAAAATGGGCAATACATTTTTCTATCTGGATAATTTCGATCAGTCGTGGGTCCTGTGTCTCATCTGGTTGCCCGTTGACGGCAACATTGCTCAAAAAGTTGCCCTGTGTATCATCACCTTAAGGATTCATGCATAAGGACAATACTTCTCATGCATGGACTATTTGATCAAGGACTCTCGGATAAGTGTTAATTTTTCTGATTTGACTATTGAGTTATCAATATACTTTGTTGGTTATCCTGCTTATGCCTATCTTTGCCTGATTTCAAGTATTGATACAGTTTTTTTCTCTTATTCATTCATGCCCTGAACTTTTAAGTGACTACTGGTTTAATTAAGTTGCAAGCCAAGTTTGTTACAACTGTACAGGTGCTTTAAAATACTTTTACAGAATGGCACTCTATGAAATATCCCCATTTTCTGACAGATCTCACTGAACAGTTTTAAAATCACACCAGTCTCTGTGGCAATTCATGCGCTCCGCAGAAAAAAGAAAAGTGAGATTCTTAATTTAACCGATCTTTCTGCCTGTCACTCATTTGGTACGTTCACCGAGCGGCACCTTTATGGGAAGCAGGAAGCTCTTAGTGTTGTAGTTAACAAGAATTATTCAAGATAAGTGGCGTATTCACTTGTTAGTTTGTTGTGCAAAAACGTTATTGTGCTGCTGCTCCACTTCTAATTAAACACTCTCTGCTTTGTAGACATTAATTAAAACATTGATTTCTATTTATCGTTATACTACCAGGTCATAATTATCATCATCAACATCATCAAAATACAACTTCCTGTAACTGCAGGCATTATGTTGGTAAATCACAAGAAGAAAGGGTCTCTCTCTCTCTCTCTCTCTATATGCTCTCCTCAAACAGTAGAGCGTTGGCGTTGCTTCTCTCTGTGTGTTTTCTCCTTGAATGCGTTTGCATGGTAACAAGGTACTCCTACACTCGAGTGTGTTACACACACGCGTTTGGCAGTGTATCTCTCCACGTCACACAGCACTCTGATGTCAGTGGACTGTGTAATGGCTCATCTGGAGCATTTAACACAGGCGTTCTGGAAGTCTTAATGTCACTTGAGTTTCATGGAATTTCACCAGGGAAAACAGACAGGTGGCGCACCGTGAGACAGGGTTCCCATAGTCATTTGTTATTGAAATAACATGGAATTTTAAATTGTGATTTCAAGCTCTGGAAATGTAATATATAAATACATAAAAAAAATATCCTCTTGTGACTCAACAGTGGAAAAGCAGTTTGATGGATGGATAGATGGTTCAATGTGGATAGATGGGTGGATTGATGGATGGATGAATAGATGGACGGATGGATCAATGTGGATAGATGGATGGATGAATGGATGGATGGATGGATGGATGGATGGATGGATGAATAGATGGACGGATGGATCAATGTGGATAGATGGATGGATGAATAGATGGACGGATGGATCAATGTGGATGGATGGATCAATGTGAATAGATGGACGGATGGATCAATGTGGATAGATGGATGGATGGATGGATGGATGAATAGATGGACGGATGGATCAATGTGGATGGATGGATCAATGTGAATAGATGGACGGATGGATCAATGTGGATAGATGGATGGATGGATGGATGAATAGATGGACGGATGGATCAATGTGGATAGATAGATGGATGGATGGATGGATCAATGTGGATGGATGGATGGATAGATGGATGGATGGATGAATAGATGGACGGATGGATCAATGTGGATAGATGGATGGATGGCTGAATAGATGGACGGATGGATCAATGTGGATAGATGGATGGATGGATGGATGAAAGAATAGATGGATGGATGGATCAATGTGGATAGATGGGTGGATGGATGGATGGATGAATGGATGGATGGATCAATGTGGATAGATGGATGGATGGATGAATAGATGGATGGATGGATGGATGGATGGATGGATGAATAGATGGACGGATGGATCAATGTGGATGGATGGATGGATGGATCAATGTGGATAAATGGATGAATAGATGGATTGATGGATGGATGGATTGATGAATGGATTTATGTGGACGATAGGATGGGTGAATGAATGAATGGATGGAATTTTAAATTGTGATTTCAAGCTCTTGAAAAATAATAAAAAAACAAAATAAAACAAACAAACAAACAATGAACTTTCCTCACGTGACCCTACAGTGGACAAGTCATTTGGAGAATGGTTGGTTGGATGGATGGATGAACATTCCTATAGTATTATTTTCTTATGCTAAGCTCTAAAATTCATTATCTGTTAGAAATTGTAAATAATTCTCTAATTGATCTATATAAACAACAGCAATATTCATTGGTCAAAAGGTCTGTGAACCATGATTCTCGTAAAAACAATGGAAATGCAGTATAGCAGTATTCCAAGTAGTACAGCGAACGATATAAACTAGTCAACACTCAATATTACGTCATAACCGTTCTGACAAATACACTATTCATTATGACCAATATACCAATTTGCTTGATTTCTTCAGCTGCCAACCCAGAAAGTCCAGGCCTGAAGAAAATCCCATTTCTGCTGTCCACATGTTTTAATGTCATATGTCTTAAATATATTCATTCTGTAAGCGTATAATACCACTGCTAGGCTTTGATTTAGCTGGTAAGATATCAAAAACAACTTGCTCATTTCATACAAATATAAAAGACACAATCTCACAGACTATAGGGACGGGAAACAGTGCAGAACCTAAAGAAAAAGTGTAATGATCCAGTTAGAGAGGGTCAGTATAGTGAGATGTGAAAGGAACGTGACGGGAGAGCTTGATGTTGATTCCTCACATTACCCAAGAGTCATTGCATAACAGAGCAAGGAAAGCAAGGAATTATGGTGGGTGGTACATCATCGTCAGGGTACTATACAACATATATCATTTATATTAGCCACTGTCCAAAATAATGTGTTTATGTGTGTGTTTGTGGTGTGCAGTTGCTGTCAAAAACATTATTTCAGTCTGTTAGCTGTGGTGAGGTGAAGCGTAGGTCAGCAACTGAACGCTAAATTTAGCATGCAAATACATATTTTGTAGAACACAACCAACATACTCACTGTAACTGGGGATGCACCATAATATTGGCTACTGAATATTTTCGGCCGAAACAGCAATTTTTGGTGTCGGTTGAAATGGTTTTGGAGGGACGAAAGAGTGACTTTTAATTAGCGCTTCTCCGATGGTGCGTTTTGACTGTGTCCGGTGTCTATTTCGTGCACAATGTGGATAAGCTACAGTACAACAGACAAACATCAGCTGTGTGGACGTATTCGCTGGGTTGACAATATGGGTTTCCCGTTTTTAATGTGTACTGATTTGGATCCTTGAATCTCAAGATCGATCTTCTAATCCATGCTGCTTTCGGTTGATGTGTGAACAAAACTCCACTGAACATTTGTAGCTGCAATAAGCTTTGTGATTTGTTACTTTTAATATGGAACAAAGTCTCAGCTTTCCGATTCTATCGATTTTATCATGAAATACGAACAATAAATGTGGTTTTGGCACTCTTTAATGTGACAGCTCGCTGTAGCGCGCATGTGAACCGATCATCTCTTCCTCTTTACTACAAGTTATAGCACAAAATAAACATGAATAATCATCAGAAGGTATGTTGAAAGATACAGTATAACTTATTGAAACGTATCATATCTCATGTAAACGCTCAATCAGCAATAAATAAGCAGTAAACAATAGGCTATTGTCACTTAAAGTTACATTTACAATCCATTCAATGTCCATAAACTCGATTTTTAGCTAGAAAAATTAATTTCGGATTTTGGATTATTACAGTTTTTCACCATATATAGTAAAGGAACTTCCCTTAAACCGATTAACAGGTTTTTACTGTGCATTCTTTCAGTCACTGACTAAATGTTTACTTAAATATTGACTAACCTTTTAGATTTCATGCAGGTTCATCCTACACTGAAAAAATCTGAATATACACACACAAATGCAGGCCACACACACACACATACTCAAATACTGCTGACCGTCAGCCTTTATTCAGCAGGCGTTGCGAGACCCTCTGAGGGATTTGAAGGTTGAAGCGAGTGCAGTAGATATTAGCAAAATGAACAGAGAGCCAACCAGGGACATGAGAGGGGGCGCAAAAGAAGAGGAGAGGAGAGGCGAGAGGATATGCGGGTTAAAAAGAACATAACTTATTCAAAAAAACTAAAAACGAGTAAAAGAGAAAACAAAAGAGTAAAAATGTACATGTTATTTGTTGAAAATCTTTTTCCTGATCCACTCTGGGTAGGGTCATCGTGATTTTGCCAAGACAGACGTCTTCCTGGATCAACATATTTAGAAAATTTTGTCCTACTCATATCCCTACTTGACATAAACTGTAAACTTGTCCCTCAAATCTGATTGGTTGATTGGAATATTGTTCCAGGATCAACAAAGATGTCGATCCAGGAACACGTTGTACTTGTACATTGTAGCGCTTGCTGAATTTTTTAATGCTTGCAACTCAGAATTGGAGATGAAGAGATGAAGTTCTGTTCCTCGCACAACGCAATTATATAGATTCTGAAAAATTGATTACAGCACAACAATAAAATGTATTACATTTATGATCAGTTTATGGTGCGTTTCGTATGTATTTTACCATCTTTTTAGAGGCACACTATATGCTAATCCTAGTTTCAAAGTACCGTCTTCAAAACTAGCGCTGACAAACACTACACATCATTGGAACTGGTCATTATGAAACGATCAATAATGTCTTCCCTTGCATTCAAAGATTTTTTCGCTGATAAGCTCTCTTGCTTATTCACTGGCTCAGTCTTTCTCAACAACGCACATCTTCTCTCAATGCACATGTTCTCTCATCTATTTTCTATGTATCAACACTTCCTCCCACTCTCTGTCTCGCTCCCCTTAATCTACGCCATCAATCATATCTCTCTTCAGAAGCACATTGTTCTTTTCCCTGTGAGGGGGAGCCGGTCACCATGGAGCCTTCTTTCTCTCAACTCAAAATGGCCAATATCAAGATAGCCACACATTTACGCTGGCATGTTTGCATGCATTTACTCACAGTTCATGGTCTATGTACTTCACTAGTAGCAGGAAATGTACTTTTCACTTCGCAATATAGTAAGATCATAAAAAAATCTTTAAATTGTCTGAACGTGCTGAGCTGTACTGAACATGCACTTGTAATGTACTTCAAACATGGGCGTCGGAACCATTGTATATGGGTGGGACAAGACCCACCCACTTTTTAAGACCAATTATATTGGACCCACTTACTTTTACCGTCTCTGATTCAGCGCATTTGTCTGTTCGCTTTTCAGAGCGCCGTCAGTCAAATCCATTCCACTTGAGGAATTCCCTAATAAATTAAACTCCATTTCCGCTGAATCGCTACATTATATTTCTCAACGAGAAATCAAATATTGCGTTGCAAACATCAATAACTGTGCATTTAATGCACGACGTGGAGGCAAAGAACCGCCCGACGTGAAGTGAAGTGAAGTTTAGGCTACTTGTTTAATTAAAAGGCACCAGAATACATGAAATGGTATTTACTCCAGTAACATTTAACACAGACCCACCCACTTTTTTTTTTCTTCCGACGCCCATGACTTCAAATATAGTACATTTAAAATACAGTATATATAAAAATGTACCGTAATGGCCAAAAGGGATGTCTGGATGTTCCCCCAAAATGTATATTGTGTAGTTGTGCTTGGAGTTGATTGTTTTATTTGTGGTAATGCAATGAAACATGCCAAATTGTGTGAACATAATTTTTGGTCAGGCTGTCATACAAAGAAATTATTAACACATGCAAAAACGAGAAAACCAACAAATATTAATAACTGATTATGTTGTAGTCAATGTATGCAAGGTTTGGCATAGTAAAATAAAACATGTAGCTGTAGTTTGATAAATACCTTAACCAAGTTTAGAGTTTTGTTTTTCCTTCACATTTAAAATATTTTTAAAATCTAAAATATTTTCTTCATATTTTGATTGTTTAATCGAATGTGTGGGGACATAAAAAACAATATCCCCTCCGGACATCAATTGTGGCCATTACTGTACTACTTTATATTCATGAAATAAAAAGGCCATTTGTGTGTACTGCACTTTCATATGTAACACTGTCAAATTAAAGGTTTTACTTTAAAGTACACTTTAAATCATTGTTTTAACAATATTTTGTTGTGTTTTAAAGAAGTGCATATTTTGATGTGTTGATAACAAAGTTCAGCTAATTGCATTTAATATAAATTTAAACTACTGTATAAATCATTTTTATTTAACTGCAGTTAACATGTAATTAAGCGCCAGAAAACATTGCATTCAGTTCACACTAAAGTCACACTAAAGTTCTTTTAAAGTATATTATTTTTGCAGTATCTTTTTATACATTTGTGAGGTTAAGTTACAACTTCTTCAACATCACATTCCTCATCAGTTTACAACACCTGAAAACCATAACAAACTCCTTCTTCAAACCATAATCATAACTCTCCTTCTCACAAGAGATTTGTGGGTAATTGTAGCGAGCAGGACGAGGCCGAGGGCCGTGGGAGAACGGCGTGAGACTGGTGCCGTGATTAATGATGAGCGACACCTGCGGGACGCACCGGTCTCATATCTCTCACGGAGGAGAGGAGGCATAAAAGTAGGAGCGAAGACAGTGAAGATCAAGAGAGGACTAGGCCTGGACTGTTTTATTTTATTATGTGTGGCGGCAGTCGAACGTGAAGGACTGCCATCTTTACTTTCATTTTGTATTTGTTTATTTATTTTATTAAAAGTTGTTGAATGTTCGCTGGTTCCCGCCTCCTTCTTCCCATAACATCTAACTGCGTCACAGTAATATTAGTCCAAAAGCACATGCTTCTACATCACAGTATGTTAGGCTGGATGTTCAAGCAATTTAGATTGCACGTTTTGAGGAGATCTTCCCATGCATGAGTCACTTTACACACTTCAGAAAAAAAGTGTGTAAACCCAGAGAGAGAGAGAGAGAGAGAGAGAGAGAGAGAGAAAAAAAGAGATCTCTTTAACATCTCAAAAGTTTCTCCTAGACATAAATTAGGTTACATTAACATCAAATGGAGACTCTCCTGCTTCTCACACTTGTCTTCCTGAGACAAAAAACTCCAACACTCTCACAGTGGTCTCCTTTAAAGTTTTAGAAGAGATCTTAGATTCTCAACAACATCACACACAGTGCTCAGATTAGAGTAGGATCTGAGGGCAGTTTGGACAGAGATGATTCGTTCGAACAGAACAATCTAGGACCATAAATGAAGTGGGTGCAATCCAGTCTAAGCTAACTGAAGAACTGCACAGCTGTAAACAGCAAACCCTGTGAAGAGATGATCCCAACAAGAGAAACCCCCAGCAAAGGACTTTATGGCCATGCAAGCTTCAAAGAGATGAGCCAAGCTAAAGGAAGAACATAGCCAACTTTAGGTAGTTTGTAAAAGACGGATTGGAGCTCGAGTCCCACAAAGATAACGCCAGAGGTTGTTTAACCCCCCATGACAGACATACAAAACCGACCTTCTTCTTCTTAAAGGAACACTCCACCCATTTGCATTAAGCTTTGCATTGTTAAAAACCCAGTCATACTATTGAATGGTCGTGCAACACTCTCTCATTTTCCCCTGAGACGGGAGAAATCCGTATTTACCTCTTACACTTCCACCCACAATGACGCAAAAATCGTCATTTTGAGTCATTGTCGGAGGAAGTGTAAGAGGGGCGGATTTCTGTTGAGACTACAAGCACTAGTTTCCACCCTTTCAAACCCGCCCATAGGGGGTTGGACCTAATGCGCTAACAGACCTATCACAGATCAGTGCCAGTGCGTTTGATTTCCAATACCATCCTCTTTTTCCCGGACATGTCCAGCCGTCGAGATCGTCCAAAATGTCCGGGATTCGGCTTTTGCTTTCTGCGGTCACCATTCATTGTTTACATGCACACCTTTTGTTTCAATCTAACTGAATTCATTCCAATTGGTGAATCTGAATGTAGTGTTTACATGAACGCTAAACAAGTGATCGGTTGATGTGCGTTTTAACATTGCTAAGAAAATTCCCGCTCCTCCGTGAGAGATTGGAGACCGGTGCATCTCAGTAATGACGCCACCGGCCTCGCGCCGTTCTCCCGCGCCCCTCAGCCTCGTCCTGCTCGCCACAGTAAACATGATGAATGGCGACTGTAGAACGCAAAAGCCGAATCCCGGACATTTTGGGCGATCTCGAAATCCAGGGCAAACTCATCATGGAGACTCGCTAGTAGCTCAGCTTTGTTGTTTTCAACTGCCCTCTCTTATCGGTAGGCGTGACTTGGGAGTGGCCTCCTAGCGCAGCGAAGCAAGTGCATTCTGGGAGTTGTTGTCTTTCATCCACATAAGCCAAAAATACATTTTCTGGCTTTTCTTAGTCTAGAAAGCTCCAAATTCAAAAATAATTTCACATTTCTTCTACATAAATGACCTATTTTAAATACACATTCATCTTTCCAGAGGTGAAGTATCCCTTTAAAGACCTCTGACTGACCTCTCATGGAAAACACCCCAGAGACTGCTTTTACATGATTAAAACGCATCAGATCATTTTAAAACAACGCTAGACGGACTAACCAAACATTGTTCAACTGCATAATTCTATATGTTCGAAATCTATATATGTGACTATTATGCCTAGATCACACATAATTCATGCAATTGTTATAACTATTGAATGGTTGACTGAAAGTGTTTATTTTTTCTTGTTTCCTACCATGATCATCTGCTCATAACTCAGAAGATAACTTGAATGAAATCTGTGTAAAATGTATTGTATTCTTAGTATAGAAACTATGTCTAAATTGTCCTTTGCTAGAGCGGGAAAGTTAAGTGATGATTTCTGGTGAGAGGAGGAGAAACAGCCACATCTGAACCAAAGACGATACCTCATTGGTCATAACCTCCAGGAGACTGGACAGATACCCCAGTTTAAAATCTCAGGACATGAACAAAGGATCAGACAGAGTCAGATCAATAGAGATGAAAATGGGTTAAGAACAGCTTCATTCAAGCCATCTCACTACTCTCGTCTCACTTTCCTTTCTTTTACTTAGTTTCTTTTCTTTCCGTTGAGTCTCGTGCTTTAAGTTAAGTTTTGCCGCAACCTCAAACTTCAACTTCATCCAAAGACATACATCCGCCAACACACCAACGTGATTGGCCGCCTAAGACAGGACAAGATCGCCAGCCAATGAACGAAGCCGGGAAAACCCCTTTTCGCTGACAAGGGGAATCACAAGAAACACAAAAGTCCACCAGACTCTTAGCTGAACTGGTGCATTGATATATAATGTATTAACACTGCCTAAGAAATGTAGAATGGTTAAATTAATAATGGATGGTTTGTTCAGGTCATGTCTTTTAAGTGCATAATTTGCTAGAAACTTGGGATTTCATCATTTCACTCTCTTGAAACACATTGTTTTTATCTACCAGAAACATTTGAAATGTGAAAGAGAGAACTTTCTTCACTCTGGGTAGTTTCAATCTCACTCATCCACAGTCAAACACAGTACATGCACTGTCATATCTGAAGTCGTTTAGTGTAGACAGTGTTTTGCTGCACAATGAGTTGACAGTGGAAATCATGACCCAAATGCAAAATGGGTTGTAAAAGACAACATTTTCAATAAAAAAACACATGTTTCACCTAAAATAAAATTGAAGACAAAACTGATACCTAAATGAGACATATAAGAGAATCACCACTTAGTATCCTGAGCTTAGAGCTTCTACTTTTATTTCTCCTAAGGACTTTTAGGAGAAACATCTTAGATTTAACTAACTTTAGCTGGACAATAACTTTATTCTAGAGCTACTATAAAGCCAAAACACTTTACTTTAATTTCCTATTATCAATGTAAAGCTGCTTTGGAACAATCTACATTGTTAAAAGCGCTATATAAATTAAGATGACTTGACTTGACTTGACTAGATTTGTTGATACTGAAATGAGAGATATGTGAGAATCTCACATAAGTCTCCTGAGCTTAAAAAGAGAAACCTCAGAGCAATACAATATTTCTATAATGGAGTCTTGAAAGAGATTGCAGCAAGACAATAAAGAAACGTTCTACGTATCTTCCACCATATTCTCATTTTTACTCTTTCTCTCAAATATTTTTTGTCTCATGTGTCTTTTTAGGAGAAACATCTGAAATGCTGTTGATATTAAAATGAGAGATATATGAGAATCACAACGAAGTCTCCTCTGAGCTCAGGAAAAGCAACCTCTGAGCAATACATTTTTCTACACTGTCCAGAAAAATAACACACTTCATCTTTAAAAACATTTTACAGGGATGTTTAATGATTAATATTTGCATTCAATAAACATTTATTCAACAAATTAATCCAAAGTCAGAGAGCAACTAATCCATAATATGAGATGCACAAAATTAATTAAACTATAATCAGTCTAAAAGCCTGCTCTTTTAAACGCTTGTCAAAACAGAAAACAGGACACGCTGCACACGGCACCTATAACACACACTAATGCGCTGGCCTTGTGTTTGCTTCAAGAGTCCTACACAAACTGACAGATCTGAGAGCACGACATTTTCGAGCTGTATGAATATTGGTTGTTTTGAGTTCTTCTGAATGACACGCTTGTTTGGGAAGATAAAACTGGCAACACACGCAAACCCGAGGGTGATGCTATACAGCAGTGGGCAGAAACTACACACACACGCATTTCAACAAAATCTACTTATATAAACTCCCACTCAGAGGCTGTGTGTGTGTGTGTGTGTGTGTGTGTGTGTGTGTGTGTGTGTGTGTGTGTGTGTGTGTGTGTGTGTGTGTGTGTGTGTGTGTGTGTGTGAATGAAATCCCCTCCCACACTTCGCACAAGCACCTGAAACTGCCACTGAAATTTAAACAATCAGAAAAGCACACTATATAACCACAGTCCCATGTTATTTAATGGTGTTTACCAAGTAATAACAGTAATAATAATACACATCAGAATGTGACAAGGACAGATAATATTTGTTTCCCTCTCTCTCTTGTTTATACTTGGTCTCAGGATACATTCACACGACAACAATGTACTAAAAACTGAAAAGTTTCTCCATTGCGTTTTTGAAATGTTTCGAGTTCAGACGACAACACTGTCAAAACAATTGAATCCCCATTTACACGGATCCATGAAAACGACTAAAAACGCTGTATTCTGCTGCCAGGCCAGTAGTTGGCGATGTCACTTTGTAAAGAAACACTACGCACTTATAGACTGAACAGGTAATACACATGCGCATGAAGTCACCATTTTCACAAATTCGTGTTTTTGTAGTTTACACGGAGACGATAACGGGATAATTTGCAAAAACATGCACTTTGAAACCCAAAATGCTGTTGTCGTGTAAAAGAATATAATTGCATAAAAAAGTCCTCTTATTAGTTGAAAAGAGTGTCGTGTAAGCAGAAACTGATTTGACCAAGTACAACATGTTCCTGGATCGACATCTTTGTTGATCCTCGAACAACATTACAATCAACCAATCAGATTTGAGGGACAAGTTTAGAGTTTATGTCAAGTTTAGGCTTACAGCCAGGGTTATGTGCTTCTACATGTGTGTTATTCAGCATCATTCCACTCTGATTTTAGGGATAACTTTGTTAGGTTTAAGGACAGGGATGGTGTTAGGAATACATTTTCAGAATATGTTGACCCAGGAAAGTGTGTAAAAGTGCTGAAAAAAGCAGATTTTTTACAAACTCCAAGTGAAGTCAGAAATATTGTATTTAGTTTCTGAGCACATGAATGACCAAAAAGTTGTATTTTAAAGTGGGTAAATTCTAAATGATATCAGAGTTGCTGAGTTGTGAATTTGGAAAGGGTGTGTTAATGTGCTCCATGGAGGGAGGGGGGGGGGGGGGGGGGGCTTACACCCGGGGCCCCGGACACCCAAACTACGGCCCTGCCTGCAGATTAAAGTGATGGAAACAAACGATCGTGTCAATTAATGTGCATTGCCCCTTATTAAAATAAACATACATAATAAACATAAAATAAATACGTAAAATAATTAATTTATAAATAATCAATTAACATAATTCATTTAATTTAATTATGTAAAAATGCTAAATCAAACATATATATAAAATATAATAAAAATAATAAAGTCAAAAAAGACCATAAACACTCATTTTAGGTCAATTCAAATATTGTACATTTATAACCAGATGTCTTTTTTTTTCTTTTCTTTTTTTTTTGAGAAATGTAATTTACCCAGGTTGTACATACAGTATAATAAGAATGCTCCTTGGATTAATGATTGATATTTGGGTTTGTGTCCTACTGCTCATGTCAGCCAGAAGGGAAACAGCATGACATACTTTCAGACTTTTTGAGTGTAAAAAACTTCTATAATGCTTTTCCAACTTGAATGCGTGACGTGTCTTAATAATGAGCATTTGTTGCCCTCACACAGGGGTTAATATGTGTGTTGTCGCAGCCTCATCCTTTAATAACAGCCTCTTTGCAAAGCTTGCATTACATTAAGGCAAGTTCACAAAACAATCTGCTCCAAAACCTGTTAGGCGACTGGAGCAATGCACTATTTCTTCATTTTTTCTTCATTCATTTTTTTTCAGCATGCATCATAAGAGCATTATGCCAGTTTACAGAAGTTTTAAAAACATCTCTTAAGGTCTCTGTATACTATTCCTCTTTTTTTAATGATTGGCTTACTCGTTGCAAGTGTGAGTCCTATTAAACATGCATTTCATCATGCACTCTTGAGTGTGTGTGGCCATTGCAAAACCTCGGTTGGCCTTAACTCTAAAATAAAGTTTCCAAAAGTGGGTTTTCGCAGCAATGCCATAGAAGAACAATCTTTGGTTCCCCAAAGAACTTTCCAATAAACTGTTCTTAAAAGAACCATCATTTTCTTAGTGTAAAGAACATGTTAATAACCCAAAGAAACTTTCTCCACAATAAAGAACTTTTTGTGCAATGGATGTTAAAGGTTCTTCATGGAACCATAATAATAACCTTTAAGGTGATAATTACATTCAAATATCAATGCCATTCAACCTGGTCTTACCCAGACTGCATTGCATCATGAATTGTGGTCTGCCACATTACGGACGAAGGTTGTGAAGCTAAACACAGATGTTGTTGCCTCCTCAAGATGAATAGCTTGTCGTATTCCTCATTTGTAAGACACTTCGGATAAAAGCGTCAGCTAAATGATTAACATAAAAGTGAATGTTGCCTGTTTGCGTAGAGTATGTTTTGGGCCGTCCTACTGTCACTGAGTGTTGGCGTACCTGTGGCAGAACACCTTCTCTCTGTTTCTAAAAGTGTTTCTCTGACTGCATGTCTTATGAATAAATGAATGCTTCACAAAAGCAATCAGACAGAAATGACACCCACAATTTATGATACAAACCAATGAGAACAGAAAACGCTTCCACCCACTCACACACTCCAAGGCAGAAACACACACGCAATCGGTTCTTGCACTTATTACTGTGTTTCTCTCTCTTCATCCTCCACTGACTGAATACTACAACTTACACCATAATAATACAGTCTCTATCTCGTCTACTAAAATTTCTCAATCTACCATATAAAAAATGGAAACAGTCCGGGAACGTCAGCCAAGAAACACTTTTCCCCAGCAAAAAAAAAATAAGAATAATCATTAATAACATTATTACAGTACATCATTGGAAGCAGTTCATGTACGATCAAACACATACAAATATCATGAAGTGTTGATGCATATATATTCATTTTTAGAGTGTAAATGAACCACTAAATAACTGTATAGAAAAATTACCCAATTTCTGATGTACTACAATCTTCTACGTTTACTATTTCTTAATCCCTCCCTGTTCTAGCTAGATTTGTTCTGGACGATGCAGCACTTCTTGTGTTATTATGAATAAATGTAAATGTACTAACTATGGAGGCATATCCAGGTGCCCCATTTTCATACTTCTATTTAATCCCTTCAGACTCATTAATCATCTCATCTATTATTTAAGCTGCTGGAACATTTGAGGCAGCTTCATTTCACACACAGACACCCTAATTTTAACTTTCCACATTTTGCAACTTCTGACGCACTAGACTCTTCTGAGCTCTGCTGTGAACACAGACCGGTCTATGGATGCTTCTTATTAGTGGCATTCCTCAAACGTCCATTTTATATATAACATCAATATAAAACAAAAACAACATGTTTTAGATCACATGGTACCCAGTGGGACTTTTGTGATTCCAATAAGAATGCTTCTGTAGAACATCAGAAAAAGGATTTTAAAGAAAATATTTCATGATTTTAAAACTCCTACAGCTCCCCTGTGATCTCCTTTAACTGTTCAGAAGACAGACATTAGAATACAGAGTTCAATAAACACATTCTACAAAATATTGTAGGAATACGGTAAATGATATTATTTGATCCCATTAGGATCTTGTTTCCAAATTAGGTTAGAAATTCCATCAGAAGTGATGCACACATTCCGCCGCGTTTTCTGGCTATAGGGATGAACATCCAGCTAAATCAGATGACAGTATGTTTATAAAGGCGTCATTTCCTACCATGATCCGATGGCGTTGTTTTTTAGCTTTCCGGACGTTGTTGATGAATCGCCGGCCCATTTTCTTAGCGTACCACACGGACACAAACATCGTGCCCGAGCACTGAACACAGACTGAACACACACCGAGCGAGCGACAGCGCGCGCTCTGCTCTCCACACGACCAGCGCGCGCGAGGAGGAGGAGGAGGAGAGACACGCACGCACGCACCCGCGCGCTTTAAATGTGACAGTTGCATGACGCGTTTAGCTACACGGAATAAAACAGAAAGCAAGGGCATTGAGGAGCGTTTTGTTAATAAAGGTAATAAAGCAACAATCCACGAGAGGATGTGTGCTAGTGTTTGTAGTGTAGTAGTGTATTCATGACGCGAAGGGGTAAAATAAATGTTATGCACGACGTCAAGTGACCAATTGCTCTTATTGGCAGTCTGTTATAAACGTGGTTGCATATTATTCGTGGAAACAATTTGGCGCTTATGTGCAATGCCGGGTCAGAGTCATACGTTTAGGGGTTAAGACCCTAACCCCGCGGCACATCCAGTTTTTTTTTCAAACGAAATGATCTGTTTTACGCAATTCATGGCGCAAGACACGGGGTAGCCTATACGGCCGGGCCAACGATAAAGAACAAGCAATTAAAACAGCGCAGATAAAATGCAAAAACCCTGGGAAAATGTAATTCCAATCGGAAGTGAGCATCCCGAAGGGAGCCCTTGATGTGTGGACTTCGTAGGGAGCAGGGCACTTGCGTGTCATAAGCCGTTTGGAACCCACTTGGCGAAGGAAGCAACGAAAGACCACGTCATTTCATCATTAGCTTCACATGGAAAGTTACCACAACAAGGCTAGGCAGGATATCTGATTATTGCTGGTAATATGATGCAAATAAATAATTACGTTTTTAAAATATGCTTTATGTGTGTTCCCAATCTGCTCTTAACTTTACAAGTTAAAGGGGACCTATTATGCAAAATTCACTTTTACATGGAGTTTGAACATAATTGTGTGCACACACAACCATAAAAAAAAATAAAATAAAAAAGTCCACCCACTCCTGTTTTGTTAATCCCCATAAATCATGAGCAGTGTCTCAGAATGAGCCATATGCAGATTCTAGCATTTGTGACGTCACATATGCATAGGCCCCGCCCACGATTGCTGGGACTCTGCCCTATTAGCATAGACCCCGCCCAGTGTGAGCTGTGCAGTCCGCCATGGATATCTCCTCGCCAGAGCATTTAACAGCAGCATTCAAGTAAGAAATGTGTTCTTATAAAGGTAAAGTTCATTCAGTCAAGAGCAGTGAGTGATTATCTGTTTTTCTTTTATTGTTTGATTCATATTAACAGCATATAGCAGTAGGTACTGTATATTATGCTGCTGTCACTTTAATACACAGATCTAATATACAAATGCGATTTATTAGCTCCATAAAACACATCATATGAACCCGGAAGTTAGTTAGCATCAACTGGAGCCCTTGACAAAAAACCCAATATGATTTTTCCATTAGCTTTTGGATTATTGCAGAAAATATAAGCTCTGTGACCAAAAAAAGTTTTTTTAAAAGAACACAACTTTTATGAATTTTGAAGCCTAAACACAATCAGCAGAAGTAAAAGGCTTAACGTATTCTATGAACGAACTAAACCACGGTCACATGACTTCAACGTCACCACCATTATGCTTGTCCTAACCAGACGTGAAGCGATAAGATTCCAGCGACAAATAATTTGTCTGTCCACACAGACATGCGAGATCAAAATCAATCAAAACCCACAGCCAATCAGAACAGCGTGTGGGCGGAGTCTCGCGGCACCAGAGAGTAATCTTGACGACACTCCCAAGAAAATGGATAAGTAGCTACATAATCAAATTCACAAATATTACACCATTTAAACATTATTAAAAATACATAGGCTACTGAGTTACTAAAACAGTCTTTGTCAAAGAATACACTTGTTTGTTCTTGTTTCCATTTGTTTAATTTCAAGATCTGAGGCGAATTATCCATTGTTGCTTTTACAGCTCAAAGCTGGAGCACTAAATGATATTCAAAGTCACATTACACGCTTTTAACATTAAATAAAGCACATAAACAGTACCTGAGATTATCATCGCCACACTTTGTGTTTATTGTTCCAGCGCGACGTCGCAGAAAAATAGAAACCGTTTCTAAAAGAGAATTGTCGCGTGTCGCCGTCGCGGCCGGATAGGACAAACACTCTGATTAACATGGAAAATAACCTTTTATCGCGCGCCGCGTGTTGTTAGGACAGGGTGTGAGGCTGTGAAAGCAGACTAGTGAGTAGATGAGTTTACCTGTTCGCTGTGATGACGAAAGTTCTTTTTCGTTGTTCACGTGGAGGTAAAAAAAAGAAGTTTGAAATATGTAACCAGTGGACAGGTACACTGTTAGTGACCGTCCCGACACTGCCCATTCTGCTGAGAGTGACGTTTAGTTCAATATGTAAATATGAGCTGTGTGCTTTTCTCTCAATAACAAAATAAACACAACAAAAGTGACATCAGTGAGAAAACAGCAGTTAAGAAAGCATCTGATCATATGTGGAGATGTTTGCACAAGCTCTGCAATTCAGCGCTTCAGTCCTCCAGTCATGTCACGTTTATTTATATACCGCGTTATACAATATTGCTTTGAAGCAAGCAGCTTAACAGTATTAAACTGTGACAGTGTCACTTTCAATTAGAATTACAACTTCATCTTCTTCTGTAAAGCAGCTCTCCAGTGTGTTCATGTTTTTACTCACGTCTGACCTCTGTTCCTCTGAACAGAAGAAATAAACCAGAGAAGATTTACGCATCAAAGAAGGCGGAGCCTCAGAGCCACACCCACCTATTACATAATCACCACGGACCAATGGTGATGCGAAGCTGTTTACCAGCCTAATACCCCTTTTCCACCAAGGCAGTGCTGGTGCCGGTTCGGAGCTGGTGCCTACTCGCGAACCAGTTCTTTGTGTTTCGACAGCCAAAGAACCGGTTCTCAGCCAGGAAAATTGGTTCCAAAGCGGCACCAACTCTTTGCTGGACTAGAACCGTTCTTTTACCACATCATGCCTATGTCGGGGGCTGGGGGTGGGGTTATTGTCGAAACTTCTTCTTGAACGTAACCTCCGTCTATAGTAATCCAGACGAGCAGCACAAATGTGTTCTAAACGTCTTCTTCTGACCCCAATATAGGATCGCAAAGCCAGGAGAAACATTTGCAGAAAGACGATGTAGTCCGCCATTGTAATTGTTATGCTTGAATTTGGCGCAATTGTTTCTAGGAAAGCTAAGACGTATGGCAACGTACACAGTGACGTAACGACGTCGTTCGCTGGGCTCTCTAGTCAGTGGAAAAACAAACAGGTTCTGAGAAGGTTCGCAAGTTGAACCAACTTTGAACCAGCACCAGTTTCGAACCAGTTCTTTTTTGGTGGAAAAGGGGTATAAGTGAACTTTTCTGGAAAGTTTTGAAATCTAGAAACAAATTCCAAACGAAGTTCATTTGGGCCTGAATTTGTTCAATATGACGTCACACTAGTTTTTTCTTCAATATCGCTTTAAATATATCAGGGCTTTTAATGTCCCCAACAACCTCTTGTTATCAACCGCTTTTTTCATGATAAGTAAAAGCTTTTTAAAAACACACAACATGGTATTACTGATGTATTTCATGTCATAGAATAAAAGTTGAATATATCTTGAACTTGTTTTCACGTTTAACCAAAAACACATTGACTTCAGGACGATGGAACTGGAAATGCTAAAATGCGAACTAGTTTTGGCTAACACAAACATCGCTCTAGCACTTTAATACCATCTGAAACCACCAGTGTCCCACTGTACTTTCCCAGCACTTCTGTAATGGTGTCCTAAAATACTCAGCAATACTCTATTGTGTATTTCCGGTTGATTTGCAGAGAGCGCATGTCTTTAGTCTGATTCTATTGAAGCTGACTGCACTCCAGAGTATTACACATGCTAGCATATATCATCACACTGGTTCATATTCACTATTGAGGAGACACCCAGTTTTCCAAGAGAAGACTGAATCATCCAGCTCAACTTGGAAATGCACGACAGAAATGTCCTCTGGGAAATAAGACCTATGATAATGACCTGCTTTTAACTGCTTCCCCTTATACATTAATATTGCTTAAAGGTTGGAGGGTTGTGGTGCAGAAGAGGCGTGAGTGTCAGCAGAAATCTCTCTGCGTATCTGATAGATGCACAACGCTTTTGCATAATAATGGCAGGGTCCGAGGTTAATGGACGCAAAGGTAAATACAGAGAAAGATGAAAAGAGTGTGATGAAAATAAAACAAAGGATGTATTTGAAATGGAAAAGTATATTTTAAGGGAAGCAGTATGAAGTTTGTGTTCAGAGCCCTTAAAAAAAATTATACTTTAATATTAATCAAAAACTTTTATTTTCCCAAAGACAAAAACATTCATACAAAGTAAAAAAGATTTATTATAAATACCATATTCTTAATCGGTATATTTTCTTTAATGTAGGTCAATATAACATTTCTTGATTTAATATATTAATATTAGTGTTGGTCAAGATAATATTTCTTTTACAATTTAATTTAGCCATAAACAAACGCTAAATTAGCTATAACGAGAGCAGAATTTTCACTCAAGATAAAACTAAAAATATGTTTAATTTAGTTCACTTACTATAAATAAAGACAACTTGTGTTGTGGTGTCCTTTTAAAATATGCATCATAATTTTTTGTTATGTAGAAAAAAATTATAAAATATTTTCATCAGTCAGTGAATCTGTCGAGTGTTCTGAACATCAACACTGGTGTCAAGCGAAAATAATATTTAAACAAAATAGTTTATTTTAATTTGTTCTATGGTTTTAGACAAACTGAACAAAACCATGATTTTCGATCAGACCAAAATAAAAATCCACTTTTAATAAATGACACGGTCATTTAACTTTTTCTGTGAGTGTATGAACCCTTAGCAAAAGTTTGTCCAAATTAGTGTTTTAGGTACAATGGACAATTCAGACTCTGAAACCTAATTCACAGTTTTTTTGTTCATACTGCCAAAAGTTACAATCTTTTTGCACAAAATGTGAGAAATATCTAACATAATGTGTGAAATAGCATTTCTGAGATCATAACTGTCACTTGCTGAATTAAACATGCAACGTAATGAGGTCATGTGACAATAGTCACTGTAAAGTGCATGCCAGCTGAACTGCTTTGACCAAAGGAAACACAAATGCCCCACGATGCATTTCACCACAAAACCGTTTTCCAGTGCATACACACAAGTATTACGTAAGACACTCCCGAGTTGAAAGGCTCACCTAAATGAGAAATCACATGGGCTTTACTCTTCTCTCCTTCTTTATCCCAGTCCTTCTCTCTGCCTCCATTTTCATCTCAACCACCCACTCTCTCTCTCTCTCTCTCTCTCTCTCTCTCTCTCTCTCTCTCTTGCGTTGGAGGATCCCCCAGACCATTTGTCTCAGCAAAAGTCTGTTCAGTAATTACCTCAGAGCTGCAGGGACAACTTTAAACATTCATTAGTGAGCAAGAACCTTTGAATAGACATAGAAGCCTCTCTCACACACACACAACTGCAAGTTTTTTAGTAAAAGAGTGGTGAAAAAAAATGCAAAAGATGTAGAGAGTGTCGAGTGTAGTGCCTAGAGGAGATCATTGTAGCAAAAGGTAATCAAATCACTTCCAAACACACACATAAAGAGCTTTCCTGAACCTGTGGTGGGCGATGAGCAAGAGTGAATCCTGAGCACATGAACACAACACACACACATGCACACAGGCCGCATAATGTCCCTACAGCTGCCATAGGACGGAGAGCAGAAGAAATCAAATAAAAAACTGCATTTCAAGATTTTCTAAAGAAAATCTCAGTGGCGCTTGCCTGTGAAAAACTGGCTTCCGGGTGTTTTGAGTTGCGATAGTGTTATTATGCAGTTGCTAAGGTATTCTGAATGGTTGCTAGGGTGTTTAGGTGGCTGTTCAGTATATAGTTATAATTCATTCACATAGTATAGTATAGCATTGTCTGAGTGTGTATATGAAGAGTTCAGATGCAAAAGCCTCTAAATGCCATCTGAAATTTTCTTATAGAATGATCATTTTTTATCAAGCTCGTATATTTAAATTCAATAATTTCACTTAAATGGCAATGAAGATTACCTATTAATTGTCATTTAAGTTAAATGACTGAACTTAAATATACAAGCTTGATAAAAATGATCATTCTATAAGAAAATTTCAGATGGCATTTAGAGGCTTTTGCATCTGAACTCTTCATATACATTCACCATTCACTTTATTAGGTATACCTGTTAAACGACTTAACACAAATATCTAATCAGTGATCAGCAAATCACATGCAGCAACTCAGTGTATTTAGAGATGATCAAGACGATCTGCTGAAGTTCAAACTGAGCATCAGAATGAGGAAGAAAGTGATTTAAGTGACATGCCATGGTTGTTGGTGCCAGACGGGCTGGTCTGAGTATTTAATCTGATCTACTGGGATTTTCATGCACAACCATCTCTAGGGTTTACAGAGAATGATCCGAAAAAGAGAAAATATCCAGTGAGTGTCAGTTCTGTGGGAGAAATGCAGTGTTGATGTCAGAGGTCAGAGGAGAATGACCAGACTGGTTCAGCTGAAATATATAGATGGAGTAACTCAAATAAACACTCGATACAACCGAGATCTGCAGAAGAGCGTCTCTGAACACACACCAATCTCTGAACGCTCAACACGTCCAACCTTGAAGCAGAAGAGCTCCAGCAGCAGAAGACACACACCGGTGTCGCTCCTGTCAGATGAGAACAGCAAACTGAGGCTACAATTCACACGAGCTCACCAAAACTGGACACCAGAAGATTGGAGAAACATCGACTGCTCGGAGTCTGGATTTCTGCAGTGACGTTCAGATGGTCGGGTCAGGATTCGGTGTAAACAACATGAAAGCGTGGATCATCCTGCGTCGTATCAGTGGTTCAGGCTGGTGTGTGTAACAGTGTGTTATATATTTTCTTGACACACTTTGGCCCTCTCAGTTCCTGTACCTGAGCCTTAAACCCTATTCAGACGGGACTAGTGTAACATGGAGAGTAGGCCTGTCGCGATAGTCAATAAATCAATAAATCGCACGATAAAAAAAAAGAGCTCGATAATTTTTCCGGCCACGATAATTCCATTTGCATGCTTGTTTGTTTTCCTCGTCTCTCTCTCTCTCTCTACCAAAGAGACTGGATGACCACTCTCGGTTCCTTAGCGTATGGAGGAGTGTGAACCCTCTTGTCAGTCACATGGTCTTTGTATGGGAAAGCGGGACTGTTTGCGGCGACTGCCGGGAGAGAGAGAAGACGCTAGTTGTGAGTTGGAGGGGAAAAAAAGAAAAAGATTGAATTGGTTTCAAAGCCAAACGCGACAGCTGCCGGTGTGGGAGCACTTCGGATTCAAACCGAATGATCGTGGTGAACCACTTAACCTGAGCGAGCCGGTAGTCGAGCCCAATCTCATGAAAATGCGTATCTATACCACGAATGTTATTTCTCGTGCCATTTATACGCCCAAAATAGTATTTGCGTGCATATGATACGCACTTTATGGCGTGTAATACGCACGCACTCCTCACCCCTAATCCTAACCAAGTATGGATACACGCAATAAAGTGCGTCTCCGTCTTCCCGACAGTACACAATCACTCGGGCGTTTAGTCGACAAAGTAACAGGAGGACAGTGCAAAATGGTGTGATATGGCCTGATTTTATTTGTTTACAAAGGTCCTAACCGGCAGTTTTGCCTCTTATGGAATGTATCACTATTTATGTCTGAGCCTAATGTTTAATATTTTTTGAAGTGCAATTTTGTTTACATCCATTTTATTTATTGTTTTTGGTATTTATTCAAGTGAATTTTTTTGTTAACAGACACTGAGAGTCCATTGCTTTTATTGTTTTTGGTTGTTTTGTTCATTTTTTGTGGATATTTAAAATGTTTTCCGTTTTCAATGTTTAATATTCTTTAGAAATAAAAGTTTATAGATCTTTGAAAAGGTGTACCTGTATTATTATGCCATTATCATTATATTAGATAAAAATGGTTTCAGAACGACAATATTATCGTTAATCGCAATAATTTCTTGGACAATTTATCGTCCAGCAAAATTTGTTATTGTGACAGGCCTAATGGAGAGGTGGGGTATAGTAATAATTACCAGAGCTTCTCTGTGATTTTAGTCCCATCTGAAAGTGCATCTCAGTAATCATCACGAACAATGTCAGTAAAGATTACGCCGACTTTTACCTTAAGTAAAAAGGTCCGGAAAAATGACCTCAGGTAATACTAATCCTGTGCGAGAGACGCTTGAAAAAGCATCCAGTTGCGTTCTAGACGCTGGGACGAGTCTGTGGCAAAACTCAAGTGTTTCACACACACCATTCAGATCAGAAAGAAGATCGAAAGCACTTGTTAGAGGCACGAAACATCTTTTAACGTTAGGTAAGTGCCTATTTCCAACACAATCCAATCTGAAGTTAATTAATACATTGTTTGATCGGACATAACTGTTGTTTGTGCACGTGATATCAGGAAGCAACGTAATACACACATGACGACAGGAGTGATGGCAATGTGTAAATCGAGTTACTTCCCACTTCTGCTCGTTTTACTGAGATATCTTATCCCATGCGAATTGGCCATTATTATAACATACGTCCTGTGGTAAAATTACATTACTCCATCTACCCTTGTAAAGTTAATCCCGTCCGATTACTGACCATGTCCAGTCCTTTATGACCATCTTCTGATGGACACTTCCGGCAGGATAACACACTGCCACAAATCATCTCAAACTGGTTTCTTGAACATGACAGTGAGTTCACTAAACTCAAACGGCCTCCAGATCTCAGTCCAGTAGAGCAGCTTTGGGATGTGGAGGAACGAGAGATTCACATCATGTCTGAAAATCTGCAGCAAATGTGTGACTCTATCGTCAATATGGAGCAAAATCTCAGAGGAATGTTTCCAGAGCCTTGTTGAATCTCTGCCATGAAGAATTAAGGCAGTTCTGAAGGCAAAAGGGGGTCAAACTCAATACTAGCAAGGTGTACCTAATAAAGTGGCCGATGCGTGTACAGTATCATTGGTGATGTCCATGCAAGCATTACAGAAAGCAGTGTCCTCTCAGTGCCCTTACTGGCACACAGACAACAGGCTGGCATAGACACACACACTGGTGATCTGATGCCAACACTCTCCGTTTAGCCACCTGGACACGCCATTAGTGACACACTTTTAAAGGAACAGGCAACGATAAAGGTTAACGATGAGCATAATAACACTGAAACCGGGGTAAAATCACTGTAACAAACTTCCTGCTATTTTTCTATGCCAGCCTATTTTCTCTAAAAATACAAACTGGCCTGACCAACAAATATTAGATTTGGAAATGAGTTCCCAGCCGAGCATTTAACACAATAACTAAAATGTGATTCATTTAATGAATTATCAGTTTGAAATTGCTTCTTGCCTACTGGTTCATTCTTAATCTTTTGATTCCCATGAACCTTTCAGAGTGGGCCGAATTAAATCCAGATCTATACAGTATCAGGGGTGTGTAAACAAGAGCCAGTTATGAACTCCCTCCATTTCCCTCAGGACTCATCCTCACTTCCATCATTTACTCATTCCTTCAGCTCCTCTCGTTCTCATCTCACACCATTTCCCCTGTAGTGCATCACATCTCCCTCTCCTTCAATTCTAGAGTTTTTCATGATCTCAGCGCTTTATTTATCTATTAGAAAAAAAGAACAGTATAATTAATTAATTAATTCCACTATTCCCATATGCATTTTTATTATATTTTTGCTTGTTTACACTCACAAAGCAAGTTGTGCTTTACCATTAGGTATATATGCAAATCAAACCGGCAGCCAATTAGAGGTCCAGTGACATCAGAGCTTGTTACGTAACAGAGCCGACTCTGTTCATATTCGTCCAGTGCAGCAATAAACACACACACACACACACACACACACACACACACACTCACACATATTCATATGCATACTAAGGCATACACACCCACTAACTGCTTTTTACTCCGTGCCATGAGCGTACAAATGAGTTATGATATACTAATCTGATTGAACGAACACTAATGTGTGTTCACCCAGTGTTTCCTGCTAAATCTACAGCGGCAGAAGAAATGTGGAATTAATGCCAGGATATTTCTATTGTGATCACATATAGTGATCTTCATAACTTATTACACGA
The DNA here is from genome assembly GCF_965113295.1 of Leuciscus leuciscus. NCBI lineage: Eukaryota > Metazoa > Chordata > Actinopteri > Cypriniformes > Leuciscidae > Leuciscus > Leuciscus leuciscus. The sequence goes on along the minus strand of NC_138729.1, from coordinate 5,109,786 downwards.
CTCTTTGGAATATTTGATTCTATCTATCTATCTATCTATCTATCTATCTATCTATCTATCTATCTATCTATCTATCTATCTATCTATCTATCTATCTATCTATCTATCTATCATTCTATCTATCTATCGTTCTATCTATCTATCTATCTATCTATCGTTCTATCTATCTATCGTTCTATCTATCGTTCTATCTATCTATCTATCTATCTATCTATCTATCTATCTTTCTATCTATCTTTCTATCGTTCTATCAATCTATCAATCTATCTATCTTTCTATCTATCTATCTTTCTATCTATCGTTTTCTCTCTATCGTTTTCTCTCTATCTATCGTTCTCTCTCTCTATCTATCTATATCCATCTATCGTTCTCTCTCTCTATCTATCATCTATCAATCAATCTATCTATCGTTTTCTCTCTCTGTCTATCATTCTCTCTCTCTATCTATCGTTCTCTCTATCTATCTTTCTATCTATCGTTTTCTGTCTATCGTTCTCTCTCTCTATCTATCTATCTCTATCTATCGTTTTCTCTCTCTGTCTATCATTCTCTCTCTCTCTATCTATCTATCTCTATCTATCATTCTCTCTCTCTATCTATCGTTCTATCTATCTATCTTTCTATCTATCTATCTATCTATCTATCGTTCTCTCCATCTATCAATCAATCTATCTATCGTTTTCTCTCTGTCTATCGTTCTCTCTCTCTATCTATCTATATCTATCGTTCTCTCTCTATCTATCTATCTCTATCTAAAGTTCTCTCTCTCTATCTATCGTTCTATCTATCTATCTTTCTATCGTTCTATCTATCTATCAATCAATCTATCTTTCTATCTATCTATCTATCGTTCTCTCTATCTATCTATCTATCTATCTATCTATCTAGCTATCGTTTTCTCTCTCTGTCTATCGTTCTCTCTCTCTATCGTTCTATCTATCTATCAATCAATCTATCTTTCTATCTATCTATCTATCTATCATTCTCTCTATCTATCTATCTATCGTTTTCTCTCTCTGTCTATCGTTCTCTCTCTCTATCTATCTATATCTATCGTTCTCTCTCTCTATCGTTCTCTCTCTCTCTCTCTATCTATCTATCTATATCTATCGTTCTCTCTCTGTCTATCGTTCTCTCTCTCTCTCTCTATCTATCTATATCTATCGTTCTCTCTCTGTCTATCGTTCTCTCTCTCTCTCTCTATCTATCTATCTATCTATATCTATCTATCGTTCTCTCTATCTATCTATCTATCGTTTTCTCTCTCTGTCTATCGTTCTCTCTCTCTATCTATATCTATCTATCATTCTCTCTCTCTATCTATCTATATCCATCTATCGTTCTCTCTCTCTATCTATCTATATCTATCTATCTATAGTTTTCTCTCTCTGTCTATCGTTCTCTCTCTATCTATCTATCTATCGTTCTCTCTCTCTATCTATCTATCTATATATCATCTATCTATCTATCTATTGTTCTATCTATTGTTCTATCTATCTATCGTTCTCTCTATCAATCTATCCATCTATATCTATCTATCGTTCTCTCTCTCTGTCTATCATTCTCTCTCTCTCTATCTATCTATCTATATCTATCTATCATCTATCTATCTATCATCTATCTATATATCATCTATCTATCTATCTATCTATCTTTCTATCTATCTATCAATCTATCTATCTTTCTATCTATCTATCTATCTATCTATCGTTCTCTCTCTATCTATCTATCTATCTATCTATCTATCGTTCTCTCTATCTATCAATCTATCTATCTATATCTATTTATCGTTCTCTCTCTCTGTCTATCGTTCTCTCTCTCTATCTATCTATATATCATCCATCTATATATCATCTATCTATCTATCTATCTATCTATATCTATCTATCGTTCTCTCTCTCTGTCTATCATTCTCTCTCTCTCTCTATCTATCTATATCTATCTATCTATTGTTCTCTCTCTCTCTGTCTATCGTTCTCTCGCTCTATCTATCTATCTTTCTATATATCTATCTATCGGTTGTTCTTTCTATCTATCTATCGTTCTATCTATCTATCTATTGTTCTATCTATCTATAGTTCTATCTATCTATCTATCTATAATTACATAAGTCTTTTGTACTCCTCACCCATCCATGTTCTCTGTGGATGAGTGTTCGGTGTTTGCTGGTTCTTGTACCCTGCTGTGTGTGTGTGTGTGTGTTCTCCTCATCTCACCACATCCTACAGCTTGTCATTTAGAAATGGAAAACGAGTGTGTGTGTGTGAGAGGGAGAGAGAGATGGAAGCTTAGGAAGATTTCACTTGCCTCCTTGGCACTTCAAACGTGTTAATATCATCAGCAGCAGTTCCGTTGCTATGGACACCAGAGTCTCACTGTCTCAACCTGCTGTTTAAAATGTTTGAGTGCTGTGCGTGTGTGTGTGTGTGTGTGTGTGTGTGTGTGTGTGTGTGTGTGTGTGTGTGTGTGTGCGCGCCCTTACGGGAAAGATCCTATATTCCCAGTCAAATCTATTTTATATCTCAATTGTTTCTCCTAGGCATCAATGAGATTAAGACAAGAAACTACAGACAAACCCATTGTTTTTTTACACTAATTTGTCAATTTTGAGATTTTGAAGTATTTTGTCTCCAATAACATGTCTTCTTTTTAGAGTAGTAGAAATAAACTCTTCTCTTCTGATGATGTTTACTGGTGCGAGGGCGGAGCAACCTGTCACTCACATGAGATCCACCAATAGCAAACCACCACCATCCAATCACTCCCCATGAACAAATCAAGCCTCGCCCTTCATTTGTTCTTGTTCGAGAAGCCGTTTTACTCACATATACATCACAATAGGGAAGAATAGACTATCGCACCTTCAATTTCATGAGAGAAAATCAAGTCTCCTCCTTCTGTTTAGATAAGGAAACGATCCCAATAATTTCACGTTTTTCCTACAGAGTTTCAAGAGATCTCAAACTGTACTCAGATTTGCTCTAAAGTCTAAGATGAAAATATGAAGTCCAGAGCCAGAGCTAATTTTATCTGCCTCAACGATTGATGTATTTGTGTCTATTTTTAAAACCTTTAAGGCATTTTAGACAAAAAAATCTAAAACAAAGTAGATACGTCAGTCAAAAGTTACTCTTTGAAACATAAGCTCAGTTTTACTGCCACTGGCCAATCACTTCCTGTTGATATTCCTGACAGTGACAGACCGTTAGTGAACAGCTGACAGCACACCGCCCTCTACAGGAGCATTTAAGGCACTACAGTAACTCAGAGAAAGAGAAAGATGGGTCAATACACTGAACAAAAATCCTAACGTATATGGCAATAAATCATTGCCATTTAAAAAAAAAAAAAATTGTGTATATTGGAGTATAAAATCAAAATGAGATCTTTCTCAGACTTGTTTTCTCCTCCAGTAACTGAAGGAACATTATTAAAAATGATTATCTGACAGTGTTGATTAGTTGATGCATTTAGCACTTTGTTTTAATAAAACCTTAATTCTAGCCATCCAACACAGAGCACACGTGTTATAAGAATATTTGCATCACATTGAGATGCGTTAAGCAGATCTAGAAGGAAACAACATTGTTCCAGGCAGATATATGAGCTGTCAGAAATAATAAGCTGAAACTGTGTGTGTGTGTGTGTGTGTGTGTGTGTGTGTGTGTGTGTGTGTGTGTGTGTGTGTGTGTGTGTGTGTGTGTGTGTGTGTGTGTGTGTGTGTGTGTGTAAAGTTGATACTCTGCAGCAGAGTCATGAGTTTGCTGATGTGGGTCTGACAGCACAGAGAAAATGATGACTTCAGGCGACAGAGAAATACCATATAGAAATATGAAGGAAGCTACTGTGAAAACAACCTGACATTGATGCAATACAGAAAAAAAAAAACTGTAAAAATGTCTTTATGTTAAAACGCCAACTTTTGTTTGCATCCATTTAACTTGTAACAACAATTTCTGTCATTTCTACTTGTTGAGTTTTGATGTTCAACTTCATTTTCTTTATCAGTATGTAAATTCACAAAAGTGAAATGACCTTAACTGCAGGTTGTACATTTTTACCGTTTTTTACAGTGTGTGTGTTTGTGTGTGTGTGTGTGTGTGTGTGTGTGTGTGTGTGTGTGTGTGTGTGTGTGTGTGTGTGTGTGTGTGTGTGTGTGTGTGTGTGTGTGTGTGTGTGTGTGTGTGTGTGTGTGATGTAATTTGGCCCATGGCATTTCATACAGACATACTCTTAAGGCGATATATATACACTACACAGGAAATCTTAAATGCCTGATTATGCGAATATAAGGCATGAATATATTGAAGATATTATAAACATTAACTTGACTTAAATTTGACTTGACAATTCGACGACCCAGTTCAGTGACCTTTATGAAGATAATAACAATTAAACAATCATGATAATGCCACTGTGAAGAACAATGTCACAAAGGAAGTGTCATTCATATTTTTTTCCAGTAACCATTGTAGAAATGGTAATGATGAGTTTGACTTGATTATTAACAATTTTATTCACATTCCCTAGAAGTTCTCATAAATATATATATAATTAAACGGTTAAAACACAAAAAATCAAGATGTAAAACTGAAATCATATTTTTTCTCCTCAATAACTAGTTATTTTTATAGTTAAACATACAAAATCTTGAATCTCATAGAATCACAAAATAAATGTATCAACATTCCCAGTTTCTGTTCATAAAAAAACTTGAAAACAAGCAGCGTTGTCATAATTACAGCAGAAATACCGTAGGAAATCTATTGTGTTGGACAATGACGGGCCTTTGAGTAAAAAAAGGATGAGAAACCAGAAATATGTGGATTAAAACTGATTGTTTGGGTGAGATATTTCCAGAGTTATAATGATGAGATCAAATGGCATGAAAAAGGATGATGGAATGATCACAAACACAAGCAGTTCCTGCAGACTACAGGTGCAGTTCTGCCTCCCGGACAGCAGGGGCAGTAACGCACGAGTGCTCTTACCAGTGTGGAGACCGCAGACGTGTACAGAGGCGTTTGACCAGAGGACAGCAACACTGGCTGTGAAAGAAAGAAAACAGGAGAGGAGGGCGGATAACTCAACAACAAACCAATAGGATAAAAAAGCATTAAATCAGAGATTAAAGAGCAGGCGCATTTGTAACTTGAATTTGCGTATTCTCGCATATTCACAGAAAACGGCTTACTTCTGTGTTGCAAAACAAGATGGACACAAATAAAGGGATAGTTTTACCAAAAATGAAAATTCTGTCATCATTTACTCGCCCTCAAACCTGTATGAGTTTCTGCTGAACACAAAAGAAGACATTTTGAAGAATGTCAGGACCAGACACAGATGGACCCTGTTGACTTCCATAGTATGAGGGGAAAAAATACTGTGGAAGTCAATGGGGACCATTAATTGTTCTTCAGCAGAAGAAAGAAATTCATACAGGTTTGGAACAACTTGAGGGTGAGAAAATTATTTTTATTTTTGGGTGAACTGTAAACATGCATCATAACGCATTATAAAGCATTGAATCTGCTATCTACAGCAATAATATAAATGTACTTTAATACACTGACTATATGGTTTTAAAATGACTATAACAGTCTAAATGAACTTGAATCACACAGAATTGTTGTAAAATTTCAGATTTCATGACGAATCGAATTTAGCGAAAAGAATCAATGTATTTAATGACTTTAATAATTACATTCTTACACCATTTTTTTATACTGGAGAATTCAGAAACTGTAAATATTTGACATACATGTACATGGTATAAGAAAATGCTGCAAATCTGTGATTGATATTATCTGGTATTTTTAAAGAAATCCCCAGTTAGTGTTGGCTCGTCTGAGCAGCTTCATCCCGTTACAGGGACAGATTCCATGATCTACAGGACACTGACGGAAAAGTCCTGAAGCTGCTGTTTGTGCATCTCTAGCTATGGGTGTAAATTAGGAAACAGGAAAGTGAGAACAGACCCAGAAAGTGAGGAGGTTTTTCAATCATTTAAAGACAATTAAGTGAACGTGGAGCGAATTTGTGATGTTGGTGTGTTTGCCATGTTCCCGGCAAAATGAAAAACTTTACTAAGAAATATTCTAGAAAGTTTAGAGTAGAATGAATTTTTGTGTTTTTTTTGTTGGTTGTGAATTTATAGAATATTATTGTCCTCAAATGCACTTTTCACCCTGTTAGTCTGTTGTAATATCTCTTTGACTAATAAAAAAAAAGTTATCTGACAACAATTGACATAACTTTTTTTTTGAATGTAGCAATAATTTTATGATTTCTGTGAAGAATATAATATGTCTGGTAAACACTTAAACACTTCAATTATTATTGCATATTAAACATATTATTATTATTATTATTATCATCATCATTATTTACAGGTACTGCATAACTAGGAATTGACCTTCCAGTGTTAGAAAGGTAGAAAGCAATAAAAGGAAAAGTCAAACATAAAAATACAAAAGTACAGTCTGCACTATGTTTGTTTCCTATTTAGAGGGACACAAAAACACAATGTTGTAACTTTGAAAACTTTGGAAAAGTATGGAATCTGATTTGAGTAATTTCCAGGTCTGGATAAGAAATGGATAAAAACAGAGTATGGAAAAATATTTGGTTACACTTTATTTTAAGGTGTCATTGTTACAGTGTAATTATATATTTAAGTACTGAGTAATATTAAGCAACTGCATGTGCTTACTATCGGGTTAGCGTAGGATTAGGATTTAGTTGAGGGTTAATTGTATGCAATTATGCATAATTTACTGTTATTAAGTACATGTAACATATGTAACAAGGACACTGTCAAATAAAATGTTACCAAATATTTGTGTTTCCAGACTATTGCCCCTTTTTAGATGTCTAAAATATAAAATAAAGAATTTCTAAACATGTATTATACAAGCTGTGTTTAAAGGCAAAGTGGTTCTTTAGTAATTGTCAAACACGACACATTTTCATTACTCTAAACGGTTTGTCTTTACCATAAGCGACTCTCTTTTGAACTTGATCAATATTTATCAATTAATCAATATTTAATCAAATGACACTCAAACCAGCAAATGATCTTCTAAATCAGACAGTACTTTGCTGTTTGGTGATTGTGCAACATCAAACCACGATTACAGTATCAAACCCATGTGTCAGAGGTGTTTTCTAGTTTCTAGAAAATTAAGTTTCTCCTCATCATGCAAAAGAATATTATCACTTCAAGAGAAAAACCCCCCAGAAAATAAAAGTATTCACAGATGATAATTTATCAAAAATAACGCTGTATGAACCATTTATGTTAAATTTGGTCTTAAAAATCTACAGAGAGGTTTGGAAAAGTTTGAAGTCTGGAAAAGTATGGAATTTGGAAATGTTAAATGTGTCGAGCGCTGTTCTATGCCGTACCAGCAGGTGGCGATGTTGCTCAGTTTTGAGTGATTAAACCGCTTCAGGTATTGCTTCCCCGCATGATAAATCCTTTACATGTATGAAATGTTGTGGTTTCCAAAAATAAACTCCGAAGATAAGAGCTCTCCACAGGCAGATGAAAATCTCACATTATTACACATTCCCTGAAGCTTCGGGATGATGGCTCACTCCTTCTGAACCCCTCGAGATTCATCCCTGACCCAAATCCATCCTGAGAGCTCAATGATTGAAAGATTCCCAAAGGAATGTGTCTCATTTTCTCCAATTTCCTACTCCTTTATTCACAGATGCATAAATACTGTCAAACACTCCAGAGGTGTGCTGAAGTTCAACAATAAAAATATCACTAATTAAACCAAACTTTAGACATTTTATTAGATACATCTCTGATCAATCAGGATACCTCATTCTAACTGGTCAAATGCAGGATTGCTCGGTTAAATATTTTGTATAAGTGGCCATTGCAAATCAACCAGACTTCAAGACTGTGCAAGTTTCCAATCTCGTATACTCTTCACTTGTTTTAACATTATAAAATCATCTGAACTTGAATATTTTGTCCATTTATTTAATAATTAGGTGTGTGTCTAAGTAATAAGTGAGACTATGTACAGTCAGCCGGTCATAATTGCAAAATAACCCCTGATGACGGAGTGACTGCACATTACAGTGTCCTATCATACGGTATGGCTGAATTCTTGCTTCTGATTGGTGGACACACATTGATTACAACAGCACAGGTATTGCATTACGACTGCATTACAGTTTCATATCACTTTACCACATTCTTTCTACATTTAGTCATTCCTCATAACTATAAGTAACTTGTCAACTACATGTCAACTAACTCACATTAGAGTATTAGTAGACTGTTAGGGTTCGGGTTAGTAGAATAAGTTGATGTGTACTTGTCTTACAAAATTAGGCCACATTTACACTGCAGGTCTTGATGCCCAATTACGATTTGTTGACTCTAAGATTTTTTTTTCTTCTTCTTTTAAAAGTGACCCATATCCGATATCTGCATTTACACTATACACTTGGCGAAACAACCCAAGGTAGACGCACTGACCCGGAAAAGCTGAGGCCGAAAAGGAAGTAAAAACTGCTTGATTTGCAACGGACGCAGACGAAACGATAATACATGTTTTTGCTTTCCAGACCATCTTTAAAGGTCAGCAAAACATTGGGTTAAGCATTCGTCCTCCATTGAGACATTGAGAAGAGTCATGTGATCACGGTTGGTGTCCACCTGAATTCGTCTCTTTTTCAATGATGTACGACTCGCATTGACAGAGGAATATCTCATCTGTCCGCTTACATGGCAGACGCAAATGCACGTATACGATTCATATCCGATTTATTTCCACATATGAATGAGGCCTGAAACTGATCTGAGAATATCAGAATCCGTGTGCTTTTTTCCTGCTTATATGTTCATGGGTCATATCCGAACTGTGTCAGGAAAAACGGGAATTGGTTCACATGAAGCATGTAATGTAAATGTGGCCTAATATTCAGTAGAAAGTCTGTTGTCGGACCTTCAAAATAAAGTGTAGTTGGTAGAAAGTCTAAAGTGGACCATCAAAATAAATGATCAGTTTTAAAATTCTTATTTAATAGTTCAACAGTCCATAGTAAATTTTTTCCCATTTGAACCCAAATATATGCAATAATATCACACCTTATTATCACATTTTAAAGAACAGCCAATATAAGACAGCTCTGTTCCATAACTAATAGAAATACTAATCAAAATTTGAAAATTACTCCCAATGTCTTTTGCAAAAGGATGCGCTATTCCAAAAGGAAATGAGCATAATTATATTAAAATGTAAATTCTAAGGCATTTGCTATGTATTTTTATGCTTCTTATTTTTATGCTTTGTGTGACATGAAAGATTTGATGTAGATTGTAGACTTTTGCTTCTTGACATCAAGACAATGTCCTTTTTTTTTTGTACGTACATGTACAAATGTTTTAGTGAAAAACACTGTGGAAAACATGACTTTATTATTTTTAGATTGTATTTTAGTTTGTACATGTAACATTTGGAATCTACTTGATAGTGATGCTTCTCTGATTAAAAAAAATTATCGCAGAGAAAATGAATCAATATCGAGCCACATACTAAATATCATCACAAGGCTGAAAAAACATCTGGTAACAATTTTGTATGCATATTAATAGTTTTATTTTTTATTTTTTTTTAAATAATGTCTATCTTGGTCTTTGTATGCGTTTCCTTTCACTAACAGAATTTTCAATAAAAAAAGGCATTTTATTTAGCTACCTCATCCAGCCTCACTGTATCATATTCAAATCGATGTGTTATGAAGCTTTTTGAGGAGGAACATAATTATTTTCTTCTCTGAACTGGTTGAATAATAACAGGAATAGCATAAGGAGGCATGTAGGAGATCTGATGTGTCATATGACCACATGACAGTGATTCGTACTGTGTGTGTGTGTGTGTGTGTGTGTGTGTGTGTGTGTGTGTGTGTGTGTGTGTGTGTGTGTGTGTGTGTGTGTGTGTGTGTGTGTGTGTGTGTGTGTGTGTGTGTGTGTGTGTGTGAGTATGTGTAATGCAAAGTAAACGGCATGTATCAAATAAATATACAGCTGGGACATAAGGAAAAATAAATGTACTGTACATCTTACATATAAAGATTATACTATGTAACACAAAAATTTTAAAATTACTTACAAATCTCCGTCTCCATTAATAACTACACTCACTGCCCTAGATATTTGTTTAAATACAAAAGAGTAGTGATGTACAAATGCACGGATTGAGCTGCATCAATTATAGAATTTAATAATTACTATAATTACGTTATAATTATTATAATACATACAATTATATTTGGTCTTCAGAATGTTTTTGAAAATACGTACACTTTCCATGTTGAATTGTACAGTTGTGTAAGCATTCATAATCAAATATTTTTTGTGCAAATGGTTGTACCCATAATAATGAGCACCGATAATGATCATGATAATTTTGATTTGTTTGTAATGCACTGATACTGGTGGTGATATTATTAAAGCTCTACAGTATTGTTAACCAAGGGATGCATGTGGAAGTTTGCGTGTTGTGTTTCACAGGCATGTTTCACATGAAGACAGATGGTACTACTGAGAGAGAGACAGAGAGAGAGAGAGAGAAAGAGAGAAAGAGAGAGAGAGAGAGAGAGAGAGAGAGAGAGAGAGAGAGAGAGAGAGAGAGAGAGAGAGAGAGAGAGAGAGAGAGAGAGAGAGAGAGAGAGAGAGAGAGAGAGAGAGAGAGAGAGAGAGAGAGAGAGAGAGAGAGAGAGAGAGAGAGAGAGAGAGAGAGAGAGACAGAGAGAGAGAGAGAGAGGAGGAGTGGTTTGGTTTCTGACCTTCATATATCCAGCCAAACGCCCTTGACACACAGAACACAAGAATGTAAATGAGCTTCATGCTAAAGTGATCTGACACAAATCATATTAGTCAACTGCTAAGATGCATAAATAAGAACATATGTTACACATGTTTGTATGTTTCGCTCTAATTAGTGGATTACCGTTCATCATCTGGCCTGGATACTAATATGATTGAGTCAAAAATGGTGGCTAGTGTCCCTAATGCATGGTAAATTATTTACAAGGTCATTCTTAATGTCATAAGTATATTGTGTGTCAGTGTTTTGGGAAATGTGTTGTTTTCTGCCCCATTTCTTCAATCTCTCTGTAAGCATCACTAATCTCTCACATATATTTGCATACACAGTCAATGTTTCTCAACGCTAATACTGATTTTTTTTTTTTTTTAAGAAGAATCTCACATGAATACTTTCACTGAAAAATTTAAATCTGTTATTATTCATGTCAATTGAAATTGGCTTTTCTTTGTCTGTGGAATACAAAGGTGTCACGTATGGGTTCAGGAAGACTGAAGAATCAAGTTCCAAGACAACGTTATAATTAATTATAATTACCTTGTTTCAGCTACCTCATCCAGCCTCACTGTATCATATTCAAATCAATGTGCTATGAAGCTTTTTGAGGAGGAACATAATTATTTGTCTTCTAATGATTTCTTTTGATATTTGTCATTTTAATGATAAATATCCACAAGTAAGGCACACAGGCAGGGTAACACACACACAGGGTAACAGAGAATGAATGTGAGGGACCTTATATAGCAAACACAAATAAGGATGATTAATAGAACACAGATGACACATATGAACTAATAATGAGGAGCGGGAAAACTGAACAAAGGAACACATGATGAACATCATATGAAAAAGTTCATAATGAAACTAACTGAACATAATGTGACATATCGCCCCCCCTCCAGCAAGGTGGCAGAACAGAGGGAGGGCCGGAGGGGGCTTTGGAGGAGGAGGAGGTGAAGGTGAAGGGATGGTGAGAGGCAGACAACACAAAAGGATAGTGATGGCCTGACGACGATCCCCTGACGGCGATGGTGGTGGTTGGCCGATGAAACAGACCCCGAGCTCCCCAGTGCCGACAGCCCATGGCGGAGTCGAAGGAGGGAGGAGCTAAGACGGTGTTTTGGTGGCTGACGGCATCAGGGGAACGACCGATGTCGACGAGGCCAATGGATCCCTAGGCGCAGATCGAGAGCCGATGGCGCTGAGCGGAGTCGCAGGTTCTGGAGGCCTAGGTGACACCATGGCGACAAGCGATGGAGGCGGAGCCAGAGCAGCCGAGGACTGGGGCGATGATGGTGTGACCAAGGACAGAGGTGTACCCGACGGGAGGGAGGAACTGCCTGCAGCCGAAGGGGTGGAGAGTCGGCGTGTAGCGGATGGCCCGAAAGTCCGTGGCGAAGGCAGTGTGACGATAGACCATGGAGGAGCCAGTGGGACGAGGGAACCCGGAAGAGCCACTAGGCTGAGGGTCTCTGGTGTAGCCGAACGTGGGAGGAGACAGTGCGGAGCCGACAGGTCGAGATGGAGGGAAGAGGTCGAAGGCGAGAGGCGGAGCCGCAGGATCCTCTGGGACAGGCGCTGCTAGTGATTGCATGACCTGCAGCTCGACGTCCTGGCAGGGCATCTCAGAGACGCAGGTTAATGAAAACAAAAGCTCCCAGTCCAAAAACAGTAGTTCTTCAGAACAAACTAGTTGAATATTGTCCAGACAATTCTCATGGTCCACAAAGGATTCAGGTACCGGGTGGGATAGGGTGGGAACCGACAAGTCTCCATAAAAGTCCATCAGCCAGTCCTCACCTTCCGTTCCCTCGATCCCTGGTGTCGTGGGCTCACACACCTGGTCAGATTCACACTGTGACTCTCATTCGTCGCGGCGGGTGGTTTTGCTCAATCTGCGGGGGGGCTCTCGTGACTTCTCCACGGTCGTCTGGGTCGAAGTTTGCTCTGGGTCTGGGACGTGACGCTCTCCAGTAGTGGTGCAACGGATCATCATCGATCCGTGATCCGTTCGGATCAATATCTTCGGTTCGGCACTCACGTGATCCGCGGATTGATTGATGAAAAAAAAGTTGTGCGCATGTTCAGTCCACACACAGCGTGGTCATGGCGAGCGTTATGAACCGCAGAGAGCGTGACGCCTCATTCGCGCCGCAAAACCTCCAGACGTGCGTAAACGCGTCTTTACATTGACTTCACATTGAAATCACTCGCGCCAGACGCTCTATTCCCGTTTGGTGTGAACGCAGCATGGGTGACGGCGAGAGAGAGAGAGAAAGAGTGCCTGCGAGTGCGAGCGAGCAAGGTAATACGTTGTCAAATATGTTTAAACTTAAATGAACTACACAAGTAGTTATGTCTCTTTGTATTAATTTGTCCTGTTATTGACATAGGCCTAATGCGCGTCATTGACAAAATGCGCAACCAGATGTTCGAATAATTCGAATATGTGTTTTTTAGAGGGAATATTCGAACGTCATTTTTGAGCAATTTTGACAGCCCTATATGACAGTGGAAACACATAAAGCATTGGTCCATGTTTAAAGGAAGGAGATGTTGCACTTTAAGTTGCACTTTTTATGTTGCACTTTAAGTTGTTTTTCATTAATTATGTTAAAAAGAAGATATTATGCCTTGTGCACTTTAAGTTGATTTTATATATTTTAATTTAACAATTTAAAAGTGTTAATAAAAAAATAAAATAAAATTTTGCTGATCCGAAAAATGATCCGATCCGTGACTCTGATCCGAGAAACGATCCGAACCGTGAGTTTTTTGATCCGTTGCACCCCTACTCTCCAGACATCAAATGACGGTCTCCCTCCAGTCCAGCCCTGTGGTGTCTGGGAGGTCGATATGCTGGTGGAACGTTGCCCCGATCCGGAATAGTCTTTAGGGTCTCGTCGTCCAGGGAGCTGGTGATGGCCAGACAAAGAAAATCCTTGACAAACGAAAAAAAGGCAGGCTCTCCTGAGCCATTTTGGGTGGTCCAATCTTCTGTCACGTATGGGTTCGGGAAGACAGAAGAATCAAGTTCCAACATGACGTTTAATGATAAATATCCACAAGGAAGGCAAACAGGCAGGGTAACACACACATAGGGTAACAGAGATCAGACAGAGAATGAATGTGAGGGACCAACTTATATAGCAATAGGGGTGTGAACCGACACTGGTCTCCCGGTTCGGTTCGATTACGATTATCATGTCATCGATTCAGTTCAATTCGATATCACGATGCATCACGATGCACTGCACCCTCAATTTTAAATTTTACTTCAAAAGTGATGTGTGCGCGCGTGCGTGTGCGTGTGCGCGCCTGTTCGGGAAGTAAATTTTGCTTTAAAGAAATGTTCATTTAAAACCAGCGCTTATTAATCAGTGTATTATGTTACCATTAAAGATGCGCGCATCAATCGTCGCCAAATCCGCTGTTGAAGGTGACGATCATCCATTTATAATCACACGTAACAACACAGAATAAGTGTTATTTGACCATCGGGTGCGGATACTTAAATCAGAGAAAATTATTGGGGCGGGTAGATGATTTGTTTTTGGCTGTGGATTCGGGTGACGTTGGAGCTCATCCGCTCATCCACCAACTGCGGAACGGCTGCGGATCGGCTCCGTTCTCTGCTGTCCTTCAATCCCACCAGGTCTGGATTTGTTTTGCGGAACGGCTGCGGCCATTACTGACTGCTGAAGTCACGAGGACCCACGAGATCTCGCAAATTCACGTATGATCGCGTGATAGAAGTGCTAAATTGCTGCGGAGCTCTCCGGCATCCGGCAAAAATAGAAGCTCTGCGTATCTGCTCCGGAGGGCTGCGGATCGCCGGAGTCGGAACGCAGCCGTTCCGCAGTCAGTGAAAATACACACATTGACTTTAATGGAAACCTATTGACTCTGCCACCGTTCCGGAGCGGATCCGCAGCCGTTCCGCAGTTGGTGGAAATCAGGGGTAAAGCAGTCTGACTCAGAACAGCTCGGGGTGAAAACGGCTAATGTGGTTTATCAAGTTTGTGGTATTACCTCCTGCATATTCTATTTGTGCGTGACATGAGTGCACACAGCGCGTGTCTTCTGCAGGTCGTGCTTACCAGGTTGTTCATAAAAGCCGAAATGTGCCCAGATGTAGGCTTTTAAAGTACTCGCGTCTCGCCTCCCTCTGCCATTGTATGCTACCGCGACAAATGACATCAGAAAAGCATCAGGACATTATAATCGGTTATGGTCTATTACTGAACCGACACCAAATCGTCCTCGTCTGCATTCGCGATGCATCGTAGAACGATTCATTTCGACACCCCAGCAAACACAAATCAGGATGATTAATAGAACACAGCTGACGCACATGAACTGATAATGAGGAGCGGGAAAACTGAACAAAGGAACACATGATGAACATGAAAACAAACTAAAAGTCCATGATAATGAAACTAACTGAACATAATGTGACAAAAGGGAGATATTTCGCAGTGTTTTTGTATTTTTTTTAAAATAAATGAATACTATTATTCAGCAAGGATTCATTAAAATTTGCAAAAGTGTCAATAAAGACACATAAAATGTTACCGAAGTTTCTATTTCAAAATTTCTGTTTCAAATAAATGTTATTCTTTTGAACTTTCTATTCAAATCAAATAATCCTGAAATTTTTTTATCACCGTTTCCACAAAATATTAAGCAGCTCAACTGTTTTCAGCAATATAAGCAATAATAATATCTCTTAAACAGCAAATCAGCATATTAGAATGATTTGTGGTGGAAATTCAGCTTTGCATCACAGGAATATCTTAAAAATATTAGTAGTGTAATTGCGGAGGTATTAAACCACTGGGCAACACAACAACTAGCCTATGTCTCTGTATTTAAAAGTATGTCACACATAAGACTGACAATACTAGCACACACCTTACTGCCTATTGTGCAGTATTATAAATTTATTTATTTATTTATTCATTTAGCTGACGCTTTTATCCAAAGCGACTTACAATTGCTAATTATGTCAGAGGTCGCACGCCTCTGGAGCAATTAGGGGTTAAGTGTCTTGCTCAGGGACACATTGGTGTCTCACAGTGGATTCGAACCTGGGTCTCTCCAGGGCTCGCAAAATTTCAAAATCGCTGGTAGCCCTTCGGGCAGGCACTCTTCAGATTTTGGTAGCCCGAAATGAATTTTACTAGCCCAGATAAAAAAACAATTTTCAATGTAGAAAATTGGTTAGGAGTCAAAACAATGAATCAAAAACTTTTTCAAAACACAAAATATCAACAAATATGCATCTGGTTCTAACTGAACTGAAATGTGTGTGACAAGTATGGAACATGAATCAGTCATGTCTGTGGCTCAGCCCCCAATGAGGGTATGATAAAAAAACTAAAAAAAAGTAACACTTTAGTTTAGGGTCTAATCTGGGTCTAATACTCACTCATACTCAGTCAGGGGGGTTCGGGGGCACCCCCGAGAAAATTAAGATTTCTCTGATCTACATATGTGCATTTTAAGATGTTTTGAAGGCCAAAAAAAATGGATGTAAGTGGCCAGCTGATTATTTTTCTCTCCTCATCAGCATCACACTCCTATTCTCTTTGTCTTCCCCTCCTAAAGCTGAGCTTTGACTGATATAGGCTTTTCATTTTTGTCTGTCAGTGAAGCATAGGGTCATCTGATAGGTTGATTTATGAATCATTTTCTCAGACGCATTAATTTACTGAAAGCTACTAGGAAAGCTAGGTACACATTCATTATTGATCTTATTCCTAATACAGGGCCGTAGACAGGGCTTTATAATCAAAGAGGTCCTGCATTTAAGGTTATTAGGGGGTTCATTTTTTTTATTTCTCTGATATGTCCATTTCAAGACATTTTAAGGCCAAAAAAGGATAAGAAATAGCTTTAAAACAACGTCAGTGGGCAGTAGATTATTTGTCAATACCTGCTCTCACTTCTTATCCATCACTCTTTCTTTTTCTCTCAGTCTCATCTTGCCCTGTCTCTTCCCCTCCTAAAGCTGAACTTTTTTAATTTACTGAAGGCTACAAATTGTATATTAATTCTCAACATGTACACATTCATTATTAATCTTGTGCCCAACATGAAAACGGCTTTGTTAATGCTCTGTTAATGTCCCCTCACAATGACAGCAAACTAATTATTAGTCACGTTACATAGGCCTATTTTCAGTTCAAAATGGCGAAATTCAACAAAAGTATATTCGTTTGTCTGATAATTTTTGTCATTCGTTTCACATTTATGACCTAATGAAATGTTTAGTTTAGCTACTTACATCTTATCTCGCACTTGACCGTAAACTGAAGCGAGTCGCTCTGCTCAAATTCGCGCTCAGAAGCCTCTGTGTATATAAAGCCCGCCTACTTTGATTTGATTGGTCATCTCAAATATTCTGACATTGACAGACCAATGAGACTCAGATGAACACACACACACACACACACACACACACACACACACCCTGTCCTCTGTTTCTGACGTGCGCTCTGCTCGGAGCCACTGCGGATTGAAGATGAAGAACGCGCTGAATCTGATTATAACAAGACTGAAACGAACAGTATTTCAGATAGCCCGTCGGGCAGGCCGGTTATGCATTTTGGTAGCCCGAATGGAAAACAATATAGCCCCGGGACGTCGGGCAGGCGATTTTGCGAGCCCTGCTCTCACACCAAAGGCATGTGTCTTATCCACTGCGCTACCACCAACCCATGTAAATGATAAAAAACAAACAAATGTACAATCTGGGTCATCTGGGTCTTCCATGCATACAGAACATATTGTGCATATTGTATAAATACTGAAAAAATTGAACCAATCAATCTGTGTATGTGAGTCTGTGTAGAGAAAGTATGCGAAATGTGCGTGTGTGTGTGTGTGTGTGTGTGTGCGAGAGAGTGAGTGTGTGTGTGCGTGCGTGCGTGCGTGTGTGTGTGTGTGTGTGTGTGTGTGCGTGCGTGCGTGTGTGTGTGTGTGTGAGAGAGAGAGTGCATGCGTTTGTGTGTCATGTGTGCGTGTGTGTCATGCAAAGTGAACAGCATGTACCACATAAATATAGATTCAGCTAGGAGTGTTTGGACGGGTCTGATCAGCCTACACACAGCAGAGGTGTGCAGAACTGACACACACAACATGACTCACACACACACACACACACACACATGCACACACACCTACTGAAGCCAAGGGAAATGGGGAAACCATGCAGGGAATGAACATAGAGGTCAGACAGAGAGACAGTAAGACACACAGAGAAAGAGGAGAGTATAAATAGTAGAGACGAGGCACTGAGAAATATAGTGCAGTAGACCAGGGCATGAGTGCATGGAGACACACACACAAACGAAGCGATTATGTGGATAAAAATTGGATAACATGAACATTTTCTCAAAGACAACGAGAACAGAGATAATACACACACACACACACACACACACACACACACACACACACACACACTGCATAGAGGAGAACTGCAGATAACCTAAAGTGAATATGTATTTTGATGAGATCTCTAAACGTCGCAATTTTTTCTAGAAATCAAATGGAGAGCATCCAAGCCTCTGGCTTTTGCTGCAACTGTACTCAAGTGGACAAATACCAAATATGATTGAAATATGATGTAGTTGCGCAAGACCAAGTTATCTGAGCTATGTTATCCACATTCATTTTCAGTGTTGTTATTGTTAATAAACGCCTTTTTATTTTTGTTAACAAAGCTGTAGTACAAAAAATGACTAAAAAATAAAAATAAAAATAAAAATAAATAAAGGCTAAATAGAAATGAGCCATTGCACCGAATGGGTGACATTTCTGTCTCCAGGACATTATATGTATAAAATTGCATGAAAATGAACTCTAAAATACATTTTATTATTTAAAACTACAAAAGCACATTACAAAAATACTCAAACTTAAACTTAAAATATAAAATCAACGCTAATTTAAAATATTCATAATTAAAAGTGTATAAATAATACTACAATAATAGTGGTACATTCTTATTGTTTTTTAACAACTGGCTGCATCTAAAGCAATAGGAGAAACGTCTAGAAAGTTACACTTCAATAAAACACATATTTGTATGCAGGTCTATGGAATGTCCCCATAAAAAATGGAAACCCGTGTGTGCGTGTGTGTGTGTGTGTGTGTGTGTGTGTGTGTGTGTGTGTGTGTGTGTGTGTGTGTGTGTGTGTGTGTGTGTGCGTGCGTGCGTGTGTGTGTGTGTGTGTGTAAACCCTATGTTATGGGGACAAAAATAATTTTGTCTATGGAATGTCCCCATAAAACATGGAAACCAAACATGTGTGTATGTCTGTGTGTGTAAATGTGAGTGTGTGATATCCGTACCTTTATTGGTGAGATGTGTGTGTGTGGGGCGTAACTGTGCATGGAGTCCATGGCCGCCAGGTTCTTATCGCTCATGTGAAGCATCTCGGCGCTCTTGCTGTGAGCCAGGTGGGCGGGGCTGTGCTCCAGGGGCGGAGTCTCTTCATCCTGATACCGGTATTTCTACAGCAACAACAAGAGAGAAAAACAAACTCAAAACTCATTCTGAAGCTCTGCATTATGTCGGGTTTGCACGAAAAGTCACCAAAATTAAAGGCCGTATGGGAAAAGTGACAAGTAATATTCACCAATATTACTGATTTAATTGCACTGAAACTATCAAATGAGAACAACATTTGAAATTATTATTATTGAACTGAATTTAATCATAACTGAATGAAACTGAGCTGAATAATGACACTTTTTTATTGTGCTTCACAGCTGAATTTATAACACTGTTATTTTCCTGCTTATTACTGTAATGTGACGATGCTTTGCAACTATATATATATTGTATAAAGCGCTATATAAATAAATAAACGTGTAAAACCTATTTCTACAAACTCAAACAAATGAATATGTATTTGGCACAAGATGTGACCCTAAAGCAAGTTGTCAGGGTAAACCGATTCATCTGTTTATCTTTCTCTCATCTGATAAATTAAAGATCAGAAGACTTCCTACAGTTAAAGCTCACAAACGTTTCAAACATTACAACACTTATTTCCACTAGTGATAAAAAAATTATCAAGCTTTATGACAAAGTCAAAAACATAAAGCTGTAAAAGACTAAATATGAAGGATTCATGCCACAGGTTGATGAACCACAAAGACAAATAATTTTTTTTCTTGATCTTTTGACATATCAGAGGTCATTGTGCTATAAAAATGCACTGTAAGTTTAAGAACTCAAAACTAACTGTTACAATATGATATGCAGTATGTGTGTCAGACCAGGTGTGGTTGAATTGAGAATCCGGTGTATATGACGTCATTGAGAGCACGTAATGTAAAGTGAAAGCATTGAGAAGCATGAGGCTTGTGAGAGTCTTTGTTTGTAGGAAATAAGAGTGATTGACAGAGTGGATCAAGCATATAACACTAACCTTGTTAGTCTAAAACACAGCTTTTATTGAGACCAGGCTGCCAAAAACCACTCGTTTTCTACTTCCGGGTTTATAGAGATGAAACATCAGCACAGACATAAATCAACACCTACTCCTTCATCATCACCTTTTTGGCCCGTCCACTGGCGCTTCAGTGATGTGATCAAGTGATATGGACAGATAAAACAGTATCACTGGACTAAAAATAACATTACCTTCCAAAGGCTGTTTATTTTCAACTATGTGAACATCTCAGTAGAGCATTATTTGTTTGTTTGGTTCATTTCATCATGGATGCTTTGGTAAACCAGTCACAATCCGACACAGGCTTTGCAAAGACTGACAGTAATGCCACAGACTGTCTTAAATCTACTGAATAATCTGCGATCGGTGATTATTGATATGTAAGGACTCATATAGTCAGATGTTCTTTGTTACAAAATCTTTTATTGCAGTTTATGCATCAGTAAGCCAGTGACTAAACAGTAAACTTCACACTGATCCTCTTGAAGTCCCCCTGTGGTCAAAATCAAGCTTTTAATGTAGTTTATATGTCTATGTGGTGTTTTTAATATGCTTTAAGACAAACCATGTGTAAATTCATAAGTCGACAGCATTGCTGAGTATTTTCTCCTTCAAACTGCAGTGAACCAAAGACAGTCTCAAAAACACGCTTTGAAATCGCTGGTGTTTCTGACGTCACAAACTACCTTGTAACCAATCAGATCAACGTGTGATCGTCAACGAGTGGATCTCTGAGCTGAGTGAGTGAGTGGAGGCGGGGCTCATTTGAATATTCAGAGAACCATGTATACTAAATGAGGCAAGGGTGTCGAGTTACATTCAAGCTATTTTAAGGCATGAATAATTGTTTTTTTTCTAGGAAAAAACTTTTAAATATGTAACTTGAATCAAAGATGAGTTTTAAGGGATAAAATTATTATCTACGGGGGACTTTAATAGCATAAATATCATGTTATTTAAATTGTGATTCAATAAGATTACTTTTAACAAAACTTCCAGGATAATAATCAATGAGGCTGTCTATACTGCACAATGAATCTCTTATTTATATTGTGTTTGAACTGTTAGTTATGATGAAAGCATTTGTGAGAGTGCAGAAGTCGAGTTACGCTGAACTGACACGACTGTGATCGGCTACAATGCTCATAACACTGCAATGGGAGTAGATTGAAATACAGTATAATCTTAAAATCATAACTTTTCAAAATTAGTTAACTGGGCAGCTGTAATAGTAAAAAGGTAATAAAAGTTTTCAAATCAGTTCCACATTTTAAATGCAAAAAGCTTAAAGTGCCACTATTACGCTATCTTAAAGGCTCCTAATTTTGTTTCGGAGGTCTCCTACAACAGGTTCACATGCATCCTTTTCTCATAATATACATTGCAGTATCATCTCTTTACTTACAGTGTCTGAAACAGTTCAATAATTGATTCAGTTTCGCTAAACCCCTCCTTTCTGATTCTGAGAGTCTGCTCTGTTCTGATTGGTCAGATGACCCAGTCTGTTGTGATTGGTCGCGTGTCGGAAACGCTTATTACCATATCTGAATTTCAGCTCCGGATCTTCCTCAGCTTTTGATACACAGTGATACAAACAGTAACGATGGCATCAGTTTTACCGTATCAATTCCAGCTTTGGAAGTTAATCAAAGTGGATTTGCTTTGTCAGCAGAAAACAGCGTCTTCTCAACATGAACAACACAAACCAAACTCTTCCAGTCTCAGCCACAACTACAGTGTTTGAGGGTCAAAGTAGACGTTGTTAACTGGCAGCTATTGAAGACAGACCATAGCCTGGCATATGCAAATGTGTTACAAACCTGTGTATGTTCATGCAGGAAGTAAGACTGGAATTACTGATGACTCGTTTCAGGCCGTTCAGAATCACTTCTTTCTTTTAGGAGACAAAACTGCACTTATATGAACTTTGATCTTTGAAATTTTGCAGACCTTTTACATTCACAAACAGCGATATTACACACTACATGAAAGATAATATCTGAAAAAGCATAATAGGGGCACTTTAAACGAAGCATGCTGCTTAAAACATCAGAGTGCTAAAATCACAAGAGTAGAAAATGGCCATTTATTTCAAAATTATGACAGGTTTTAGAGTGTAAAAATCAAGTAACTCTTTATTTTGATGGTCCCTTTTGAATAATCTGTTGACTATAAGTAACTCTGCAACTACATGTCAACTAATTCTCATTAGGGTATTAGTAGAGTATTACAGTTTTTTTCCAATTGCTAACACACAATTTTGCAAACTAGGCTGGTTTTATCAAAATACTTCACACAATTCACAAAACCACACACCCAAACTGCAAAATACCTCATATAGACTGCAAGATGAAGCACTGCAATCAAAACTACACATAGCATTATCAAAATCAAACTTTTGCACGAAATGGCACACACTTCATTCATATTAGCAGATTTTTGTCTAACCAACTACACACTGTTGGGCAGAATGAAAAGCACTCTCATCTTTAACATGCTTTGCCATAATACTAAAATAGTTCAAATTGTAGAAAATTCTTCAGTTTGTTCACATGCACAGGAATATTTGCAGATACACACACATGCTGTTGAAACAATTATTATTTTATTTTTTCCCACCAAACATATTTACATATATTTACATTGGACTGAACAAAAATATGCTCACAAAAAACAGTAAACTGAAAAAGATTGAAGTGTTAACAATGAAGCATTGAGGTGTTTGGTCAGGTGACACATGTATCGGCCAATCAGCTCATGGAGTGTCATTTTGAATGGCAGTGTTTTGAAATGGCAAACATGTGACTTTATGTCAGATTGTTGTGTGTTATGCAGAGAACCATGTTCAGTGCCTTTAGAAAGTGCCATTTTGAATTGCAAAATGTGTGTAAAGCAGAAAATGTGTTTAGACTTTTGGAGACTTGAGAAGAGGTTTTGCTCTGTGTGTCAGTTTAAATAATTGTGCTGTGCATGTCATTTTAGTGTGTTAGCAATTGGAAAAAACTGTATAATGACTATAAGTACCTTTGCAACTACATGTCAACTTATTCTAACCCAAACCCTACTAGTATACTAATACTCTACTACGTAATACTCTAAAGAGAGTTAGTAGACATGCAGGTGCAACGTTACTCATTGTCAACAGAATGTGTTAAAGGGACCATCAAAATAAGAACCCAAAATCCTTCAAACATTAAAGGAGATTTGCACACAGATTTGGAGATTTTATTATTTTCCCTTTCAAGTAGACAGGAGCCGTATCTGCATTACAACAGTTGTCCGGATGTGCTGCCAAGATGGCCACCAATTGAACTGACTTTGTGTCAAGATCAGACAGAAGCCATCCTTCAATCTCACCAGAAATGAGAAAAGAAGGGAGAAAGTGGGGGTTGAGGGGAGGGAACAGTCAGCAAGATCACATTACAATGAGCCAGCAACACCACAATGACTGAGAGAAGGCAGGAACTGACTAGTGCAAACAAGCAAATGTAAAGATAAAATGAACATAGAATATAAAACAGAATTTTTCAGGGAATCAACCTACAAATTGTTTTACTTAGAGCTGGCTCTGCATGTGATTAAGAGTATGAATATATAAAAAAGCTTACACTGTATGTACTGTAACTTCAGTCATCAATTCATCTTAATCCTGTCTGTTATTCACAAAATGTTGGTTGTGCTTCCCAGTATTTCCGGTTGTTCAAAATCTCAGAAAGAAAGAAGACAGTATCGGCTCCTGAACATAAATGTTGGTAGGGCAGAATCTGAGTCTTAGCGCTAGTTTATGATAAACATTTTGCAAGCTTTATATTCTAATCGCTGAACACATTCAGAAACACTTTTGGCAGAGGTCTAACGTCCTTGCGTTGTTCAGCCTGAGGGTGGCGCTCTAATGTAGATTACAGGCACGCACATAATGTTATCTTAGTATTGCCTTAATGTAGTATTTAATGCCTCCGAATGTTGTTTTAGAATGTTACAAGTTGTTGAGGAATTCACCCTTCGCTGGGAGTTTGATTGACAGGCGATCTGACCAATCACAATCCGCCATTTTTGTCCGACAAAGCAGTCAGGAGAGTTAGTAGATTAACGATGGAGGATTTGAACTTCAACATTCCTTCTGATGTTCATTCATGTTTATTTGATGCTATAAATGAACTAGAAGGAAGAGATGATCGGTTCACGAGCAGCTTTAACTGAGGCTCTACAGCGATCTGTCAGACACATTAAAGAGCCATAAAACGCTATTTATTGTTTACATTTCTTTAGAAAATGACCAAATTTGAAAATCTGTCAGTGCGGCGTTGTCAGTGTCCTTTTGCTCCGCGATGTATTTTTCACTGCGTGAGAACATGATGTGTGGCGTGAGAGGCGTGGCTTGTCAGACATAGCAACAGTAACTAAAGGGGGCGGGTCTTTGCGAACGGTCAATTCCGGTGAGGAAAATAAACAAATTTCTATTCTCAGAACAAACATAAAACAAACACAACAGAACCATATATAAAGGCTATTCCCATTAGCACGTTTAAACTTTCATTAATTTGATATGACGAACAGACATGCCAGCTAGTTACAGACCTGATGCAGACTAATAGACACATAGAGACACAAGGAAAATTTGATTTCTCAATTCATGACTCTTTTAAATGAATGGGGCACATTAACTACAAAACTAGCTAATGTTTTAAAAGATTCTTCTGCGAACACCGCCAGTGGCAGTGAGAGATGTGGTGTTTTCTCTGCGGGCGACTGATGCTGTACTGGGCTCAGACTACAGTAAGCACATAACAAAACCCTTGTGGGTAATAAATAACACACATAATGGAGAGGGGAAACAAAAGCATACGTCACAGCGTCAAGAGGGATACCAAACACTGCACACAACTGTCTGACACAAGTCTATTCCCAGCATGCACCACAGAGAGCGAGAGAGACTCTGAACATCATTACAGAAGCCACCCACAGTCTGCTCACTGTACGTCTGATGCATAACGCACAGAAAAAAGAAAAGGCAAATGCGGACTCAATACGGCAAGCTCCAATCTGATTTATCTTTGTTTTTAAAGTTTTGTGTGTGGAATAGAAAGTACTTATTAACTTTGCACAGACAGAAATTCTAAGTCGCAACATATACACTGAATTTTTTTTTTTACTTTGGATCAACTAATTTAAAAAAATACTCACATTTTTTGTCCAATTTATTAGATTTTCTCAAATTATATTTATGCTTACATTTTGATTTAATATCAATCAAAAATATTTATTTTCCCAAAGACAAAAACATTCATACAAAGTAAAAAGATTTTAATCAATATATTTTCTTTAAACATAAGCCAAAATGTCTGGTCAATATAATATTTCAGATTTTACAACATAATTTCACCATAAACAGAAGCTTAATTAGCTACTAACAATTTTCACTTATGATAAAACTAAACACATTTTGTTAGCTAATGTTTAATTTGGTTTACTTACTGTAAATAAAGACCTTAATGTTTATTGTAATGTCTTCTTACAATATGCATATTTTTTATGCACTACCAAAAATAAAATAATAATTTCTACAGTCAGTAAATGTATGTGTTCTGCACGTCAAGCGAAAATGTTATTTAAATAAAATTTGATTCTTTTTATTTTTTCTACGTGCTGTGTTATTTGATTTTATTTAGACAAACTGAACAAAACAGTTTTAAACCGTGATTTTTTATTAGACCAATATAAAAATGTTCTTTAAGTAAATCACATGGTTGTTTCATTTTTTTATTGAATGTTTTCTGTACATTCAATTTGTGGACCAACACTGTTATTTTTTTTATTTTTTTTTTTATGTGTTTTTCTATGGTGCACATTATTGTGGTCTCAGTTATTACAGGTAAACTGCACATGAAAATGTGGATAGACACTTTACATGTTGATCAAACTCTTCCTGTCCAAGCGGACAAACCTACAGAAAGTGGACCAGAGTTCACACCGAAGGTCGGATGTCTATTTGAGACTTTTTAACGCACAAGTCTTCCTTGTCTTTATGAAACCACAACGCAGTGACTCATCTCTGATCACTCGTTTCTCACAAACCCCAGGCTTACATCACGCCAACAGATGAGTTTACATTCTAATATTAGCCATGAGTTTCAAAAGACGCCAAATACAGCAGTGAAGGGGTGGTTTCACTGAGTTATCCACATGTAATTCCCATAGGAATAGAGAGAGCGCACCGGTTGACACCTCACCCTGAAAACCTCCTGAGGCTTGGCTTACATTACACGTTTCCTGTAATCTAAAAGAAAGAACAAGAGATCAGAGGTTCAGGAATCAGTATACCAACAAATATAATACAAGCACAGCCCCCTAATGCAATGATTTAGGGATTGTCTATCATACAAAGTATGGATTTCATTACATATTCTCATCATTCTTTTGAGTGTTATTGTAGCCTTTGGGAAATCTGGGCCAGGATTCACACAACATCCTTAAAGTGCTACTATTATGCTACTTTAAAGGTGTTAATTTGATTTCAGAGGTCTCCTGCAATAGGTGTACATGCATCTAAGGTCAAAAAACCCTTACATTTTCTCATAATAAACATTAGGCGCGTTTCCATTACATTTTAGCGCAAAACTTTTGACAAAATAAAATGTCGACAAAAAACTATTGCGAAATGACGGCGTTTCCATTAACAAATGTTATGCGACTAAAACTTAATTTTTTCCTCTCGCGATAAGTTAAATCATTCCAAAACCATGGCAACGGACGTTTATAGGTTTATATACTATATCCCAGCAACTGCACCAGCCATTATTATTAATCAAAGGAGATGTATGTGTGTTGTCCAAGCATTAATGGTAAGGAACGACCCTTATTATACTTGTGAGCGGCTCATATGAGGTGTTTCTGGGTGTTTCTCCCTCATTTCTGCTTCGAGGTCTTGATTGTGGCATTTATTTGAGGTTTAGAATCCATTATTCCTGTAATTCTTCTGTCTTTTATGAATTTAATAAAGAACTCTGTCTCGTATTCTGTCCAATCACACCGCGTCATCTACGTCAGGTGACCTGTAAATGCGCAAAAACTGTTTCCATTGCAGTTTTGCGAAATATTTATTTTCGAATTGCCTGAAAAACCACCTCATGCGAGCGGAAAAACTTTTTTGCGATAAATGTGAGTTTTTGCGAAATTGACGTGTTTCCATTGGGCGTATTTTCAATTCACAATTTCAATTTGCGCAATTTGAAGGGTAATGGAAACGCGGCTATTGCCGCATCACCTCTTTTCTCACAGTGTCTGAAACAGTTCGATAAAGGATTCGGTCTCTAAACCCCGCCTTCCCGAGAGCCTGCTCTGCTCTGATTGGTCATAAAATTAGCATATCTGAATTTCAGCTCTGGATCTTCCTCACACTTGATACACAGTGATACGAACAGTAACGACGGTGTCTGTTTTACAGTATCAATACCAGCGCGAGTCTCAGTGTGCAGATCACACTGACCTGTGGCTCCTACAGAAGGACACTGAGCTCAGTAACTACACTGGAGATCATGATCGGTCTTGAAAGGTTTACACTGAAAAGCAATTTCTCTATGGATAAGCTGAAGGTGATTTTGTCTCTTGTAATCTACATACCATACTTTTCTAGATTTGTGAACTCTCATTTAGATTTCTTTGTCAACATAAACAGCTTATACTAATGGTGTATAAATGTCTTTTGTAGCGGTTGCCTGCTGAATGGAGTCTGAACGCTGGCAGACAGAGAGATAGACAGCCAGAGAGAAATTCATCCAACATCATTTATTATTCATTGAGACTTTTTGTGAAAACCTGATTCTGCTTTCTCTATGTGTGTGTGTGTGGTTCAGGTGTTCTGTATGTTATGGGGACCAAATGGACATTTTTGGTCCCAATGAGAAAATCAGCTTATAAATCATACTAAGTGATGTTTTTTTGAACATGTAAAATTGCAGAAAGTTTTCTGTGACGGGTGGGTTTACGAATAGGGGATAGAATGTACTAGAGATGCACCGATCGACCGGCCAGGGACCGGAATCGGCTGATTTTCCGCATGAAATACACACAAAATTATGTCAAAATGCCCATCTTAGTGAGTATTCAGTTGAACAATGGAACCTAATTAGTTGAGAAAGATATTGCATTTATTGCAATTACATATATTGCATCTATGTGTGCTGTTGTTTGAAATTTGTTTATTTGTTCTTATTTTATTACTGTCTTTTGACTTGCTTTTGATGAAAATAAAATTTTGCATTGAAGAAAAGTAGGTTTTTGTTTGTACATGGTTTCAATTAATTGCAATCGGTGCATCTCTAGAATATACAGTTTGTACAGTATAAAAAACATGTCTAATGTGCCCATAAAACATGAAAAGCCAATGTGTGTGTGTGTGTGTGTGTGTGTGTGTGTGTGTGTGTGTGTGTGTAGGGGGCACATTTTGTCCTACTGTAAATGATCAGTAGTCATCAAAGATTAGACTCATTCTACCACGCTGCTCAAGTAACACACACACATGAGCAGGAAACAAAAAGAGAGGGGAAAAGGAGGAATAAAGGAAGAGAAACAACATAAAGCAAATTCTTTGCAGCCATTTGGTGGAGGAAAAAGAAGCAATAATACAATCATGACATGAAATTGCAGAGAAAAGGACTAAACATGAGTTTAAATGTTAAATTTTCTGCACCTTCAATGTACGTCTATGAGATTTGTTCCTCTTATTTTATCAAGATTTTTGCCTTTTGAAAATCCCCAGCATCATGCGCCCTTGTGAAGGAAAGCGAACGCCTAGAGCAGTAATACTGTAGCATATCTCGTATCATTCATGTCAGCGGCACACAAACGGTGCAAGACAAGTTCTGCACTAAAGTTTAATACTTAAGGTTAGGGGATTAGAAATATCCACAGTGCTAAGCATAAGCCACGAGTAATGATGGAGTGCAGAGAATATGAAAGAGAAATCATAGCAAAGGTATGCAAGTTGTTACCATACAGTGTAACACAATTTGTAACCACCTGGCGATAGCAAAACAAATATTCACAATGTAGATCTTTCAGTTCATTCAGGAGAAAAGACACATTTTAACCCAAACTTACTTATTAATATTAATGCCTAAATTGTAAAATGATTATGTATTATAAAATATCACATAATCATCCGCTGCTTTGAAAACACAATGTATTATTTTCTTGGCAGGCTTTGTTAAACTATAAACTATATATAATATAATGCAAAATGGAATGACGTACAGTAGAATATGACTAAACTTCAATTGAAAACCAAGAATGAAAGACTGAAAGGATGAATCTTCAATTTAATGGCTAATAGCTAATAATATCCTGTCATATTTGTTTTCTAGCACATCACTAAACACAAAAATCATAATGTTTTATGGTAGGGCCAGTAATAATATTGTGAAATTGCCAGCAGAAACTGTTCAGTTCTGTTAGTAAATATGCTTTAAACAGACCTTGCAACATAACAGACTGATACATAATTGATGAGTGAATACTTTCTGAAGAAACTCTATAGGCTATATCAATATAATCAATATATGAGACAACATATCACAGCACTATATGATGTTCCCCTGAGCATGTGTTCAGTCTGATGCTGTTTATTGGTGAAGTCTACAGCATTCTTTCAGTCTGCTTGTTCTCTATCCTGACATTTTTCTCTTTCTTTGGAGGAAATTCGGCGTTCCGATTATCTAAACTATGAAATAACACAAACGGAATATGGAAATTATGCAGTGACCAAAATCGAATATTTTTCATTTTCATATATTTGAGCTTTTTCAAGCTAGCCATTCTTTGCCTAGATTCAGAGCAGCTGCTAAAATTCATGAAGCTT
Source organism: Leuciscus leuciscus (assembly GCF_965113295.1). Taxonomy (NCBI): domain Eukaryota; kingdom Metazoa; phylum Chordata; class Actinopteri; order Cypriniformes; family Leuciscidae; genus Leuciscus; species Leuciscus leuciscus. The sequence goes on along the minus strand of NC_138729.1, from coordinate 5,079,604 downwards.
GGCACAAAACTCACTCATTTCATATTCTCTTAAGCTTCTTTGCAAATAAATTCATGCGGGGTGCAATTTTCTTCCAAACTAATTTCAAGCATAAGCCTTTTTATCAAAGGGTTTTTAGTGAGAAGCATTTTAGTCAAACTTATAGTGTACAGTCAAGTGTCTTAAATGCCAGCAAGATTAAGAAAATCAACTGAGAATAAAGATCTTGTGAATGTAGTGAATACAGTTAGACGTAGAAAAAGAAAAGTGAGAGATTTGAATGATCGGATATGCAAAAGTATAATAAATCTCTGGATTTATCAGTGTATTTCAGTCCCAGCCCTCTCCACGCCATCATGTTTCCCAAGGTCATCATCTCCGCCACTATCCGCGTCTCAATCTATTCCACAGGAAGTATCGACCCTGCTCGAATCACAGCGATCTGACACACAACAAAACTGCAGTCGCAGTCACAGATCATCCAAGCACACACACCTAAATCTGCTCCTGCTTATATGATGATGTTCCAGTAGTCAGTTCACACATTCAAACTGTTTATATAATGCATGGAAAATGTAGAAAAGCTCTGACAAAGTTGGCCTGGTTTAACATTAAGACTTGATTATAATATGTGAACCCAGATCAAAATAGAATCGTCTCTTATCGCTTTCACAGCTGGTTAGTAGAAAAACTCTGATTAACATGGAAATTATACGTTTTATCACGTGTTGTGTGGCATTGTGGATAACTTTCATAAAAACATTCACTCAACGTTGTCTTTAAAACTGTTCTTAAAAAGTTAGCACAAAAATATTAATAATATTAATTATAAAGTTCATGGAATGTTTTTGCCTGACAAGTTTAGTTGGATTTTTGTTTCTGAATAATAATTTTTTTTTTTTTAAATGTAACAACTTGTTTTAGAATGTTCAGAGACCATTCAAAGGTAATGAATGATCATATCTGTTTGCAAAATTATGAAATTGAATGTTCCCTTAACATTCCAATAACTAAAAAAAAAAAAAAAACATTTTAAAAACTGGATGTTTGAATGTTCAGTGAACATTAAGAAATAGCGTTTTTATAACTTAATTGCAACGTTAACAAAACGTTCTTTAGCACATATTTTTGTGAGCTGGTATTTCTGTGAATAAGAACAAGAATCTCGCCAGTTGGCAGGTCATTTTATAAGAAACCACAAGATAATAATACATGGTTTATATCAAATCACAACATATTTGTAATGTTCAAGATCCTATACTGTTTTTTTATAAATATGCAAGAAAATCACAGTGACTAGACTAATAATAATGCAAAATACACTTCCATGGCCAATAGGAAATATGGCCTGTACATTTCCTCAATTCAATTAAACATTAATTCTGAACACTGAGTGAACACAAACTAAAACTGGGAAGGAAGCAGTCGGCTGTGATACATTGAGGAAAGAGTCAACTATATAGCAAAGGTCCATTTTAGTCCAAAGGTTAAATAGTGTTCTATCAACATGAGTGTTTTCAAGTTGGGGCATGTTGTCACATGTGTTTTAAACGTTGCAATTCATTACATACAATTTCAATCAGCCAAAACAATGCTTCTATATATGTTTCAAGTTAGCCTACCTTTGCTTGTGCTCTTTCTGTGTTTTATAACTGTTTTATTGTTTGCATTTAGCTGAGATGCATTAGGCCTTTTTTCTTTGGATACTATTTCATACATCTTCCCCCCCCATATAGTGTGACAATAAGCCCCGCTATAATAAGCCTATAGGTGGAAATGTGCAATAGCTTTTTGTTTTGTTCAGTGTTGTGCTCGGCTCTTTATAATGTATTTTAGAGATACATCGACCTTTCGATGTGCATCTGCAAAGAGACAGATGGCTTTACATGGCATCCTGCCACACAACAAGCTTCTTCACTGTACAATAGCACTGCATGTGGAATACAGTAATGTACAGTATGTCACGAATACCACGCGCGCAGTAGCATACACACATCACTTTTTCATTCATAATTCTCATTTCGTTTCAAAATTTAGGTGAACGCTTGGGAGAATTCTGTCACCAACATGGTATCGCCTTTCTATCATCCTATCCACAAGAAAACCGAACAGAAACGGGCGCGTGGCGCGTGCGCGCTCCCAGCTTACCTTACATCCGAACATGAGCGAAAGCGTACGGTTGCTACATATAAGTTTACACTGGCACATCACCGGAGAAAAGCACTTGAGGTTCCTCAGAGGAGGGGACATCACGTCGACACCCATAGACACTAAACACACCGATCACCGGCTGCCCGCGCTCCGCTCAGCGCGTGGCCGAACACGAACCGTGATGAGTCTCGCGACCGTGTGCGAGGAGCGCGCTGTATTCAAATACAGAAACACCTCCCCAACTCTCTCTCTCTCTCATCCTCAAAGCTGCTGATGCCGGGGAGGAGTTCAGTGTAATGAAGATGATTGACCATGAGTGAACAACGCCGACCAGTGGCGTCACATCAGATTGGATATTTGATTCTCATATAAAGGGATAGTTCACCCAAAAAAGAAAATTCTGTCATCATTTACTCACCTATATGAGTTTCTTTCTTCTGTTGAACACAAAAGTAGATATTTTGAAGAATGTTGGTAACCAGACAGTTGACGGTAAACTGTCCAAAATCCAAACAGTTGATGGTCCACATTGACTTCCAGAGTATGTTTTTCCTTTTATAGAAGTCAATAGGGTTCATTAAGTGTTTGAACATTCTTAAAAATATCTTCTTTTGTGTTCAGCAGAATAAAGAAATTCATCCAGGTTTGGAACAACTTGACGGTGAGTAAATGATGATTGAAGTTTCATTTTTGGGTGAACTGTCTCTTTAAGGACGCTTTATTGGCCTGATCAACAACGTGAACATTGGCGAAATATAGGCTAGTAATAAAAGAAAATTGGCAAATCAATGCTAATGGAATTTCTCTATATTGGAAATAAATAGTGTATTTCTATAGGCTACAATGTAAACAAAGATTATTGTATATATAAGTTGAAGAAAATATTACTGCACTCTTCAGCAAAATGTAATGCAAATTATTTATGAAATTTAATAGCAATTTCTGAGAGTTTTTTTTTTTTTTAAGTAAATCATACAGAAATAAATGGAAAAGTTTGTGCTACAAAAAGTCAAATATTTCAGATAGGGTTGTGAGGCAGCAAAATGATTAAAAAAGAAAAGCTTATTTCACTGTTAGAATTAGAATGTCTCTCTCTCTCTCTCTCTCACACACACACACACACACACACACACACACTTGTTGTGTTTTCATGTTTTATGGGGACTTGCCATTGACATAATGATACAGTATAATTTTAGACTGTAAAAATTGTATATTCTATCCCATTACACTAAACCTACCCGTCACAGAAAACTTTCTGCATTTTTACATTTACCAAAAACATCACTTAGTATGATTTATAACCATGTACCCATAACGACAAATATTTTGGATATTGCCATCTTTGTGGGGATATTTTGTACCCACAATGTAGGGTTTACCAGAACCACACACACACACACACACACACACATACACATACACATAGTAACACTTTAGCAGTCCTCATAATAATGAATAATAAGCGTCATTATCCTCATAATTATTATTCATGAACGTTTGTTTCATGTCAGCGGACAAATCTCACCAAATCGTACTATTTCGCATAACTACTGCAGATGTGAAGGTCTGGAGCGCGCATTAATGTGTCGCATGAGTGAACAGCGCCCTCTGGTGGCGGCCACGCGCAGGGAACTGTCCATGGTTCTGAAGGCAAGCGTGACCGCGCACACTGTTACTGTATCATCCACAGTAAGACAACGAGTTGTTTTATTTATGTACTTATTTATTTTATTTAACAAAAATCTCAGTTACTTAGAGATTACTAGGCACTTGGACGAGTTGTAACAGGGTTGTCGCTCGCGTGGCGGCGCTAGAGATCCAGGTGAGAGCAGGATTGTGCATTCATCTCAGGAGCGACTGCGGCGCGAGACCGATGACGTCAGTGCACAACAGACCGCTTCACGAGGACATTCAACTGTTCATTTACACTTCCAACACACAAACACACGCAACGTGCTCACAAACCATTCATATCGACCTACATACAAGGAGCAGCTTGTTACTGTTCACAGATGAAGCTGATGCATCCAAGTTCACACAGTGGCTTTAATTGTATTAGGATGTATTAAACCATTCTAATGTCTGAATGTCATTGCATTAGATAATTAAGTGCTTTTTTTATTTTATTTAATTTTTTTAACTAGCATCTGGTCATAGAAGGTGTTCAGAATAATTACAGAAGTTACTCTTCACAACCTTTGACATGTTTTGGAAATATTTAACAACCACAAAGTATAGCCTTCTATAAGACCTTATGTAGCCCCGCCCCTTTTCAGCGCTGCACAACTTTCGGTCTGTATTTTCACAGCAATCTTGCGTATTTATGAATGAACGGCTCGTTTTAAAATCTTCCCGGTCTACTGACATCTGTTAGAAATCTGCTTAAAACATTACAATCCTCATGATAACTTTCGTTAACTCTACATTAAGTAAATCCACTTCAAAAGCTAATTACTCCTGGACAGCGATGCCATAGAAATATATAGAGCAACTACAAAAACGGAAGTTCAAAGACTATATTCTAAAGATGGCGGCGCCGCATAAGGTCTATACATTGGGAAACTTTAGAACATTAGCAGAGTAAATAGTCTTGTTTGTGGGCAGAGGTTTAAGTCTGTGCATGTCTGTTGTGTTAATTATGTGTATCTTCCCAATGGAATACTCAGTTTCCATAGATATTGATATGTGTGCTATAATGTGGGAAAAAAACACTCAATTTGTCAATAAGTAAAGCTTTAGATGTAAGCAAGCAGATACGGTTGTATAGTTTGTACAGTAGGCCTATATGTATCACAATTGTACTATTTTAAGTGTGTGTGTGTGTGTGTGTGTGTGTGTGTGTGTGTGTGTGTGTGTGTGTGTGTGTGTGTGTGTGTGTGTGTGATATCTGTGCATGCACCTGTTACAATGTGTTGTAAGATAGATCAAATACGAGAGATAGAGAAAGATAAAACACTTGTGTGTTTCCTGTAGCTCAAACAGTAGAGCGCTGGCGCCTGCAACGCTAAGGTCATGGGTTCAGTTCCCAGGGAAAGCATGATCTGATAATAATGTAAATGTGTACCTTGAAATGCAATGTAAGTCTGCCAAATGCAAATCAGAGTTGTTGTTTTAGCCTCTAACACTCCCTTGACTTCAGATTTTTCTGTATCAAAGGTGAAAATGTTTAGTCTTTTAACCATGTGGTTTATTTCTGTAAGTTAAGCTTTTCTTTCATTGAAAACATTCACAAAAAAATCTAACCCTTAATTCAAATCGAACAGTTGAAAAAAATAATAATTTTCTTCACTTTTTTAAAGATATGTAGGCTATTCCACAATTATTGGCACATATTCTAATAAGTATAAATCTGACTTCAGTGTATTCCCATTCATATGTTATGTTTTTAAGGAACAGGAACGCTTCATGACTTCCTGTTTGACTGGGCTCTAAATATGAAGTGACACACAAAAATGATAAAAGTACATCATGCAACTTATGTTTATACATTTCTTTAACTCATCAATATAATTTAAGCAATTTCAACGAGATTTAACAAAAAAAAAATTAAATCAGTTTAATATGAAGTTAAAATGAACTGAAATGCAACTGAACTTAAGTTTTTAAGTTGAAATTGGTGGATTTTTTTTAATAGTGAATGGGAAAGACCTGAGGATACAGTAATGATGTGTGACAAAAGGTTTCTGATCTGCACAAATCATGAAACAGCTATAGGATAATGGTTTAATTGTTGGAATTTTAATTTCCACAATCTGGGCAATAATTAATTCTTTAGACATAAATGATTATGCTGACATTTGCACTCGCTTACATTTTAAGAGAGAACATTATGTGAAAAGATTACTTTATTAGCGGCTATCTTGAACATGAACCATTTTTTATATCAATATTTATTTATTGATCCTTATTAATTTCATTTCAAATACAGTTTCTGAATGCTATTTACATATAAAAACACTTATGCTATTCATGATCAAGTATCGTATTTAAAGGAGCCATATGTAAGATTGTGGCCAAAATTGGTACTGCAATCGCTTTCAAATTACTGTAGAGCGGTGTATCCCCTCCCCCTCCCCCCTGACTCCAGGTTGCCAGATAGGCTGCAGGATCCAGCAGGAACGTTTGTAGCTGCAGCTGTGGTAACTAGAGCAGAGCTGGCAACCCGGATGCCGAAACACTACTGACTTCGTGATTGGTAGATAGCCGGAGGGTGGAGCTTCAGGCCAAAACACAACATGACAACATCAACATCAGTTGAGGGCTGCAACTTCACTTTTAAATGACAATATCCTGGCCGGACTACTGTTGTCAGTGATATAAGTATTTGAAATGAACATGATTTCTTAATGTCTAGTGACATATCAGGGCCATTTTATGATTAACTGAAATACATTTCTTACATACAGCTCCTTTAATGGAAACTTTTTTTTACCGTTAGTGAGGCAAAAGAATGAAGGATAAACTGAAATTCACGGCATTTCAACAGAACTTCTGCTCACGTATTTGAAGGCTGCTATTGGATCATCGAGGCTAAACGTCATATTATGCGACTACGCATTACTTTACGGAGAGCTTACGACCTACTAGCTGCGTTCTGCCTTACGAACAAATGGTGCAACGGAATACAAACTAGCTAGTAGTTACTAAGCCTCTAGTGTGGACTTTACATTCCAATTTAAGAAAGAACTTACGAACGACTGGTGCAACCCTAGCCAGATCTCACCTGTATAAACACACCTTGTCTGGGAATATTGCAAACAGCATCTCATGCACCTCCAGTCAGACCCAGATGTTACTGGAGCTTTCCGCGGGACGGGGTTTTATGGTCAAATGAGACCAAAATCAGAGGTGATTAGTAACGAAGTACATTTACTTCGTTACATTTACTTGAGTACTTTTATAGAAACATTGTACTTTTAAGAGTAGATTTGAATGTGGGTACTTTTTACTTTAACTCGAGTACATTTCTAATGAAAAAACTGTACTTTTACTTCGTTACATTGGGCGACGTTCCTGTCGTTACTTTATTTTAATGCAATATGTGTTGTTAAATGCGTAGTTTATTCCAAGCGCGCTGTATCTTTTTTTTCTGGACTTGAGCGATGCTCAATTCACAAATGAATCACTCTTTTGAGTCGATTCTGTTCAAAGACTTCATCAAACAAGTTCAGATCTGTCTAAGTCGGTTCGCGAATCAGTTTGAATGATTCAGTTCCTGATTCTGTTCAGTTCCTGCACGCGCTGAATCATCTGAAGCGATTTCAATTCACACTGGACTCGGAGTCGTAACAGAGATTTAAGCACATCAAGAGCGTTAGATGAAGTGGCAGTGGACCTACAGTACAGTCAAGTGAGAGCAAATCTTCAAATGCATCATATTTTTGCCAGCGATGAAGATATTTATTAGTTGAACATCTTCGTAAGCTGTCTGTGAATGAATGATTCCACAGGAGTCAGGACGATATATTCGATTTCATTTCACTCAGGTAATACATTTTACAACCAAACAGATTATTACGCCACGATACTAGAAAGTATGACATTACCCGTTTTTTGGACATATACATTAATTTACATTAAATAAAGCTACCATTGTTCACAGTTTATGAACACCCGCCATCCCGCGGTAGTGTGTGTGTGTATGTGTGTATTGCGCAGTGGCGTGCGAACTCGACTTGAAAACGAATGCCTTTGCCTGCCGTAGATAGTTAACCAGTTAAAACATGCTTGCAGAAATATACATTTGATTATATTTTGGAGAACAGTCAGAAGAACTTTTTTTTTTGTGTGTGTGTGTGTGTGTTCAGGTTCAGTAGCAGTCATGAGCGCGAGCACATGTGAAGAGTTCTTAACTCTTCTCTGTCAATACATGCCTTTGAATGCAACACTCTGCAGATTCACTTTATTTCGACATTGTCTAATAGTAATAATCCAAATGTAGTTGTATAAGTTACTATTATACAAACCAGAGGACAGGCAATGATTTTCGAGCTATACAGATGGCAGAAATATTGCTTACGTCTCTCTTCTGTTTTTGTTGCAAAGATAGCTGATAATAATAGTCATTTAAATAAACAAAATCTAAATAATATCATTTTATATATATGACGACTTAAGAGGCAAAAGCCTCTAAGTACCATCTGAAATTTTCTTCTAAAAGAGCATTTTTATCAAGCTTGTATGTTTATGTTCACACTTAAATGGCAATGAAAAGTAGCCTACCTATTAATTGTCATTAAAGTGAAATTACTGAATTTAAATATACGAGCTTGATAAAAATGATTGTTTTAGAAGAAAATTTCAGGCTTTTGCATCAAGTCTTCATATATATATATATATATATAGGCCTATATGATCCGAAGTAACTAGTTACTCGCTACTTGAGTAGTTTTTTCATTGGATACTTTTTTACTCTTACTCAAGTAACTATTAAGATTATTACTTTTACTTTTACTTTGAGTAAATATTTCTATAAGTACTTGTACTTTTACTTGAGTACAGTTTTTGGATACTCTACCCACCTCTGACCAAAATAAAGAATAAAGCTTTGTGGAAGAACATCAGAGGTGGGTTTGGCATAGAGAGAAGGATAGCCATGTAGAAAAGAGGATCTGTAATGCTGTGAGGCAAATTCTCTTGTTAGGATTCACAGTATCATAAACTCCATCAAGTACGATGTTAAATCAACACCGACTGACCCGGTCAGGACGCTTAAACTGGGCGGTGGTTGAATCTTCCAGCATGACAATGATGAGATTTTTTTTCTTTCAACTATTTGACTTTAATTAAAGGTTTGATTTTAGTTACTGAAATAACATTATTTATTTATAATGTGGAATAACTGTATTTATATGCCACCACTTGCATGTGCAATATCAATATTTATATGCTGCTGTCAAACTCTTTTTAGTGCTATATTTTAACGCACGTTGTAGCATTTTTTATTATATTTTTATGAGCCGGTGGAACGGGATTTCGTTCATATGTGCACTCTAAACGTACAGTTGAATGACAATAAAAAGCTATTGATCTATTGCGCATATTTTGGATAAAAGACTAAGAGGAGAAATTGCAACCAAAAAAATTACAGTCAGTTTTTTTTTTTTTTTTACTACACTCATATTTACCAAGGGTACCAATATTTGTGGAGCCCACTATATATATATATATATGACACATACATTGTTTTGTTTCCTTTCCCACAATGCATTGCAAAATGACAGAGTACTCTGCCGCCGGCAGCTAAAGGGTTAGTTCACCCAAAAATGAAAATTCTGTCATTAATTACGCCGTAAGACTTTCGTTCATCTTCGGAACACAAATTAATATATTTTTGATTAAATCTGTCTCACTCCTTCATAGGCTGCTAGGTAATCAATATCTGCTAGCCCAGAAAAGTTAGTAAAGACATTGTTAAAATAGTCCAAGTACCTACAAGTTTATCAAGCGATGAGAATACTTTTTATTCAACTCTTCATTTTCTTCTGTGTTTCTCAGAGTGAGTTGACGTAGTGTAACAGCGCAGCGATTCTGGGTGGTACGTCAGAACGGAGGCTCACTATTGGCCAGCATCACACGCATCACACACATGACCAGCGTCAGCCAATAGTGAGCCTACGTTCTGACGTACAACCCAGAAGCGCTGCGCTGTTACACTACGACAACAGCGACATGGAAGAGAAGAGATGGTTGAATAAAGTCTTTTTTTTTTTTTTCACTGTAGTCACTTGGACTATTTTAAACATTGTCTTCACTAACTTTCTGGGCCGGCAAGTTTCAATAACATAGAAGCCTATGGAGGAGTGAGACAGCTCTCAGATTTAATCAAAAATATCTTAATTTGTGTTCCGAAGATGAACGAAAGTCTTACAGGGAACAACATGAGGGTGAGAAATTACTGACAGAATTTTCATTTTTGGGTGAACTATCCCTTTAATGTATTTCCCATCCAACTAAAAGAGCGGAGAAAGGGGGACTCCTTCCCTAGCCTGGAAAGCGTTGCCATGGTAACATCTGCAGGGGCGGGGATTCCCTACGGTAAGTCAGTTGGCAGACTGTGTGTATATGTATGTGTATATGTGCAGTGGGTGTGTGTTTATGAGATCTCACAAAAATACACCAGAAATAAAAAAATAAAAAAATGAATGCAAGGCATTGTTCAATCGGACAACTAAATCTACAGACAAGCTATCAGATATAATCTCCGTATTTAAATAAGTTAGTCTCATGTATAAACACCAGGAGCAGAATTCCATATGAAAACAAACTGCTAAAATATGCATTAAAAGCATATTCTTAGAAAAATACATATTAAAATGCAAATAATATATGATAGATCTTATACAGGCGGTTTCTGCAGGAAATGTGCAACACATACGACATGAAAGACCAATAAAGCAGCAGGAGGTTTTATGCAAATCAAAAACATAGACTTTACACATGAAAATACTCACACTTCTACAACGCCTTACGTCTTAAGAAATGCACTCATTTGTATTTAGTAATTCATTAACATATGTTTGTGGTTGGTCATTTTTGAATGTTAGTGAAAGAAGTCTCTTCTGCTCACCAAGGCTGCATTTATTTGATAAAAAATACAGTAAAAACAGTGTAAATTATTATTATAATTTGTAACAAATTGTAACTTGAATATAAGTTCAAATGTAATTTATTCCTGTGATCAAAGCTGAATTTTCAACATCATTACTCCAGTCTTCAGAGTCACATGATCCTTCAGAAATCATTATAATATGATGATTTTCCGCTCAAGAAACATTTCTGATTATTATAAGTGTTGAAAAGAGTTGTGCTGCTTCATATTATTGTGGAAACCGTGAGATATTTATTCAGGATACTTCCATGAAAATAAAGTTCAAAAGAACAGCATTTATTTTCTGTAACATTAAAAATGTCTTTACTGTAAAAAAACAATGATCAGTTTAATGCATCCTTTCTGAATAAAAGTATAAAAAAATCTTACTCACCCTATACTTTTGAATGATAGTGTAGGCTAAATAGTTTTCCAACTTTTATGTTATTAGATTCATAAAGCAGAAAGTCTCATTACGGATAGGAGGCATGAGCATCAATAACCTTGCAAAGTTGTCACAACTTTCAACACAAATTACTTATTTCTGGGTCAAGGTTTTGCTGGTTAAGCGTGACCCCATTATCCTCTTCTGATAGATATCATAACCACAACACACTGTAAAAAGTGATAACCTGCAAATGTTAACATAAAGTGCTATTTCTACCTTTACCCATAAACATTGTTTTGTTGGAATAAAATAATATAGGTTGGTTCAGTTATGTTAAATAATATTAAAAAAAAAAATTTCAGCAGATGTCTCAAATTTGACATTAGTTTTTTTTAAAGCATAACATATGACATAAATTGCTAATATTTCATTTGACTATCATATTTTTCTTATTTCTCTGTCTACTACTTTTTAATTTGCACAGTAGCCTAACATGGTAATCTAAAAAATCTTTAAAAAAATAAATAAATTCAAAATAAACTTAACATCAACTTTGGTTACACCAGAGAAAGTCATTTTTAAGTAATTTTTTACTCATTACACCATGTTGTAATGAACACATGCCTTGTTTTCTGATGTATTCAGACAGCACACATGCACCGAAAGTACAATTGTATATAGACAGTAGCACTGTCTGAAGTGCTGTCTGAAGTGGTCAATACAACTGTTACAACACCACAAAACATTTGATCCAATACAGATAATAATATTATATGCTTATATAATAATATAATATAAACTGTAATAATAATACTTCAAAAGTGCAGTATGTAATATAATTACAAAAAAACGGCTACGTAAATCTCGGACTCAGTGTGCAAGGACCCATGATACGCTGTGTTTTCCGCCATGTCCAGTGTCGCTTCATGTTGAAATATGGTAATGTGACTGACTATGTATGAGGTTCTTCAGACAAAACAACTCTGTTGTGCCTGTGAATTAACTGAAATCTAAATGCAATTGAGTTTTATCGTGGAGAAACCTCTTGGGGTTGCGTGTGTAACCCGGAGAAGGGAATGAGACAGTTGCTGACGCTATGAAACCCGATGTCTGAGGCTCGTGTAACTCCACGCCAATATCATTGGCCAACGCAGTGCGATGACGTCACGCGGAGTGCCGGAGCGTATAAATAGGGCGCCTTTAAACACGTCATCAAATTCAATTCGTCTGAAGGTCTGAAGGAACATAGTAATGCAATTGAGCCCCAGCTCTACGCCACCACCATATCTGCAGTGGATCGGGCGACTGTACGGGCCGCCTGTTTGGTGCAGCGGAGGTCCAGATCTGTATGTGCACAATTGGGCGACTGCCTCGGGAGACTGACTCGTGCCCTTGTCCAGGTCTTTAAGTAGGTCGGCCTGGTATGGCCTTGGTGTACAGGGCACCACCAGCCTGACCAGACCTGACGCCGCATATGATTTGTCAACCAGCCTCAATGTTATCTGGCACAAATGGCAGAACTGGAGCCTTCAAAGACGAAGATGTCCACCGGGGAGAGATAGCTAGCCAAAATCCCTTCAACCCGAGGCATTCGTCCATAACCTCGCTCACACATCCACTCGATATTCAACAAAGTCAAAGGGACTATGCAAGCAGAGTACAGGTGTGTTTCCACGAACCTGCAACCTTGGTGTATGGAAGGCTCAGTGGAGCTGGAGACTTATGACCCGGCAGATATCTCTTATTTAATTGACCACGGGTGTCTTCGTGCTTCGGGCCGGACCATTCCATACTGAGTCGGGTCGTGGCGCGAGTCATAAGCTCCAATAACTCATCATATGTGGGGCTTTTATAAGAGGGGGTTTCAGACATGGCTGTGCTTTCTGAAACTGACTCTACTTCTAGTTCCTCTAAACCAGAAGCGAGCAAACTCCTCTCATCTAACCCGAAAGAAGCCACTAAGATAAGAACGGCTTCCAGGTTAGCGAGAGCTGCGGAGAAGCGAGGGAGAATCCTTCAAGCTCCTCAGCTATAGCTTCATCTGAGATCCCCACAATCACAGTCATGATGTCTCTGCAGATGCAGGACCGGAACCGTGAGTTCTCAGAGGCTTCACAAACGTTTAATGAACTAAGTCATGACAAAACACAAGACTTCACAGACTCAATTCTTTGTTACACAGCAAACACACAAGCGGCTTCCTGAAGACAAAGAAGCTGTTGAAGTGTTTGCAGTCGCCCTATTTGTATGTTTGGGCGCTCATCACAATGCGTTGTCCAATGATATTGGCGTGAAGTAACGAGTGCCTCAGACACAGGGTTCTGCAAGGACGCGTCCCCATCAGTAACTGATGTGTCCCTCAGAAAGGAACCATGTAAATGTTCTTTTCCAGATGTCACCCTGAGAAGTAACTGTTTTCCAAGGAGATCTGTAGTTCATATGAATATCTAAACCAATATAATATATGAATACTTTCATTCTCTCAGACAATTCTCTCAATTCTGTTTGTAAGAACTTTCTTCACACCCCACTGAATGACCAGCACACAACCAACAAACTCTGTTCCAAAAACCTAGCCAGCATTTTAGATGCAGACACACACACACTTCATCATATGCAGGGCCATAACCACAGTAGACAACCCCCAATAAACAGATGTGGCCAAATTGCACCAAATATTTGATATGTTTAATATGATGATATACCACTCTCAGTGTTTTTAGGATTCAACATTTTTTATGCTCAGCAGTCCAATAACACTCATCAATGTCAAAATTATTGCGATAGCCAATCAAATCGAAGAAGGCAGGCTTTACTGTTCACAGAAGCCAAGCATGAATTCCAGTGCGACACTTAAATTACAGTGAAAGACTGCAAGGTAAGAATTACAATAGAAATGTTAAATGACTGTCTTTAATATCTAGTGATGCCAACAGTTCGACTTTTTGGTCACATTTTGCAGTTTTGGATTAAAATCAGCCTATATCATTTACGTGACTCAGTAATTAGTAATTGAATGTGACGAGACAAGAAACATTAACAGAGCCATTTTCTGCATTTTAGGCATAACAAATATGTGAATGTCTGCATATTTTAAAATAATAATATCTGAATATAGTTCAAATGCATTATTTTGCAGTAAAATACTAGTTATTTTACTAAATTTTTTTCTTTTTCTTTATTCCCTTTAAATAATATAATTTTTTCAAGTGAATTAAAAAAAAGATTTGCATCCCAACAGAAGGTAAGAAGGTAATTCCAGAATGCATTGTGATAAGTAAAATGGTAGAAGATTCACGAGAACTGTTGATTATAAATATACTTATACTTCATTTAATACTGAGTAGTATTGCTAAAGTAATGCAACATAATTAAAAGACCAAATATTTGTGTGCACTGTTCTGTATTACGTGATGTTTTTCCCAAACTCTGCAAACTCCGCCCCACTGATGATTCTGAAGATTTCATTGGTCATGTCATGGCCGACATAATGCTAAAACAAATATTAACCCTAACCCACCCTACACCCTGACCTTAACCAATGAAATTAGCTGGGTAGCATTTGGGCTTAAAGGTGCTCTAAGCGATGTCACGCATTTTTTAGGCCAAAACGTTTTTTGTCACATACAGCAAACATCTCCTCACTATCCGCTAGCTGACTGTCCCCTGAACACACTGTAAAAAAACGCGGTCTCTGTAGACAACCCAGGCTCCACAAACGGCAACAAAAACAAACTGGCCCAGCCTGGACCACGAAACATAACAAACTGTGTTCCAGCCAATAACCGACAAGAATGATTTGGGGGGGGTTAGTGCGCGTGCACATGAAGGGGGATGTGGGGGGTGGAGGAGAGAGAAGCAAGAAGAGGGAAGTTAGCTAGAGGAGAGATGTCCTAGACAACGACTAACGTTAAAAATGTATATTCTTGAGAATTTTGATATGGCCGACGCACGACCAAAGAGACGACGTTCCGATCAACAAATAACAAAGAAGAGGGAAAAGGAGAAGGAACGCGCAAAGTCACGAATTTACATCGGAAAAGCGTTCAAAAGGTGGTGAGAACTCCGCCGGAGAAGGGCTTCCAATCCGACATTCAGGTGGCTCTGTTTTTGCTGGACAGGTGTGTAAATCCAGTTTGGTTTTTCGAAATGGTTCATGACTGTTTCAGGAAGCACGGAAGGGAGGGAGAGGGGACGGGATGAGGAGGAGGGAGGGTCGAGCTAGCCTCCGTTTTGTTTGACAATACTTCGAACGTCAACAAGAAGTGATGTCACCCAACATCACTTACAGCACCTTTAACTGGGCAAGGACTTGTGTATTGCATTGTTAGCTTAGCAACATGCTAATTGTGAATCATGTCTCTTGTGTACTTCCCATTAGTAGTGCTATTTTGTGTTAGTGCTCCAAATCCGTCACTTACTGTGTGATGTTCAGTTTTAGTTAACTGGAAGAGAAAGACTAGCCTGGTAAACCGTCACCATACTAGTTCAAATGGCTATTCTGGATTCTACCAGCTAAGCCTGCGTAAACCAGCCTGAAAAAGCATGGAAAATCACAGCACATGAGATACTTTAACACAAGCTGGAGGCTGAATGTACAATTTAAGGGTAGGCATCTGACCTTTAACCTTCAGTTCTTTGCCTGTCCTCTGTATTGCCGACGCACTTTCTCTCCCTCTCTCTCTCTCTCTCTGTTTTTACAGCATTGTGCAGTAATGAGGAGGCCAATGAATATTATATGCCCACATTAGCGATGCAATTTTTTCTGAAAAAATGGCCAGGGGGTAGAAGGCTTTACAGCTTGATGGATATCAAGTCAACATGCCAAACGGACGCTTTTGCCCCTCAGCTCTTCAGCTGCCATACTCACTCATTTCTGTCTATTCAGCAAACTGTGTTGACATTAGAACATTTCCAAATCAGTGTATTTATATTAACAGACGTATGGTTTCTTACCACACATTCACACACACACACACACACACACACACACACACACACACACACACACACACACACACACACACAAACACACACACACACACAAACACACACACAAAAAGACACAAAACACACACCCAGTTCACTTCCAGTCATACATGAGAGGGAGAAATAGACAGACGCAGACTTTTAGGCTGTCTAGAACACACACACACACACACACACACACACACACACACACATTCAAAAACACAAAATGATGTCCAGTAATCTTTGGTCAAAATCTCTGCGAGCCAAAGGCTTCAAAGAGCAACATATTGCATGAACAAACAAACTGCTAATGTATGCAATGCTGTCCATCCTAGACTCGTTCTGCTTTCATTTTTCTAGCTTCATTTGTCTCACATATAAGCACACATGCATCCACACATACACACGTGTGTATAAGCACACATGTATCCACACATACACACGTGTATGCAGCCATGCTCCTTCTGTGTCAACAGGCGCACTCACACATGCATCACACCATAAATCAAGTGCCAGTTAGTCAGACAGACACGCACATACACACACACACACACACACACACTCTAGATCCACGCAGTGAATATCTAAACAACACGCAACAGCAGCCCTGCACCATAAAGACAGAGAGCAAGACGTTTGGAAGGAAAAATGTACGTACCACACATGAGCAGAGCAGAGGAAGCTTAGCACGAGCCCTCATCAGCCACAAACAACCGACCAAAATACCCGCAATGAGGGGAAAAGAGGGATGAAAAGTGAGGGAAAGATATGTGCCTGGACAAGTGGGTAAGAGAGAGAGAGAGAAACAGAGGGAGAGAGAGTTGGTGTAGGTCTAGGAACACAAAGAAACCTGGCAGACTGTTCCACCTCTGAGTCACTGAACAGGTTTGTGACAGAGAGAAAAGGAGAGAGGGTGGGAGAGATGAGAGGAGGGATATGAGAGACGATCTCACCAACGCTTTCTGGAAGATTTCCCCATCATAAATGTGTTTTACACACGCTTACAAATAACACTTCTTCAGTGGTTCTTCATAGCACATAGTTCAGCAGAAAAGTCTCTAGAAGGTTCCTGAGTTGGCTAAATATGCCTCCTTGGAGATTAAAAAAGTTTACAATTATTAAAATGTTACATTAAAAGTTACATTTATTCATATTGGTTAATAGTTTCTTTAAAGACCCCATGAAATAAAATCATTGGATTTTTGTGATGTTTAGTTTATTAGCTAGCGAGGTCATCTTTTCATTTATTTAAAGTGCATTTTTATGTTGGTCTGATGGTTTTGTTTAGTTTGTCTTAAAGCAAATAACACTCCCCATTGAAAGAATTAAAATAAACCATTGTTGTGTTGATGTGCAGAACACATGCACATTTTATATGTTAGTGCAAACACAAATATGATGCATATTTTAAAAAGACATCACAATAAACATTAGGGTATTTCAAAATTGTCTTTATTTTAAGTACGTTAACTAAATGAAACTTAGTATAACAAAATATTTGTAGTTTTATCTTAAGAAAATTCTTCTTTCATATTATAGCTATATTAACTTTTGTTTATAGTGAAATTAATTTGTAAAAAGCCACAAAAAAAAAATATATATATACATGAAGTAACTTTTTTGGCTTATGTCTAAAGAAAATATATTGATTAAGTATATGGTATTTATAATAAATAATCCCTTTACTTTGTAAGAATGTTGTTATCTTTGCCCTGTCTACTTCTTATCTTTGTAAATTAATACGTTTTGACTTGAGTCCTTTATTACTATTATTATTAGACATTTCACTTTTCCACTCATACAGTATTCATTCTGTCTTTATATTGCACACATGCTGATCTGTGTTATGTTGTCTTCTGTGTGTATGTACAGTATATTGTGCTATATTGCTGGTTTGATTGTTCTGTTTAGATGTACTTTTAGATGTAGGCTTTGTAAAGTTTTAACAGTGTTGTTGTTTATGTTGTAATTGTTACTGGTAACTTGACAGGCTGGTCACATGACAACATGTCAGAGCTCATAAGGGGCCAATCCAAATCCATGTGGAATAAAACCTTTTTTATGTGATTCATGTGAATTTTACTGTACATACTATTTCTCCAAAGTGCTATTTATTTATTTGTGTGTAAAGCACTGCTAATTAGTGCACGGTAACTGTAGTTTAAAGTCCAATTCTCACTATAAAAGTTGCTTAATGGCATGCATATTACTATGATTTTGGCTGTTTATTAGTACTAATGTTATTATTCTTTTTCTGCATGACCTTATTCTACATCCCTTAATCCTACCTAAACTTAACAACTACCTTACTAACTATTAATGAGCAGTAATTAGGAGTTTATTAAGGCAAACGTCATTCTCAGCAGTGAGAATTGGAGCCTAAACTACAGTGTGACCGAGACTGCACATATAGGCCTAATGCAAACATTGCAACAGCTTTTCATGTGAACGAAAACTATCCCTAAAATACTGTTGGAAATGTCTTAATCTGTAGAAATCAAAGAACACTAGTAACTTTGAACTAACAGCTCTGTAGAAGATACCGTGTCACACCAATGGCTGACCTTTTCATCTGAACATGTCCAATTATACAGTTCTGGAAAGAGATGCTGCTATTCACCATAGTTTCCTCCTCTATTTCCTAAAAAAACGTATATGTTAAAATAGCTAATATGTTCCTGGCAGCTTGTAAGACTGATATTACATGAAACGGCGAGACACTGCTACACGGTCAGTGGAAAGTGACAAGGATATGTAAGACAAAAATGTTTTACATATGAATGATTTACATGAGCATGAATACATACAAACTATTTTCATATTTAATTAAGCAAATCATTTCAACATGTTTCAATTGATGTAGTTTTTGAGCTATGTACTTTCTGAACAATTGATGGAAACAAAACCGACTTCTTTCTGCATACGTGTGTGTGTGTGTGTGTGTGTGTGTGTGTGTGTGTTTGTGCTGGTCTAATGATGCTGAGTGGCTTGTCGATGGGGGTGATAACTAATGAGCACTTCTGTAAACTAAGTCAAGCACATAAACAGTATTAAACACTCACAGAAGGAACAGCAAACAATCAAAACAAACTGAAAACAAACAAACATTGTGCCAAGCCTATAGCCCTGTGGCTTATGATTCTGCCTTCAGCCAAACTGAAGAGACAACAGACCCCAATACAGCTAAATAAAATATGTATACAGTACGTAATCAAGAAAGGGATGGGATGGGATGGAACAGGACAGGATACAGACAGAACATGACAGGACAGGATCGGATTGCATAGTATTGAACAGGTAGGATGGGATTGGATGGGATGGGATGGGATGGGACGGGACAGGACAGGATAGGATAGGAAAGGATATGATAGGTGACAGGGCAGGACAGGATACATACAAAAAAACACATCATACTGAACAAAACATGACATGGCTGGATAGAACAGGACAGGATAGGATAAGTTTGGTTTGGATGGGACGGGACAGGACAGGACAGGACAGGACAGGACAGGACAGAATTTAATAAATTCCATGCATAAGAAACTGGGCAGAACACAATACATACCATACTGGACAGGACAGGACATGGTTGGATAGGATAGGACAGGAGACAGGACAGGAAGCAGAACAGGACATGATAGGATAGGATAGGATAGGATAGGACAAGATAAGGGACAGGACAGGTCAGGATACAATATACCATACTGAACAGGACATGACATGGTTGGATAGGATGGGATTGGATAGGGAGCAGGACAAGACAGGACATCATGGGCCAGGATATGATATGATAGTATAGTATAATATAAAATAGGATGGTACAGGATAGGACAGGACAGGGCAGGACAGGATAGGATAGGATAGGATAGGATAGGATAGGATAGGATAGGATAGGATAGGATAGGACGAGACAGAATAAGAGACATGACAAATACACATAGGCCTACTATACTGGACAGGACAGGACATGGTTGGATAGGACAGGATAGGATACTGACATAGGATAGGTAGGATGAGAATAGTAAGGATAGGATGGGATAGGAAAGGAAAGGAAGTGACAGGATAAAAGAAAAGACAGAGTACAATACATATCATAGTGAACACTACAGTATATGATGACAGGACATGATTGGACAGGATAGGGTAGGATATAAGAGACTGTTGCTGTACATGAGCATAACCTTGTTTTAGATGTTTCTCCGAAAACGTCTTAGAAGAACACAGATCTCATCAATTAATGTCCTGACACACAGTAGAGTATGGTCCTATACAACGAAATTGGATAGCATAGTCCTGATACTTTGATCTTGGAAGAATTTGATGATAAGTTGTTGAGATCATATTGAGATCTCTGACTTCTGAATCTGAGCAGTTTGTGACACACTTGAGAAACTGTGAGATTAATGGGGTATTTTTCTAAAGAGAAAAAGAATGAGAAAGAATTAGACTTCAACAAAAGTCTCCATTTAAACTCACCGCTGTCTGACAGCTGAGAAACAAATCAGATTCCTCATTCTCACCTCTCAGTTGTAAAGGCTCTTTTGTAAAAGCACATATGTGCCATTTCCTGTAACTCATGACTTATGCATATGTCATACTTACGAGTATCTACGTATGAGTACGCCCACTTACAGACACTTTTGGTTATCTACGATTAGGTCATCTCCTGCCTCTCATTGTGTTTAATATGATGAATTCTCCTCTCTCTCTACCTGTTCAATTGATCTCTGTACATCTCCATCATGTTCTTTCTCCATGCTTGCTCACGCGTACATAAATATGATCATATGAATACACTCATACATTCTTTTTTTTTTGCTCATTTCTATCTTTCTCATTCCTTCTCCCCCTCTCTCTATTCTCTACATGATACCCTGCCATGTTGTCATGGCAACAATCAGGACCCGAGGGCTCGGTTGCTAGGCAACTCACATCACCCATAAGAGGAACATGAAGATAAAAAGTCAGAAACAAACAAACCACATAAATCAAAGGTTAATTCTCTCATTATTTGTACGTACGTGTGTGTGTGTGTGTGTGTGTGTGTGTGTGTGTGTGTGTGTGTGTGTGTGTGTGTGTGTGTGTGTGTATGTGTGTATGCACTCTAGTACTTCAGTAATTGTGTGTGTGTGTGTGTGTGCACTCTAGTACTTCAGTAATTGTGTAATTGATTTAAATAGACACATGTTGTATTCAGATCATCAGTCACACACACTGTTCCCTTAAACACAACACAAGATCCTTCATATCACAGTGAGAACTGCAGCAGATTTTATGATGGTGCATAATGTGCCGAAGCTGCATGTCACTTCCCTTTGCTATCAAACTCAAACACCTGGGTTTCCCAGAAGCTGTTTTGGGTGGGAAATCTCTTACCAAAGACTGTCAATGATGAGCTGTTATGAGGCACAATGTGTGTGTGTGTGTGTGTTGCAGGTGGTGCTGCTGATCGTGGGAAGCAGTTGCTGATGTTACAGTTCCGTCCCGGGCCACTGAGTGGCAGTGCGTGACTCAGCAATACAACAGCATCCTCAGAAACACACCGCACACGCTACTGATCTCTTAATTATGGACTCGGAAGGTGTGTGTGAGAGAGTCTGTGTGTGTGTGTGAGAGAGTCTGTGTGTGTGTGTGTGTGTGTGTGTGTGTGTGTGTGTGTGTGTGTGTGTGTGTGTGTGTGTGTGTGTGTGTGTGTGTGTGTGTGTGTGAGTGAGTGAGTGAGTGTGCGTGCGTGCGTGCGTGCGTGCGTGCGTGTGTGTATGAGTATGAGTGTGTGTGTGTGTGTGTGTGTGTGTGTGTGTGTGTGTGTGTGTGTGTGTGTGTGTGTGTGTGTGTGTGTGTGTGTGTGTGTGTGTGTGTGAGTGAGTGAGTGAGTGAGTGAGTGAGTGCGTGCGTGCGTGCGTGTGTGTGTGTGTTGTTAATTGGTGAGCATTACACTATTCAGTATGTCAGATCCCAAGCTGCATGGGAAGTGCTTGAAATCTATTCTGGTACGGACACCACAGTCTGGAGAAGGAAATTATGGTTGGAACCCAAATATTTGGAACTAGAACATTATGGCTAGAATTTTTTTGTTTTGTAAATTTTTTTTGTTGAAAATCCCAGTAGTGCAAAGTCACCAAAATTGATGCTAGGGTTTTCTGGGTGGTTGCCAGGGCGTTGCTATGTAGTCGCAAAGATCTCCTGAGTGGTTTTTAGTCTGTTGCTATGCAAATGTTGGATGTGGAGGTGGTCGCTAGGTGATTGCTTAATGGACCAGATCAAAAGAGCCTCAATGATATTGTGGTCCCTAGATGCATCTCAGGTCTCTCCTCCATTTTAAGTGTATGCTATTTTTCAACATTTTATCATCAGTGAGTCATCAGTCGCTATAATTCTCTGTGCTGTTGCTTAGAAAGGTAAAAACACATCTCCCCTTAACAACACATTAAGATATTAGGTATCAGTTATAACCACAGTTTAAGACATTGACACAAGGCACGTTTATTCAAATCAAAGTGATGGCATAAGGATTAAAATAACGACATAAAAGTCCATTTTAAAATCACTTAAGAATATTTAAATTATTTTTTATTTTTTTTATTTTTATTGAAAAGAAATGAAAGGTTAATGTAAAATTTAACAAAAATAAAAGGACATTAAAGGGTCTACCCAAAATTAAAATTATAATTTACTCAACCTGGACACATTTCTTTACTTCTGCTGAACACAAAACATCAAGAATGTTGATAACAGTTTTGGTTCCTATTGACTTCAACTTATTTTTATTTATTTTTTGTCCATACGATGGAAGTCAAAGAGAAGCAAAGCGCTTTAGTTACCAACATTCTTCAAAATACCATTATTTGTGTTCCACAAAAGAAAGAAATGAATACAGGTTTGGATTTGGACCGACACGAGTGAATGATGCCAGGATATCCAGTTTTGGGTGAACTATATCCCTTTAATTGAAATAAATATTGCAGTGCTGTTTGTAAGGTAAATTGCATTATATGCTTAATCGGATAATGCACAGATAAATATGTTTTCAGTGTCTCATCATGTCTGGAGTGAACACAGGGCATTTTAAGCTGACTCGATCCTAAGTTTATAGAGTTATAATCAATCAGTAGGCATGTCGACAATATATTTAGGTCTTAGGTCACTGATTGATCTATAAACAAGCAACTGCACTTTAAAATCCCTTCCAAATGTGACTGGAAGCCAGTGTAAAGACCTGTCTATGAGCTTCACCTATCTTATGGTCTCTTTGGGAAAACCAGGGAAGAGCCAGACTACTGATAATTACTGGTACTGGTAAGTTTTCTAGATGTTGTTTATATATCAGGTGAAATAACTGATGATTGGTAGGTTGATATATTATTGCTATTGAACTGATTAAAGCCCATGTGTCCACCAAAACCAGCTGAAAACGCCAGCGCTCTTCTGGAAATGGCGAATATCCACTGAACTGTTACTAGTCACTGATTTCACAAATAGTTTCCTTAGTGAAAAAAAGTATACTTTATTGTATTTGAAATATATCCCCTTTTTCAATAGTACATTGCAAATATACTAACAAAAATTTTACTATCTTTAAATATATTAAAAGTATATTAGCATCATGCTTTTACCTATTTTCACAATACAACTTTTAACACACTTTAAAATAATTGTACTTTGGTATATTTTCTAAAAATATATATACTTGAAGTGAAAATTCAGTTTATTTTTTAAAAGTGAATTTATTTGCACTTTATTAAAAATATATTTTAGGTATATTTTAACTGTGCTGGAAAAGATCATTGTAACAATGCATTGAAAGTTTACTTTCAAAATACATTATAGTATACAATAGTATTTTGTACAAAGTATAGCTAAGTTTTATTTGTCTAATAATGTACATTTGTTGTTGAAGACAAAGTATGCAATTTGTAGTATTTGGAATAAGCCAAAGGCATTAATGAGCCTAAACTTTTTACTCAAATATATCACACCACGATAGCCTCAAGTGTGCCGACGTGCTTCAGGAGACCCGAGTTCAAGTCCCGGCTCGTGGACCTTTCCTGATCCCGCCCCTCCTCTCTCTCTCTCTCTCTCTCTCTCTCTCTCTCTCACACACACACACACACACACACACACACTTCAGCTACTGTCCTATCCTAATAAAAGGTAATAATGCCCAAAATGTAATTTTTAAATAAAAAAAAAATATAAATATACTGATGGTATATTGCTTGTATGTTTCGAAGACACTCGTAATGAATTTGTAATGTACTTGTAACACAAATAAAGTACACTTTAATATCACTAATCAAGCATTTAAATAATTAGTCCCTACACAGGCATTTATTTAAAGAGGCTATATGCAACTTTTCCCCCAAAATAAACGTAACAATAGCCTTTTTATTTGACCATTTATGACTCAAACATCTCCTGATGAGCATACTGACACCTTGTCCGCTCACAGTGGGTGCACCTATAAGCCTGTATCCTATTTTTCCTATTTTCTGTCGGGTCGGATTTTCCTGCGCTGTCTGCGGATGTGACGTCAAGCGCGTTCATGTTAAACGTTTCAGATCACTCTGCCACCACCGCTAGTCAGCAAACAAACTTAGTTTCTCAAACAATATATGTATTTGACTGTTCTTACCTCTGTAAACATAATGTTGACTTCTTTGCAGCGGATGACTTGTGAAGTGTGCACGTACGAGAGCGAGCAGAAAGGAAGAGCAGTTCCGTTTTTTGGCCACAGGTGTCAGTCGCGAGTTTAAATTTCAGAAAATCGCATGTAGCCTCTTTAAAGTATACTAAGTATACTTGAAGTTGGTCCAACTAAATACACTAAAGTTATGCTTTACTACAATTCAATTACAACTAAAATATACTTAGTACAAAATTAGTTGTTTCAAAACAGCACACTTCAAGCTAACTAATCATTAACACACTTGAAGTATACTGATAATTAGCCTATAATTAGGCTGAAAGTATACTCAGCATTTATTTTTTTCACCAGGGTTGTTTCTGAATATAAAAATGTCGACACAATGTAACGTACTTGCTTTGGCACTAGTTTTGGATGAAGAGATGAGATTTTTGTTGTCGTTTGTTATCGTTGTACAAGCAGAATGTGGTGGTTGGGTGGTGTGGTATTTGTCCCGCCCCTCCTTCACTATGATTGGACGAAAGGGTAAAAAGTGACAGTGATTTGCGCTGCGTTTTACCCAAAGATGAACATTCTTCAACTTTTATGGTAAACAATGCTTTGCTGGACACAAGGCCAAAGAATCCTTACTTGATTTTTAGGTTACACTTTATTTTGATGGTCTATTTAGACATAACTTTTCAACGACATGTCAACTAACTCTCATTAGATGATTACTAGACTGTTAGATGAGGGTTCGGGTAAGTAGAATAAGTTGACATGTAGTTGTAAAGTTACTTGTAGTCAGTAGAATGTCTAAAGTGGACCATCGACCATCTTTATTGTCAAATGTGTCTGTTGTTTCTTTGTTTAATGCCAGGTGCAGACTAAACAACAATGGGCGTTGGGACACAATAAATCGATCATTTCATCTTGTATACTGTGTTATATGGTGCAGTAATGTAAAAAAAATAAACATATTTACAAGCCGAACGCTCATGAATGCCACCACAAAGTCGTAAATACTCCGATCTTTACGAGTTGGGGGCGTGTCAGTATGAAACGTGGCAGAATACCACAGTATTTATAGGTATGTAGCAGTGACATTGTCAGGCTTTTTTATTTATATCAAAATAAGTCAATTCCCTGCACAAAATATAATAGCATTGTAATATAACAACATAATAATGGTCAAGTTTACAGTGGCTTCAAAAAATACACCAGATGTCCATTTTTTGTTCTTCATTTTCTAGAAGTAAATATAAAAACCTTGCTGTATTTTAATTAATTCTTGCTCCGACTAAACTGACTTGAATGCACCTGACGTCGTTAACACGACTTCTCAACTCGTAAATACAAACTTCCCAGGAGGACTTGGGAATGCACCAATAGTGGACAACTGACGCTGCATCTGCAACCCTTCAAGACGTCACGACAGAAAGACTAGCATGTTTCATTTTGTATCGGTCTTCCAGCAGCCATTTCACCCTGTAGCCCAAGACTGGTTGCCCACTGAAGCTAAGCAGGGCTGAGCCTGGTTAGTACCTGGATGGGAGACCTCCTGAGAAAACCAGGTTGCTGCTTGAAGAGATGTTAGTGAGGCCAGTAGGGGGCGCTCACCCTGTGGTCTGTGTGGGTCCTTACATCCCAGTATAGTGACGGGGACACTATAGTGTCAAAAGAGCACCGTCCTTCGGATGAGACGTAAAACCGAGGTCCTGACTCTCTGTGGTCATTAAAAATCCCATTGCACTTCTCGTAAAAGAGTAGGGGTGTAACCCCGGTGTCCTGGCCACATTCCACCCATTGGCCCTTGCCAATCATGGCCTCCTAATAATCCCCATCCACTGAATTGGCTCTATCACTCTCTCTCCTCTCCACCTGTAGCTGGTGTGTGGTGAGCGCACTGGCGCCGTTGTACTGTGGCTGCCGTCGCATCATCCAAGTGGATGCTGCACACTGGTGGTGGTTGAGGAGAGGTTCCCTGATATGATTGTGAAGCACTTTGGGTGTACAGTAGTACATATGAAAGCGCTAGCCTATATAAATGCCTCATTCATTCATTCATTCATTCACGGCGGGTTCCGTCACATCTGTGAAGTTGACCAAAAAAGGTCAATGTTGGCAAACAACAGCCTCGCCTCAGAACTCCGGTGAGTACTGGAATTAACATTAAGCTAACACACCGCTTTGCTAGTTTGTTTACGCTCTTGTTTCCGGAAGTCCGTCGCAAGTTCCGTCTTCTCTATGACATCACGCATGTCGTTAAAGACGGCAAGCGATGATTCGGTAGGGAAGCAACATGTAGCCTGACATGTTTCTTGTCCACGACACGACAAGATTTTGCATATTCTGACACGGATAAAACTACTGTGTAGTCTGAATCCGGCATAACTGAAAAAAATTATATTACAGTATATCCAACTATTAATTTCGTAAATACACTGGCAAAGGAAGTGTGTAGGTATCATCTGCATATCTAATGTCTGGTGCTTACTTTTTCCCTCTATTTTTGTCTGCTTCAGACAGTCATGCCATTATTGGAATTTGTTTTTCTATTCCAGTCTATAATGTAAGGGATACTGTACATCCAGCCGGTTGTTATCGCAGAATAAACCCCAACAGGGTCGCGGAGGGGTCTTTCATCCGCCTGAAGCGGTTTATTCTGCGATAACAACTGTCTGGATGCACATTATCCCGCTTTTTACACGACTACTTGCCACATAGCTAAATAATTTGACATGAAATATTGATCCGAGTCGAAATATATTATTAGCTCTTTTGTTAGAGAGCAGTTGCTAGCGCGGCAAGTTCAAACCAGACGGACATTTAAGGGATACGGTCCAGTCGTACTACTTATCACACGGCATTTCACCACATAAATAATTATGGGGATAAGAGATAGGCCTATTGATTTGAGATTAAACTGTTTTAAAATCATACCTGTTTATTATTTTATAATCCATTACAGTGTACAAAACAATCGTCTCAAAATGGCAGCCGCTGCTTCTGCAACATGACATCATGACTTTGCGTAAACATACACGCCACTTTCAAGTCAAAAGTGGCGTGTTATCTATACGCATTTTGAGCTATCCGCGTGTATGTTCACGCCGAAACGAACCGTCATCTTCCGCGTGTATGTCTACGCCGTTAAATGTCCGAGCGAAACGGAGCGAAATGTACGTGAAATAATCATGTTGGTCCCCTTTGGAAAACGTGTAGATGTCACAGTTTAACAGCCTCAGACGTGAATCTTACACGTACCATTATCCCCGGACGTTTGCTAATCCTACCCCTAAATCTAATCATAACCATTTCTTAAAACTATAGGCTACAATAAAGAAAAACAACAGACAGACATAATCACAATCATTTATTTAATGAGAAAATGTCAAAATCGGTACCAAAAGTTGTTCACGTGACGATGTGTCGCAGTCCTCTCTGGCAGTGGTTTTGTGTGAGGTAACAGACAGAGCAGAATTTAAGTTATTAATTCAAATCCATGAAAACGTTAATCCGTCTTCGGTTCGGTTCGCTCCCTCTGCGCGGCAGTGCGCGCTTCATTTCAAATGTGAATGTGCATGACGCAATCTGTGACGAAGCAGGCGAGAGCCAATGAGCGTTTGATATTACTGCCGTAACCATAGTAACCTGTCGCTTCTTGAGGGCGCAATTTTTGAATTTGAATTCATAACAAGCGCGGGGTTTGACGTTTACGGTCAAGATGACGATTACTGGATAAAGGGCTGAGTTTGGATCTTTTTCTTGCAAATAACATATGGATTCTGAAGGTTTGGATTACATCAAGCTAATAAAATTGGTGTATTTTGTGAATCGATGTTGTGTTGTAAGGTTAGTATAAATAAATTATTATTAATTGTCTGTCTGTTGTTTTTCTTTATAATTGTTGCCTAGGTAGTTTTAAGAAATGGTTATGGTTAGGTTTAGGGGTAGGATTCGTAGCTCAAACTATCTTTTAATGCCATATTGTTAATAAAAATGCCATTTTCCTACATATCTGTCCATTACGTTTTATCATTTTAATATTGTCCATAAAATGGGTATGTTTAGGTGTGGGAGTAGAGTTAAGGGATCTTACATTTATAATCTATACAATGGTATAGGAAATTGTACAGATATCTTCAAGATATGGCAAACGTGTATGGGCGTTAAACTGTGACATCTACACGTTTTCCAAAGGGGACCAACGTGATTATTTCACGTCTTGTCGTGATACCGGGGAATCGATATTTTTTTTCCTAGGATGGTAGGAGAAGATTAACCCCAGTGACGGGCAGGGGGGTAATCGAGCTCTCGATTTCCGTACCACCCCCGGCGGCCGCCATTGGCTAACAAGCCTTCACCTGCTGTTAGCATCCCATTGACTCCCATTCATTTTGGCGTCACTTTGACAGCGAATAACTTTACATCTGAGGCGTTTAAAGACTCCATTTGTCCATTATTTATTTCTAAAGAAACACGACAATGTATAAAATGCTCCATTACCTTGTATCTTACGTTATGGCCACGTAGAAGCAGTTTTTGTAAAAACAGGCTAACGATTGCGTCATAACCACGCGACTCTCTGGAAATTACCGTATAGACAGGAGGAGAAGCTCGCAGTCAATCGGGGGGACGTGGAGGCATAAAGTCCGATAAAGTCAAGGGAGAAGCCCATAGAGAGTCATAAAGTTGCTCCTGCTCCTAGCTCATGGACAGCACCTACTCACGCTCTCAGTCTCTGCAAGTTTCGGAAGGGAATGATTCAGATTTCTCTTGGCACAGCTCCTAGAAGACTTACAACTGTCAGACAGGCTGCTCACGTCACATCCACGTCATCAAGCTCAGTTTGAGTCTGCGCAGTTCGCTCGGCAATCAGGAAATGAGTGCTTCTAATTTGCTTCACTTTTCTCCGTTGAAACCTATGGGGTCGCTGTGTCCAGTTTATATACTGTCTATGGTGACGGGTAGGTTTAGGGACTTTTAGGGAGTTGGGGTAGGTCATATCTATACAGTAATGTAACGTTAAGTCAACGGCGTTGATAAACACGCTGAAAAGCGATTATGCGTGTTGATAGCACGCCAAAAATGGAAATCGAATTGGCGTGTCATACATACGCCATTTCATGAGATCAGTCTGGCTTTTGTATGAAACAAGAGAGTCATTCGATAACGAATGACGTAATTAAATAACTGATTTGAGTTTTAATATTGCATTAGCTCACCAAATGCAAAACCCGTTCCTAGCAAGTTACCCGGATGAGACTGTGCTATCAGATTTTACTGGTTGTTATAGGGGGATGACATACCACTGGATGGTACGATTGACCAATCAGAATCAATTATTCCAAGGAGCCATGTAATAATATGGCATAAACTGTTTAAGATTACTCCGCCACTGTTTCTTCTCATGTTTTACAGTCAGTTGTATCAAAAACAGTCAGAGTGTTGTTGATGATGATGTTACTGTAATAATATTTGAGAATAAAACACCTCTAATAACTGCCATGTGAGAAGACAACCGGGAAAATCTACCTTAACTTTTCGCTCTCCGTAATACAGTTTTAGTCTTCCTTTCTGGAAAGTCCAGACGGGCCACCTGGTGTGACAGTGGCAGCTTGCGATGTTAAAAAGTGAGCCCTGTCCTGTCTCACCTTGCCCAGACAGAACTTACACAGAAGCCTGTTGAGATGAGAACGTGTCCTGCCAAATCATGACCTTTCTCCCACTTCATTTTGCGCATAGACTTTGCCCTAAGCCAACCAATTCAGTTTACACTCTTCATTCACTCAACTATATAGTAAGTCTTGTTTAAAGTTCTTTAAAGCATGAAGAATAAACTATTAACTACATATCAATAGATTTTTGTAGCAATGACAATAGATAGATAGATAGATAGATAGATAGATAGATAGACTTCTATACGCTGATTTCACGCAGCCGTTATTTTGAAATCGAAAGCGAGGCTCCGGTGGGAAGAAAACCGGAAGTGTCGCCTTTAATCACAGGAGAGTCGTGAATGCGATGGCGTATTGTTGTGTTTAATGATGTTGTGTCAATTCTAAAAATGTACATACATTTCTTTCATACTTTAGACTATACAGTGAAATTCATTTATAAAGAAAATATTTTTTTTATATATAATTCAGAATGTAAAAAAAGAAGCAGGAATGAACTATATATATATCCTATATTGGATATTAACATCCAATAGTGTAAATCGCGGCAGCAGCTTCAGGTTGGTAATCCAAGGCATTGTTGTTTATCTTTACTTCCGGGGTTCTTCCCACCGGAGCCTCACTTTCGATTTCAAAATGGCGGCTGCGTGAAATCAGCGTATAGAGATCACAACTCTGAACAGACATCTAAACAAAATAACATGTAATTTACTAGAGGTTCTGACAAAATGTTAATTGCTGTAATTAATCTGAATGAATTACATTTAAAAAATCGGGTTGAGTGAATGATTCAATGACTCACTCATAAAGACTTCACTTGTTTTATCACTGGAAGATTCAGCATTTTTGAACCAATCTCTTGAATGAATGATTCAATGACAAATACATTTTTTAACAGTCACTTGTCGCCACCTACTGGTGTAATGGTGTCATTGATACAATCTTTATTTGAAACATCAAGTTACTTTCGAAAGGTGATTTACTTTATTGTGATCACTACCACTGACATCAGTGTTTATATCTGAACTATAAACTTATTATAACTATAAACTATTATTGTGAGATAGAAATAATGATACTGTGTGGTTGAAAATGTTTGTGAAGCTGTTGCATACCAATAGGTTACATGACAAGAGCTCTTTTTGGGTCAGAATTCAGATCTGAATGTTCGCTGTGATACTTGTCAAAGGTTTAATACTCATGAGAATTGTTGTCATTTAGGAATGAGATCGCATGGGTGTTTGAATTGAGATCACAATAGATAGATGGATAGATGGATAGATAGATAGATAGATAGATAGATAGATAGATAGATAGATAGATAGATAGATAGATAGATAGATAGATAGATAGATAGATAGATAGATAGATAGATAGATAGATAGATGTATTTCCATGCTCATCACTTCTCATTTTAGAGTTCAACATCATCCATGATGAAATAACAGGGCTAACACATTCCTCTACATTTTTCCGTTTTTAATTTGGATTTGCAACCACATGAGGATGCGTAAATGATGACAAAATCTGGGTGAGCGACTCCTTTAATGAGCTTTTTACGTGTGATCAATTTTGCAGCAGAGGACGTGAGAAAGACTGATCATGCGTCTAAAGTGTGCGTGTGTGGTGTTTGAATATGGAGGATGCACCTCTGCAGTGGATGTGTGTGCTGAAGGTTGATGTATGCGTGTAGGAGACTCACTGAGAAGAAAGAAAGGATGGGCACATGAGAACTGAGGGAATTAAATGAAAGAGAGATGTGCAGTTAGATGAGTGGGAAACGCTAGCTCATCATTACAAGTTCATATTTACTGAGAACTGCTAATGAAATGAAGCTATGTGTGTGTCAGGTAACCATGTGAATGAATACTTTATGCATTGAGGACAGCACATCTGCCTTATGCATCACTGCCCAATGCACTAAAGTATATGAATTTGTTCACACAACATGTATGTGTGCAAGTGCAGGTCACTGGATGTGACCCGTAGTTTAGCTTCGCATAAGCTTTTATTTGGCCATATTAATGAGCACACATGAACTGCACCACAGTGTTTTAATTACCAGTGGGAAACTGGGGATTTTCTTTTAAGTCCTCACTTCCCGAACTGGGAGCGTGTGTGCATTAATAAAATCATGATGGGAGCTAATTGGTATCAATCATAATTAAGTCATAATTGTGAGTATTTTACTTTGTACACATCTTGTGCACTTCTGTGGAAGAACAGAGCTACAGCTTGCAAGAAAATATAACTTATTTAGCTAGTGACATTTCTGCAAAATGATATTGCATTGCATTGCATGTTATACTGCATTGTTTTGTGTACGTATCGCAGTGGAACAAGTGCAATGCTGTACCAGGTGAGCTATCGAACAAGTTTACTGTCTGAAAAGCCACACATATGGATCTGGTTATGCAATGTTATGAACACCAAAATGTATTAGTTTACAAAATATGCACTATGGTAAAAGCATTTGAGGTCATAACATCGTATTGTGCAAGAAACTGCACACAAATTGATCTAATTTATTATTCAATAAACTGCCCCTGTAATCATAATTTGTGAACTGGAACAAAAGTTGTTGGTGTTTTACTGCCACTTGAGTTCAATTCAGCTGAAAACTGCAGTGTAATTGTATAGATACGTTTTTGAAGTTAAGCAAAAATGTAGGCAATGAGCCCATAATGCATGGATTATAAGGCTCCACAACAACATTACATTTCCCATTGGTCTCTGTGGCAGCACAACAATGGATGGAAGCTATGAGCTAGCACAGCTCTTCACTTTGTTCCTGTTTTTGCTAGCTAGCAATTATGTGGAAAAGAGGAAAAGAAATATGAAATTTCAGAATGTATCCAATGTTTTCAGATCAAAATCACTTGAGATCACATCGACTATAAAGCTTTCCAGAATACTCTACTCATTAGCCAGTTTACCTCCTGTCATTCTCTGGAGCAGCATGATAATGATAAAAATACACACACACACACACACACACACACACACACACACATATATATATATATATATATACATACAGTACAGGTCAAAAGTTTGGAAACATAAAATATTTTTTTATATTTTTGAAAGAAGTCTCTAATGCTTATCAAGGCTGCGTTTATTTGATCAAAAATACAGAAAAAAAAAACAGTAATATTGTGAAATATTATTACAACTTAAAATAATAGTTTTCTATTTGAATATACTTAAAAAAAATAATTAAATCCTGTGATGCAAAGCTGAATTTTCAGGATCATTACTCCAGTCTTCAGTGTCACATGTGACATCCAGTCTATCACATGATCCTTTAGAAATCATTCTAATATTCTGATTTATTATGAGTGTTGGAAACAGTTCTGCTGCCTAATATATTTGATGAATAAAAGGTTAAAAAAGAACTGCATTTATTCAAAATAAAAAAATATTTTCTAATAATATAAATCTTCTTTACTATCACTTTTTATCAATTTAACAAATCCTTGCTGAATAAAAGTATTGATTTATTTCAAAAAAAAGAAAGAAAAAAATTACAGACCCCAAATGACTGACCAGTAGTGTATATTGTTATTACAAAAGATTTATATTTTTTAAAAATTAGCTTTTTATTTTATTTTATTTTTTTACTTTTTATTCATCAAAGTATCCTAAAAAAGTATCACAGGTTATGAAAAAATATTAAGCAGCAGAACTGTTTCCAACTTTGATAATGAATCTTCATATTAGAATGATTTCTAAAGGATCATGTGATAGACTGGAGTAATGATCCTGAAAATTCAGCTTTGCATCACAGAAATAACTGCTAATTTCAAGTATAATAAATTGAAAACCAATTATTTTAAATTGTAATAATATATCACAATATTTTAAAAAAAAAATCTGTATTTTTGATCAAATAAATGCAGGCTTGACGAGCAGAAGGAACTTCTTTCAAAAACATTAAAAATAGTAATGTTTCCAAACTTTTGACCTGTACTGTACATATATACACATATACATATACATATATATATAAAGCATCATTACACTCCTAAAGCACATCCTTGACTCTTCATCTGCATGTAGAGTCCATTCTCCCCCAATCCAAATAACTTATATAATACTGTAATTACAAATTCCAAACATGAAAGAACTTCTCAGGAAGACTTGAAGGCAGCATTTCTGTCTGAGCACTTCAGAGTTGGTAGTGTGTCACTCTACTAGAAAGGTCAGTTTAGACAGTTTAGCATGAATGTTGCTGCTGGATTATGGATTCACCAGCAAAACTTGGTAAAGATGAATGTCGGATGCACTGTGAAGAGTAATTTTGATGAAGAACAGTAATATAGTTTGCTAATATACTATACTATTACTTCTAGTACTATTACAACTATTAAATTATTGTCTGGTAAAACTACATTTCCCATCGTTCTCTGGGGTAGATAAGGCAATAGTTACACATCTAATGTGCGCCCTTTGCTTCATTTAGTTGCAGCGCTAAAAGGAGCTTGTTTGCCAGTAAGTTACATGAAAGAAATATGAAATTGCCGACCAAGTCCGCTATTTCTGATCAAAATCAATTGAACTCACATCCTGGTGTAATTACAACTTCCAAACTTGTAAGTAGAAACGTCCCAGGAGATTTTGAGTGCAGAATTAGAGCTTTGAACACAGCCAGTGGTATCTATTATGCAAAATTATTCATTTGTTTCTATTTTTTCAAAAATGTAAAGAAAATGCCTATAGTTTTCTGTAAATGTTACGTATAGGGTGAGAAAATAGCTCAGAAAAAACAATTATGGCTTTATGTACTGTGTGTGTGTGTGTGTGTGTGTGTGTGTGTGTGTGTGTGTGTGTGTGTGTGTGTGTGTGTGTGTGTGTGTGTGTGTGTGTGTGTGTGTGTGTGTGTGTGTGTGTGTGTGTGTGTGTGTGTGTGTGTGGACATCAAATGATAAAAAATACATTTGTGGGAGATTAGGGATGGCTCAACCTGGACACACACAGGGCCACAACTGGCAGCATAAATCTCTGATTTTGCCAGATAGAGGTAGAGAGAAGACGAGAGAGAGACCGGTGTCCTTGAGAGGAGATCAAATATGACCTCTCCACTTTATCTGCTGACATCAGAGACATTATAAGAGTGTTGCATTCACACACACACATACACACACACACTAAACACATGCACAACATGCTAACAGCCTGTTTCTCACATCTGAAAACATCTTGCACAAAAGAAAGCTTTACCATCACACATGCAAACTAACACTCACACACAATATGACTCACAACCATATCGAGTGTCCCGAAACATGAGCTAATATTCGATTGTTTTACAAATACACTATTATAAAATACAATATTATAAATATTATAAATACACAGCGCGAGCCCATTGTGAATCAACACGCTGCTGCCTACAGACTTGGCCATGTTGCGTAAAACACACACACACACACACACACACACACACACACACACACACACACACGCCAACACACGTTCACCCACACGCTATCCTACTTAAACAAGTCCTGACACATACACACATGTGGAAAAAAAAAGCTCTGACACACTATTTCATGACACACTTGTCATCTTAAACTGAGCTGAGAGCTGTGGAGGCATGGATGAATAATTAACCCAGGCAATTCGATTTTGTGCGATGGTGTGTGTGTGTTGTGTGTGATGAAAAGGCTAAGATTTGCAGCAGTTCCTAAGTGACTTTAGCCGTTAGATGTCACGCCCCAGTGCCCATCCCGGCTTTGTTTGGAATAGCATACTAACATACTACTCTGATTCTTTGGCAAGTATGTACTGTGCACAGCCTGCAGAATATCCAGACAAGCTTCTACATTTGCCAAAATGTGCAATATACAACATTATCCCATAATGCAATGCGCTCGACATGACTTTCCATTTCAAGTGTGATAAATGAACCACACACACTTACAGTCACAATTTTACAGTAATAGCTCATTTTGGCTCATTATTACATTGGACTACAAAACATTTTTATGCAGACATTTTTACGCAAATTTGAATTAAAAATAGAAAATTGTACTTGTCCCAGACTGTACTTGTCCCAAATCCACAAGCAGTGACAGAAATTTACTTTTCAATTAAGTGTTTACATTAATTACATTGATTTCCATGGGAATTAATTTTTTTAAATATTATAGGGGCAAATTTTCAAAAATCTTTCAAATGTATATGTCCCCTTTGTTGGAATGTTGGAAAAAATGTAATTAGACTTTAAAATATGAAGCTAAAGCTGCCAGTAGGTGGTGGCAATTCAGTGTCTTAATGAGTGAGTCATTGATTCATTCATTCAACTGATTCATTCAAAACAGCTGATTCATTCAGGAATGAAGCAAATGACTCGCTTCATCCAAAATCACATACTTCCTTACTATATAGTAGACTAGGGATGTCACGGACGGACCGATATTTCAGTAGTCAGTACCAATACCATACCTGTCAACACTCCTGTTTTTCCCGGGAGTCTCCCGTATTTCACACCCATCGTCACATGCAACACAGTTGTCATCGTTTCCACACTACGGCTCAAAATTGTTCACACTTGTTTACAAAATATCAGCCAGTTCAGAGTGCAGAAGTGGCACAGGTGCACTGAATGTTGAGACCAGCGATGGATGGAAACAATCTGAGTGGGAGACGAGGAGGATGCTGGAAGAACTGGAAGAGAGGGCAACTCTCTGAGAAAACAAAGGAAAATAGGGGTGAAGAAATGCAATTAAACAAATGCAGCGAGAGGCTCAGGGCGATTTGTAATGAGATCGGTCCATTATGCATCATGTGTTTCTTGAGTCAGGTACATCTTTTACTCTTTATCTCTGAGCATTTGATGTTTTTATATTGATTATCTTTGAACTGATTATGAAATTGGCATTATACATTTACCCGACATAATAAATTGTTGCATTTGATTTTATTCTGAATTACTCTGAAATTATTTTCTCTAGTAGATTAAGTGAAGTCTTATGTTTCCGCAAATCTGAGAACAGGGTTAAGTACACACTAGATCCCAGTTTAGATGGAGCGTGAGGCACATCTGGTGTGTTTGTGATCGTGAGATCCGCGTAAACGGCCGGCACGAGACTCTCTGAGCGGCATAGCTTCCTAATGAACGGGTAAAATATAAAGTAAAGAGTTTAATAGAACAATCAAACGTATTGCTATAATTGGCCAATAACCAATTGGCAATCTAACCTAAATTCAAGCTTAAATGGAATTAAATGACTTTGCCAAGTGGAAAGACAGTAACACGCAGAGACCTTCACCCGCTCTATTGGACCGATTTAGGCGGCCCTACAAGGATGATGAAGAGCAAGGTGTGGAGAATGTAGTCAAGGCTCAGAGGGTTTTTCCACTTTGCCTGGTAAGAGATATCATTGCCTGTGATGTGGACTAAGTCCTCAAGCCTGGACCCAACATGAAGACATGATGCAGAGGCAGAATCAATCTCTCACTGACCTTGATTTTGCAGTTGTACAACTTTTATGAGTGTTCTGTACCATGCTTTTCATTTAGACTTTTGGGCTTTTTTATTAACCTTTTGGGCTTTTGCAGTTTGGCTACTGCATTTCTACAGAATGCAAATGCTGAATTTACAGGAATTCCATACTAGAGGCCTACAATATTCAGTACAATACATCTGCAGCACATATACAATATATTACTAAGTTGCTATTAGTAATTATTTATCATCACATTTGTAAAATGTCACTACCGATTTGGTACCAAAGTACTTTAAAAAAACCCTGTAGTAGATGAAAAACAGCATGTGACAAATTAAGTATGTCTGAATTCACAGTCCTCATAAAAGAGTAGGCAAAATAATAGTACCTTGATGACCTACTACTTCCGGTGAGGTTCTGAAGTGTGCATACGTTGGACACTTTACTATCGCATGAGGCCACGGGAATGGCAGTGAAGCGACGCAATTAGGTCACATGACAATGACAACATTGCGAATGTAGTACGTCCAGATTACATTCACACTACACACATTCATACTATATCGAATTTTTTTTTGTAGTGGTCGCAAAGTAAATACATATTCAGATTTCAAACACAGCCTCTGTTTTGATAAAAGAGTCATTGAATCATTGACTCACCCGTTTCATTCAAAAACGCTGAATCGTTGCTTACACACTAAAAGTGGTACTTGAGGCTCGCTCAGTGAAACATTCAATCATGTACCAAATCTTGAGAACAAGTCTGCAAAACTGCAAGCACATTATACGCTTTACACTCAAACTCTCATGTTTGACTCATTTACAGATTACCACTACACCCAACAATCATGTACACATCGTTTATTTAGAAATCAAAAAAGAATCTATTTTTAACTCCTTGCATTTCTATTTATAGTGTAAATATACCCAATTCGATCACTTAGAAATCAAAACTCAATGTTTCGAAACAAATACATTTTCACCCTAACATTTCTGTTTATTTTTATATATATACTGAATATGCAAGTCGTCACCTCTATTTCTATAGCGTTTTGTACCATACAGATTGTTTCGCAGCAGCTTAACAATAGTATCATCAAATTCTCTCAAGTCAGTTCAGTGTTGATTTAGTTCAGTTCAATAACTGTAAATTAATCTATAGTGCATATATACTGTATACAGTGTATTTATGCACATACGTTCATGTACATGTGAGTGCTATGACAAACTACTGTGAGCTCCACTGTAAACTGAACAAGCAAAAGACACAAGAGAGTAGGTTTTTTTTTTTTTTTTTTTTTTTTTCACAATCCCTGTGTGGTTTGAGGTGTATGTGGTTATAATAATTTACAGTTTTTCCAGATTGCTTACAATTTCTGAAACTATGGCTCAATTTCTTGAAACTCCACACACAAAACCACAAAACACGCACACAACATGCAAAACATCAGGCATCTCTTACAAAAGCAAACACATCATTCAGAACTATTTTAACTCTTCCAAAAATGGTGTTTTTGCGTTGTAACTCTACACACAAACATGATTAGACACATGCACGCCAAACTACACACGGATGTGAAAAATGTAAAACACTACTATGTTTGTGTCTTTTGCTTGTTCAGTGGAGTGTACCGGAGTTTGTCACACGTACATGTATGTGCATAAATGCACTGTATATACAGTATGTATGCACAATTGATGAATGTTACAGTTATTGAACTGAACTGAACACTGAAGTGACTTGAGCTGAATATTGACACCACTGGCTTGTTGGCCAAGCTGCTTCTCATGCGATTTTCCATTTGTTACTATTTTGAAGCTGCTGTGAAACAATCTATATTGTAGCTTGTATGTACATTCAATATATATATATATATAAATATAAATGCAGTATATCCACACACACACACACACACACACACACTGAATATGCATACAAGCCAAGTCAGAAAGTCAACTTTATTTCTAAAGCGGTGTGTGTGTGTGTGTGTGTGTGTGTGTGTGTGTGTGTGTGTGTGTGTGTGTGTGTGTGTGTGTGTGTGTGTGTGTGTGTGTGTGTGTGTGTATATAGTATATACATACAGTATATACACATAAATATATATACTGTAAATACATACATACATGTAAATATATATACATATATATATTTACACTACAAACGGACATTTAAGGGGGTAAAAATAATTTCTTTCTCAAAACTGAGCATTGATTTCTATGTGATACATTTTTTGTAAAAGTGTTTTCACACATGATCATTGGGTGTAGGTCATCGGTAAACGAGTGTGGCATGTAGAGAACTGTGTTTAGAGTGTAAAGCGTATAATGTGCTTGCAGTTTTGCAGACTTGGTCTGAAGATTACGTACATGAGTGAATGGTTTCACTGAGCGAGCCTCAAATTCCACTTTTAGTGTGTAAGCAATTTGAAAAAACTGTAATGGTTTGTGTGTTGAGTTTTTAGAGAAGGTCAAATAGTTTTGAATGAAGTGTTTGCTTTTGCAAGAGATGAGTGACGTTGCATGTTTTGTGGTTTTGTATGCAGAGTTTCGAGAAATGGTGACATAGTTTCAGAAATTTGTGTATAAGCAATTTTTAAAAACTGTAATTTAATCTTTGACCTAAAAAGGAGGTCAAATGAGTATCTAGCTCAAGGCTGTGCCAGTATTTCAAAACCAGACTGTCCGACCTAAAACCAGACAGATAGCCACTCGATGTTAGAGCTGCACAGTTCTGGATAAAGTGAGAATCATGATCTTGATTCTCCCACGATTCTAACTAAACAAAATAACATGTAATTTACTAGAGGTTCTGACAAAATGTCACAGTTTTTTCCAATTGCTAACACACTAAAATGACATGCACAGCACAATTATTTAAACTGACTAGTCTAAACACATTTTCTGCTTTACACACATTTTGCAATTCAAAATGGCACTTTTTAAAGGCACTGAACACGGTTCTCTGCATAAGACACAACAATCTGACATAAAGTCACATGTTTACCATTTCAAAACACTGCCATTCAAAATGACACTCCATGATCTGATTGGCCGATACATGTGTCACCTGACCAAACACCTCAACGCTTCATTGTTAACACTTCAATCTTTTTGTGAGCATATTTTTGTTCAGTCCAATGTAGATATATCTGCTGTGCATATGTTGCACTGACTTGTTTGGTGAAAAATAAAAATATTTCAACAGCATGTGTGTATCTGCAAATATTCCTGTGCATGTGAACAATCTGAAGAATTTTCTACAATTTGAACTATTTTAGTATTATGGCAAAGCATGTTAAAGATGAGAGTGCTTTTCATTCTGCCCAACACACGACAAAAATCTGCTAATATGAATGAAGTGTGCGCCATTTCGTGCAAAAGTCTGATTTTGATAATTTATGTAGTTTTGGTTGCAGTGCTTCATTTTGCAGGATATATTATATTTTGCAGTTTGGGTGTGTGGTTTTGTGAATTGTGTGAAGTATTTTTGATAAAACCAGCCTGAAGCTAGAATTGCTGCAGTCTATATAAAAATATTTAGTTAATTTTAATTCGATTTTTTTTTATTGGTTTGAATGAATAATTAAATCTCATAAAGACTTCACTTGCTTCATTATGAATCAATGGTTTTCAATAAATCTCTTGAATGAATGACTGAATTACAAATATATTTTTTAACAGTCAGTGTCGATGTAATCAATACAATCTTTATTTGAAGTGTCAGGTTACTTTCAAAAGGTGACATTAGTTTTTATATCCGAACTATAAACTTTTATCCCAGTACTTCTGTGATCATTTCATTATTGTAACACAGAAATAATGATACTGTGTGGTTGAAAAGCTGTTTTATACCTATACAATCGTGATTGTTCGTGCTACGATTAATCGTGCTACCCAAGTGAAAAAAACATATACCAACATATATGACATATCGCTTGAGACTTACTGATATAATTATAATTAAACTTTATTTAGAATACTTCTTTATTGCACAATGCACACATTTCTTAATATTAAGCCTTAGAATGTGTTTAATGTCATTATTAGTAAGAATAGTATGATTTCTGTATAATATCAGTCTTTAAAAGCAATATATATAAAGTGTACCTAAAGTATACTTGCAATAGTTCC
Source organism: Leuciscus leuciscus (assembly GCF_965113295.1). Classification (NCBI taxonomy): domain Eukaryota; kingdom Metazoa; phylum Chordata; class Actinopteri; order Cypriniformes; family Leuciscidae; genus Leuciscus; species Leuciscus leuciscus. The sequence goes on along the minus strand of NC_138729.1, from coordinate 5,037,630 downwards.
ACTTTAGCACAATCAAATATACTTCAGTATATCTTTAGTTGACCTTCAGCACTATTTCTGGATAACTAAAGTGCATTGTTGTTCAAATTTAGCATTTAAGTATACCAATTAGTACACTAAAAGTGCAATTGCAAGGTATTTATATTAAGTACATAAATACAAACATTTAGTTGTAGTATTCTTAGCATAAAATAAACGTATTTCAAATACATTTTAGTATATTTATTTTTCACTAAGGTTCCCTAGGAGACAACTATTGTTTGAAACAATTATCACTGCATAATGCCTACTGTCTCACATACTATTTTAAACAGTAGTATGAAGTGTACAGTGTATTCTGTGCAGTAAGCTTAAATTCTGTACATGGCCACACACACACACACACACACACTCACTCACACTTGGAGGTGGTAGCTAAATATACAATGCTATGCTACCTAAAAATTAATTTAGCTTTAGTATGTACCCATAGTTCTCACTTTAGCAAACTAACAGCCATGTTTAAGTGCAGGCTAGCTTACTAAAACCCTCGCTCGGCTCAAAGGGAAGCGGTCTAGTGTGTGAACGACGCTGGACATGGCACAGATCAGCACAGCTGCTGACATTCACCAACTTACATCTCTTGTGCATGCATTATTCATCTAAACACACTATAATGAGCGAGAAAGGAAAGGGGAGAGAGAACATACAAAGAGGGCAGAGAGAGAAGCAAGAATATGAATAAAACAATTTTAAAAAACAGGAAATGTAAAGACGCAGACTGTATTTCGAAGCGTAGTGAGTTGCCAAGGCATGTTCCTAACACAGAGGCTTTTCTAAAATATTTTTTGTGTGTGCAGTGCGCAATGTGTACATTTTAAGGCAGCATACCTTGTATAAAGAGAAAAGCAATCCCAGAATGCACTGCAACAAGCTCAATGAAAGAAAAAATCCACCCAAGATGGTGGACAAAGTGAGAGAAGATGCTGTATATGTAGAAGATGCTGTATATGTAGAAGATGCTGTCTATGTAGAAGATGCTGATGCTGTCTATGTAGAAGATGCTGTCTATGTAGAAGATGCTGTCTGTAGAAGATGCTGTATATGTAGAAGATGCTGTATATGTAGAAGATGCTGTATATGTAGAAGATGCTGATGCTGTATATGTAGAAGATGCTGTCTATGTAGAAGATGCTGTCTATGTAGAAGATGCTGTCTGTAGAAGATGCTGTATATGTAGAAGATGCTGTATATGTAGAAGATGCTGTATATGTAGAAGATGCTGATGCTGTATATGTAGAAGATGCTGTCTATGTAGAAGATGCTGTCTATGTAGAAGATGCTGATGCTGTATATGTAGAAGATGCTGTATATGTAGAAGATGCTGTATATGTAGAAGATGCTGATGCTGTATATGTAGAAGATGCTGTCTATGTAGAAGATGCTGTCTGTAGAAGATGCTGTCTATGTAGAAGATGCTGATGCTGTATATGTAGAAGATGCTGTATATGTAGAAGATGCTGTATATGTAGAAGATGCTGATGCTGTATATGTAGAAGATGCTGTCTATGTAGAAGATGCTGTCTATGTAGAAGATGCTGTCTGTAGAAGATGCTGTATATGTAGAAGATGCTGTCTGTAGAAGATGCTGTCTGTAGAAGATGCTGTATATGTAGAAGATGCTGTCTGTAGAAGATGCTGTCTATGTAGAAGATGCTGTCTGTAGAAGATGCTGTATATGTAGAAGATGCTGTATATGTAGAAGATGCTGTATATGTAGAAGATGCTGTCTATGTAGAAGATGCTGTCTATGTAGAAGATGCTGTCTGTAGAAGATGCTGTCTATGTAGAAGATGCTGTCTATGTAGAAGATGCTGTCTGTAGAAGATGCTGTATATGTAGAAGATGCTGTCTGTAGAAGATGCTGTCTATGTAGAAGATGCTGTCTATGTAGAAGATGCTGTCTGTAGAAGATGCTGTATATGTAGAAGATGCTGTCTGTAGAAGATGCTGTATATGTAGAAGATGCTGTATATGTAGAAGATGCTGTCTATGTAGAAGATGCTGTCTATGTAGAAGATGCTGTCTGTAGAAGATGCTGTCTATGTAGAAGATGCTGTCTATGTAGAAGATGCTGTCTGTAGAAGATGCTGTCTATGTAGAAGATGCTGTCTGTAGAAGATGCTGTCTGTAGAAGATGCTGTCTGTAGAAGATGCTGTATATGTAGAAGATGCTGTCTATGTAGAAGATGCTGTATATGTAGAAGATGCTGTCTATGTAGAAGATGCTGTATATGTAGAAGATGCTGTCTGTAGAAGATGCTGTATATGTAGAAGATGCTGTATATGTAGAAGATGCTGTCTATGTAGAAGATGCTGTCTATGTAGAAGATGCTGTCTGTAGAAGATGCTGTATATGTAGAAGATGCTGTATATGTAGAAGATGCTGTATATGTAGAAGATGCTGATGCTGTATATGTAGAAGATGCTGTCTATGTAGAAGATGCTGTCTATGTAGAAGATGCTGATGCTGTATATGTAGAAGATGCTGTATATGTAGAAGATGCTGTATATGTAGAAGATGCTGTATATGTAGAAGATGCTGTCTATGTAGAAGATGCTGTCTATGTAGAAGATGCTGTCTGTAGAAGATGCTGTATATGTAGAAGATGCTGTATATGTAGAAGATGCTGTCTATGTAGAAGATGCTGATGCTGTATATGTAGAAGATGCTGTCTATGTAGAAGATGCTGTCTATGTAGAAGATGCTGTCTGTAGAAGATGCTGTCTGTAGAAGATGCTGTATATGTAGAAGATGCTGTCTGTAGAAGATGCTGTCTATGTAGAAGATGCTGATGCTGTATATGTAGAAGATGCTGTCTATGTAGAAGATGCTGTCTATGTAGAAGATGCTGTCTGTAGAAGATGCTGTATATGTAGAAGATGCTGTCTGTAGAAGATGCTGTCTGTAGAAGATGCTGTATATGTAGAAGATGCTGTCTGTAGAAGATGCTGTATATGTAGAAGATGCTGTCTGTAGAAGATGCTGTATATGTAGAAGATGCTGTATATGTAGAAGATGCTGTATATGTAGAAGATGCTGTCTATGTAGAAGATGCTGTCTGTAGAAGATGCTGTCTATGTAGAAGATGCTGTCTATGTAGAAGATGCTGTCTGTAGAAGATGCTGTCTATGTAGAAGATGCTGTCTGTAGAAGATGCTGTCTATGTAGAAGATGCTGTCTATGTAGAAGATGCTGTCTGTAGAAGATGCTGTATATGTAGAAGATGCTGTCTGTAGAAGATGCTGTATATGTAGAAGATGCTGTATATGTAGAAGATGCTGTCTATGTAGAAGATGCTGTCTATGTAGAAGATGCTGTCTGTAGAAGATGCTGTCTATGTAGAAGATGCTGTCTATGTAGAAGATGCTGTCTGTAGAAGATGCTGTCTATGTAGAAGATGCTGTCTGTAGAAGATGCTGTCTGTAGAAGATGCTGTCTGTAGAAGATGCTGTATATGTAGAAGATGCTGTCTATGTAGAAGATGCTGTATATGTAGAAGATGCTGTATATGTAGAAGATGCTGTCTATGTAGAAGATGCTGTCTATGTAGAAGATGCTGTCTGTAGAAGATGCTGTCTATGTAGAAGATGCTGTCTATGTAGAAGATGCTGTCTGTAGAAGATGCTGTCTATGTAGAAGATGCTGTCTATGTAGAAGATGCTGTCTATGTAGAAGATGCTGTATATGTAGAAGATGCTGTATATGTAGAAGATGCTGTATATGTAGAAGATGCTGTCTATGTAGAAGATGCTGTATATGTAGAAGATGCTGTATATGTAGAAGATGCTGTCTATGTAGAAGATGCTGTCTATGTAGAAGATGCTGTCTATGTAGAAGATGCTGTCTATGTAGAAGATGCTGTCTATGTAGAAGATGCTGTCTATGTAGAGTTCTCCAAACCAGTTACTTATGAGGTGCCATTTAAGTTATCACGCTCCCTTAGAAGACGACCAAAGAGTGATTTCTAGAAGAGAGGATATAATTATAGGATGATGGGCTGAATAAGAATGGACTAATAAGAGGAAAAATGTATAGATCACCTCACATTCCTCTCACATAAAATTAAATAAAAAAAATTCACTATAAAAATTATGGTTTTAAAATAAATTAGAGTGCTGCATATATGATATATTTTTTGCAGGCCCTAACCCGGAAATGGGAATGGGAATTCGCATTTTAGCTTTTCAGGGTCCATTTTGTCCCGAAGTCAGTGGTTTTTTTTTAATGTTTTTTTTTTGTGTGTGTTAAATCCTGAAATAAGGTCTGTGGTGAACACAAGCTCAAGATATTTTCATGTTTTAGCCGATTCTACAACATAAAATACATCAGCAATTTATAATTTAAAGCTTTTATGTGTCTTGAAAAAGGCGGTTGTTAAAAGTTTAAAAGGCACTACAGAGGTTGTCTATCATCATCACACTGAACAGGTGAACTGAAATACTCATTATAGTCGCTTTCACAACATCATTGTGTTTATAATCACACTCTCGCAAACTCCTCTAACTCAAACTATCAGGAGACTCAAGCAAAGGTGTCTATTAGCTCTCCATTTAATGTCATTGTTGTCTAGGAGAAACAATTCAAAGTCACAAAGCCACCATGAAATCAAAACTGACAATTCTTATTTTTGCATGGAATGTTGCAGTAATTATTTAAAATTAAATTAAATTAAATTAAATTAAATTAAATTAAATTAAATTAAATTAAATTAAATTATTTATATTTTAAATTATACAGTGTACACATTTTTAAAACATGAAAGCTCACCATCACTGTTTCTCAATTTGTGCGAGAGACGTCTTATTTTACACATGTTCATGCTTCTCATGGAGAACAGATTTGCCTCCTGCATCCATGATGTTTTTTGGGTAAAACCTGTGAAAATCTTCTTTTCATGAACCAAACTGAATAACTAACTGCAAATGAGTAGTTTAACAAACAATTAATTGCTTCTTTATGTTCTAAAATTTGCAAAGTTATCACAAATCTGTTTTTAAATAACAAAATGTAGTGGGAAAAATTAACTCTGAATACACTGTATATTAAGTAATCTGGTTATAGGTAAAAATTCAAAGCACATAATATCAAATCTTATTTCTTGGAAAATTCTAACAAAAACTGTTCTATTCCAGGTTTCAAACATATTAACCATGTAAAGCCTGACAAATTAAATAAAGTAAATGGAACAAATATTGAAATTGTATAAATGTAAAAATATATATATATATTATATTTGATACATCAGTCTTTTATGGCTCATGAAGCTCATAATCAAGGAGGAAAAAACTGCTAAATTTCATTCAGAAGACCAAACATGAAATTTTAAGTGAAAGTTTAAAAGGTAAAATGATGATAGCTTGTGTAATGTAAATCAACGAGATCTGTAAAAAATATAGCAGACTACTTACATAAAATGTTTGCTATTATCACGCTAATAATAGGTTATAATAAGATGATATTAAATGCTTAGTTTTGTCCAGTAAGAGGTCACCTTGAAATATTACTATAGCAATATTAAAGTTATTCTTATGTTTAAATAATAAAAATCAGTAAAGATTTTACAGCAAAAAGACACGTGAACCACGTTCTAAAATGCTTTTACTTGATAAAAAAAAGTCTAAACTATCAATCAGATGGCAGAATGCTTGTAGTAGATTGTGTGTGACAGATTTTTCAGCAAAGTTTTGATCATGTTTAAAATGTATATTATGTGTGTATGATATAGTAGGCTTTATAGGGTTAAACAGATATCTATACTATACATTTAATGCTTTATTATCTGGTTTCACTAGCAGTTAAAGTTAAACTTTGGTGCTTTAGTCACTATCAATATATTTCAACATGCACCAATGCAATTTTCTGTCATAATCATTTGTTAACAAACATGTTTTTAAAAAATTGCTAACTGTGTTATTAGTATATGTACATTTCGGAAATACATAAGTAAGACAGTTTCCTCTGATAACAGATCACTCTAAATTGTAATGTAGACATGAATTTTCTGTAAAGCTGCTTTGAAACGATATACGTGAAAAGCGCTATACAAATAAATCTGAATTAAACTGGACTGAACTTTAGTGTGAATGCCGACTTCACACGGTCATGTCAGTTATAAGACATAAAAAAGTCAGTTACCATATCAACCAAAATTTCAATATCAGTGCATAACTACATCTAAAGTTAATCTCCGTCCATCCATCCACACTGGAGTGAGGCCATCCTTAAAAATATTCTTGTTTGCCGTAACCCGACCGACCCTGTCAATTTAGTAGGCTACCGACCCAATTATTTTATTTTTTTTCCTTTAAGTCCGACCGACTTGCCGGTTTGTAAACTTGCGTTAAGACCGACCAATTTTTTTTTTAACTCTTAAAACAACTAATACAAATGCAATAAAATAATATTAGTTATTAAGTATTGTGAATATAAATTGCCTAGACCTACATACAAACATAAGCTACGTTCTGAGAGGCTGCAGATGAGAAGCTGCATCAACGTGCAAACTATCGCAAATCAAAGTGAAAGTAAGTCGCAGACGCTTAACACACAATCATCTTCATTAAATGTAAAGAAACGAAATGATCTTACCAGGGCTGTTTCTGCTTTCTCTTATTGCGGGCTTTGATTCAGAAATTTTAGCTAATGATCAATAAAATAATGTATCTTGTTGCTTTCGGTGACGTGCACTCCATTAAATCTGCATATAGCGGGAATTGAAGATCGGATTTATATCAGCAAAAAACAACAACAACACACATTTATGTAACCAGGTGTAAATGGAATCGTTTTGATAAATCAGATTGGAATCCGATCTGAGAAAACGCATGAAGTGGCCTGGTGTAAACAGCCCCTAGAGACATAGGTGAAAAATGTATCCCGACCCGACCCCGATTTTTTTTTTTTTTTTATAAAAAAATATATACTTTTTATATTATTTTTTATATATATATAAAAATATAGACCTACCTACCGTCCCTTTTTTTCTTTTTTTTTGCTGTTACTGCAAACCAAAATATTTTTAAGGATGGCCTGAGACATGTGAAATGATCTGATATGGTGATGGTTTTGAGAGCTTATGGAGGGTGAACATCAGTTTACTTGGCCCGCCGGTGAAGTTCTTTCCATTTTAAATAGGCCATCTGCCGCCTGTATGTTAGACTAACACACACACACTATCACAAACACACACGCATACACACAGGTACACGCACACACGCACTTATTTTTATCAACGTAATCACACACTGTGCCAATCTCTAGCCTTTTCTCACTCTCACAGACGTGTGAACGTTTAAAAAAAAAAGGCTTGTTAATATCCATGGAGACGCTCTCCAGTCTGTCTCAAATCACTTTAAAAGTTGTGTTAGCACAGTACATCACAGAAGTGTTCACTGCATGCATCCTCCTCCTCCTCCTCCTCCTCCTCCTCCTCATAGCTGGCCAGCAAATGAGTACGTCCCAAACACACGGCAAATGCATTTCTACATCACTTGTGTTTTCAGTCAGTAGCTTGTATGAAGATACACCTCAGAAGACAACTTGTTTCAGACCGGCGTCCAAATGTACATCTCACCCAGCAACCTCTAGCCGTCCAAACACAGCCCTGACGTCTAGGCTAAAACAAAGCAAATAAACGTCTAACCATAGCCCAAGAACAGACGCGCAGGCTACGCATAGAACAGGTCAAAGAAATGAAACACATTGTCATCACTGTTGACTTTGCTTACATGATGGGATATCACACATCTCGCAAGTTATTTAGGCAAAAATGACATGTAACAATTCAAGGTTATTTTGGCTAGAAGTGGGTTCCTCATAGCCGGACTATATCGGGTCTATAGTTAACATAGACGTTGAAATTACGGCTATTGCTTGCTGGGAAAGATCTATAATAGGGCTTCTTAAAATTTCTTTAAAAATTATTTTCATGATTAGTTATCACAACTTTTTATCTTTTGTCAAATCAACTTAGATAATTAATGTGGTTCAAATAACATAATATTTTGAGTGTATGTTAATTAAACCAATCTCCTTCATTGTATTAACTCAAATTTTTTAATTTCAACTAACTCAAAATTTTAAGGCGACCAGGCAACTTACTTTTTTATGTTAAACCCACAATAACTTTTTACAGTGCACACTATTAAAAATAAAAGTTCTTTATTGGCATCTATGGCTCTGTGAAGAACCTTTAACATTGTTCCATTATACAAAAAGTTCTTCAGATTTTTTAAATGTTCTTCAACATTAGAAAAAATGGCTCTTTTAAGAACGGATCTGTCACAGGTGTGTGTAAGCAGACAGACGAAGAGGCAAATTAATAAAGTCCAACGTGAAGTTTAATAATAATAATCAAAAACATTCAGCAATCCAAACGGGTAGTAATACACACCATAAACGTAAACGTGACCAGACAACAAACAGAGGACAAGGAGGAACGTGAGTACTGACTCAGTGAAAGGTAAAACAATACACAGCTGAACCAAACGAACTCATAATGACGGTGACCATGGTAACAAAGGGGCGGCAGAAAAATCAAACAAAGGAAGACATGTGACTAATGAAAACAAACTGAATGTCCATGAAATCTAAGGCCCTGTTCACACGAACACAGGTTTTTTCACGCAGCTTATGCGTTTTGGCCATTCGTCCACATGCAAACACATGTATCCGGTCACTGTAAGGGAACCTTTTTGAAAACTCCAGCCAGGGTGAAGATTTTCAGAAACTCTGGTTGCAGTGTTGTCGTGTAGTCGGTGAAACCGGAGATTTTGGCTTGTGACGTCGGAGTCTGCGCTGTTTTTATCTTTGCTTGACATCAGATTGTGTGCCGCTATTTCCTTTGTTTACATGCGAATCTGTGCAATGATGGATGTAGCCAAAATATTGCTGCTAATAACTGTGCTAACAGGGCTTATACACAGATACATGCACAGTTCTCCCATTATATTGCGGAACAGAGGCGTCAGAATGCAAAACTACACAGGTCACTGCTTATGACAACATGTTGTTAGCCTACAAGAACTGGTAATAACCAGAGCCCGTCTACGGAGAGCCTTGGCACTTCCTATTAGCCCCATTGTATAGATGGTTGGTTGCAGTTCCATTAGAATTCCACTGGAGGTGATCGCGGGCGAGTGCAGACTGAATGGGAGTCAATGGGGATATACGGCTAAATTTGTCTCTTTCACCCGATTGCCGTTGAGAAATCTCAGATTTTATTGTAGGTTTTGCAAGTTCAACATGGGTTATAGGTCGAAAATTGAATGAAAGAGTACTTATGTCCTTTCGATTTCTTACAAGTTGAGTTGTTGTTGCCCATAACACGCTAGCATTCTGCTAATGAACGCTGATTGGTCAGTGAAGGACTGATTACGACCAGAGATGCCGCTAGATGGCATCGTGTCATCCGAAGCGGGACCAGAAACAAACAAAACAAAAACTCTTCTAGCACGTGTGTTTACCTGTGTCAGCTGTGTTGTGTGTTTATCTGTGTCAGCTGTGTTGTGTGTTTACCTGTGTCAGCTGTGTTGTGTTTACCTGTGTCAGCTGTGTTGTGTTTACCTGTGTCAGCTGTGTTGTGTGTTTACCTGTGTCAGCTGTGTTGTGTGTTTACCTGTGTCAGCTGTGTTGTTGTGTTTACCTGTGTCAGCTGTGTTGTGTTTACCTGTGTCAGCTGTGTTGTGTTTACCTGTGTCAGCTGTGTTGTGTGTTTACCTGTGTCAGCTGTGTTGTGTGTTTACCTGTGTCAGCTGTGTTGTGTGTTTACCTGTGTCAGCTGTGTTGTGTGTTTACCTGTGTCAGCTGTGTTGTGTTTACCTGTGTCAGCTGTGTTGTGTGTTTTTCCTGTGTCAGCTGTGTTGTGTGTTTACCTGTGTCAGCTGTGTTGTGTGTTTACCTGTGTCAGCTGTGTTGTGTGTTTACCTGTGTCAGCTGTGTTGTGTGTTTACCTGTGTCAGCTGTGTTGTGTATTCCCTGTGTCAGCTGTGTTGTGTGTTTACCTGTGTCAGCTGTGTTGTGTGTTTACCTGTGTCAGCTGTGTTGTGTGTTTACCTGTGTCAGCTGTGTTGTGTTTACCTGTGTCAGCTGTGTTGTGTTTACCTGTGTCAGCTGTGTTGTGTTTACCTGTGTCAGCTGTGTTGTGTAATCCCTGTGTCAGCTGTGTTGTGTGTTTACCTGTGTCAGCTGTGTTGTGTGTTTACCTGTGACAGCTGTGTTGTCGATGCCTCGAGAGAAAAGAAAGTGCAGAGCGCGAACGCACCAAAGTGACTGAAGGATTGCCGTAAAGCAGTATCTCTGGTCGTACGATGTGTATGACGTCATTGACACTTTAAAATACTTTTTAAAGCAAATAAGTGACTCTAAAAAATCTAACACCCAGCAATGTGTATTTTCTTTGCATCTCCTTTCGAATACAACATTCAGATTACTAGACAAAAAATTATATCCTGAGAAAAGTGGATTTTGATGGGTATAGTGCCATAGACCTCCATTCATTCTGCACTCGCCTGCGAGCGCCCCCGCATGGACAGAGACGCGTTACTGCAGCCAGTCCAGAAACCGGAAATAACCAGAGAGTGCCAATTCTCTTCCTATTAGACATTCTCTGTAATAACCTTCTTTTGTTAGGCTTCTGATTAGCCAACATGGCTTTACGGATAGGGTTATATCACCACCTGTTGGTTTGGCATGCTCTTGACAGCGCTTCATAGCGTGTTTTTGCATTTTCATGTGTACAGAGGTTTTTTTGGGTTTTTTTTAATAAAAATACCTGTGTACGTTTGGACTCGGCCTAAAACAAACTGAACATTACTGTAACAGGATCACTGAAACCTCCTATTGGGAACCCAAAATGGTTCTTCTAACGCTGCATGAAAACCTCCTTTTGGAACCTTTATTTTAAAGGGATGGTTGATTATGATTTCACTTTTCGAACTTTAGTTAGTGTGTGTTGCTGTTTCAGCATAAACAACATCTGCAAAGTTACAATACTCAAAGTTCAGAGCAAAGGAAGATATTTGCTTTTAAATAAATCGTTTTTTAAGGACTACAACAAATGGCTGGTAGGGTCTACACCACATTCCTCCCGGGTTAGTGACATCACCAACCCTAAAATCGACATAAACCCGCCCCTGGGAACACGCAGTCCATGTTGAGAAGAGGAAGAGTTGTTGTAGTAGAGCACATTTGTGAGTCTGCTCAAGCTGTCGCATCCGTCTCTTCACACACAATACAGGGCTCGCAAAATCGCCTGCCCGACGTCCCGGGGCTATATTGTTTTCCATTCGGGCTACCAAAATGCATAACCGGCCTGCCCGACGGGCTATCTGAAATACTGTTCGTTTCAGTCTTGTTATAATCAGATTCAGCGCGTTCTTCATCTTCAATCCGCAGTGGCTCCGAGCAGAGCGCACGTCAGAAACAGAGGACAGGGTGTGTGTGTGTGTGTTCATCTGAGTCTCATTGGTCTGTCAATGTCAGAATATTTGAGATGACCAATCAAATCAAAGTAGGCGGGCTTTATATACACAGAAGCTTCTGAGCGCGAATTTGAGCAGAGCGGTCGACTCGCTTCAGTTTACGGTCAAGTGCGAGATAAGATGTAAGTAGCTAAACTAAACATTTCATATTTGACAGTTTTTTAGGTCATAAATGTGAAACGAATGACAAAAATGATCAGACAAACGAATATACTTTTGTCGAATTTCGCCATTTTGAACTGAAAATAGGCCTATGTAACGTGATTAGTTTGCTGTCATTGTGAGGGGACATTAACAGAGCATTAACAAAGCCGTTTTCATGTTGGGCACAAGATTAATAATGAATGTGTACATGTTGAGAATTAATATACAATTTGTAGCCTTCAGTAAATTAAAAAAGTTCAGCTTTAGGAGGGGAAGAGACAGGGCAAGATGAGACTGAGAGAAAAAGAAAGAGTGATGGATAAGAAGTGAGAGCAGGTATTGACAAATAATCTACTGCCCACTGACGTTGTTTTAAAGCTATTTCTTATCCTTTTTTGGCCTTAAAATGTCTTGAAATGGACATATCAGAGAAATGAAAAAAATTAACCCCCTAATAACCTTAAATGCAGGACCTCTTTGATTATAAAGCCCTGTCTACGGCCCTGTATTAGGAATAAGATCAATAATGAATGTGTACATACTGTGAATGAATTTAATAAACTTAGTTAGGCTACCTAGCTTTCCTAGTAGCTTTCAGTAAATTAATGCGTCTGAGAAAATGATTCATAAATCAACCTATCAGATATGTTTACTTCACTGACAGACAAAAATGAAAAGCCTATATCAGTCAAAGCTCAGCTTTAGGAGGGGAAGACAAAGAGAATAGGAGTGTGATGCTGATGAGGAGAGAAAAATAATCAGCTGGCCACTTACATCCATTTTTTTTTGGCCTTCAAAACATCTTAAAATGCACATATGTAGATCAGAGAAATCTACATTTTCTCGGGGGTGCCCCCGAACCCCCCTGACTGAGTATGAGTGAGTATTAGACCCAGATTAGACCCTAAACTAAAGTGTTACTTTTTTTTAGTTTTTTTATCATACCCTCATTGGGGGCTGAGCCACAGACATGACTGATTCATGTTCCATACTTGTCACACACATTTCAGTTCAGTTAGAACCAGATGCATATTTGTTGATATTTTGTGTTTTGAAAAAGTTTTTGATTCATTGTTTTGACTCCTAACCAATTTTCTACATTGAAAATTGTTTTTTTTATCTGGGCTAGTAAAATTCATTTCGGGCTACCAAAATCTGAAGAGTGCCTGCCCGAAGGGCTACCAGCGATTTTGAAATTTTGCGAGCCCTGCAATACAGTACGTAACACAAATGCAATACCATGTCACTCTGTAGGCATCTTACAACAGCTCCGCCCTCTGTGCCGGGAGCAGCAGCTCATTTGCATTTAAAGGGACACACACGAAACGACACGTTTTTACTGACCCTCAAAAAGGGACAATTTTAACATGCTGTAAAAAATTATCTATGGGGTATTTTGAGCTAAAACTTCACATACACACTCTGGGGACAACAGAGACTTATTTTACATATTGTAAAAAGGGGCATTATACCACCCCTTTAATGAATGATATAGTGGTTTCCAGGGCTAGTTGTCACACTTTTACTGCAGTGTACGTGTTTTGGGGTAGGTTTAGCTTTTCAATAAAGGTTAATACTTTAAGGAATAATTGACGACAGGCTGTAGCCTGGCTAACGTCAGACCACTTTCTCTTTGAGACGTGGTCTGGATACTACATGTTAATTTTCTCGTATTTGAGGCGTAGTTTACGAATGCCCAGAGCCGTTTATTGGGCGCTACAAATGTCTATCAAATGCGCCTGTACGTAGCTTATAGCCAATCGTTTCAAATTATACCAGATGACGTAAGTAGAGCGACAGATATTCAACGAAGAAGACGACGATGGGTCAGAGATTTATGTGTACACCAGAGAGTCCTGCACGGGTCCGATTTTGTAAATCCGCACCCGACCCGCTTAAAATAGAACCGACACCCGACCCGCACCCGAAATAAAATCAGTTTAGACTATCACATTATAGACACTTACAAAAATGTTTATTGCCAGGTCATACAGAAGTTACACGACAATTAACACAAGGACAACTTCAGCCGAAGCTGTCAAAAGGCCGGTACATTAAGAACATGGCTAACGTTACCACACAAATCGAACAGACGCGGCTACACCACTATATGCCACGCAATTTCGTCTAGCCTACATCTGACAATTTTGGGTTCAAACACGCCCTGCACACCACACATACTAACAGTGTTAAATATGAAAAATACCGTTCGATAGAACGGCTTTGTTACCAGTTATCTGCGTGCTTCCTCAGGGATGAAGTTCCACATTTGCGGCTATCCAACACGAAAATGTTTGCAGCAAAGCTTTTTACAATATTTTCTTCAGATAACTCCAAATTTCTCCCACACACTGGACTTGATTTTTGATGACGTATTGTCGACAACTTTACAATCTCCACTAGCTATTCTTTTCTTCAACTCCTCAGCATCCATCTCGACGACTGCAAGCAGATCGCGCGCGCGGTTATGATGAATTTTTAAAAGTGGAAGTAGCCTAGGTAACGTTATAGATCCTGGGAGGGGTGGCGCGTCGGCACAAATAAACTGATGTGGATTTTAAATTATTTTATCAACTTGAAATACAGGCATATTTTTGTAGATGTGTTTGCTTGCTAAACTAAATATGCATATATTTTTACGTCTGTCATGTTGGATCCATAGATAAACAAACTGCTTCGGTGTGTCGCATATACTTCGTCATCGTCTTGCTGCTCCCTCCCCGTTCTGTGATTGGTTCCCTATTTCAGGGGAAAAATTAGCCCATGGTAGCCAGCCAGACTACCTTGCAGCGTGAATAAAATCGCGCTGCTCAAGGCAGTATGGGGAAACCCAGGCTAGACAGGCTGTTGAATTATTAGAAAAATAATGCACACCCGAGGTGGTAATGCAGTCACGACGCAGAACAGAGTGACCTGAGTCTGTATGTGTTCGGCAGCAGCATCTCTACTCATCGCGAATGCTGTAAGTTTAACTGATTCAAAAACAACAACGTTACCGATACTGAGAAATGTCATGACAAGTTTCTGTGTGTGTGTCTGGACTATTTGTGTGTGTGTTGTATGGGAGAGAGAGTGGGAGAAAGAGAGCGTGCTTTCCATAGATAATGAAACAGATTTGGGAAAACATGGAAATAGTTGGTCATTTTTATCCTATGTTTGTTATATTTATTTGCCTGGTCAGTGTCTTTGTGGGTTTGTGGGTCATTTGGCGACGTGATATGGAGAAGTAATGCGTTCAAGACTTGCCTCTAACTATACTTTAGCAGTGCATTTACTAGAAAATAATTGCACACATTAGAACGTTGGTCAACCAATAAGAATCAAAACTTCAACAGCCCTGATGTAGTATAATAATAGTTAATGCATTAGGTGTCATGAAATGACAATAAACACTACTTTTACCGCATTTATTAATCTAGGTTAATTTTAATATCTACATTTACTAATACATTTTTAACATTGTACTTCATTAGAATTAGTAGTATAATTGAACATGAATAGCAGTTCTCCTCTGTCTATACCACGTGAACATAGTGTCACTAGTTAGCTGAGTTTAGTATAAGTCATATTTGGTAAGCATTGAATAAAACTGATGATTATTAATCAAACTGTATTCATTTAATGTTTATAAGGTCTGCCACATATTTTCTGAGGTGCAAGTAGAGAATGAGGAAGGACTATTGTGTTTTCCAGGGACCCACAAAGTTATAAGTTACTGTCATTCTACTGTCCTTATTAATTTATACTACTATACTACAACTGTGTATTTTGTATAGTTTGTACAGTTTGTGTAGTTGGAGCAAACTCAAGTTTTGAACTTTTAGATTGAACCAAATGAATCTGTAATGACTAGAGTGGTTATTTGTCAAGTTGAAAAACGTTCAGTTGTAAATGTAACATAAATACAAGTGACTTCTTTCAACTGCTCTGTCAGAGAACGCTTTTATTCTTTCAGTCATCCACCTAAAAATGCATGCAAAAGATTATGAGATATCATCTAAACATCTACTCTGCCTTCAGGAATCAACCAGATGGAGGAATATTTGTAGACAGGTTAATGTGAATATTATTGAGGCACATCTTTATCTTTCTACTCTACAAAATAAAAGTTTCAAAAATGGTTTTACTGCCTGAGGAAGAACTTTTTTAGGAGAATATTATTAACTTTTAAGAATCAGACTATGGTTCTCTAGAAAAGTTTAAATGCAGTGATGCTTTAAACCCAAAAAAAAAGGAATATGTGGCTTTTTCTCAGTCTGACAAAGGATCTGAAGGACATTTTGAGTCACTATATTTTATTGAGAGGAGTACCTAACATAACTCAAGCTGATTGAGCCATCTCTACCATCTGGTTGAGGTATGTTATGCCAAAAAAAAAATCCACTAGATGTCACAGTGTCAATCAACAGCACTTGTCACAACACTTCCTCAAACATGGATTTCAGAAACAAAAAAATCACTCCTGCCATGTGAACTGTTTTTGGTGAAATTTTGCAAGGTAAGCATTTTTATTTTATTTTTTTCATATTACACTATAAGAGCCCTAACTTTACAAAATTATGTTACTTGGTGCCATGAAAAAACTTTAGTATGTTTTTAATAATTTTTCAAAAACATGCTCAACCAAATGGTTGATTTGTCACATAATGGTTAACTGTCATCCCCCTTTTTGAGTATGGACATTAAAATGCACTAATAAAACTTGGTTCTAATTCAAGAATTCTTTGGAATTTAGACCAAAGTTTGGTCTTGTTTAAAAGAAAACACTCAGCAGATTATTGCTGAAGTGAAAATAATGGAAGTTTAAATTTACAGATAATCAAATATACTGTACTTAATATTTTTTTCTTTTATATAAAATATAAATTTTACAAAATATTTTTTACTATAAAATTAATATAAAATCAAAGCCATATATCTAACCAAGTTGTGTTCCAAATTTGAAGTTGATATCACAAAAATTGAAGTTCCCATAAGATTTTGTTTAGGCGTAATACCAAAAATAGCCACCGGGTGACATACATTCCATTGAATTTAATTGTATGCATTCTGCCATAACAAATTAATAAATTTATGTCCAAATATCACTTCTGTCACAAAATATGGAACCTTGAGACTCAGACCTTTCTGACAATATGTGTTTTGTCAAGATTAGATCATAAATTATGATGGGCAAAGAAAAACAAAATCCTACCACACTTGAAGGCGTGTTTCTTGAAACATAAAAGCCTAAAATGCCATTATATTACTATCTTTTTTTAAACTTTTTTCTTTTTTGAATGCAGAAAGAATGTAATGTCTTTGGTTTTGTTACTTTTAGTTATCTGTGTTATTTATTTTTGTTTATTGTTAAAAAACAAGAAAACATATAATTTCCTGTGTTAAAATGAAAACCTGAAATATTTAATGGCATACTTCAATAAATAAAGAAGATTCAATATACAAAAATATTTTATTTTGATTATGTTTTTAAATAAATTAGAATTATAGTTCATATTTTCATAGTTCATATGAAAATGTGTATACAATTTATTTGACCTTTAAGTGCCATCTCAACCATTTGGTAGAGGCCGATATTATAAAAATTATGGGATGTGTTGAAAAAAAAAAAGACATTGATTGTGGTTACTGTGGTTACTTTATGTGGACATGCCTTTTTCTTGGTGGGCAGTTAAAGGGTTAATATCATGAACCTTTTTAATTCCCAAACATCTCAAGCAACTCAAGATCCCTATGCCATGAAAAAAATAACACTTGATAATAAGCGGGTTCTGTCTTTTCCTGGTACTACAAAGAGCAAGAATATGTGATTCGGAGCAACACCATCTCTTTGTCCAAGTCGAGGAAAGATTTTTGGAAAATGGTCACTAGTTTGCATATTGGTGATCAATATATTTAAAGATAACATCCTAAGAGGAAGATATTACCTTTGTTCTTCATGCCGAATCCTCAGGTCAACTGTTTCCTTCCTTTTTTATTATTTATCACATCACTCATTGATGCATCAGCTGATTAATGTATGCTATCCTGTGAATAAGCTTATTTTCAAAATGAAGACATTGCATGGCTCAGTTTAATGTTCAATAAACGCTTAAACTGGCCTATCTCATTTTTAGCAAATGAATCACTCAAACAGGCAGTTAGATCTGTGAGTGTGAATCTTTCATCCAGTTTTAGGCAATTAACCCAGTTTCTTCAGTCTTGTGTAAAAGCCTCAAGTCATTATTCACTCAAAATCTTGCCTTCTGCCTAGCTCTCAACACTTGTTAATGCATCCATATAGCTATTCAAACATTAACATAACCTGCCTCCTCCTGTATGGTCAGTTCTCTTTCAGGTCAACTACACATGACAGACAAAGTTAAAAGTCGATATGCTTATGGTTAGACTGTAAAAACAAAAATCTGTTAAATTTACGGTAAAAAACTGGCAGCTGTGGTTGCCTGAAATTTACCGTAAAAAATGCGGTAGCAACAGTTTAGATTTTACAGACTTTACATAAATTTACAGTAATAAACCGTATTTAATTATCTCATATAATGTTATTATCTAATATAATATCTTATATACCATAGTTATACACTGACACCCACCAATCACAGTGGTGATGAAAAATCACATGATGAATTAAAGCTCATCACAAGCAGCTCTTTCACAAGAATACTATAATATATTAATATATATTAATATTAATACTAATACTAATATATAGAAGCTGCGCAGTGTCATTCACACAAACACTAAACACCATCATGGTAACACACATGAAATTAAAAAAAATGCAATAAACATTCATTTAACAACATTAAATGTAACATAAAACCCTCATGTCATAACTGATTAGAAAAAACTAAGAAAACTATGAAGAAACATAGTTATTTCAACAAAAATACATTAAATGTGAAGTGTCACGCAGGGAATTGTGGGAACGTTAAATTTTTTCACTGTAAATTATACAATGACTTGTTCTTTTTCACTTCCAAAACCTGTAAATTTAACGGTATTTTACAGTAGAATTACATTAAATGTACCATTAGATCTATCACAGTTGTTTACCGTATACAGTAAGGAAACTTTCTGTAAACCAATTAACAGTTTTTCACTGTAGCATTTTTACCGTTAAAATCACGAAATTTTTTTACAGTGTACATCTTAGGTCTCTTTTTTTAAAGTATATAAATTCCATAATAAGTACTGCTAAAGTGCACTTGATTTTTAGCAAGGTCTTTTAGAGTTCAGCATGAACCACACGCTTGCAATGCTTTAGCCAAGCATTCACTTTTGTATTTAGTTTGCATATATTATCAGCCTAATTCTTCTTTACAGGGTAAAATCAAATGTAAAATCAAAACTGAAATGCCCGTTTCGTTTAAAAAATCTCACTCACAGTTTTACTAGCATGAAATAAATAAGCCTTGTGATGGCTGACATTTTTTGGGGGGGGATTTGGGCTGTTTGTGCCAAATTAGCTGTGGATAAATGAGATTACCCGTCACCATCACAAACAGCACTTGTTTAACAATCTCTGTCATTACCGACAACAAAATCTGTTAATAGGTCACAGTCTTAAACTCTCCAGAAATCTCTCCGAAAACCACTTTCACTCTTTTCTCCCCTTACTCTTCTAAATACGAGTCAGGGTCAGACATTTGAAGAGTTTGGTAGTGCTGAATAAAAGGTTCTGCTGTAAAAGTTTGTTTATTCAGTGGGGGGTAAATGATGGTTCTGCTCAAGGATTTTAACAAACACCTGCTGTACTTGTAAAGTATAATTTATTTTTATTTATTTATAGGTGCTTTTGTTTGAAGGTCAGCCATCCAAGTACACCTTTCATCAGCATCTGGTTCTGTCTGAAACTGTCTAAAGAATGTGGCCTAATTAATCAGCTCAGAAATGACTATGTGCTGATCCCAAACCAATCGTTCAAAGGAAAGTTCACTCAGACATAAATTCTGTCATTACCGACTCACTTTTGTGTCATTCCTGAGCGGTTTGCTGTTGCTATTATTCCCCTGAGATGAAGACTCATATCAGAAGTCTACTAAAAAGCGGTTTTATTTTACCTGGAGCATACAACGAGATCATATGACCAGTCGAATACTAGGCTACTCCCTTTATCCCAGTAACGCCCTGTTACCAGTAACCAGACACTTGCACTCATGGATTAAATGAGTCAAGTCTAACTGCAACGACTGAATTGTATAATTTCTTTAGTGGAATCAGTAAAGGACAATGTTGGTATATCGGCCAGCACAACATAAACAAAAAAAAATGTTATTTAACAAATTATATTGTCCAAAAAAAAAAAAAAAACAGTAAAATAATTCTTATATAATACACATATTCAAACTTCAAATCTTCAAACTTCCAGTTCAGACACATGTCGGTCTGGCAGGTTTTACATCAAACGCAAGTCCAAACACAACATGCCAAGATTGAATATGTGGAAGTGTGAATGGATTTTGAGAGCTGTGGCGGAGAGAAAGATTATGGGGAATTCATTGTATTTGGGTCTGTTCCTCACACAAAGCTGACATAAGACTTCAGAGGAATTGTGTCACTGTATGCTTTAGTTGCATGGGAATGAGCAGACAGAACATTCTTCATGACTTTTATTTTTGTATTCCATGGAAAAATGGGTTTAAAACAGAATGAGGGTGAGTAGTTGATGACAGATATTTAATTTTTGGGTGAACTAATATTGTATGCATTGTGGATCTTCTTTTGATAAGTAAAAAATATAATTATAAAACGGATAGTTTCCGGTCCTTGATTCTGATTGGTTGAGCCGCGTTCGAAGCCGTTGTAAATTACTCAACAAACACACACCTGTGACCGCATTACATTAGTATTACTGTTGCTAGGCAACCTCTTTGGAACTACATTGCTTGGCGGAGGAATAAATGTGATTGTATTAACAAAAACTAGTTTGGGACTGCTATTTAATAGCTTTAGCATAGGCCTAATGTTTATTTAGTACTAGTCTTTACTATTAGTCATATTCTTACAATTTATGTTAAGTAAAGGGGGACAGTACTTGTGTGTGTGTTAACAAATTTTGTGTAAACGTGTTATAATTTGCCTAATAATATTCTCTCTCTATATATATAGGCAAATTATAACACGTTTACACAATTTTTATATATATATATATATATATATTCAATGTAAATTTTGATAATCATAATTAATAAATCGCAATTACAATTCCAAGGGAATAATCAGCGATTATGATTTTTGTCATAATCGTGCAGCCCTAAGGTGAAGAAACCTGTTTATTATTTATTCATTTGATTTTGCAACTGTTCACTGAAAGAGCCGGTTTCAATAAAACTACTTGTGACATGTCATATTTGGCTTTGACTTTGACTGAACATTTGCTCTCACTTTGTGGAACAAATATCGGGATATACAGTATATCGTATATCGATATTCAGCCTAAATATATCGGGATATGACTTTTGGTCCATATCACCCAGCCCTAGTTGAGATGAAAACTCTTGTTCATTACATTTTACTTCATAATTGCAACCGCATGTGTTGTATTCATTGTTGCAAAACTTGTTCTGTATATAGTTCGTTTGTTATCATGATCAAAACCATTGATCTGAAGCTCAATGCTGATGCTGTCATGTAAATAGTTTTCTAATCAGCAATAAATATAACAAATTTCTGATCAACCCATATCAATTGGATGCTTAAAATAACATACCGGTTAAAGCCCCGCCCATTTCAATACAACCCGACCCACTTCCGGGTTAGGCTAGTTAAATAATTAGATCATTCATATGGTTAACAGATACAGATACAGATAATGCTGTACTCGCTCATCCCTAGTAATAACGTTATATTTTTTGTTGCTGGTGTTTACTTTATGTTTATGTTTTTCTAACAACGCTTAGCTGTTCTAAAATCACTGTAAAACACGGCTTCGCTCGCGAGGCTTATTGCTTTAACAGACAACCATGTTTGGCAGAGATGCCAAATACTCTTCATCTTAACGCTGCATTCACACAGGGCGTTGGCGTCGACGCTTGACGGAGGACGTGTCTGAAGTTTGACAACAGTAACAACAGCCAATCACGTTACTTTTCCGGTGTTGCATTAACGCAAATACGCAATTGACTGGCGTCTGCGCTAGGGTATTAGCATAGGCGATCTAATTTTTCAACTTCTGCCGCAAGCAACGCTGTGACACGATGCAACGAAACCCACAATTCAGTTCAGCAACGCATGACGTCACCCATTCAAAGTAAATGGTAAAGCATGCATCATTTTTGCTGAAAAACACAATGTACAACATTCCTTCTGTGGTCTAATTAATGGTTTAGACCTTTTTTAGCAAGTTAAAAGCCTTAAGTATAATTCTAAAAACCTGCAGCTTGTACTTCACGTCTCTTTTTGCTCTGAAATCTATTGATTTTTATAAAGTAGTAAATGTAAGAATAACTTTTATATTGTTATCAAATATTTCAAAATGAACACTGACTGCACTTTAGCAACTTTACTTTATTATCTCTAGGCCTACATAATTGTTTAGAAAAATCATGTGAGTCTCAAATATGATCAATCAGGCTTTTGAGGAAGGTTTATTTGTTCATCTCTCAGTGATCATTGTATTGCACTGAATAATATGTTTTAAAACTACAGAGCTTTGATCTTAAAACTAAGCATTCAGATATCATCCCACTAAGAAATAGTATTGGAAGATATGAAAAGACAACTGATATAATGCAATTTATTTTTGTAGTAATCTCATTGATTTTACAAGCTATCAGAATTTCATCTTACTTTTGGGCCATATAAATATCAGCAACTGCATCAAACTGCTCAATTTGAGCATCTGAATAAAATTGAGGGATATTTTCCCTCCTCAATAGCCTTCATATTGTCACTATTATAAGACAATATGAGCCATAAAAGCCTGATATGATACTTAACAAAAAAGCTAATTAAATTATTCATACTTTGTCTTAAGTGTCAATAAACTGTTCAATTTCAAAGATATTTGTGACTATTATTTCATATGTCAGGCGTTATGCCTGCAACAGATTCAATAAGATCATTTCAAATCACATTGTACGACATGGATCTAATAAACTTGTGTACGACATGTATGTAGACTGTACGATGATGACACCTATTGAATTGTATGGGCTATGACGCAAGTTAGTACCCTGGAAATCCAGAGTTCTCGCGAGAGCACAAGTTGAATTTGCTCAGCGAGTTTACTCTGGCGTCGAGTAATGATGCTCATTAAATATGCCCTTGTATCCGAGCTGCACCAATCACATCGGGTTATCTGATATAGGCGGGCCAGAGGCGAGCTAAACAGAAGACGACAGCGCTGTGACGACGAAGTCATTAGTAAACATTGCAAGATGGCTATGGATGAACACCAGTTGTTTGAAATGGCTTTGGCCGCTACAATGAACGAGTTAGACTTGGCTTTTTATCTGAAAGAGGAACAGAAGACGCCACTCGAATCGTTCCTTTGCAAGAAGGACGTTTTTGCTGTTTTGCCGACCGGATACGGCAAGAGTCTAATCTACCAGTTATCTCCGCTGGTAGCTAAGCGTATGGGGCTAATTGTTGTGATTGGTCGTAGTGTTATCCAATTGCGTGCAGTGAGATTTTCAAATGCATGCTTGGTGCCGCCCCTCGAGCGTGCCGATTTTCATTAGTCGATGCCAGACCATTAATCTTTCAGATTTAGGTCTGGATTTCCAGGCTAGCAAGTTAGTATAGATTAATAAAGAGGAGGAAATTAAGTTTTAGCTAGTTTTAGCGCCATGTCGCGTTGATCAATATACCATTTCATGTTGCATTTATATTGGCTATAGTCAGTACGTACTGTAGGTCGCAGCAGCAAACACACACTGAGATGATCATCATACATTTCTGACACTTTCAAAAAATGATCGCAGGCTTTGGTCGCAAGAGTGTGACAATAGCCATCTTTGAAACTCTCTCACTGTACGACGTACAACCGCCGTTTCAGAGCCGTGACCACAGAAATCGCCACGATTGGTCATCTTTCTTCTGGGACAGCCCAAAATCATACAATGTGTACCGGGTATTACAGGGTTAAAGAGTGAACTGCTTCAGGACTGCTCTCTTGGGCTCAATGCAAGGGACCTCAAATGTATAAACGTCAAAATGGATGAGCCACAGATTTGGCCTTAGCACTTGTTTTTTTGAGCTCCAACTTGAACTTGAGCCACAACTACAACCATCTCACAGCGTGATCAAGACATTTATGCCCAGGCATTTAAAATAATTGAGATTTTCTGGAATTCTACATGTTCATGTGCAACCAAGAATCGTGAAGCATTCAGTCAAACCTCAGCAATGCAGCTGGTTGAAGCCTGGTCGGTTTTTCACCAAAAGTGTAAGTTACGAACCTGCAGCACAGATGCTTGCAACAAAGACAGCAAGTTCCTGTCGCTGGTACAGCACGACGCTCGCAACGCCAAGGTCACAAGTTTGAGGCTTAGGAAATTAACATATTGTCTTGAATGCCCTGCAAGTTGCATTTACAGTAAAAATGAATAAATGTAAATATTGTGTTGCAACAAAAAAGGTTCATTTAAATACAGCGAGAGACATTTATTGGTCAATGTGAGGTAGATTCTGTGGAGCCAGATTTGGCTCAATCTCAGTCACCACAGGGAGAGATCCAGTTTCAGTCTGACTGAAGAGGCTTTCAAAGGGTAAACCTCCACTTCTGTACACACACACACACACACACACACACACACACACAAATGGCCCATCTTCAGACACACTAACAAACTAAAGCATTGGAAGAGATTGCACACTGACACACACACAGCTTATCAGCTTTCACATACACACCTCTACAGATACACAGAAACCTTCTCTATTGCTCTCTTCGCTCATCTTTCCTACCCACTTCATATTGTCTGCTTCTGTCAACTGACGAACAGGCGCCTGCTTCCGTTGCCAAGGGAACAGGCTTAAATCAAATGAAGCCAACAGGAACTGAGTGACATTCACATGCATCTGTGGCCACAGATGAGCCAACACACACTCACACATTTATACACAAACAAAAAAACTGTAAAATAGCACACATGCTGAAGAAACATAGCATACACACAGATGTACGCTGGCACAATACACAACTCACCCACAATGCAACTCAATGAAACAGGAACATAATGTACAACAAACTTTACCAGAAAACGGGGGAATAACAAAAAGTTATAAAATTGCTGAATAAGGATGGGACTCACTGAGTGACACGAGGACACTGACAAGATTCAGGAACAAAAAAGCACAGTGAAAATAATACTGTGTGAACTGAACGTATTGTTTTTTCGGACACCTAATTCCATGTTATTTACAGCTAAATGAAAATGTATAATAGTTCAAATTTATATTAAATGCAATCAGTTAAACTTAAGAGTGCTTTTTGACCCGGACTTAATTATATCTTTATATGTATGTCATCTCATCTCTAATGAAACTGGTGTCATGTATTTAAAAAATAGGCTATATTTAAATACATGACACAAGTTTCAATAGAAATGGCATATATAATGACACCTTTCAAACATTTTACATTTGTAATGATGTTGCACAATTAAAATATGTAACTTTAAATGTCATATCAAATAACACTTATTTAAAGCATGAAACAAAATTATTTTAAAATGATTACTTTAAAGTAAAACTTTTTATTTGACATTATTGCAAAGTGCACTTTTTAAAAAGAAACAGTCGTGAAAGTTTACTTTCTTTAAGTACACTTAAAGGGATACTTCACCTCTGGAAAGATGAATGTGTATTTAAAATGGGTCATTTATGTAGAAGAAATGTGAAATTACTTTCTAGACTGAGAAAAGCCAGAAAATGTATTTTTGGCTTATGTGGATGAAAGACAACAACTCCCAGAATGCACCTGCTTCGCTGCTCTACGAGGCCACTCCCAAGCCACGCCTACCGGTTAGAGAGCGCAGTTTAAAACAACAAGGCTAGGCTACTAGTGAGTCTCCGTGACGAGTCTGCCCGGGATTTCGAGATCGCCCAAAATGTCCGGGATTCGGCTTTTGTGTTCTACAGTCGCCATTCATTATGTTTACTGTGGCGAACAGGACGAGACTGAGTGCCGTGGGAGAATGGCGCGAGGCCGGTGGCGTGATTACTGATGAGCGTGTGAGACGCACCGGTCTCGTATCTCTCACGGAGGAGCAGGAATTTTCTTAGCAATGTTAAAACGCACATCAACCGGTCACTTATTTAGCGTTCATGTAAACACTACATTCAGATTCACCAATCGGAATGAATTCAGTTAGATTGAAACAAAAGGTGTGCATGCAAACAATGAATGGCGACTGCAGAAAGCAAAAGCCGAATCCCGGACATTTAAGACGATCTCGACGGCCGGACATGTCCGGGAAAAAGAGGATGTTAACCCCTAATACTCAACTTTCTCCACAGAACAAGAGCCTGCTAGCTTAGCTTCCAAAGAAAGACGGCTGAAACTATGTGTACATTCTGTGAGTGAGATCCCCCTATGGGCGGGATGAAAACATGCGGGACAGTCCCTACTACTGGCTGGAGTCTCTCGCCTCTGGCCAAAAAATCCTCCGATGACGCAAAATGACGATTTTTGCGTCATCGGAGGATTTTTTCCAGACAAAAAATACATAAATCTCTTGTCTCAGGGGGATATGAGGGTGGAAAGCACGGTAATTCGAAAATACTACAGGTTTTCTACTAATACAAAGCTTAACGCTAAATCCTGAAGTATCCCTTTAAGTGGCTTTTTATTTCATTAATATCATATTATCAACAAGAACAGTTTTTTTTAAACGTATAGGCTATTTTTAAGATTTGAAGTATAGCTATACCACTGTATATGTCAATTTTGTATTGATTAGTTTGGCTTAGCAGTGTGCTAATACAAAACACAGAATAAAGGGGCGGTTATACTGGACATGCATGGAAGTGAATGGAACTAAAAGTGCACTGTGATCATCTCTTAAAGGGACAGTTCACCCAAAAATCATAATTTATTCATTCTTAAGACAAGTTGTTCCAAATATGTATGAATTTCTTTCTTCTTTCTTCACAAACAAAGATATTTAGAAGAATATGGGTATCCAAACAGTTGATGGACCTCATTGACATCCATAGTATTTTTTTCCATACTATGAAAGTCAATGGGGCCCATATTCTTCAAAAAAATCTTCTTTTGTGTTCAACAGAAGAAAGAAATTCATACATGCTTGGAACAACTTGAGGGAGAGTAAATGATGACAGAATTTTCAGAACTATACGTTTAATTAAGAAAAACAAAGAAATAGTGATTAAATTAAAGCTGCAAGCAGCGATGAAAGGGCCCTCGCACCCGTGCCATCGTCACTCGTTGGCTTTAGGAAGACAGAGCATGGTTGGGCAATGTGCATTTAAGGAGGTATACAGTATATAGTAGTTGCTAGCATGTTTAGTATGTTTTTAGCATGCTTAGTACACAATAGGTATGTAGTTAGTACTGCATTACTGTGTTAACCAGTTCAGTTTCTGTTGGCAGTAGGTGGGGTTATATATCTGAATATTGCTTTGTAGATGTGTTCAGTGCAGGACTTTTATGAAGTATGTGAAGTTTGGGGCATATTGGATATTGTATGTTTGAGTTACAACAACTTCCTTTAGCATTTCTAACATGCTTTAGAACTTAGCTATGTGTTGCTAGCATGTTTTAACATGTTTCTAGAATGTTGTTAGCATGTTTAGCACTTGCTGGCACTTTTTTATATGTTATTAGGAATCCACAACAGTGTTTAACATGTCACTTCCTGTTGCCAGCAGGTGGCGCTTTGACTGTAACTGAATATGAGCATTGTCATGTGTTCAAGACAGAACGCTTATCAAAAGTGTGACGTTTGGCGCAGATTGGACATTGCCTTCTTGAGTAACAACAACATCCTGTTTCATTATATTAGCATGCTTTAGCACTTAGCTTAGTATTGCTAGCATGTTTTAACATGTTTCTAGCATGTTTAGAAGTCAATGGTATTTTTAACATGTTGCTAGAACGGCATTAACGTGTTAAACATGACACTTCCTGTTACCAGTAGGTGGCGCTATTACTATAACTGAATATTCTCATGTAGATGTGTTCAGGCCATGACTCTTATCAAACGTGTGAAGTTTGGGGCAGACTGGACATTCCGTGCCTGTGTTACAGCAAATTCCTATTTAATTGCAGTATTAGCATGCTTTAGCACTAAGCTAAGTGTTTGCTAGCATGTTTTGACATGTTTCTAGTATGTTGTTAGCATGTTTAGCACATGCTGGAACTTTTTTATATGTTATTAGGAGTCCACAACAGTGTTTAACATGTCACTTCCTGTTGCCAGCAGGTGGCGCTATGACTGTAACTGAATATGAGCATGGTCATGTGTTCAGGACAGAACGCTTATCAAAAGTGTGAAGTTTGGCGCAGATTGGACATTGCCTTCTTGAGTAACAACAACATCCTGTTTCATTGAATTAACATGCTTTAGCAGTTAGCTAAGTTTTGCTAGCATGTTTTAACATGTTTCTAGCATGTTTAGAAGTCAATGGCATTTTTAACATGTTGCTAGAACGGCATCAACGTGTTAAACATGACACTTCCTGTTACCAGTAGGTGGCGCTATTACTATAACTGAATATTCTCATGTAGATGTGTTCAGGCCATGACTCTTATCAAACGTGTGACGTTTGGGGCAGATTGGACATTCCGTGCCTGAGTTACAGCAAATTCCTATTTAATTGCAGTAATAGCATGCTTTAGCAATTAGCTAAGTGTTTGCTAGCATGTTTTAGCATGTGTCTAGTATGTTGTTAGCATGCTTAGCACTTGCTGGCACTTTTTTATATGTTATCAGGAGTTCACAACAGTGTTAAACATGTCACTTCCTGTTGCCAGCAGGTGGCGCTATGACTGTAACTGAATATGAGCATGGTCGTGTGTTCAGGACAGAACGCTTATCAAACGTGTGAAGTTTGGGGCAGATTGAACATTCCATGCCTGAGTTTCAGCAACTTCCTGTTTCATGGCGAAACATCGAAATTTGTCAGGCCGCCGAGGACCCGCCCTTCGACGAAAACTCAAGATCTTCGCAATTTAACGTCGCAAAGGCCTTAAGATTACACTCACCAAATTTGAAGATGATCAGATTAAAACTGTAGGAGGAGTTCGTTAAAGTACGAGGCATGAAAATGGCAAAAACTGCACAAAAATCTGAGAGGAAGTTGAAAATGGCTGACTTCCTGTTGTGTTTAGGGCTACGCTCCAAGAGACTTTTTTGTAGGTATTAGGTCCTTACATGTATGTACCGAATTTCGTAAACGTACGTGGAACATAGCGGGAGGCGCACTCCGTTGAACTTTTATAGGTGGCGCTATCGAGCCATTTTGCCCCGCCCAATTCTGAAACCTATATCAGATGTAAATTTTCGCCAGTTCTGACGCGTGTGCAAAGTTTCGTGAGTTTTCGAGCATGTTTAGGCCCTCAAAAATGCGATTAAATGCGGAGAAGAATAATAATAATTAAAGCTGCAAGCAGCGATGAAAGGGCCCTCGCACCCGTGCCATCGTCACTCGTTGGCTTTAGGAAGACAGAGCATGGTTGGGCAATGTGCATTTAAGGAGGTATACAGTATATAGTAGTTGCTAGCATGTTTAGTATGTTTTTAGCATGCTTAGTACACAATAGGTATGTGGTTAGTACTGCATTACTGTGTTAACCAGTTCAGTTTCTGTTGGCAGTAGGTGGGGTTATATATCTGAATATTGCTTTGTAGATGTGTTCAGTGCAGGACTTTTATCAAGTATGTGAAGTTTGGGGCAGATTGGATATTGTATGTTTGAGTTACAACAACTTCCTTTAGCATTTCTATTATGTTTTATGATGTTTCTAGCATATTACATATTAATTTTGGGGTAGATTGGACATTGCATGCCTGAGTTACAGCAAATTCCTATTTAATTGCAGTAATAGCATGCTTTAGCACTTAGCTAAGTGTTTGCTAGCATGTTTTAGCATGTTTCTAGTATGTTGTTAGCATGTTTAGCACTTGCTGGCACTTTTTTATATGTTATCAGGAGTTCACAACAGTGTTAAACATGTCACTTCCTGTTGCCAGTAGGCGGCGCTATGACTGTAACTGAATATGAGCATGGTCATGTGTTCAGGACAGAACGCTTATCAAACGTGTGAAGTTTGGGGTAGATTGGACATTGTATGCTTAAGTTACAACAACTTCCTTTAGCATTTCTAACATGCTTTAGAACTTAGCTATGTGTTGCTAGCATGTTTCTTGCATGTTACATATTAAGTTTGGGGCAGATTGGACATTCCATGCCTGTGTTACAGCAAATTCCTATTTAATTGCAGCAATAGCATGCTTTAGCACTTAGCTAAGTGTTTGCAAGCATGTTTTAGCATTTTTCTAGAATGTTGTTAGCATGTTTAACACTTGCTGGCACTTTTTTATATGTTATCAGGAGTCCACAACAGTGTTTAACATGTCACTTCCTGTTGCCAGCAGGTGGCGCTTTGATTGTAACTGAATATGAGCATTGTCATGTGTTCAAGACAGAACGCTTATCAAAAGTGTGAAGTTTGGCGCAGATTGGACATTGCCTTCTTGAGTAACAACAACATCCTGTTTCATTATATTAGCATGCTTTAACACTTAGCTTAGTATTGCTAGCATGTTTTAACATGTTTCTAGCATGTTTAGAAGTCAATGGTATATTTTTAACATGTTGCTAGAACGGCATCAACGTGTTAAACATGACACTTCCTGTTACCAGTAGGTGGCGCTATTACTATAACTGAATATTCTCATGTAGATGTGTTCAGGCCATGACTCTTATCAAACGTGTGAAGTTTGGGGCAGACTGGACATTCCGTGCCTGTGTTACAGCAAATTCCTATTTAATTGCAGTATTAGCATGCTTTAGCACTAAGCTAAGTGTTTGCTAGCATGTTTTAACATGTTTCTAGTATGTTGTTAGCATGTTTAGCACATGCTGGAACTTTTTTATATGTTATCAGGAGTCCACAACAGTGTTTAACATGTCACTTCCTGTTGCCAGCAGGTGGCGCTATGACTGTAACTGAATATGAGCATGGTCATGTGTTCAGGAAAGAACGCTTATCAAAAGTGTGAAGTTTGGCGCAGATTGGACATTGCCTTCTTGAGTAACAACAACATCCTGTTTCATTGAATTAACATGCTTTAGCACTTAGCTAAGTTTTGCTAGCATGTTTTAACATGTTTCTAGCATGTTTAGAAGTCAATGGCATTTTTAACATGTTGCTAGAACGGCATCAACGTGTTAAACATGACACTTCCTATCACCAGTAGGTGGCGCTATTACTATAACTGAATATTCTCATGTAGATGTGTTCAGGCCATGACTCTTATCAAACGTATGACGTTTGGGGCAGACTGGACATTCCGTGCCTGTGTTACAGCAAATTCCTATTAATTGCAGTATTAGCATGCTTTAGCACTAAGCTAAGTGTTTGCTAGCATGTTTTAACATGCTTCTAGTATGTTGTTAGCATGTTTAGCACATGCTGGAACTTTTTTATATGTTATTAGGAGTCCACAACAGTGTTTAACATGTCACTTCCTGTTGCCAGCAGGTGGCGCTATGACTGTAACTGAATATGAGCATGGTCATGTGTTCAGGACAGAACGCTTATCAAACGTGTGAAGTTTGGGGCAGATTGGACATTCCATGCCTGAGTTTCAGCATCTTCCTGTTTCATGGCGAAACATCGAAATTTGTCAGGCCGCCGAGGACCCGCCCTTCGACGAAAACTCAAGATCTTCGCAATTTAACGTCGCAAAGGCCTTAAGATTACACTCACCAAATTTGAAGATGATCAGATTAAAACTGTAGGAGGAGTTCGTTAAAGTACGAGGCATGAAAATGGCAAAAACTGCACAAAAATCTGAGAGGAAGTTGAAAATGGCTGACTTCCTGTTGTGTTTAGGGCTACGCTCCAAGAGACTTTTTTGTAGGTATTAGGTCCTTACATGTATGTACCGAATTTCATAAACGTACGTGGAACATAGCGGGAGGCGCACTCCGTTGAACTTTTATAGGTGGCGCTATCGAGCCATTTTGCCCCGCCCAATTCTGAAACCTATATCAGATGTAAATTTTCGCCAGTTCTGACGCGTGTGCAAAGTTTCGTGAGTTTTCGAGCATGTTTAGGCCCTCAAAAATGCGATTAAATGCGGAGAAGAATAATAATAATAATAATAATAAACAGAGCAATTCCAAGAGGGTCCTCACACCATCGGTGCTCGGGCCCTAAAAAAACACTGGGTTAAGTTGTTCATTTAAGTAAGAGAATGTTAGTAATTAAGAGAACTTCAAGAGGGAATAATCAGCATATGCAGTTAGTACACTTGCTAGGTGCTAAGTGCTTTAAATTAGCCATTTGGATACAGTGCAAATGATTTAATTGTAAGCATAATAAACAAAGCTAATTGTATTCTGTGCTTCATACAGACTTAATGATCATTAAAATGTATGCTGGTTATGAATATGAACCATTCATTTAAATATTAAAACTAGATGTGTGAAAGGCTACGGTTGAGGCAAGAACATCATTTTGGTGTCCAGAATCTATTTTGAGACTAATGTGAATCCGGAGTAAACTTTCAGGACATCCTAAAATTCTAATGCAGTCGTTTGTTGTAATCATGGCCCAGAAATCAGCAAAGTCTCATTTAGAGTTTTAGAAAATATCCCAACAATGTCTCAAACTGTCCTCAGATTTGCAAAGAAGATTTATGAACTCTTCCCAGACCAAATTATCTAAGCTCTACATTTGTTTTATAGCTGTATGTGTACAGCTGTATATATTTACTTTATGTCACATGACTCTTTTGGCTATTTCTCTTGATGAGTTCACACCAAGAACGATAACTATAAAGACAACAATAACTATATTAGCATTTTTGGCGTTCTTCTGTTTATTATAAGTTTTGTCGTCTGCCACTTTAAATGCTCATGCTCTTTAAAGCAGGATGGATTCTGATTGGCTTTCAATGTTTTAATCGTTCATAAGCTGGAAAAAATGGTTCTGAAAAAGATTCCAACGATATTGTTTCTCTGTGCCGTTATGATAATAAGCTGTGGTGTGATCGATGCTATTCTTTTACTTCAGAGCGATTTGTAGAACTATATATTTATTGTTATCGTTATAGTTATTATCATCCTATGTGTGAACGGGGCCTTAAATTGATCCTAATCCCACCCCACCCCCCCGCACCCCCACCCCCACAC
The DNA here is from genome assembly GCF_965113295.1 of Leuciscus leuciscus. Classification (NCBI taxonomy): domain Eukaryota; kingdom Metazoa; phylum Chordata; class Actinopteri; order Cypriniformes; family Leuciscidae; genus Leuciscus; species Leuciscus leuciscus. The sequence continues at coordinate 5,004,627 of NC_138729.1, read as the reverse complement.
ATTTCAATTTAAAGTACTACATTTTACCTTATTTTAGTTGACTATGTAGAAAGAAAGGGAAAAATATAAAGCTAAAATTAAACAAGAAAAAGCATTTATCCCCTATAAAGCACTAGTCTGACATAAAACGAAACATACCATAAGCCTCACAGAATTGGAAATCACTATACGGTCTTTAATAACAGCACATCCAAAGACCAGTGCACCATTTCCATCTCAACCCACACAAAAGCAGGCACTGCGCTAATTTCTCTCTTCAACTCTCTCTCTCTCTCCGTACCTTTCTGACTCACTCATACAGTAGGTCTGTTGGGACTGAGGTCATATAGTGTTTAGGAGGAGCATGCAAGGTGGGAGTCCATCTGAAGACAATGAGAGAGAGAGAGAAAAGTGATAGAACAGACTCCAGCTCGGGAGAGAAAAGCACCAGCCAACGTTACATAAAGCATTGGAAGTGTTCTGCCAGGAACACGACATGGGCAAACAGGCACATGCCGTCAGGAGCAGTGGGATGTGTCTCAACTCCATACACTGACTGCAGTTAGTTGACAAATCACATGTGAGCATTTATTAATGAAAGCTTTCCTTCTCGTTCTCCGGCTCCCACACATTTATATGTCCTTCCCTCTCTATAATTTAACGGATCGCTCTCACTTTATTCTCTCGTTTCCTTTTCTTGTCCTCCTCCTCCTCCTCCTCGTCCTCACGGACAGCATCACACGTCTGAAGCACCACAGCAGGGTCAGAAATTAACCAGGGCTCCAGGCCAAAATGACAGTGAAATTGACAAAAATGCCCCAGATATTTAATGTGTGTGTGTGTGTGTGTGTGTGTGTGTGTGTGTGTGTGTGTGTGTGTGTGTGTGTGTGTGTGTGTGTGTGTGTGTGTGTGTGTGTGTGTGTGTGTGTGTGTGTGTGTGTGCGTGCGTGCGTGCATGCTTGGGTCTGAACTGTTCTTTTTATATGTTATCAAACATCTGAAATATTTTCATAATATTCCATCAGGTTATTGAGTGCATGATAATGCAGACACTGAAGTGCCTTGTTGCTGTCAAATGTTTCTGAAGTGCTGTAGTAATACTCCCAATTACACCAAAACTTAAAGGGATAGTTCACCCAAAAATGTAAATTCTGTCATTATTTACTCGCCGTCATGTCGTTCCAAACCCGTAAGACTTTCGTTCATCTTCATAACACAAATGAAGATTTTTTTGATGAAATCTGAGAGATTTCTGTCCCTCCATTGACAGCTACGCAACTACCAATTTGACGCTAAAAAAAAATCATAAAGAGATCGTAAAACTAATCCATATGAATTGAGCAGTTTAGTCCAAATTTTCTGAAGACACTTTATATGATGAACAGATTGAATTTAGGCTTTTATTCACATACATTTTATTCACGCAGTTGTGGTAAATGGAAGCTCAAGCATGTTCGCTTGACGTGCAAGAACCAATGAGGTTCATTCTCGTGCTTAAAGCAGGTTCGGTTGAACATCTATTTATGTTCGCTGATTACAATCTAAATTAAATCTGTTCGTCATATAAAGCGATCAAGTCTCTTCAGAACATTTTGGACTAAACCGCTCAATTCATATGGATTAGTTTTACGATCTCTTTATGAACGTTTTGAAGCGTCAAAGTGGTAGTTGCGTAGCTGTCAATGGAGGGACAGAAATCTCTCAGATTTCATCAAAAAGATCTTCATTTGTGTTCAGAAAATTAACAGAAGTCTTGTGCGTTTGGAAATACATGAGGTTGAGTAGGCCTAATTAATGATAGAATTTTCATTTTTGGGTGAACTATCTCTTTAAAGCAGCGAGCCATTAAAATCTACAGTGCAAGTAGGCAGTGCACAGCACTTTTGCAGCTACTTTATTATTAGATGTTCATTTGAACCATCATAAGTGTTCAGACTGAGAATTTATTTCATTTGTTTGATACTAAATTAAGTGTTTGTATATGGTTAGACTAAGAATCAATGTCCTGATAAAAATGAAAGGGGGGGGAAAATAAAAAATAAAGTTAATTTCTGACACTGCACCACATTGAGCGCGAGCTGCAGTTTCAAACTCCGTTCACACGAGACGCGTTCTTGCGTTCCGCTGCGCTATTGTTTAATTGTTATTGGCTACAAATAGCCTACACACACGCTTAGATTGACCTCTTTGACAGTTTAGTAGTGGCGTTTTTCTATGGTTTTTTCTTCTTTCAGTGAGTCAGGTAAAAAGAAGTTTTAAAAAACGCGTCTCCGTTGCGTTGCGTCCAGTTTTTTTGAACGCGTCCATGCGCGCGCAAAAAAACGCGTAGTGAGGCAAGAGAGGGAATGCAAATACACGATGCTCCTATTAGAAACAGGCAGGAATTTGATTTTAAAATACGAGCTCGGATGAGAGAGAAAGTGAGAGCGTAAGATTAGACAAAAGAACAAAGAAGTGCTGAATCCATGAATATCGCTGGGAACGGAACACTCCCATAGGAGAACCAGCGAATAACGCTATAAACTTCGCGCGCGCACACCACAGATCCCAGCTTCTGGTCTCGTTCTGGTTGAGACGGAATGAATCGGCTTACCTTTGTGGTCACTATGCAGAGGCAGTCCATGGCAGAGAGAAGAAGACAGGTGGAGATGTATCCAAACCCCCGTTCCCCCCTCTCCCCTCTCTCCCTCCAGCTTCTCTCCTTCTCTCGTTCTCTCTCTCAGCGCCCGCCGTTCGCCCCGCTTTTCTTCAGCGTATCTCTTTTGACTGACTTCAGCATTGAGGAAAATAGAGTATGGAGGGAGGGGGGGAGAACGTAAAGAGGAAGGGGGTGGGACGGAGATAGAGAAAGAGAGAGAGAGCGAGAGAGAGAGGCTTCAGGATTTAGCAAACTAGGAAAGGACACGCGTTCGTATCGATGAGGGGTGAGACAAAAAAAGACTAGATGGAAGAGAGGATACGAGCTGATGAAAGGAGGTGGGCAGGGGAGGATGAGTACAGATACGTGAGGTGACGAAGAGGGGGAGAAAAGAAAGAGGGAACGGAGTCGGACTGAAGCGGCAGAAGATGAAGATGTAGAGAGAGAGAGGGAGCGCGCGCGCACGGAGGGAGGGGACGTAAAAAGATGGAAGGGGAGGTGAATATGTGTGTGTGTAGAGAGAAAATAAGAGAGTTAAAAAACGAGAAAAGCAGCAAATGTAATGTAGTTCATGAAAACGGAAGTTCAGGCTAAAAGATAACGAGGGTACTACTCTGGTTGTCATGGCGTTGCCTTGGCAACGCTGCAGAGTTGTTGCTGTGTAAATAGCCGGGTTGTTGTCACGTGGCCATTGCTTTTTAAGCGCAGTGGATTCAGTGAGCGTTCCAATGGAATACAAGCGTACTGCGTTCTTAAAGAGGTAGTATGCGAAACAGTGTGCAACGGTAAACGTATACTGTGCTCGCATGGAATCCGCATACACTGCAGATGCAGCTTGATGTATTGAACTATATCAGACTAGAACTGAAATAAAAATTATTACATTTATATATATATATATATATATATATATATATATATATATATATATATATATATATTAAAAACATGACAAAAAAAATTAATAGGCTACTTAATTAAAATGAAAACGGTAACATATATATATAAAAAATACATGCATTCTAAAAATTGTGAAAATCTAAAAAATCTAAATATTAATATAAAAACTAGAATCTTAAAGGTACTAAAATAGCATTGCCTACAATTCAATGACTGGAACTTCCATTTCTAGTGTGATGGCAATCGAAACTTCATTGAACAATGTTTAACATTATTAGACATTTGTTATGCAGAATTAAAATAAAACGTTATTTTCATGTTTACAACAAATTTGCCTATTTTTTTATAAAAAGTACATGCCTATTTTAAAAACACAACATAATTACTAAAACTAACTTAATATTTGTAGGAATTGGAATAAATGTTTAGCAGGTAATTTCGTGTTCACACAACAAATTGGCCTATTTTCTTTTTAAATAAAACTATATGCATATTTTAAAAACACAACAAAATTACTAAAAAAAAATGTAACTGACTTTAACTTTTTTAAGTATCAAAATGATATTAGAACAAAAAGTTATTAAGCACGTATATGTTCACACTACAAATTGGCCTATTTTTCTACTATAACATCGGTATGCATTTTCCCATCATGCATTAGCTATAGGATTATTTTTCTTTTGTTAAATCCTCTAGGTTGGGGTTGATTAGTCAGTGTGTGTATTTTGAATAAATGAACTGTTTCAAGCTTGCAGGTTTACATCTTTTTCTCAGCTACAGTAAGCTTTCAATGAGCAGCATAATTTATTGTCATTGGGCAGTTAATAGTTAAAAAGAACAGTGAAACTATCATATGATAACGCATTCTATATTAAAGAACATTTCTAAAGAAAGAAAAGGAATTAAAGAAGAATGAAAAGTTCAGTGTTTTGCAGCTCATCAGTGCCCTCTGCTGATGAGGGTCAATGGGCAAAAGAATCACATACTTCCCTACTATACTGTATAGTAGGTGAAAAACAGTGTGTGACAAGAGTAGTATGTCCAAATTCACAGTACTCATAAAAAGAGGCTAAAAGTACCTGGATGACCGACTACTTCCTGCATACGATGGACAATTTACTATCCCATGATGCCACGGGAGAGGATTTGTGAATGACAATGAACTGACTTCGGTATAGGTCACATGATAATGACAACTTGGCGAGTGTAGTAGGTCCAGATTACATTCTACATACGAAGAGTTCAGATGCAAAAGCCTCTAAGTGCCATCTGAAATTTTCTTCTAGAATTATCATTTTTATAAAGCTTGTATATTTAAGTTCAGTAATTTCACTTAAATTACAATTAATAGGTAATCTGCATTGCCATATAAGTGAAATTATTGAACTTAAATATACGAGCTTGATAAAAATGATAATTCTAGAAGAATATTTGCAATATTTGCATCTGAACTCTTCATACACAGACTCATACTATATAGAACATACTTTTTTTTTGGCGGTCGTGAAGTAATTAGCTACTTATTCAAAGGATGCGATTTCGGACGCAGACATTTGCTTAATTAACCGTGTAATGTGACTGTTCGTGTGACAAAAAGTCCATTGATTTATAAAAAATAAAATAAACACTATGTAGGCTGCATGCCGTTATGTGCAATACAGTTTTCCACTCAGTGTGCTTTGGTTATATACTGCATATTTTAGCAAAGGAGTTTGGCAGTTTTGCCATTGCAGAAATGGATTAATATGACAGTATGCTTTTCCTGAAAATACCCAATGTGAATGGGAGACAGCGTGAAAGAGACTATGCATTTTTTTTTTTTCTCTTAGAAATAAAAGACACGAGAAAACACAGAGAGAGGAGAGAATATGCGGCTATTTTTAGTGACACTGTCATCTTATTTGCTTGTTTCTATGCCTTTGTGTTAACACTTCAGTCTTTTCTCTGTATAAATTCCAGTGCTGACCAGCAAAGGGGAAGATGAGACCCATTAATGTCCATTTTATCAAAAAGCACAGTGAGTGTGTGAACAATTTATGTTGTGAACAATTTTGATTTTTTTTTTTTTTTTTTAAGTATCACTTTACCTTTAAGACCATGGACTGTACCATTAAAGTCAGCGAACGGGCATGTCAGAGCCTCAAAGCCTTTCAATGAGAATCTCCACCCAGCCAAGGGTTAATGCTGTCGCAATGAAGCTGTTGTCGATGATGCACACATTTACAACCACAGATAAAAACATTTGACAGAGAGAATCATTGTGTGAAGTGTTTGAACAGTGTGTAAACCAAACCATCTGTCTCTGCCATGCAGCACATGCCACTTGAGTTCCAGAAGTGGAAGAGTGTGTGTGCAGAGCTGACATGACTTTCATGCATGTTGCAGGAGCGCGCAATGTAAAATGTGTGTATGGAAGAGAATACTGTAGAAAACTGGCACTGTGCAAGGAGAGAGAGAGTGTGCATGCTTCCATTGGGTGTTGTTAAAACGGAAATAAGACACAGAGGAATGCTTTTATTGGTTGAGTCAAATTTGGCCTTTGAATGGATTGACATCTTCACACCTACATCACTGTTGCATAAGTGCATGTATGTGTCTGTTGAAATGCGTGGACGATGTGCACATACTCTTTTGCTTTATTGTGCATGTATGTGTGGTTGTACTGCATGCATTGGTGTGTGTGTGTGTGTGTGTGTGTGTGTGTGTGAGAGAGAGAGAGAGAGAGAGAGAGAGAGAGAGAGAGAGAGAGAGAGAGAGAGAGAGAGAGAGAGAGAGAGAGAGAGAGAGAATTGGAGTGGAACAGTGTAATTCTAAAATGAGTTTTAATATGTGAGGTTTTCCATAAAAGGAGAGTTGCCCATAGCAAGCTTGTCATCACAAAATTACATTCACATACATATCTGCAGTCAGAAATGTGTGTTCACACATCACTGTGCTGTAGACAGAAGCTAATCATCAGATTCACACAAAAGCATTTTATTATAGTCTAAATGCATGCATCTTAAGCAACATGTTCAAATTGGTTACATTTTGCAATATAAATTTTAGACATTAATGTTACAATCATGAATGTGATACAATATTTGATATGTAAAATAGCCAGATAAAGGAATTTCCTCATCGTCTTACACAAACACCTCGTTTATTTTGTCAAATTGCTCCATCTTGTGGTCGTTTCAGTGGAACAGATTTGTAATTTGACTATTTTCAGCAATATTACGTACAGTAAAAATATTGTGAAATGCCACTGCTCAGTCTGCAATGATTGAGTCATCGGGCAGCAAATTAAACTTTTACCTATGACACATATTCAAGAAAGTTCAAGATATTCTCCATCGAGCCTCATTCAGGACATTTTTGTCATTGCAGTACACATTTGTAAAACATTTATTAATCCTTTTTTTTTTTTTTATTCTAATGACTCGGGTCTGATATACAAATGGTATCCTCAAAGGAATCTTTACAAAATTAATTGATAAAAAAAAAAAAAACATCTCGTAATAATAAACGATTGTTGGCTCTGGTTGCTCAGCGCTAAGAAAAGTAGCAGGAACCACGTGACAAATCCATCGCTGCAGTGTTTCAACTGCCGTCTGGATGATAATTTAATTACACCTGAATAATGACACTGATATGCATTAATGAACATTGAATAAAAAAATAATAATACACTATAAACACTTAAAATTATTATTGAGATAATAGAAGTAGACCCATTACAGATAGCATCAGGACCACTAGTCGAAGTAGAGTCGTGTTCCACAAGTATATGGAGTTATGGCTTTGGCATAATGCGCCATTTTATCTCATACAATTTTGAACTTTTGAATTTTAAAAGCGAATTTCCATAATGATCAACTAGGAAAACATGTTTAGGTCTTGAATACATTTTTATAAGAAAACACACACAGCCCAGCATTACAAATACATGTTATTTTGTAGTTTATTTTTCAATTTCGTCGAGTCCTTTGAATCAAAAGGACCCTTTTCAGAGATACACCAACTTTACATTTGCACATCAAAATACAAATGTGGGAGACAAATTTGTTCTCTCGTTTTAGTGCAAACTTTTAAATATGAATAAAACCAACAACAACAAGGTTACCTCAGTGGTGACAAGAACTCTGGACAAACAATTTACAAAATGTACATCAGTTTGTTAAACTTTTTAACAGTTGGAGAATCAGAACAGAACTTTTTATTAGAGACATTGGATCAGTAAACACTTTGTCGTAGCAAATCAGCTAACCTGCAGCTTCAAAACTTTCAAGGACGAAATATGATCCTGTTATAAAATTGAGCTATTGGCTTTTGTTACTAAGAAGTGGCGGCCATGTCTGTCTGTAAAGCGGCTGATGAGAGACAGATGTCAAACGCTTCCTATGATAATAACCATGTTTTGCGCAGAACTAAAAGTAAATATTAAGTACATGACAGCAACAACAAAAGAGCAAAAATCGGAAAACTGAACATTTGTAACACGCTTCTTTCCTTTTGAGGAAAAAAAATGCGAACTTAACCTCCAAATATTTTAATTCTTAGATGGTCAGTTGTGCGTAGACAAGAGTTGCTCAAAAATTTACATTTTTGGGAATTTCATTTCAAATGAAAAACAAATGGTGTTTTAACAGGATTTACTTGGGATTTGATTTAATTGAATTTAACTTTGTGCTTCTTCGCATGACCGTCATCCTTTATGAGAGGTCATCTTGCTTGAATAGGGAAAAACCGATATGTGGCTATAATTCTACAGTAGAGTCCTTGGAGGGAATTTTTTTGTTGAGATTTTCCTTTGTTTTTGGAAGGAGAAAATAAAAATCTTATTCAGCACCAATGAGATTCCATTTAAGAGTTCAAAATATTGAATGTCTCATCTCAATTTTAAAGAAAATGCTTAAAGTTCCATTGACTCGTTTTCAAAATGCTGGTTGTTTTCAAATTCTTCAAATTTGTGGATTTCAAAGTCAAAGTTGGCGGTCAAACTGGTGGTGTCACTTTTGAGGCGACGGTCCTTTGTGAAAAATGTAGATTGGTCTCTGAAAGCCTAAGGGAAATAAAATAAAATAAATCAATTAATATGACATACAGCACAATATCATAGGTAGCAATTGCAAGTCATTTCAAAGCTCTGACCTCTAGAGTAATTCTGTGGAGTTCCGATGAGCTCATAGCTGGAGAAGCCCACATCAGCAGTCAGGTAGGAGGAGAAGTGGTCCGGTTTTAACCGGATGCCATGGTAATTCTTACAGATGTCCTCCTGAGAAAAATCAAACAACAATTTGACTAAACAACATGTGCTCAACTTTAAGATGTCCTAAAATTACATTTCTAAAACGGACCATTTCAGTGTTAAATTCCATGAGTCATGCTCAAAACATCTCAGTTGAATTCTGTATTATTTTGTAACTTTTCTTACAAACCATTAACCTACAATCAACAACACTGAACACTGGTGTCTTATATTGTGGTTGCATTTGTTTCATAAAAACAACGTTTTGAGGTAAATTCACTTCACAACCATAATCATTTCTAGCTCAAGTTTGTCTTAGTGTGATATATTTGTCTCAGCTGTAAGATTTGATAAATTCTGTGGACATGGTTTTAGTTTAGCTGTGGCCCTGACCTGGAAAAAACTATGTTTGTCATTTAAAGATATGGAGAATTTCCCAAATTGATTATTGCAACTCAAAGTTATTTGGAGATCGTGGTCTACATTTAGTTAATAATGTTGCTACAGGGCTTTTAAAGGAATAGTTCACACAAAAATTTACATTTTGTCATTATTTACACGTTGTTCCAAACCTGTGTGAGTTTCTTTCTTCTATTGAACTCAAAAGGATATATTTTAAAGAATGTTGGTAACCAGAGAGTTGATGGCACCCATTGACTTCCATAGTATTTTTTTTCCTACTATGGAAGTCAATGGGTGCAGTCAACTATCTGGTTACCAACATTCTTTAAAATATCTTCTTTTGTGTTCAACAGAAGAAAGAAACTCATACAGGTTTGGAACAACTTGACAGTGAGTAAGTAATGAGTGAACTATCCCTTTAAGAGTTTAGATGATTTGGCACCACATTCCATAAACGATCTTCTCTCGGCCTCTCATGTCATCAAATACCATTTTTGTCTGTTCCAAAGTCAAGTTTAAAATGTTTTGATCCATAATGCATAAAAACACCCCAAAATTCAAGATAAAACGGCAAAAAAGTGCCCCTGTATGACTTACTTTTTTACTACATTATAGTTAAGCAATATCATAAAAGCAAGAGAGGCATTTCTCTTGAATATCAGCATGATTGCAAATGTGATACTGATTTCATACATCAGATCAACAAACAAGTTAATACTATACGGAGTATATTGCCAGTTTTTGCCTCAATTCACAATGAAATTAGTTCAAAACAAACCCACAGGAGAACCGTTGCATGTCTCACAGTGAGCAAACACACTCAGTGGGGTGTTGATGCTGAATAGCCAATAGGCAAATAGGCATTTTTAAATGAATCAAGTGAGTGAATGATTCAATGACCTATTCATAAATGAAACGATTAGCCGTTTTGAACGAATCTGTTGAGTGAATGATTTAGTGACTCATGAAAACACCTACTGGCAAGTTTTATTTTGAAAAATCTCTTTTTTCCTATTGTTTCACATCTCTATATTCAAAACATCATATTTTTAGAAGTTAATCTCATAACATTATTTATGCAACTGTAATTACAGTTTAAATGCATCACAGATCTACCCTGGAAATCCAAAGTTCTCGCGAGAGCACAAGTTGAATTTGCTCAGCGAGTTTACTCTGGCGTCGAGTAATGATGCTCATTAAATATGCCCTTGTATCCGAGCTGCACCAATCACATCGGGTTATCTGATATAGGCGGGTCAGAGGCGAGATGACGACAGCGCTGTGACGTCGAAGTCATTAGTAAACATTGCAAGATGGCTATGGATGAACACCAGTTGTTTGAAACTGCTTTGGCCGCTACAATGAACGAGTTAGACTTGGCTTTTTATCTAAAAGAGGAACAGAAGACGGCGCTCGAATCGTTCCTTTGCAAGAAGGGCATTTTTGCTGTTTTGTCGACCGGATACGGCAAGAGTCTAATCTACCAGTTAGCTCCGCTGGTAGCTAAGCGTATGGGGCTTATTGTTGTGATTGGTCGTAGTGTTATCCAATTGCGTGCAGTGAGATTTTCAAATGCATGCTTGGTGCCGCCCCTCGAGCTGGCCGATTTTCATTAGTCGATGCCAGACCATTAATCTTTCAGATTTGGTCTGAATTTCCAGGATATCACAGATCATTCCTCCAAACCAGGGGTGCCCAACCCTGCTCCTGCCGATCGACTGTCTTGCACAGTTCATCTCCAACCCTAATCATACCCACCTGAAGCAACCAATTAAGGTCTTCAGGATCACTTGAAAATTAAAGGCAGGTGTGTTTGATTAGGGTTGGAGATGAACTGTGCAGGACAGTCGATCGGCAGGAGCAGGATTGGGCACCCCTGCTCTAAACAAAATCTGATCACAAGTGGTCATGGGATAAACATTTGAGAACGGCAGGTTTGAAAAACTGACGTTTTGACAAAAAAAAGGTGTCTTACAGTGAGCTTCTTTCTCTTGCTGTAGGAGCTCCAGGGTTGAGGCTCCAAAATGAAGAGTCCTCCTGGCCGCAAGTGATTGTATATCCTGTGGAAGAGCCGCTTGAGTCCAGCATCACCCCAGTTCAAGTGGACCCATTTTGTCACACTCAAACATAGAATCACGTCATACTCTTCCTTTTGTATCTTCACCAACATATCACTTTCCAGCACATAGTTTCCCTGTGTAGGTTAGACAGACAGAGTATTATGAAACCGGATAGACAAACAGTAGTATTTTAATACAAATACACATTTTAAAAGTTACTGTACACCTATTTCCTTCCCTTGAAAATTATTTTGTAAGTTGTTCTGAGGGATTTTCACCTCCAAATCTCTATGATACTCTCTCAAATCTCTAGATGTGGCTCGGGTCACTCCATCATTGTAAGTCTATAAGTTTGTTTTTTTAACAAGGTAAGGGCTTAATGTACTTGGGATGAGTATGCAATAGCAAATACACACAGCCAAGCAGAACCTGGCGACAGACCAAAGACCTAGATCATCAGATGCCAGTTTATCTTTAGCTATGCAACAACAACTAGTTCACGTGTGTCTAACAGCACTTGAGCTTGAACGATTAAAATAAAATCTTGACACAATTGTGTGATTTAAACGGGACAGGAGGCTTTATAAAATTCAGGTAAACAGCTAAAACTACTATGAATGACAGCATTGCATGCATCTGTCATTCACTGCATTGCATTCACTACTCAACTGGTAGCATTTACTGCTGCCAAGTTCAGTCTATGCCATTGTGTTTAAGTGCGTTCTAGGTGAAGAGTGCATGTTTAATGCATCAATATATGGTATTTTGTACATTTCAAGTAATCACATTTACTTATATGGAACTTTATACTGTACAGATTGTTTCAAAGCAGCTTGATAGTGATAAACTGGGAAATAACAGCGTTAATATTGCAAAATTCCATTATTCAGCTCAATTTTTATTCAATTTTACACTGTGTATATTGAAGGAGACATCAAACATACTTGATACAGCATTTATAGATGGAGCTTTAGAGCAAAACTTACCAGTCAAGTAAACATGAATTCTAACTCAAATGAAAATCAGCAAAAACAGAAATTAAGTTTTTCAGTCTTACCTTGACAAAGGTCACATTAGCAGGGAAATCTCCAGGAGGGAGACTGTTTGTGTCTGTCTCAGGCAAAGGGGGGCCAGCTATGGGTCCTCTTGAGATCCGGAGCGAGACAGGGAATGAATGCTTCCCATCAGGGAGACTTACCAATGCTCCATCTTCCATTTTCCCACTCCTTCCTCGCTGATCAGCCTCTGTGGATCCGCCTTTCTCTTCTCGACCAACTTCCATTCCATCCCCGACCATGCATTTGTTCACTTTATCCGCATGCTTTGTTTTTTTCCCATCCCCATCCTCTTTCACAACAAAACTCTCTTTGTCTGTCTCCTTCCCCTGACTCTTTTCTTCCACCAAACCCTCTTCCATCCTCTCCCTCCCTTCCTCTCGATCCCTCTCCCCATTTTCCCCGGAACGTCGGGCCTGCTGCGTGTGGAGCTCAGAGAGATAGTGCCGTATATTCTGCCGAGCGGCGTGTATCAATGCTCCATCAATATCCAGGCCCACGATCCGTGCCGGACGCCAATTTTTGGCGATGGACAGCGTCAGGTGACCGGTGTTGCAGCCCAGATCCAACACAGCCTTCCCTCGGAACCACTCGGGATTGAACACACGCATGCGAGGATCCTCGCTCAGACCTGGGTTCCGATAACCATAGTATTTATTATAGTTGCCGAACTGAAATTTCTTTTTCGGCTGGTTGCTGTTGTACGGTGGCCTCCAATGGCTCGGATTTTGCTGTGGTCTTTCTGCTGCTCCGGTACGAGAGCCCATTGCTGCTGGGGTATGAAAAGCCTGAGAAGGCCTTCCAGATCTCTGAGTCTGACCCCAACTTTTCACCTCATTTGCACTGTCTGCGTTCTCCAATCTGCCGCCGGCACGCCTGCGTTTGCGCTGCCTGTTTGATGGAGCATTGGTGGGGTTTGTAGATGGAGGTGCAGTTGAGGTGTCAATGGCGCTCTCCTTCACCTCACCGCCATTTGTGGTTAAACTGGGCTTATCCGAACACTTAGCCTCAAGAGTCGAGTCCGATAACGTCTGGTCCTCAGGAACAAGGGTGTTCACCACACTTGAACACCTTTGTTGAACCCCCGAGTGCAACTGTGTCAAGGGAAGCGTTGTTTTTCCATCATCTTGTACGGTTGCACAGCCGTTAGACTCGAGTAAATCGATCTGTGTCACTCCTTCACCAAAACCTTTCCCACACCCTCCAGTGCTTGCTCCATGGTGCTTGTTTCGATGTCTTCGCCTGCCTCCGCTACTTTTTAAGGGAGAAGTCAACTGACTTCTATCTCCTGCACTAAGGCAATTGAGATTGAGGGGGTCTGTGATATCTCTGGGTATCAGGATCTCTACAGGGTCTCTGTTTTTGGCAGGCAATGGCGAGGACTTGGGTGTCTCTGCATTAAGAGCCCGGTTCACCTCTTCATCCAGAAGGCTGTTAAGGTTGAGTGGGTCAAAAATGTTCCCGCCCAGCAGGAAATTGGTTGGCAGGACGGACTCGCTATCTGAGTTGGCACGCCGTCGTCGTTTACCATAACCAGGGTGTTTGAATCCAGAACTCATAGTGTTGCGCCGCTTATTGACTTTCTGCTGTTGAGGTTTTGGCTGCTGGGTGCCATTTTGGGTTTGTGTAGACGATTCGACCCCAACATCCCCACTATCACTCACAGCATTGTTGTCTGTGGCATTGGTTTTCTCTCGGTGCTCCACTAATGCATCACTTCTTGCCTTTTCACCACCCTCTTTGCTGAGGTTTATAACTGTGGTCTTGTCGGATGGATGGAGATCGTCAATGCTGGTAGCATTTCTAGTAAGTTCTGAGTGCTGTTGGGAAGTGGGGTCTGTTTGCCCCTCACAGGATAAAACAGTTCCTTTGTCAAATGACATCTCTATCATTTTTCAGGCTGAAGCTGGAGGAGACATGGATCTGAAATGAAAGCACAAAGCAATCATTCACAAATCCATGTGCACATGCAATAATTCAAAAAAAATAACTACCATACATACTCTGCAAAAAAATAACTACCATACAAAATTCTGTCATTAATTACTCGCCCTCATGTCGTTCCAAACCCGTAAGACTTTCGTTCATCTCCAGAACACAAATTAAGATCTTTTTGATGAAATCTGAGAGCTTTCTCTTCCTCCATTGACAGCTACACAACTACCAAAAAAGTTCATAAAGAGATCATAAAACTAATCAATGTGAATAGAGCAGATTAGTCAAAATTTTCTGAAGAGACTCACAAATAAACATTGATCAGTGAACATAAACAGAAGCTCAAATGTGCTGTGTAATCAAGCGGACGTGTTTGAGCTTCAGTTGACCACAACTGATGTGTGAGTTGATAAATGTTTATATCAGAATAAAAGCCTAAATTCAATCATCTCTTTAGAAAATTGGACTAAACCGCTCAATTCATATGGATTAGTTTTACGATCTCTTTATGAACGTTTTGAACCATCAAAGTGGTAGTTGCGTAGCTGTCGATGGAGGGACAGAAAGCTCACAGATTTCATCAAAAAATATCTTCATTTGTTTTCTGAAAATTAACAAAAGTCTTAAGGGTTTGGAACGACATGAGGGTGAGTAATTAATGACGGAATTTTCGTTTTTGGGTGAACTTTCCCTTAAATGATATTGGTTTGTTGATGTTGGGCAAATTAAGCAGTTATCCAAATTTAACATTTTGGTTTATATCTATTTGCTATCATGTAATTTTACTTGTATATCAAAAAGCAAATATAGAAAACACAGTAAATCCTAATAAAAATTCTTTTTCAGGATTCCAAAAGAGCTAAAAAAAATAAAATAAAAATACAGTAAATCCTAATAAAAATTCTTTTTCAGGATTCCAAAAGAGCTAAAAAAAATAAAATAAAAATAATAAAAAATTATATATATATATATATATATATATATATATATATATATATATATATTTTTTTTTTTTTTTTAAGAGTTTCTGATTATGATCCCCGATAAGATAAATATAATAAAATATATATTTTTGTAACTATTCAGCAGCAACGTTTTTTCAACACAAGTAAAGTTCTGATAAGGATGACAACAAAACCTTAAGAACGGGCTGATGGGTTATTATAACAGAAGTTAAATAGAAGAATCCTTTTTACAACTTAAAATTATAAAACTATATATTCTAATTTTTTTTTTTTTTTTGCATAAAATACGCATAAAGCTTAACGTTACCTGACGAAACACCTGTTAAACTGATGTCAGCTCCTGACAACATCTGTCAAGTGTGCATAAAGAAAGTAAACGTTCAAGTTAGGTCAACGTTGGCAAAACGTCCACCCACCTTCAGTGTCAGCGAGTTCGCCTCCTCTCGTCTCGACACTGCTGTTATTACTGATTCTGTGTCTAAACTCCGCCTCCGAGCGTCATTTATGAATAATACAGAGCACAGTAAAATCAACACGAAAAAACAGAAGAGAAAAAAAGGAAAAGATACCTAAACAGGATCAGTACTGTGTTCAGCACACAGCCCCGGGGCTCTAACTCTCTCCGCCCTCTCTTAAAGGTACACAGCCCAATGCCTGCCTCCCTCTCCAGCGGACGAAAGAAAAACCCACAACAGCTTGGTCAGTGTAAGCGACAGCTGTCCGTGCACATCCCGCACTGAAAACACCAGTGCATTAATACACACAGCTGTCCGCTGACGTCAGATTCAGATTCAAAACAATACGGTCAGAGGACACACCCCTTAAAAATAAAGCTTATATACGAACGAACCCCATTTTAGAATATCAGAAAAGCTGTGTGGAGTTACTGATCACAATGGTAGTTTTCTAAACCCCTAACTGTTCGGCTAAATCACTCGGCTGAACTTACTAATGAGCTGCAGAATCACACTGAGAGAAACGGGGCTTTCGGTGCTTTATATATTTCGAACGCCTGATGACGTCGCGAATTGGCAGGTAAAGCAGCCAATAGCGCACCGATTTTCCGGAAGCGTTCGTTTCACTGTCCAATCATTGAATGTAGAGGGGCGGGATTAGCCTAGATTATTCTTTATAGGTGCCCTAGGTATGTGCCTGCGCATAAAAGTCAACTTTATTAAACGGACATCGTGAATTGGGCCGCGACCTCGTTAAACTTCCCGTATATGACGCATGTTTCACTTTATTCCATTACAATAAGACGGTGGTTTTGTTCGTAAGTGTTTTTGGCTGTTGTTTACACGTTTACACTCTGCACACTTCCTCACAGGCAAGCAACAAGACGCCCTGGTAGCTTTTCTATCCAGCATGCAAGGAAACGACATTTTGACTGACAGTATCCTAAAATACACATTCTGCAACTGATGACTGATTATTTATATAGTATTTACTTCCGTGGTTGCTTGCTATTTTAAGATACAAGCAGAAGCATTTGGTTCCCGCCCCCGCGTGTGGTTGCTGTGCATGGCGTTCCGATCGAGCCACTGGGATTTGTAGTCCCAGCACACCCCTACTCGTGCACATTTGCGTATTATTCAAAGGCACAGATCTAAGTGCAATACATATAGATTAAAAATACACTCCTATAGCTGTTTTAACAATTCATAGTTCACAGGCAGTTTACCCTGTTCAAGTAAAAGCTGTGAGAGTGGAGTATGAATGAACTTGGACATATGACATAAAGTCATATGTCCATAAAATGCCATAAATGCCATAAAGTCAGGGCCATAGGCAGGGTCTTATAATCACAGAGGTCCCAAATTTGAAGGGGGATCAGGGGCTCCCAGAGAAATTTGTATTTCTCTCATATACATAGGCCTATGTGCATTTAAAGACGTTTGAAGGCCAAACAATTGGTTAACAAAGCTTTAAAACATGTCAGTGGGCAGTAGATTATTTGTCAATCCCTGCTCTCTTCATTGTCTCCATCACTCTTTCTTTTTCTCTCAGTCTCCATATCTTGCCCCGTCTCTTCCCCTCCTAAAGCTGTGCTTTGATTGATTAGTCATTTTTATTTTTAGTAAATATTAAGGTCAACTGATGTTTTATGAATCATTTTCTCAGATATAAGTTAATTTAAGACTACCAAGAAAGCTAGGTATCTAAGTTTATTAAGTTCATTCACAATATGCACATTCAGATCATAGGATGAAAACTGTTTTGTTAATGTTTCTTGTCCCCTGACATTGTTAGCGCGACTATAATTATTACATTACATGAATGCTACGTAAATTATAGGCCGATATTTCAATTCAAAATGGCGAAATTAGACAAAAGTTTATTAGTTTGCCTGATTATTTTTTGTTGGTCGTTTCACATTTCAACAGCTATCAAATATGGACTGTTTAGCTGCTTACATCTTGCACTTTATGACCGCTAAAAACTGAAGGGTCGCACAAGAATTGGCGCTCAGCAGATACTTTGATGTGATTGGTTGGTCATCTCAAATATTTTGACATTGATGAGCGATGACAGGCCGCAGACTCATTTACACGACAACAATATGCTTAAAACTGTGAAGTTTTTCCTTTTGAGTTTTCCCTGTGACGCCATTGTCAAAACAATCACCGTGAAAAGGACTACAGATGCTGTATTCTGCTGCCCGGCCGTTAGATGGCGATGAAACACTATGGACTGAACACGTAATAGGCATTTGTGCATGACGTTTGTGCATGACGTCATCGTTTTCAGAGAGTCACGTTTTTGTTGTTTACACGGAGAACAAAAATGTGCATTTTGAAATCCGTTTTCAAAAGTTTGAGTTTTCACACACCCAAAATGCTGTTGTCGTGTAAATGACACATAAAAAGTTTAAATTTTTTAGTTGAAAACGGTGTCGTGCAAACAGCCCCTCAGAGGCAGCTCAAACCACACCATTTTCAACTAAAAACGTAAAACTTTGTATGTGTTTTGGCCGTTCGTCTAAACAACAAAGTTTTGTGTGGCTGAAAACGCAAACTTTTTTTGCAAAGTGCAAGTCTCAGATTATTAATTTGGTATTTTTATATACAGTGCTGAACTCATTTAAATCCATTAAACTACAACACTTTTTGGCCTAAAGGTGTCAAACCACCTGTAAATTACTCAGAATATTATTCTCTGTAATACATAAGGCTTGTTTATCTGATTATTGATCAGATATTTTTTATAAGGTTTATTTTTCAGATTATTAATCTGGTCTTTTTATATATACAGTACTAAACCCATTTAAATCCATAAACTACAACACCGTTTGGCCTAAAGGCATCAAACCTACTGTAAATTACTCAGAGTTGTATTCTCTATAAAGCACAAAGCTAATAGATTTAAATGGGTTTAGTACTATTATATAAAAAAATACCAGATCAATAATCTGAAAAATAAACCTTATAAAAATACAAAATTAATCATCTGAAAAATATAAGCCTTAAAAAAAAATATCAGATGAATAATCAAGAAAACAAGCCTTGTGCCTTACAGAGAATAATATTCTGAGTAATGTACATGTGGTTTGATACCTTTAGGCCAAACAGTGTTGTAGTTTAATAGATTTACACTTACAGTATTGCATACATTTAAATTTCAGAAATGATTATAAAATATAAAGCTACTTCCAAAAACAGAGTCTTGAGGAATAAAAGGGACATTTTTCTGAACATTTCACTATTGGTTTGATATCATAATGTCATATAGTTAAATTGTTTAATTGATTTATAGGGCTAATTAATAGGCTATATATTTTATTTGTTGAAATTAAGCCTTGTGCAATGTAAAGGACATTTGTTTATGCATTTCTAAGTTGGTTTGGGCGGAAAACATGAAATGCGCAGAGTTTAATGGGTATAAAATCGAATGTCTAATGAATGTCAAACGTTAAAGGTGCAGTGAGTAAATTAGTGATGGGAAACCGATAATTAATTAATTAAGATTCATTTGTGCCAATGAGACCACAACTCGTGTCATGTGTAGCCTGGTCAACGGATTCACATATTGATCAATAATATAAAATATAGCCTTCAAGTAGGGTATGTGTGATCATAATTATAGGAATTGTAATTGAAAAAATATTTTTGGCTGTTCTGTTTTAAATATATATATAAATTATATTATAGGGAAGTGTAGTGTTAAATCATTTAAATAATTCCTCCTCCATAATCATTTCCATTTTTATGCATCAGATGATGCATCAAACCATCTGTCCCGACCTTCCGATACTGCATGACGATTGAAGCTTCAAAGCGAAAAGATGTCGTCGCCTGAGACAGCAGAGAGTAGCCAGTTAAAGGGGTGGTATAATGTCCCTTTTTACAATATGTAAAATAAGTCTCTGTTGTCCCCAGAGTGTGTATGTGAAGTTGTAGCACAAAATACTAGATAATTTTGCAGAAAATGCAGATAATTTTTTACAGCATGTTAAAATTGTCCCATTTTGAGGGTCAGTAAAAACGCGTCGTTTCGTGTGTGTCCCTTTAAATGCAAATGAGCTGCTGCTCCCGGCACAGAGGGCGGAGCTGTTGTAAGATGCCTACAGAGTGACATGATATTGCATTTGTGTTACGTACTGTATTGTGTGTGAAGAGACGGATGCGACAGCTTGAGCAGACTCACAAATGTGCTCTACCACAACAACTCTTCCTCTTCTCAACATGGACTGCGTGTTCCCGGGGGCGGGGTTATGTAAATTTTAGGGTTGGTGATGTCACTAACCCAGGAGGAATGTCGTGTAGTCTCTACCAGCCGTTTGTTGTAGTCCTTAAAAAACTATTTATTTAAAAGCAAATATCTTCCTTTGCTTTTAACTTTGAGCATGTAACTTTGCAGATGTTGTTTATGCTGAAACAGCAACATTACACACTAACTAAAGTTAGAAAAGTGAAATCATAATCAACCACCCCTTTAAAGGTGCATAATTGTGTAATATTTAGCAGGATCTGTTGACAGAAATGCAATATCATACATAACTATAATGTTTTCAGTGGAGTATAAAGATCTTACTTAATGAACCGTTTTGTTTTTATTAAAAAGAAGCTAGCTAAAGTCAGCGAATAAAACACTGACACAATGATGAACAAGTAACAATAATATTCACAATAAACACATTGTTTCACTGAATAATTAAGTAAACCTAATTTCTTAATTTATCTTTGTAAAGAAACCTCATTGCTTAACTGGCTCCTCTCTGCTGTCTTTTCCTGTTGGCCACCGTAACTTCTGTTGTTATTGCGAAAATTATTGTCACTTGTTCATCATTGTGTCAGTGTTTTATTCGCTGACTTTAGCTAGCTTATTTCAGAGCCATAGAGAGAGAGAGTTGCGACACTCTTTGATGTCGCCGCTATGGCTGTCACGTGGTTCATGTAAGCCCCAATAGTTCCAAAACGTACGCTGGCTGTCATGTTCTTCTATGGGACAGACAGCAGCGATTGCATTATTGAACGGTAAATATAAAATAAAACACACACCCAAGTACTTTTTCAGCTGTTATTGCATTATTGCATTTTGATAATGTCAGTTTTGCATTTGGAGATAAGTTTTAGGCTATATTTTTGGAGGGAAAAGCTTAGTGTTCATGTTCGCATGGGTAGTAGCACTGGCTTTAGCGGCTCTAACTTAACTTTTCCATATCATTCATCTGATGATGGACGTCTCATGATATTTATTTTAGCACAACTGGGCTGTATTAGGCTATTGATTCCCGTGATTTTGCTTATAAATTTTGATTCAGCCATTAGCCTACCTTCGTGATCACGCAAGAGGTCTGCCGTGGCGGTCCGTTCAGAATTCGCTTAGAAGCTAGCTCACTTCTTCTGATGAAAGTGGCCACCCCCAGGACCACAACGTGAAACATGATCATGTTAAGACTAAGAATATTATTTTAAGATTAAGGCCATACACATTATCAAAACTATAACAGATTAAAAACGAATTTAAGCATGGCTGATACAAATGAAGGTTTTCAAATAAAATATTTTTTATTAAACAATGACAGACAACAAAAATGTGTGCTTGTGTGTGTGAACAAGAAAAACAAACAGGTGATCCATGAAACAGACAGGACTGGTGATGGCCATAACAATCCTAAAGGTCCAGCATTGTTCTCACAAGCCGCTTCACTCAAGACAATAATAACATAATGAAAAGTTAGTATATCCCAAAAAATGTTATTAAATAAAAGTTGCTATAAAGGTGGTAGCGATTCATTACCGAACTCTTAGCTGACGAAGTCGCGCTAGCTAACTAACGTTAGCTAGCAGGCAGTGCTTGAAAATTGGTTGAAACAACCAACATAAAATATAAATAATTACGCTGTGCATGTACAAATGAAGACCAGTATAAGCATCGCAAAGGGCCTCTGATACAATATAGACAGTTGACAATTCAAAAGAGGTCGATATTTCGGCAACTTAACTCTGGAACAACTCGACGCGCAGCAATGTAAGTGAATGGTGTCCAACGCCCACATGACAGTGTTTGGAACTATTCCGATCTTCATATCCCGGAAGTAGGCGGTTAAAAGCGCCGCCATTATTTACAACGGAGGTCTATGGGAGTGTCGCAACTCTCTCTCTCTATGGCTCTGGCTTATTTGCATGAAGAACAACATAACGACGAAATGCGTTTGTCCGTTTAGGGCCACCGTAGAAACATGTAGGCGCATTTCAATGTAAGGGGACCCGCCGTGTGTAGATAGAAATGGCTCATTCTAAGGTAATAAAAACATAACGGTTCATTAAGTAAGATCTTTATACACCACTGAAAACATAGTTATGTTTATGATATGGCATTTCTGTCAACAGATCCTCCTAAATATTACACAATGCAATATTAAACTACAGTGCCATGCTCACTCCAAAGTCCACACTACAGGGCTCTGCCCTTACAAGGGAGTAGGGAATAGGGATGCTCACTTCCGTTTGGAATTTGCCATGTATCTGGCTACGAACATAAGTAGGCTAATATATCACGTGAGGCGTAAAACGATTCTAGTATTGTGTAATGTTACAATTGTTGCAGCATTTAATCGTTTTCGAGGGTTAGATGTTAGACCAGAGGTCAAAGTCCCGGTTTTTTGGAGTCCTGTCCCAGGGAATGTTCGCATTTTACAGCACGTTCAAACCAAAATGCAAAATACAGAGCAAAGAGCCCGACTTAGATCAGACTGCTGTGTCAGAACAGTTGTGTAGTAGTGATCATTTTTCACCACCAGAGGGAGCTGTGCGAGCTACAATGATTACTTGGTTGAGCTCTACTTCAAGACCATGTAGACATTCAACTCTTTAGCAAATAATTGTATCTCTACGTCTTTTTATATCAATAGCCTACATTGGAGAGACTCAATATACAAATGAAATTCAGCCATAAACACCTTCAGACAAGGTTTAGAATTATTTATTTTATGATTATGAAATTTACCAAATAAAATCATAAGAGTCATCATAAAATTAACAGAGGCATTTTTTATTCAAAATAGGCTATATAATCACATCTTTGGTAAAATCATCAAAGCAATAATAATCTTCCCAGAATTTTTTGGAATGGTAGGCTAACATTAAAAAAAAAGGATGCTAAATGACAAAATGAGCTATTTTAATCACACTGTAAAAAAAAAATTACATCCCCAAGTCAAAAATTTCTAGTGACTGATAACATCTAAATTTTTCAATTAGTCTGACGTATTATTTCTCATTGAGCCAATGTTAACAGACTATTGCAACAAGAATTGCACTTGGGCCAATAAAAAAATGTAGATGTGACCATGCAGTCACTAGAAAATTTTGACTTGGAGAGGTTAGACATTTTTTACAGTGCAATATCCATACATTTAGATAAAGTATAGCTAATTACTAACATAAATATTATGAAGAACTTTGAACATTTTACTGTTAATGTCCACCCCATTTAGGCCAAATGAAGTACGGTTTCAATTGTTGTAAATAATCGTATCCCTTAAAACTCATCTTTGATCACCAAAATGACACATTTAAATGTTTTTTCCTATGAAAAAAATTATTCATGCCTAAAAGCTTGGATCCTTGCTTCATTTACATTTCACAATTACATTTGCATGATGTGTGCTTAGTGCTCAAAATGAGTCTAAAAGGCAAAAGAAGCCGATTAGGGATGGTGGAGGTCCATTTACAATAAGCACAAACATAAAATAACATAAAAAAAAAAAAGTGTAATTACTATAGGCCATAGAGTATATTCACAGTTTGTGAAAATATTAAATACAATTAGAAAATGTTTTAAATATATATGTTAAATGCAGTATTATGTTCTCATATTTATTTTTGCAATGTGTTTTTGCTAAGTTATAATAGAATACTGTTTCAATCTGTTTTCATGGTGATTTTTGGTGAAACCAGTTAGGGTCAGTCTGACCAGAAAACATAATCATAAATATTATAATAACTGTAGCCTATATGGAACCCATAACAACATACAAATTAAAAATCCCTGTTTTTAATTCATAGAAAATAAATGAGATTTCACTTGCATTTTGATCACTGAAAATGACCCCCATAATCTGGTCACCTCATAAATGGGAACAGTGTTTTTAACCAGCATTGCAATTTGTCTTTGTTCATAAATGTATTGCTGACATTTTATGACCCAAGAAAAAAAAGATGACGTTTTTGTAAATAGATAGAGTGTGTGTATAAAGAGGAGTCATACAAATTAACAAAATTATATAGATTTAATAAGTGAAAAAAGCACGATTAATTTATACAATGTACAATAGGGACAAAATAAATATATTTACACAATTTGTACAAAATAAAGAATTTTAGGTAGGAAAATAGTATGCAGAACACAGGAATGTGACAGTGGGAATGGGGAAGCACATCCATGAACAGTCATCACACAGAGATCATCACAGAGCTCCTAATGTTTCTCTCACCTTCACCTTTACATGTGAGACCAAGAAGTCTTTTCCATGTGAAGCCCGGGGAACTCTGATGGGAAGATGTCGCTCGTGTTGAACGGCTGAGCTTTAAGTCTCTAAGTGTTTGACTTCTGCTCACCAGGGTCTCCACAGAGCGTGTGTCTGGTTGTGGAACAGAGCTCGCCTCAGAGTCCGGGGTTGGCTGGAGGGAACGGAGCCAGTGGGACGCGCTGGAGTTGGGGATCCCACAGAGACCTGAAGATGAGGACCTGGGACTACAGGTGTTGGGAGACTCCAAGAGGATGATGAAGAAGAGTCGCTGGAGAGTGGTGAGATGGTGGGAGGGAAAGAGAAATGACAGGGTATCGAGACGTATGTGGGAGAGCTGGAGAAAGGAGGAGAGCTGCTCGAGTAACAAGGAGAAGGTGGAGGAGAGATGGAGTACGGAGGGGAAAGGTAGGGATGTGTTAAGGGCTGTCCTGTGGGATGAGCGTGGTGGAGCATAAAAGATGTGGGATACAAACTATTGGTGTAGGAAAAGGGCTCAGTGTTGGCTCTCATTGGGACGTCCGATCTGCACGTCAGCTCTGCATTGGGGATCCACGGATGATGATGATGGGACGCTTGGCTGCTGGAAACTCTGCTTTGGGGGAGAGCGTTGCTGTAGGAGTCGAGGTGGTGACACAGGCCTTGAACGAAGCCGTCCCGCTGAGAAGGATCCACGCAGTCGATGAAGCTGGCCAGGCGGGAGACGCACTCCTTAAAGCCGGCTTTGTAGATTGGATTGGAAGGCATCGGTGTCTGGGCATTGATGGGCTCGGGGACTGAGGCGAAACGCACAAGGGGTCTCGACGAGAGCAGAGCGCTAGCATCGTGTGGGTCTGGGTCTTTGCTAGAGTCGCCTGAGGTGGGACGTGGAGTTACAGGTGTACAAAAGAGGAAAAGAAAGGGGGAAAAAAGTGCAAAAGCAAGAAGAGGAAGGGGTTAATAGAGTGTTTAGGTGAGACAGAATAACATTAGGTTTTGATTTATTGAAGGTTCATTCAAAGGAACGTTTGAGAAATCGAGAATTTAAAGCAAAGTTAAAGGAACATTTAGGAGGAAGAAGAAAATGGTTTTGGTTTATTGATTGCCAGAATGGAAAGTCAGAGTGTGAGGTAAGTTATTTTGGGGTTAGATGGTTGAGAAAGAGAAGATAAATAGGGAGGGGGGGAGAAGACAGAGACATACAATCCATTAGAAACATCACACTCAGAGGAAACTCAAATATCAAATCAGCACTTAAAGAGATAGTTCACCCAAAAATGAAAATTCTGCCGTCATTTATTTTACTCACCCTAAAGTTGTTCCAAACTTGTGTGAATTTCTTTCTTCTGCTAAACACAGAAGATATTCTGAATAATATTGATATAGCAGTTGACTAACCATTGACTTCCATAGTATTTTTTGTTGAGTCAATGGGTGCAGTCAACTGTCTGATTACCAACATTCTTCAAAATATCTTCTTTTGTGTTCAACACAAGACAAACCCATACAGGTTTGGAACAACTTGGGTGAACTATCCCTTTAATCTAGAGTTGTATAGCCTACACAAAAATAAGGTCAACAACATCATTTTAAGATATAAAATATGGGTATACGTTTAATCTTCAGTTAATAAAGTATAGACAGAAATCTTACCTTGACTAATCCTCGCAGCTTTTGTCCTAATGTATTCAACAGTTAACTCCAGAATTTCAGCCTTCTCCAGTTTGGGGTTTTGAAGTCGCTGTAAAAGTGAATGCAAACGCATTATGTTGTTGAAACATTCGAGTGCTCATGTTAATATTAAAAACTGGATTTCCTTTCTTACCGTGTCTAGAGTGTTATCCAGGAGAAGCGTTCGCAGTTCATCTAAACGCTGGTTAATCCGGTCTCTCCGTTTCTTCTCGATAACCGGTTTCAAGATCTAGACGGAGCACGAAATAGATATTTAATTTAGCCATATATTGAAAACGTAAAACCATGTTTTATTTTTTTTACTTTAATTTAAAAAAAGAAAAAACTCCTCACTATATTATGACATAAGAAAGAAATACTCACTCTTTTGGTTGGTCGTCGACTTGCCATTTTTGGAGTAACCATGCTCTGTCGAAGATTATGAAATAAACCAGCAATCGTATATTCCCGTTTTTCTGTGTTGCTTGAGAAAATTCTTCTACTGTGAAAAAAGTCCTCGCGAACCTTGGCCTTTATTGGGGATGCTGGCTTGTCATTGGTGGTGACGAGGTGTCAATGACGCGTGACCGTATGGTCGTGCCCCCCATATGGCTTTCTGCTGTTATCAATTACACTTTTAATATATTCCAAGATAAGAAACTATAAATCGATTAGGTTAAATCAGAGAACAATTATAACAGCAGATATTAAGCGAGGAAAACGGTAAAGTTTCACATCACTTGCAAAGCTAGTTTTACGAATAGCCTGTGCCTATCTGAATATAATAATATAATGTGAATATAAACGCATGGTAATGAAAACTGCACATATCTTAAAGACCATTAGAAGTTTGCTTAGAATAACCAATCATAATAGAACGCTTATGCTTTTATGGGCTAGTTTGTTCATTTTATTGCGCCAATAAGTCAATACAGAGCCAAATTGCAGTGCATTTTGAACACAATCTTCTTGACACTCAATTTACCAACACGCTCCTCCCGTTAAAGTTCACGACCTCTGACCGACCAAAACCAAACTTACTTAGGCTATTTCCCCCCGTAACAATTTAATGTTTAGCCTAACATTCAAAATGTTCATAATGTCTTTTATTATGAAAACTCGCGTATGCTATTAATATAATTCCCAATAAACGGTCAACTATTTTCTAGCTTCAAATGATATAATACACATATTTTGTTCAGTATTGATAATGTTGGTCGTTGATTAATTTCTCACTAAAATGTTTTGTTTTCAAGCTGATTTTCGTAAAACCAAAGCCGTGCAAGTGCGATGGGAGACTGCAGTTTTTTCTCGTGGGAACAGAATATTATGGCACTACACATGTGTAAAAACGAACACACTCACACTAACAGCGCCAGACTAGAATACTCAACCTTTCAGAGGCGTTTAGAATTTCATTATGCTCAACATCTTCGTGCATTAATGGCCTTCGCACCTGAAGCGGGTCAACTTTCGGCGCCCATGTCTCACGATCTGCAGAAACGAGCAAATAACATAGTTGAGCTGAACTTGTAATGTGCGATTTGATATGCATAAAATATTAAAGTAGAAATCATGTTCAAGCACAACTTTTAAATGCCATCTTTAGCTCATGCCAATAGGCCTATTTGAGTTTCTGCCTCTTTTTTCTTTTCTTTTTTGACTTTCGAATTATGAATTATTGTTTCTTTGTTTTAAATGACACGCACTCTGATGCGTGTCATTTAAAACAAAGAAACAATAATTCATAATTCGAAAGTCTACACAATAAATGCTGGCAAATATGAGATTAGACGTTGCCAAACGCCACTTGGTTTCATTCACATGGGCACCGATGAAGAGGCTAACGTCAAAGGGATATATTTGCTCTTCCTAAATTGACAATATAGCCTAGGTCACTAAAATTATTTCTGGCCATGTGTTGCTTCACTTTTTGACCCCATGTCTAACCTTATGGAAAATCCCGTGGGAAAGTTTACTGTTTGGTCAAGTAAAGTGGTGGCTTCATACACACCTCGCTCATAATTCCATTAGCATTATGATTCTTTTAACACGTCTCTTTAACAGTGAATATGGCGTGAGGTCTATGGACAAACGGTCGCGCGCTTTTCATTGCAATCTAATCATAAACTAAAACCAATCGATAATTTAAGAGTGACAAAACTCAACATTGACCAAAGAAAATGTCTAAGCTACTGGATTTCCAAAAGTTACTGTGATAATGTGTTGGCTTTACATTATGAATGCCAGGGTCCAAGATGAGGAAATCCTAGCTATATGAAACTTTCTCAGCTCGCCTCGATTGTTCTTTTTACGGAAATCGCTTTTTACGCAAATAAGTTGCTTTGTATGGAAGATGCAAAGTGTTTGAGTAATTCAGTAGAATCATCTTGTTCAGTGCAAAAGCATCGGGATTCAGCTGTTGGTTACTGATATGCATCCCTGCTGTCTGATGACCGACCGTCGAGCAATTAGTCAAATGTAAAAGTTAGCACTGCTGGAGAGAGCAGATGGGCACGTGGAAGCGGTCGGCACTTGAGCGCCTGTTGCACTGAGGTGTGATTCACACACGCTTTCCAGCATGTGTGAGCACGCGCCCGACGAACACACAGTAAACACGACTGAAAATGTGGGATACATCTTAACCACCAGATTTGCATGTGTTGAACTTGGTTGAGCATCCACGAGTTGAGAAATTGGTTTCACCAAAATGGCCTAAACATGAAAATGAAATATTTCTGGATTTTATTAAATAAATGATTATGGCTATTGTTTATTGCAATTGCTCAATCTCAGGGATTAATCAGTGATAAAAGATATGTAGGGGGAGAGTGGGGTAAGATGAGCCATGTGTCCAAGATAGGCTAAGAGAAATTGTGGCAGATAAAGTATGTAAAGTAGCCTAAATTCAGGATGTTTCCTATATTTTAAATGATCAGAATGCATCTATGACAAATGCATCTAAAAAAGTGTTCCTGTGGGTCAATTTGGCCCAGGTTAGGGGTAAATTGAGTCAGTGGGTAAGCTACACCATCTATTAAATGAACCTGATTCAAACTTTGACATTTTTCAGATTATTTACCTATTTTGAAAACTAATTTAATAATCAAAATTCCTTTTACAAATATGCAATTTTTTTCTTAAAGCTATAACAAATATAAAATCTACTGAATGAAGTTTAAATTTAAATATCTTTAAAATATGCATTTCTGAAACAATATGTTGACCACCAAAGTTGCAACCTTTCCAAAAACAGACTGAGAGTTTGTTCAAATTAAATAAAAACTGAGTTAGAATGAATAAATAAATGTCAATGAAACTAATGAACATTTTAGTCAAAAGATTCTTGGCACTGTAGCTTTTTGGCAATGTCGAACATGTTAGGCCATTAGGGACTACAGGTGGAAAGATGTATATGATAATGGTGAAAAGCATCTTCTTGTTCTCATCAGAGAAGGATTTGGTGTACTTGTACACTGTCCCCTCAAATAAACTAAAACAACAACAACAACAACAACATATGTTGAAGTAAACCAGTTGCATAATATTGCATAGAAATTATACCAGCTTATACTTCAGAGATTTAATTTAACTTCAGTGCCTAATGGTGGGCGTTAAAACGCTGGCTCAATTTACCCCACAGCATTTGGTTCACTTTGCCCATAGCTGCCATTTGGTTCGCACAATGATCTTGACCCACGGTTGTGCTCATTAGGCTTCGGCTGGACACTGAGCAGATGCACACACACAGTATCAGAGGGACCTTTTAGTAGAAGAGATATTTCATGCATTCGTGGATCATCTGGCTTGAGGTCTAAGCACCAGTAACATCTTATAGCCTATGTGTTAACACGGCCCACTAGGGGGCTTCAGGAAACTTCCAAGTGGACTTGCAAGAGGGCTTGATTGGTTTGGTGCTATATCTTATTACACTTACAAATAAGTCAAAGGTAAAAGGAAATGATATGTTGCTTTCTGAGGGTTGATGTGTTTGCGCGCATGAGAATGAGAAAGGCGCAGGTGAGACCAGACGGCCACTCCGGGGATATTAGCATACTATTGGTCTATACGTATAGGCCTGCCTACATTATTTTAATAGATGTCGAACATGTCTATTGCAAAAAAAAATTTAATGGTCAAAAACAGTGCAAAATTATTGATTTTCACGCTGTAATAAAAGCAGAAAAGCCTATTAAAAAATTTTTAAAAAAATAATAATATGATGTTTCACTACAGATGCTTTCAGTTAAAAAAGCTCAAACATGTATTTTAGTCTGAGGCTGCTTAAATCTTGTCTGTGAAACCGGGGGAAATTAAATTTTTTAATACCTGGGAATTGATCTTGCACTTTTCTTATCATGCTGAATGCAGTAACATTTCCACTAGAGCGTGAGCCTGCTTACAACTTATTTCATAGTCAATAAAAAAAAAATTAAATGGTTAATAAAAATCTTTGACTATGTGAAAAAAGTAAATACCCAAAAGCATGGCTATTAGCTTGACACCCCCCACTAAAATTCTATTAGTCCATTTTTTTTTTTTTTTTTTTTACAATATCTATCTATCTATCTATCTCTTTTAATAAAAATGGTTTGAAACAGTTCCAGATTAGGGTTCTTCAGATTGTAAACACAGCAGAAACCTTTTTGGTGCAGAAGAACCATGAATTGAAAGTTTTAATAGTGCTTTAAAGAACATTATTAACCGTATAATAAGTAATAGCTGAATATTGATCTGATTAAATACGACCTCATTTCCAGAAAAGTTAAAACATATTGTAAAATGCAATTAAATCAAGAATCTGTCATGTGTTAATTCTCTTTACACTTTTTTTAACTGACAAAAGTACAAAGAAAAGATTTCCAATGTTTTGTACTGACCAACTCAATTGCATTTTGTAAATATAAGCACATTTTGATTTGATGGCTACAACACATGAAGAGTTGGGACAGAGAGGCATGTTTCCCACTGTGTCATATCACCTTTTCTTTTAATTTAATTATATGGGAATTGAGGATATAATTGTTGCAGTTTTGCAAAGAGGAATTTTTGCCCAATCTCACCTGCTAGAAGACCTCTGCTCAACATCTGTGTTCGTCACACACACTGTCTGATTCTCCTTCTCGTTTTCAGTAAGACACAGATCTGGACTGCAGTCGGGCACGTCCACGGTGTACGAAATGAGGCCTGGCTTTGTCTTGCTTCCCAGGAAAGATGTCATCTTGATGTCAGTATATGTCTCTGTACAATCCCGATATACTC
Organism: Leuciscus leuciscus; assembly: GCF_965113295.1. Classification (NCBI taxonomy): domain Eukaryota; kingdom Metazoa; phylum Chordata; class Actinopteri; order Cypriniformes; family Leuciscidae; genus Leuciscus; species Leuciscus leuciscus. The sequence goes on along the minus strand of NC_138729.1, from coordinate 4,973,580 downwards.
CTCCACATTAATGTTTCCCTCACACACATGCGAGTCACTCGTGCCGTTTCCACTGATGCTCCTCCACTCATGACAGATGTTTGCTTCCCTGTCGCTGATGAAGTCTGGATGATCCCTTTCGTCTTTGGGATTGAGACCTCGATGTCCGTTTCCCCCAAAACTGTCTGAAACATGGACTCATCAGACCACAGCACACATTTCCACAGTGTTCTGGATCATCTGAGATGAGCTCGGGCTCAGAGAACTCTCCAGCATCTCTGCATTGAACTGATGTATAGTTTCTCCTTGCGTTACAGAGATTCGAGAGGCAGACTGTGTTCAGTGTTTTCCAAAGTTCTCCTGAGCACATGTGTCTGTATATAATACATGATGGTTTATCATGCAGTGCTGTCTGAGGGGTCAAAGGTCACGCACATTCAACAGAGGTTTCCTGCAGGAATGAGATTTCTCTGGATTCCCTGAATCTTTTCACATTATCATGTATGATATGGTGAAAGACCTAAATACTTTGCAATCTTGCATTGAGAAATGCGATTTTTGAATTGTTTGACAATTCTCTCATGATATTTGGCACACAGTAGTGAGCCGTGATGACCTTTCCTTGCAAAGACAGAGAATCTCCTTTTACACCCATGATACTCTCACCTATTACCAGTTCACCTGCTCATTGAACTGTTAAAAAACATGTTAACTTGGATATTCTATAATCTTTTCACTTTTATTTGCCTCTGTTCCAACTCTTTTGGAGTGTGTTCCAGCCATCAAAATCAAAATGTGTTTATATTTACAAAATACAATGAAATTGGTCAGTGAAAATATTGGACATATTTTCTTTATGCATTTGTCAGTTAAATTAAGGTTCAAGATAATTAACAAATGACAGATTCTTGATTTTATTGCATTTTACAAAATATCCCAACTTTTCTGGCGATGGGGTTATACTATGATATATCTTCATATAGTCTATTATAATGGGTGTATTTTGATGTAGTTGATTGGCGGTTACTCTCTGCAGGTGTAAAATAACTTATGTTATAGGACAGTATATGAGCCTTTCACAATGTTAAAAGGACAATGTGATATGAAGTCATGGGATATTGTTTGTGACTGGGTATGCTTAAGCCAAAGTAATATTTGAAAACTATGGACCAAACTGAATATCTCTTCTTGCTTAGTGGAGAAGAGGAGAGCAATATCCTCAACTGGTCTCACTTATACCTTCTGTTAAAAAAAAAAAAAATTGGGTATAATAAGGGACCAGTTACCAGTTTAAAGGTTTATATTTAGCATATTAAGAACTTGCTGAGAGTGTGAAGTTGAGTGGTTGAGCTCAGAAAACCAGTTATTTTTTTGGACAATTACAGATTTAACATCAACAAAAAAGCAATAAAGAACCATAACTCCAACACACATACACAAAAAAAGCTGTGACTGGCTATGTTTATTACCATGTCAAAGTAATATTTGAAAACCCCACCAGTGTGGTTCATACGCTTTATCTGAATAGTCTTGATGGAAAGGCAATAAAGCTTTCTTTATAATGTGTGGTTACATGTGTGTAGGCTATATGTGTAATGATACTTTTAAAAATATAAAAAAATGATTTAGCCTACTAATGATGAATAGCCTATTTTAGTCATTTACTTTTCCCCCTTCTATGTTATATTTTCAGGCTCGGTTTTACTGAGTGCTATGCAGCCGTTCCCGTGGGAAACTGTATTAAAACAGGGCACATGTCCTTCTCTGCGTGCTTCTATTCTTATGGGTCTATTGACACATTTTGTTAACACCAAACGTGTGTCGATGAACCTGTTTTGGACAAACGACCCGTTGCCTTCGCCCCCTGCTGGTATACAATTATACATATTTATAGATTTATATAGGCTATTGCTCCACCGGTCTGTTTAGTATGGAAGCCCATTTAATTAACAAAAAAATAATGCTTTGGAAAGTCATAATTATGTGATGAAAAGTCGAAATTATGTCTTTTTATGGAGTTTTGTTTTCGAATTTTAATCTCACAAGTATGACTTTATTTTATTTTATCTCATATGACATTATGTCGTTCTAATTTACCAGAAAATGTTTTTTTTTGTTTTTTTCTTTAATGGCGGAAATGGGCTTCCATAACTTTTGTGCAGTGCAAACTTGCCACGCTCGTGCACAGGCGAACCCATGCTCGGGTGTGTTATCAAACCAACAAGTTTTTTTTTTGTTTTTTTTGTTTTGTTTTTTAAACAACAACATAGGTTAACGCTATAATTTTTGTTGTAAAAGTCAACATCAAGCTTTTCTATCATGGATACACACAAATATTTTAAAAAGTTGTATTTTGCGCGCTTGTGTAAATAGGCCCATTTAAATCTCGACAATACCCTACAGAGAATAGGAAGAGTGTTATGATGGGAACCAGCTATTAAGCACTCTCTCCGAGTAACACGCACTGCTCACACACCTCAGCTCTTTTTTATTACCTGTCAGAATGTGTACATTATTAGCCGAGCGCAGAGATGATTCCCACGCTTCTCTCCAATAAACACGAGAACACAGAGCAGTCTGCGTTCACATACACTCTTCACTTTCTTCACCTTGCCAATGTTTGTGATTAGCCGTTTATAGATTGCCTTCCATCAGACCATGAAGTTAATGTGAACTTGTGTATAGCCTACAGAAGTTATTGGGATGATATTATTTGTTTAAAGACTGTCTATATGCTTACTGTCGAGAGTTTCTAAATATTGTTCTGCCTGTCTTTGTTCTTATTTTACTTGGCGACACCCATTAGACATTTGCACTCAAAAGGCCGAGATTAAAGCAACTGGCACGCGCAGGGCCATTAACGGGTTGATGTGTTTGCGCGCATGAGACTGAGAAAGGCGCAGGTGAGACCAGACGGCCTCTCTGGGGATATTAGCATATTGGTCTATACCTATATTATTTAAATATATATTGAGCAAAAAATAATAGAACGGTATACAACAGTGAGAAAGTATTAATTTTCACGCTGTAATAAAGGCAGAAAAGCCTATTCATAAAAAAAAAATAATAATAATGACGTTTCACTACAGATACAGATTTCGTTTGAGTCATTTCAGGTCGGTTTGCTTGCGTGGCCACTTTTAACCACAATAACTTGTACAGAGAGATTTTTTTTTTCCCCAAACGGGCTGTACCAAAAACAGAAACTCACAATATGCACGGCAGTGCTGTATCGCCTAAATTGAGAATAACTTGCACAAAGGGCACGAAATTGACTAAATATTTAAAATTCACCAACAGGCAATAATTTGAAGAGTGTTCTGATGGGAACGCGTTTTAACCACGCTCTCGCAGTAACACGAACAACTTACACACCTCACCCGATAACACCTCAGTCCTGTTTTATTACCTGTCGGGATTTTAGCTATCACTGAACAGAGACGTTCCCACGCTACTCTTCGATAAACATTATACCACAGCCTGCGTTCACATATAGTCTCCATTTGTATCACTTCCATGCGTGTTTTGACATTCACAATATGAGCGGTGCATCAGGTCAGGAACTTTCTCGATAGAAGGCGCGGAGTTAAAGCACTCAAAATAGTGTAGATATGATCACATTTGTCAAATTCCTCTCCATCTTTCTTTACCTTTAGGCATATTTTAGCGAAGCGTGCCCAGTGGACAAACAGTCGTATTTCCACTGGAACTAGACACGTGCTGTCTTCGTATTACAGATCTAACACTATAGCTCGATCGTTAAAGCTTTGATTACTTTTTGCGCTAAGAAAGGATGTACGCTATCTTCAGAACATTAATGAACACGAGTCTATTAACATAGTGATTTCAGTGCAATGAATAATGCTCACGCACGCTTTCATATGCACACGTGGATGCTGCAGTCCACGCGCGCGCATTGTTCACAGGCGTGAAGTTGGCACGCGGCACGCGCCTTACAGAATTATAAAGAAGTGTGAACACACGTCACCTTGCTCCCCCCCTGAAGATTTTACACATTTTAGTGTACCCAGATGTTTAGGCTACTGCGACTGTGTGCGTTTTTTTAGCAAAACAAATCCACAAAGCGTGGATTGGCACGCGCTCATTTATTATTATGCACAGCAGTCCCCTGTTTCTTTATAGCCTAAAGCTAAATGTAAAATGTAATTTATTTATTTTTAATAAAATGGACTTTAAAGTCAGTTTAAACAAGGCACGTTTGAAGCCAATAAACGCAATCCTGCCGTGCGTCAATAAGGAACTAACATAACTGGACTGGACTCAGCCTCGGCAGCTTTATGCTATTCAAATAATTATATGAACATTCTGATAATGCATTTCATATTTAAGAATTGTTTATAATGTAGTTGTTTCTGCTATTTTATGCAACTTTGGTGTCGCTTCATAACATCAATCTTTAACAAGCATGCAGGCTTAAAGATTGCAGTTGTATTTTTTTGTTTTTGCTGCATTAATTACGTGGTACAATTATGCGAAAACGTTCAAAATATGCAAAATTCGAAACCAAGCCGAAGCTCAGCGGCATGTTTCCAACAGTGGAACTAAGACTCTTGACATTAAAAGAGAGCTTTTTATTATTATAATGGCGTCTGTGTCACCAGCGGCGCGTGCAGGGCTATTGATATGCATATTTACTGAGGGTGTTTCCTCATGCGCGCACGTGCCCACGGAAGTCTAGGTGTCAGTGAGCGTGTGCCATCAATGCTTTTCATCTGAAATCGGCCTGAATGTCTTCAACCAATTCAGTGGAGATTATATGTTAGCTAACTACAGTAATAGGTAAAAAATAAGTAGCTATTTGTAATAAATCTGTAAGACTGTACCCAGAACGCGATATTAGCCTACTCTAATGCTTTCGACTTCAGCCATGTCCGTGATTAATATTAAACGACTACCGCTTATAGGTATGATCTTCAACATTACAATAACTTATAATATTATAGCCTATATACTTTTAGTGTTTTGTTTTTAGCTGGGAACAAACTACACGAGAGCATTGCGCGTTCACGTTCAGTCTGTGACAGATAGTGGGCGTGGTTTGTGGCCACGCGCGCCTGGAAGCCTATAAATACCTGAGCTCAGTTTCAGACCTGCAACTCACTGTCTGCGCGCTCGAGGAGAGATCTTTACCCAGCATACCTCACTGAAGAGACCTCGGATCTTTACTGGATCATCACTGATATAAACCATTGTTTGGATGACTCGTGTAATGAAAATCCTTGGAGAGACTGAGACCATTAAAATGGACAGAAAGGTAAATATTTATTTCTATGCATGAATCTCAAAACTCGAACATTGCAGCCTGGCATAAGCTTGTAAACCCCGACCTGTCCACTGACACTAGTCTTAATGTTTTCTGCAGCTGTTGAAGCCTCAGGTAGAAAGACGGAGAAGAGAAAGAATGAATCGGAGTCTGGAGAACCTGAGAACTCTTCTTCTGCAAGGCCCTGAGCACAATGTAAGAACAGCATGCTTTTTCATCTCTCAACATAATAAGCTTAGACACTCTTAATAATAAAGCTTCCAAAAAGCAGTGCCATTCAGTAAACAGTTCTTAAAATAACCATTTTCCACTATAAAGAACCTTTTGTGCAATGGAAAGATTCCATGAATGTTAAAGGTTCTTTATGGAACCATCAATGTCAATATAGAACCCATGATAAGAGTTCTCTGTCATGTCTGTGTTTTGCTTGGTCTAAATTCTCCTCTTTCATTTTCAGAGTCCTTCTCAAAGAAGACTAGAGAAAGCAGAGATCCTGGAATACACGGTCCTGTTTCTGCAAAACTCTGTCGCTGAGGCCAAGAAAGCCAAGGATGTGGAAGGAGGAGAGAAACATCAGTTCGTGGACGGCTTTTCTTCATGTCTTCAGAGAGCGGCCCGTTTCCTGTCGGATGAAGGTGATTCCCGCGGACTGGAAGCTTCTGTCTCAGAGACGATGTGTCACCGTCTGTCTCGACCCTGCATGTCAACCAGCCTCAGAGTCCAGAAGTCCTCCAGAACGCAGGCTCCAGATTCACATGCACAGCAGCAGAGCTCTGTTTGCAAACAAAGACTCCCATCCGCTTGCAGGAACATTGTGCCAGACTCTAACAGGTTTCCATCCAGAAGCACAGACTCAAACACACAGCATGCGACGGGCCAGCCCGACTCTCAGCAACAAGCAGCGGTCAGTCAGATGGTCTGGAGACCCTGGCCTTGAGAGAGATCGAGGCTGAGACATGGACTCAAAAACAGCGGGCTTGTGTAATAATCAGACATGGTTCATCTCTTCTAAAATAGGCTGCAGAGAGACATGTTTATTTCCAAAAAATAAAATGTTGTGTATTGATTTTATCATCTGACATCTCATTGGAAATGTAAAATGTGTAAATAGTGTATGATAAACATGGCAATATATTTTTTACACAGATTTTTTTTTCTTTGCATGATCTGTACTGGGTGTATGATCATTTGTAATACATAACTGATGTATGTATTTATCTATTTTGCACATTTATTTATTCATGATGACATTCCATTTTATGCTCAGATTTATAGGTGTATATTTTGGAGATTGAAGCAAATACATTCCATCATTAAAATTTTTAAATGAATCATTTGTTTTTTTCTTCTAAATAATATTAATTGTTGATGTCATGAGCCACTTTAATGATCGCTTTCTGCACGCGCCGGACATTTAAAGTGCGCTTTGATCATCAAAGCCTTTGAAATGCGCGCGACCAAATGTGTGGCGCGAGTGTGAATGTGTGAGGCGAATATCTGGCACACTTCCACAAGACTTCTGTTCACACACCTCTGCTTCCTCTGCTCGTTTGTCTGCTCAGATAATGAAGAAACAGTGCGAAAGGGCGCCACGTGCCTTGGCACCTTGACGGAGACATCCGCATAAACAAAGATTTGCTATAGTAGCCTATTGACTTGCTGTATAAAGAGTGTGTGTATGTGTGTGTGTGTGTGTGCACAGTCTGGCCCACGACTTTGGATCATTTTTTGCTCTAGTTATTGGCTACAGTTTGTCTCAAATCACAAATATATCAAATGGACTATTGTTGTGCGTTTTAAAAAAAAAATATATATGCATGAACAGTCTATAATGAGAAGAACACTTCTTATGAGCAGCACGCTAAGAGAAATTGAGGATTAAAACTAACTTCTTTACCGCTCTTGTGCTAGTTTATTCTACTAAACTGGTGTTTAAAAGCTGGGAAAGACTCCTAGACATCTGAGAGATGCTAATGACTGGACAAAAGGCTGAAGTGAACCTGGTTTAACACGTCTTGGGCTCAGGATTTTGTCTCGCAAGTGTGAAGCCCACACGACTCAACGACTGGCACGCGCATTTCCATCCGTTTGAACCACAGAAGCGTGAATTTTTTTACACAATAAACCTTATTGTGGCCAGGGAATGAAGGTCAGGTGTCTTTCCCACGCTTCACGCTTTTAGGCTGTTAGGGTTTTTTTTATTTTACTCCAGTCATTAAATAGTTCAAACGGCTGTTTCTCACTAAATAAATAACGGCTTGTTTCCCAAAAAATAAATGTAAAAAAACCCCGCTGTTTTAATATGCCCTCTGCGATTCATTTAGAAAATGTTACAGTAACGGTTAAAAGTTTGGAGTAATAATTTTCTTTGTGTGTGTGTAAAAGAAGTGTCTCACCAAGGCTGCAATACAGTGAAACCGTAATTTTGTGATTACAAATTAAAGAAAAAGGCTATTTGAATGTATAATTAAATGCAATTCGTGTCTTCAGTGTCACATGATCCTTCAGAAATCATTCTAATATGATGATTTGAAACATTTATTATTATTATCAATGTTGAAACAGTTTGATTAATAGAAAGTTGAAAAGCATTTATTTGTAATATAAATCTTTTGTAACATTTTAAATGTCTTTAATGTCAATTTTAATCCATTTAATGCATCCTCATTGCTGTTTTTTTATTTTTTTTTTATCTTAGGCTGCTACCCAAAACTTTTGAATGGTAGGCCTGTTCCGGGTTCCACACAAACATGAAGCAGCACAACTGTTTTCAACATTGATAATAATCAGAAATGTTTCGTGAGCAGCAAATCAGCATAGTAGAATTATTCAGCTTTACATCACAGGAATATATATTTTTTTTAAGTCTTAATTTATTTGATCAAAAATAGAGTAAAAACGGATATTATTATAATTTAAACACTGTTTCCATTTGAATATTTTTTAATATTTTAATAAAAAAAATTTTTACATTTTTTTATTTAAAATCAGTTTCCATTTGAATATATATAGTTGCAATCAAAATTATTCAAACCACATTGCAAATCAGGTTTATTGGCAACTTTTACAGACTTTCAGCTGTTTGCAATGAACAAATCAAACAAAAGTAATTGAAATAGCTCAACACAACATGTTTCAAGTAGTTTCCCCAAATTCAACAGAAAATGCATCTTTTAATTACTTTTTCAGTCTCAAAATTATTCAACCCCTTCATGGCAAGCATCTTTAGTTCTTAGTTGAAAACCCTTTTGCTGTTATGACCTTCTGTAAACGAGATGTATAATCAGACACCAGCTCCTGGCAGCGTTTCTGAGGAATCTTACAGTCGCTCCTCATGAGCAATGGCCTCCAGTTCAGTAATATTCATGGGTTTGCGTAATGCAACCGCCTTCTTCAAATCCCACCAGAGATTTTCTATGGATGTTCAAGTCAGATGACTGTGATGGCCACTGTAGAATCTTCCAGGACTTCTTCTGAAACCAAGCCTTGGTGGGATTTGAGGCATGCTTGGGATCATTGTTCAGTTGGAAGGTCCATTGACCCTCAGCTTCAGCTAGGCAGAGAGTGTTCTTTGCAGCATATGCTTCATTCTTCTTCTTCCAGACATAACTCTGATCCACAGGGCAGAAAAGTTCCAGTTTTGTTTTGTCGCTCCACAGAACAGAATCCCAACACTTCGGTGGCTTATTTATGATTTTGAGCAAATTGGAGCCAACTTTTCTTGTACTTTGGATCAGTCATGTACGTCATGGAGTTCTAACATGGAAACCACATGTGTTTAGTACGAGCCTTACTGTGCATCTGAAACCTCAGAGGCTGTTACCAAGTCTTGCTGCAGGTCTTTTGCAGTCACTCGAGTGGTTTTCTGAACCTGCCTTCTCAGAAATCTGGTTGCAGCCGTTGATAGCGTCCATTTTCTGCCCCGTCCAGGTATAGTGTAACCACTGTTCCTTTAACTGTGAACCTGCGAACTCGTATGTTCCTTGTTTATGAAGGGCGATGAAATCTTCTCTTAACCTTTTGACTGTTACATCCTTCGATTTTTTTATGTTTGGCTCGGGGTTAAAGGGAGTATAACATTAATAAAGAGGTGTGTGTAACTCAATATGAAGGTCAGGGCAATAAAAGAAAAAGGATCAAATCAAAACTCCACTCAAAAGTGTTTATTGTATACAGTGCCAAAGGTGAAAAGATGAAGAGAAAATAATATTTACAATATTTTCACAGACAATGAGAGAAAAAACAAAACACAAATAACAGCAAAAACAAGGTGGGAAGGCGAGCTCGAGATGCCAAATAAAATAAATAAATTAAACAAAACAAAGCTAACTGAGTTAATTCAGCTAAACTAACTCAAAAAAAGATGGTTCTTTAAAGGTTCTTTACAGTTCTATTTAGAACCGTATTGTCCTGAAGAACCCTTTATATGCTGTAATGGTTCTTTGTTTGAGTTTAGGGTTCTTTATTCCCACCTTTTTGTTTTTCAGATCTGTTACTCAAAGCCTTACTGATGTTCTGGAGCTCTGTACAACTACTGTCATGTGTCAGCATACTCTCAACAGCTAAATGGTTTCTTTCTTAAAATGTCTATAAATTATTAATTAACTATATAAATCTTCCTGGGACCCAGGAATAGACTTTTGTCCACTGTAGTGGACATTATATTTTAGTGAATTTCTCTGACACCGTACATGTCACATCCTGGGTGTCCTGTAAAGAGCACATTCAGAGATACCAAATGTTTGGAGGTTTCACCATGACAACAACTTCTCCTTGGTCTTTAAAAATGTCTGACATTAATTTAGTGATCAAATGTAGGAAATTTGATCATATATTGTAATTATAATTTAAATCGGACTACTTTTCAAATTGTATTTCATAAACCAACATCTCAGGAAACCGTCATGGGGTTTCAAATCAAAAAATGACTTTCTGTTCCAGAACAGGGTGTTGATTTCATAATGTCCACTGTAGAGACATCAGGACTTACATCATGTTTATCAGGCATTTTGGGAGACACAACAAGTGAATATGGAAATAAATTATACATCAATATTCATATGAAATATTAGATATTATTATTAAAATGTTGCCAATTATTACACTTCTTTTTTCATTAAATGTTGCTCCAAGAACACATTAATGTGCACATTAGATACAGTGTATAGATACATTGCATTGCATGGGAATATTACCCACATATTGCATAAAGTAAAATGGTGTATCAATTCATTCCGTTATATCTTTCATAACATAGTTGAGAATCATCTTTATACAAATTTTGGTTAAAAAAAATTCTGAAACCCTAAACTTTATTGGTGTTTTTGCCTATACATAAAATGTCATGTCATTTTATTTTTTAAACAGCTGAGTCCTTGTGTCCCCTACAGAGGACATAGCATAACATATATGAATAAAATATTATTTGAGAATTTTTTTTTTTTTACCATTTGTTGTTTATGCTCTAAACAATGTGATGACATTTTTTCTGGGTCTCAGGAGGATAATAAAACTTTAAAATTTTAACAATCATGTCTTTTTCTCTCTTTAGTTTAACAGAATATGTAAGCATGAGAAGCTCTGTTCAGTTGAGGATACTCATCTTCTCTACAGAGTAACAGTGATATGGAATTTATGATCCATATTGTTTGATTTTTTTCTTTATGCATAAACATACCCAGTCACAAAAAACATTAAAGCTATACCATGACTTTATATCACTTTTTCCTTTTAACATGGTAAAGGGCTCATTCTGTCTATTTTTTTTCTAATTTTGTGAACATAATTGTTTTTACATAATCAAATGTAAGAGACACAATGTAACTCTAAACTCAGTTGTGTATTTCAGATGTTGTCACGTATCATAACCTCATCGTCTGCAGAGAGAAACTGCACTCAGAATACACACATAATGAAGGACGTAAAGACATCATAGGGGATTGTGAAGAGATGTCACTGGAACTTGGTCTTCATTACATCTATATCATGTTCAATGTCAATTGGTATTTATTAATGTATACAGCTATCAACTGTTGTTAGAGCGCTGTAATTTTTGCTTCAATCTGCCATGTCAATAAAATAAATAAAAGTACATAATTGACACAACATGTTGTTAAAAAAATACAAAATAAAAATAAAATAGAGGCAACAAGATAGAGAGGGCTAAAAAAAAAAAAAAAATTTATTTAAAAAAAGAAATAGTAATATTAATAATATGAAGATACTAATTAATGAAAAAAAATATCATTGAAAATGTTATTCATAACACCATTAAGGTTCTACAGCACTTTCAAAGCATGGTTCTTTATGGAACCTCATAAAAACAGTTCTATTTAGCACCAAAAAGGGTTCTGCTATTATTACAAGCCAAAGAAACCCTAATTTGACACTGTTTAGAACCATTTTTCTGTGTACCAAAAGAAGAATGTAGAAAAGAAAAGTCTTCAGCGTTAAGAAGCCCAAACTAAACTACACTGACTTACCAGATAACAAAACAGGGTGTGACACTCTCTCCTAAACCCAGTGTGTCTAATACAACCAAGATGTGGTGCACAATGTATGTCGAGCGACTTACTTACCCTGCTCCCTCCTCCCCAGCCTCACACACACACCGTGATGACTGAAGAAGGATGAACAGTATGAAAAACAATACACTTCACAACCACAATGCGACAAACGGTTCAATAACAGGATAAACACACAAAATATTGGACTCTAACTGTAAGAGTAACAACAAGCAAAAACCAGCAAAGTGAGCTAGAAAGCTGGGGACGTGGAAGAGATACGGGTGTTTGAGGAAGGAGGCGTATGTGATTTGCTGGGTGAACCGGGACGTCATCATCCTTCACGAAGACTGACAGGCTGTGGATCCAATGAACACCTCAAACACACACACACACACACACACAACAAAAGACTACCCACATATACCCATATGCAACACGCTTAATACATACAGCATACATAACACTTTGCCATATTTATTTCTAACTTGCAGTCAAACGTGACACTCAACAAACCTAGCGAGTTCAGATATTTCATGTGTTCTAGCTCAAGCACACCTGGTGCAACTAATGAAGCCCTTGATTAGTGAGACAACACCTGTTTGCAGATTTGTGCAGTTGTGAGGGATTCTATTCAGGAGGTTGAATCATTTTGAGACTGCAGAAGTCATTAAAAGTTGTATTATTCAACGCTATCTCACGACCAATTCGTACGAATTCGTACGAATGATAAAAAGTTGGCTAATTCGTACTAATTCGTACGACCTCACTCGTACGAATTTGTACGATTTGTCTAAACCCACGTGATGGGTAGGTTTAGGGGCGGGGTCAGGGGTAGGTCATTCGTATGAATTCATACGAATTGGCCAATTCGTCAAATATGTACGATTTTGCAAAAATCGTACTAATTCGTACGAGTCAGGTCGTATGAATTCGTACGAATAAGCCACTTTGTAGAATTTGTACGTTTTCCCGTGAGATCGGGCTGTATTATTAGTTAAATCTGGGGAAACCATTTGACACATTTGTTGTGTTCAGCTATTTAAATGACTTTTGTTTGATTTGTTCATTGCAAACGGCTGAAAGTCTGTACATTTTGCCAATAAACCTGATTTGCAATGGGGGTTAAATCATTTCAGTTACAACTATATATATTTTATTTATTTTTAAATAAAAAAATTCACATGGAAACAGTGATTTTAAATTGTAATAATATTTCACATTATTTCTGTTTTTACTAAAAAATTTTTATCAAATACATTTAGACTTTAAAAAACGTATGGTCACACATACTTATGTTTTTCCTGGTCAGTTAGATCATTTAGATGTGATACAGTTAATGGCTAATAAGAAACAACAGATGTGAAAACTGTGCCTCCTAGTGGAATTACAATGCCTATGTATTCACAAATCTCACCTTTTTATCTTTTGCATGGTCTGCACTGGGTGTACTGTCATTTGTAATAACTGATGTGCATATTTATCCTTTCTGCACATTTATTTATGACATTCACTTGTGCTTATACTCAGATTTAGTTGTATATTTTGGAGATTGAAATACATTCCATCATTAAAATCTCCAAATGAATTAGTACTGTATTTTTCTCTTCATTCTATCACAACAGAAAAGCAACCACTGCATGTCTTATCTACTAAACTGAACAAAGAACCCATAAGAAATGTAGGCCTGGCCTTCATCATTTATGCTTTTTGGCTAAGTAAGCACTCTTGGCATGTTGAACCTTTTGGTCTCAGAGTAATAGCATAAATCAGGTTAAATATATGGGACATCCTCATAGCTTTTGTAAATCTGGGACATTTTCCAAGTAGACGATAACAAAAGTTGTAATATTGTTTAACAGTTAAGGATTTAGGTTGAACTTAAGGCTTGAATATGAGTCAACAGATAAAGTTTACAGTAGCCTTTTAAGTCTTTATTAAAGATCCACAATGAATGAAATATAAACCATGCATGTAGCAAAATACAGTTTACATTGTGTACACTAAAAATACATGTGTTGTGAAACAAAATCATTGCAAAAAATGTTCACTCTTCATTTATGGTTATGAGGGCACAAATATGCAATACACATTGCTTTTACAAGACTATCTACAATAAAAAGCCAGATTGAGTGGTTTCTGCTGCTTGTCTAAAAGACTTATTCCAAAGAATCAAATTGTTTGACCAAAATAACTAACAATGACAAACCATTGTAAACTTACCGACAACTGAAGGCCCTGCACTTTACATTCATAATCTAATCACAATACCACAGCCCTTAAGAAAATGTGGCATGTTGAGAATGACATCTTAAGCATTTTTATGATAGAACTTTGAGATTTAATAAAGAATTAACTTAATTACTACAACTACATTTTTGTTCAACGTATGGCAGGGACATTAAAGGTATAGCGGAGGATCTTTCCAAATTTTAGATAAGACCCGCCCTCTCCATTTTTTGCAAAGTTTGATTGATTCACCAGAATGATTGACAATTAGGAGGACCAATAGTTTAGACTACCCACCAGGAAGTAAAACATCCTCCGCTATACCTTTAAGACTCCTATACATGAAATACCTCAAACTTAAGTTTAGCACAAATTACATTAAGCCCACAGAATACAAATGCTGGCATTTAACAGAGCTAAAGGGATGTTCACCCAAGAATGGTCATTTACTCACATGTTCAAAACCTGTTTGAGTTTCATCTGTTGAACGATGATATTTTGAAGAATGTTGATAATCAAACGGTTTACTATAGCCATTGACTTTGTATTTTTCTTCCTACTATGGAAGTCTATGGCTACAGTCAACAGTCTGATTACCAACATTCGTCAATATATCTTGTGTTCAACAGAAGAAAGAAACTTATTCAGGTTTGGAACATCTACAGAGCAAGTAAAAATGGTCATTTTAGGTTAACCATGCCTTTAACTGCAAATAAATGGACATAGTCACTGAAAATTAATGAATCCAAATACACATTATGTAGTAAAAATAAATAATTGTTTATTGAAAAATCACAGTTATCAAATACAGAAAACATAAGGTTGTTAGGTCTCACTTACAGCAAATATAAACATGGCGGAATCTAGGTTTGTGTGCTAAGAAACTTCTAAACTACTAACGTTAATTCAAAAGTATTATAAAGACTATTTTCAGCGTCTATATACAGCAGATGCCATTTATCAAACCGGAGATCTACTAAATAGCAACTAATCTAATGCATGTGGAAACCAAACACAAACCAAAGACTCCTGGAACTTTAGTAACAGTTAGCTTGATCCCAAACACTGGCGCCACGAGGAGGAGACCAAGCCTGTGAAGAACAAGAGCTTACAATTAGAAATTACAGGAGAATATATGTTCTAAAGTTTAACATCTTGAAGAACGTTAGCATTAAAGCGAAAGCGTGTTCCAGTGATTGAGGATAGAACCAGCCGATGGGAAACATGCTGGTACCGAAGACATTGCACTGGGTCTAGTCTCCCTCCATACATACACACTAGAGTATTACAGACCGCGAGCATGCCAAGAATGGAGGTTTGTCATACAGAAGAACCGTCATAAAACTTATACTACACACTAAAAAATAATCAATACGATATAAGAACTCGTATCATGATTTCACATACCATTGTACAGGTTTCCCGAGAGCCGCTGCAGACAGAGAGAGAGAAATATGGCCACTCGAGTTCTTTTATACCAGCTGTGTGTGTGTCGTCATCTCTGCGTAGAATGGAAACATCCAATCATCTGACGCCTCGAGTGGAAAACGTCACAAGCTCATAACGCCGTCGTCCTATAGGGGGCGCATGACGTTTGCACTCAAATTTGTAGGTCTCAAATTAAGTTACATTTTTAAAAATAATATTTCAGTTATTCTCGCCACACTTTTTTTTCTTCTTTGGAATAACTGTAATATTCTTCATAAGAGGAAATCCTTGTTTCTTGGAAACTGGTTCAGTAATGGAGTAATGTTGTAGTGAACCAGATGTTTGACAATGATGGTAATTTATTTAACTTTTATTTTATTTAAAGATAACAATTTCCTGTATCTAGGAAAGAATTTAATCTAGTTTTAAATGTCATCTCTTTGGATTTCGTTGCCTTGTACCTGTAGGCTACTTGTGTAATGACAATAAAGTTGAATCTAATCTAATCTAATCTTTGGAAATGAACCTAAAATTCTCGGGACAGGAGCATGTGTCCAAATTTGAATCTTAACCGTTCTATTTCATCAGATACGATCTGTAAACAGGGCTTTAAGTGTAAAATACCGAACTTGTCCTTTAAGCCGTTTGTTTTGGGAGTGTCCTTTTTCTGGAATAATGTTAATGCCTTGATTGTCCAAAAAGTGTTCTGTGATTTTTTTCCCTTATCTTAAAGACACATTATTTTGGGGGTTTATATTAATGACAAGAATCTAAACAAAGTCGTTTTTTTTTATTTTTATTAACCTCCTTTTATTTATTGGCAAGTTTTATATCCATAAATGTAAATAAGAGTAAACCCCGCTTTGACATCTTCAAACAAGAATTGAAGCTGTACTTAAATACAATTTCAGCGTCTGTAAATAAGAAAGCTATAAAACATCTAGAATTTGTATCATGTTTAAAATTCTTTCATAAAATGCTTTTCTTTTTTTGTAAATCATTTTCAATAGATAAATCAGGCTTCTTTATATAATTTTTCTTGGTAACTATTGAACTATAATTTGTTTATTGTCTGAAAGTTTGTCTGTTTTTTATATCTTTCGTTTGTTCAAATTTGCAATAAAAAAATCAGTAAGCCTACAAAAACAAATTAAATATTTTTGAATTTCCACATTTTTAAATATATTTCAAATTGTTTAAGTGTCAAATGTCCTAATTTTTAATGCTACTCGTTTCTATTATTATTATTATTATTATTATTATTTCTACTACTACTGTTATTATTTCATTATGTCATGTTTTTTGTTTTTTGTTATTCATTATGAAATTATATAGGCTACAGATTTTGTTTGTGAGGGAGACCTGATTTCACGACACAGTATCCATGTTGTGCTGCAAACATACAAGGGTATTTAATATACAAAGGTATAATGTTTAAATTTACTATTAGAACAAAACAAATATTAGTGATATACAAATGGAAATTGACGTCTTCAACCATCTAATACGATTACATTTAATTTAATTATGCAGTAACCACAAACGACTGTCCACCCTGAGCAGCGTAGAAAAGAAAAAAACAGAAAAATGTAACGGGTATCACGTGACAACGCATGCGCAGTGGGTCTAAATAACCTTTGTTCGATTTCGGGCTGCACGATATCTATTCAATGATCAAATAAAGTTTCTCAATGTTTTTTGTTTTTTTTAAGTTTTAATATTATTCAGACAACTGATGAAATATTGAAGCCATACCTATCTATACCGCCAAAATAATTCTGATAAAGTCCACGTGCACGACACATTCGAACTGACTGGACGGACGCGCGCGGAGGGCAAAGTTCACACGGAGGCAAGATGGCGGCTTCCTGTGACAGGTAATTGTATTGCTCTGGCAGGGTAATAGGATTATGTGTAAATAAAATCAAAGACGCAGCTATTTGAAATGCTCCTTTTACTTTTCGAGTGATTTGAATATTTAAATCGCTTTACAGTCTTTGTGAGTTATTTCTCACTATGTCTAAAATCTTTCCTTACAAAAGACTAACGTTACTGTTGTGGTACCATGGTACAGTGATGAATCGTCGTTTTATCTACAGTAAAGGGTTTGTCTGATTTTGATATATTTTAAAAGCGTTTGCACCAGTGTCCGCACAGGTTACTGTTTTTTATCCTTTGTGAACTCATGGTATTGTCTTTCAGTTTGTTGCTGATTCTGCTGTTGTGTCTGAGCGCTCAGGCTGTGGATCGCAGCAACTTTAAAACATGCGACCAGAGCTCCTTCTGCAAGTGAGTATGATGAGTCCACTGAATATAAGATGAATATGCGGGATGAATTTGCATGAAACCGAGGATTTCTGAAAAGATTTGTGCGGTGTGCTCATGTGATGCGTGTTACTTTTCTAAGCGCTGTTCAGGATGGACCAATCACAGTGGTTTGTCTGTGACGAAAAAATCATCTAGGACCTTTTCATTTGCTGTTATATTTGTTGCCAATCTTTGAAATTAATACACGTGGATAGTCGAACTTTTTAGTTTGCACATCTCAATTTTAATAGAAAAACAACGTCACACAATAGAAGATTTCACTCACTGAGCCAGCATGCGCCCCCTGTAGGAAGACTAATTAATGAAACTGAACATCATTGCTTCCACACAATTATGAATTTTGATACAAAGGAGTTCTATAATATCTGGTGTAAGCTATCCTTTATTCTTTAGGGGTTCAAAAGTATGGAAGCTTGTTTCCGCCACAGATTAAAACATTTTAAAAGATAATTGCGACTTTTTGTCTCACAATTGCGAGTTTACATCTCGTAATTCTGAATTTATTTCTCAGAATTACGTGATATACGTTGCAATTGCGCGTTTTAAAGTCAGAATTGCGAGATATAAACTCACAATTGCGTGTTATAAAGTAATAAACTCGCAATTGCGAGAAATAAACTCGCTATTCTGACTTTCTTGCAATTGTGAGTTTATATCTCACATTTCTGACTTTAAAACGCGCAAGTGCGAGTTTATATTTTGCAATTCTAACATCTTTTCTCAGAATTGTGAGATGTAAACTCGCAATTGCGAGTTATAAAGTAATAAACTCACAATTGCGAGAAATAAACTCGCTATTCTGACTTTCTTGCAATTGTGAGTTTATATCTCACAATTCTGACTTTAAAACGCGCAAGTGCGAGTTTATATTTTGCAATCAGAGCATGTGAGCGGAGTGGAGCGGGAGCGAGCGGGGAGCGCGAGCGGGCGGATCTTGGACAGAGCGCAGAGCGGCAATTTCAAAAGGACGGAGCGTCGCACTATTTCCCGCTCCAATTCCGCTCCGCTCACGCCACGCATCAGTCAAAAAATGCGCCATGAAGAACAAAAAACATATAGGCATAGCCTAAGTCGCACTGGACTATAAGTCGCATTTATTTAGAAATTTGTTTCACACAAAAAAAACTAAAACAATGTTACAGATGGGACAGTTCTCCGTTACGGACGTGAGCGCTCTGACAGCGGCACTAAAAGACTGCTTTAAAACTTTCACTGAGACCTCAAACAGAAAGCACAAAGCCTGTCTTTAAATTTAATTTCGTTTTGTATTAATTGTATCTTAATTTTGATCAGTGTTTCATCAACCAATTTTCTGGATTTAATAAATAAGTAAATATATTAGAAAATAGATAATCACGACACGAAGGCGCTGGCGGGTGAACCTGGAGTTTGTCTCATAAATGAACCGAAACTCAGCGTATAGCCTACTTGCCTGACAGACCTGAGACATATATATAAAGCCTGAAATGTCTACTTTTAAACAGAACAATTCAAAACGAAAGAAAACAGACTGCTCTCTTGAATCCGTATGAAATGTGCATTTCTCTCTGGGGCGTTCAATACTGCGAAGATCGCGAGTCAGCATCTTTCCAGCCACAGACATAAAAAAAATGGTTTATTAGTAAACAATTAAAATGTCTCCTGCTATATTTTACATATACATAATCATTAATTTTGCCGGTTCGTTGTGACAGCTTTTAGGTGCGTTATTGGCAGCGCCACCCTTATGTTACATGAACGCATCAGCACCGAAAACATGGAGATTTTTTTTCTTTTGGGGGCATTTTGTTTGTGTTCAGACTTTCAGTTGTCTTTAGGCGCGATGTTAGAGGACGCTGCTAATAAAGTTGCTAGTATGGCCTACACATATTGGATTCACGTTTATTATTATAGGCTATTTAAAAAAAATACCCCATTTTTTATGCCGCCCGTGCGTATCATTTTATTTTGTTGTATTTATCCGCCACACCTTGGCCGGTCCGTGAAAATATTGTCTGATATTAAACCGGTCCGTGACGCAAAAAAGGTTGGGGACCGCTACAAGTGATATACATGTAGATTTTTTTCCTTTTTTGGAGCGAGTGGGGGGCGATTTGAGTGGAGCGTGAAGCAAACTGCGTTGAGCGCTGAGCGAAAATGAGCGGAGCGGCCTGATGTAGCTTTGAGCGGGGGAGCGGAGGGGTGAACAGTTCCGTGAGCGATGAGCGGATATTCTCACCGCTCCACTCCGCTCATATGCTCTGTTTGCAATTCTAACATCTTTTCTCAGAATTGTGAGATGTAAACTCGCAATTGCGAGTTATAAAATCCAATTCTAAGGAAAAAAAGACAGACTTTTTTCCTCAGAATTGCAAGTTTATATCTCACAATTCTGACTTTATAACTTGCCATTTCGACTTTTTATCAGAGATGTAAACTCGCAATTGTGAGAAAAAAGTCAGAATTGTGGGCTTGCCCGAATCGGCCTGGAGGTGGTGCTACAGCGATCAAAAGTATGAAATCGCTCATAACTCCTAAACCATTTGTCGCAGGACGAACAAAACGCATGTCTCGGATTTGATCTTTTTTTGAAAAACCACAAACTAAACCAGTGCAGAAAGATTCTCTGGAGTCTGAATGTCAATAGTTATAGGAAAAGGTCTCAATTACCGAAAGGTTTGAAGTGGGCGGGGCTACTTTTACTTAAACGGCTATTACTCTTGAACGTAATGAGAGAATTTCACCCAGCTTGGTACACCTATGTTGGGCTCTATCTGTGGTCACATGGAAAAGGATGCTGCGACTAGCCTCTTGCTGGTGCTATAAAAAATACAAATATGGCTATAGCTACGCTACAGTCGGTCCAAGCGACTTAAAACTCGCATACAGTGTCTTTGCCAGTGGTGCCATGATTGGCTCAGAGGATATTCGCCTATCTCGAAAAAACGGCCAATGAAGTTAGCTATGGAAATCGTTTTTTTTGTTTTGCATAGAAATTTGATTTACATAGAACTTCATGAAATTACAGATGGGTCTGTCTGCGGACTGCAAGAGAGGGGAGTAACAGGAAGTGGGCGTAACTTGAAGTTGTCCAAATCACACAGAACCACACGATATGTCAAACTCAAAATGAGATGATGTCGGCAAGATGCCAGCTCGTATAGAGACATTTAGTAATGTCGTAAGTTTAACATTGAAACCACATTATTAGATTACCCTTTGACTTTATGAATACACATAAATGACAGCTTGGCAATATATTAAAGGTTTTTATTAAATATTATTTCAAAAAAAAATTCAGCACATGTAGTCAGAGTTACAGAAAAATAATAATAATTCAGCAAATAAGGAAATTGTTTTATTTATTTTAATCATGTTTGTTAAAAGTATGTTGAATGATGTTAGTTCATTTGTGCAACCATGTATTTGCTATAATGATGAAAATATTAGAAAAATTTTAAATAGCGAGCGTACTTTAAAAAAAAAAATTTGTATACTGGAAGCGGGCGTGACTGGAAGCGGGCGTGACTTGAAGCGGGCGTGACTTGAGGCGGGCGTGACTTGAAATGACGTAATTTGAAGGGGTGTATCTTGAAGTCTTGCAGGATGCAGACAGATTCTATACATGAATATCAGTCACGTGACCTCTTACGTCATCCGCTCTTTTTCCAGTTGACTGCCGCCATCTTGAGTACCTACCGAGTACTGTCTATGGTACTGACAAACCTATTATCTCAAGTCTTGTTAGAAAACAAACAAAAAAATAACTATTCTTGAAACATTATTTGAATTCTTTCAAAAAAATCATTGTATGGAATAGAATAGCTCCTGCAGCAGGTGCATTAGCACAACAGGTAGCATAAAGCTACATGACACAATTTAATTGATTAATATTACACTTTTACTTTTAACTCACTTTAAAACACCATCGAGGATTTGTATCATATTCCGGTCGCGGTTTAAAATGGTTTCAAGTAAAAAAAAAAAATTGAAATATGTTATATTTAACATTTTATATGAAGCTATGGCCTATCCTTACCTAGCATGCATACTGTAAACATTCTTTATTCATATGAAAATACCCCAATCGCACGAAAATCACACACAAATCACATATACTTCAAACCGTGCATTTATTAGCTTCTTGTTTCAGGTGAAGAGATGTTACTTTAGCTTTGTTATCACGGATGTCAGAATGAAGTCATGCAGGACCGCAGGCAGAACAGAAGCGTGATTTTTTTTTTTTTTTTTTTTTTTTTCAAACTACTTCTGCGGAAATCCCGCCCTGCAGCTGATTCTAAAGTTTTCATTGGTCATATCAATCACTGTACTGATTGCCTACACCAAACACTGATTACCATTGGACTAATAGCCCTGGCGGATACTGTATTGCATGTATTTGAACACAAATAAACCGGAGAAGACGTGAATGAATGCTTTTTGAGTGATGATTTCTATTCAAAATAACGAACGTTACAGATTTATGTTATGTTACGTTTAAGTTATATTTATGTTACCGTGTTGTGAAAGCATAGCTAGCTAGTTCCTTTGCAACTGACATATCGATCTTGCCGAATAAGGTACTCAAGATGGCGGCAGACAAGTTTTAGAAGTGAGTGACGTCAGTGAGGAGACGTTGGTGACATCATCTGATATTCATGTATTGGGAAATTAGGTGAGCACATGCGACATGATTCTAAAGAAGCTTTTAAATTTCAAACTTTTATGAAGACCAGGACATCAGGACATTGTTAAAAATCTTTAAAAATCATATATTTCCTTGGTAAATTTCCTGTATTGGCTGTAAATTATCTTTTCCATCTCTGATCTAGATGGTTACAGGCTTGTTAAATATACGCATGTGCTAAAAGGCCTTAAAGCGCTTGAACCCTGTTAATTGCTGCTTGCAGCTTTATTTTCAATGGTAGTTGCTTGTTGCTTGGCGCATGACTCCCATGAAAGAGCATAATATACAGCAGTCGATGCGGAGTCAGTCCCCTGAGGAAACAATGACATCTCTAATTGATTCTTGCATGAAAATATTACTGCCAAAGCCTTTTCATCAGATACAATGTTTTGCCTTATCCACATTCAAAACGAGGCGGAGATGTCACATGTCTGATGTTTTCTCTGTGTGTGTGTTTGTAGGCGTCAGAGGGAACTGAAGCCTGGCCAGTCTCCGTACAGAGCTCTGCTGGACACGCTGGAGCTGAGCGACTCCAGAATCACCCTGCAGCTCATCAATGACAACAACAAGGTCATGAAATATACCAAAGCAGAGTTGTTAACCGAGAACTTCATCTCAAAGTTGGTTGTTTGGGTTAAAGGGTAACTCGCCAAAATGCAACCTAGGGTCTTTTTGTTAATCTACCAGAGGCGAACTTTTGTGTAAAAGCATAATTAGGATGGAAACGGCACTTTTAAGTTTGACCAGAGGTGTAAAATACTTGAGTAATTTTACTTGATTACTGTACTTAAGTATTATTTTTGGGGATTTTTACTTTACTTGAGTACAATTAAAAATCAATACTTTTACTTTTACTTAATTACATTTTTTAAGAAAAAAAAGTACTTTTTACTCCTTACAATTTTATTTATAGTCAAAAAGTACCAAACCAATTGAATTGCGCTCATGCCCAGTTTAATTTAAATGTCATTTATTCTGCCAATGAGATTCGTTTTCACATTCCATGAAATTGGTCAGACATGTTCATTGGTCTTTTGGAAGTGACTTCATGTCGCATCTTTAGAGAGCGTAAGTCCCTCCCCTTCCGGTGGACCACCATGGGACCTTATTTCGGAAAAATATTGTATGGTAGTCAATGGCGAGAGACAACAAATATTTTGATCTCGTTTGAATTGTGCCCTGAATTACACATATGATGTTTGTCAATTTAAAAGATACATTTTAAAGTCAAGAAAGTCGCAGTTTGATGTAAAACTGTTGAGGTATAAGACTGTGAAAATACGTAATTACAAAGACTACAAACCCAAAAGGCGCACATGTGACGTCATACCTTTTCTCTCAATGAATGAAGCTAACTTTACTGAAGCTAACGTCTGTCATTTTTTCTATAGTCTTACGTTATAATCGTAACGTTATGCCGTCATGCCTGAGTGTTTTGTACCAGACTGCACACATACGTACATAGTGCAAGACGAGAGATGTAGTTCATTGAGCGATTTTCACATAAAACTAAATGTTACTCTTCTGTTTTATGACAAACTGCGACTTTCTTGACTTTCATAATTATCTTTTAAATTGACAAACATCATACGTGTAATTCAGGGCACAGTTCAGACGGAATAAAAAGATAAGTTGTCTCTCGCCATTGACTACCATACATATTTTTTCCGAAATAAGGTCCCATGAGCCGGAAGCGGAGGGGAGGGACTTAGGCTCTCAATGCACAGCACTTTAACCTGGAAATTAGAGAAATTATAACAGTCAATCAGTGGAAGAAAATGGAGGAAGAACGTGTTTCAGCTGCGAACCCGTGGCCGTACCGTAGGGAATTATTTTCTTTTAGTGGGCAAAAGTATGTTTAGTGGATTGTTTAAAGCATGTTGCATACTGGCATTAGATAGTAGTCTTATAGTTTGATAATTAAATACAATAAAATACAAACAGTTCTAAAGCAGGATAAAACCTTGTATGTGGTTCATTCACTTCATGTTTTTAGAGATTAAAAGCTTAAACAAGAATCTCGAGTTTTCATTTTTGTTTTTACTTTTACTTCTTTAATCCTCAAGTACAATTTTAATGTGGTACTTTTTTACTTTTACTCAATTACGAATCTGGCCAGATACTTTTACTTTTAATTGAGTAAAATTTTCCCTCAGTACTTGTACTTTCACTTGAGTAAAATTTTTGAGTACTTTTTACACCTCTGAGTTTGACCGTATTTTCGTTTTCAGTCTAATTGCCTTTTGAATGGGAGTGTTTGGGGCTCGACTATGATAGCATCAAAAATCGCCATTTTTAAAACACTAAGAAGGCTCGACACAACATGAAACTTTGCTTGAAGTATCACCAGGGGCTCTACACATGCATTGAAAACATTGTTTGTGTACACAGAGTTTACTAAAAAGAAAGATTTTGATCAACTCACAGTAGCGCCGGCATTTTGACAGTCAAAAGTAGTCGATCTCCGAATGCAAAGTAACAGGGAGGAGAGCAAAGATGGAAAGCTCCTAAAGCTTAGTTCCATATAAATTCATGGATAATTTGTTGTTTTGTCGTTAGTGAAAATCAATATTGACCTTGTATTTGAAAAAGGATCCTCATATAAGAAGCAATACTAAAATTCAGAGTCTGTTCATTCACATTCGGAGATCGACTATCTTTGACTGTCAAAATGCCGGCGGACACAGAGACAGTGAGCTGTTCAAAATCTTTCTTTTTAGTAAACTGTGTACCCAAACAGACTCTGTGTTTGCCTCGGATAGATTAACAAAAAGACCTTAGGTTGCATTTTGGCAAGAGAGAGTTACCCTTTAAAGTCTCTATTGACCATTTTTATTTTTTGATAGAAAATTGCAGTGTGTTGTAGATTATTTAGTCATGCATATCATTTCTTTCTTTTTTTTAAATGCGTGTGCCCTCGTAATCTTTAATCAAAGACATCGAAGTCTCCTGTCCCTTGGAGTGACGTGCGAGGGCGGGACAATAATCACTCCAACAGCCTGTCACTCACATGACATCGCAGAAATAGAAAATGACAATGCTCCAATAATTTTATGATGGACAAAATCCTGCCCTACATGTTTTTCCCGTTGGAGAAGCCATTTCACAGACGTTACGATGTGGAAGAAATGATCCAGAAAATGTCATGCCATTTGTAAGATGTAGAACTTAGGCACTTCACGATCCGATTCGATTTAATCTTTTTAAGAATTCCCCTAAATTAAAAGCTACTCTGTGGAGTTTAATTGTGAACAAACAAATTTACATGTTTACATTCATTCTCAAGGTCTTAAAAATATGTGGAAAGCATTTCCTTCCCCAACAATGGGAAATGAATATCATGATAAATATCGATATCGTATGATATGGAAAAAAATATTGTGATATTGCCCTGTGTTGTGCTCCATACTAAGTGTGTGAGAATTGAGACTGTTGTGTTTGCTTGTAGGTTCGCTTGTTGCTTGAGCTGTACAGACTGCAGGGGAACATGACTCGGGTGAAGATTAATGAACTCAAACCACTTAAGCCCCGTTACGAGGTTCCAGATGTGCTCATCTCTGATCCCCTTACTGAACCGTAAGTCGAATCTACTCACGCCATCAGAGCGGCTTTTACTGTGTGTACATTAGTGTTTCTCAATGAGGGCGCTCAGAGGACATCGGGTGTTTAAGTAGTTTACATCGACACACATTTACAAATTTTTTAATACATTTTGAAAGCCTGATTACAAAAACTAAAGTCTCACCATTAAAAGCCACGTCCCAAGCACACAATTATAATGCTGCCCTTAAGGGCTTGTTTTGTAGGATTTTACTAGAAAGGGTTTTAGATTTTTTTTATGTTTAATGTAAAAAATCTTGTATAATATGAACTGCTGTATTGTGGCATTCAGCTACATGCTTTTTAAATTTGATGTAAGGGATTTAATAGTAATAATAATAGGCCTATACACCAAAATATAAGTTATAAATAAAAATAAATAATAATATAGTACCATTTAAAAGTCTGGTGTTGGTAACATTTTTTTAAATGTTTTTGAAAGAAGTCTCTGCTCACCAAAGCTGCATTTATTTGATAAAAAAAAATCCAGTAAAAACAGTAATTGTCAAATATTATTACAATTTAAAAGAACTGTTTTCTATAAAAAATTAATTTATTTTAAAATTAATATCTATTCCTGTGATCAAAGCTGAATTTTCAGCATAATTAAGTCTTCAGTGTCACATGATCCTTGAGAAATCATTCGAATATGCTGATTTGATGCTCAAGAAACATTTATGATTATTATCAATATTTTTGTGGAGACTGATATATTTGATGAATAGAAAGTTCAAAAGAACAGCATTTAAAATTTGAATCTTTTATAAATGTCTTTACAGTCACTTGAATCAATTTAATGCATCCTTGTTTGAATAGAAATATTAATTTCTTTCTTTTTTTATTACCCTAAACTTTTGAATTGTTGTGAAAAATATGAAGCAGCACAACTGTTTTTAATAAGAAATGTTTCTTGAACAGCAAATCAGCATATTAGAAGGATCTATTTCATGGTTTAAACTATATTCAAATAGAAAATAGATGTTCTCGGCCACTGAAAGCTTCTTGCGTTTCCTAGTGTGTTTATTATCTGACTAGAAAAGGATCCATTTTGCATATTATAATTTGGGTCAGTTTTCCCCCATTATATGAATTCTCCTCACGGAGCGGTGTTGTTCTAGTCCGGATTAACAGCTGAATGTCTTGTGTCTGTGTTCAGGCTGTCAGTGGTGTCTCAGGATGAGAATAGTCTGGTGTTGTGTCTGGGTGGGAAAGAGCGGCGGCTCATCGTAAGCGCTCAGCCGTTTCGCCTGGACATTGTTGAGGGTCCTCAAGTGCTCGTGTCACTGAACTCCCGGGGCCTGCTGGCCTTCGAGCACCTACGAGCACGCAAGGACACGTGAGTACAGACACACAAATCGGACAGAAAGGGCGGCTCACTCAGGAAGTTTATTACAGATATTGACTCTTGTTAAAATAGACAATGCTGATCCAATAATACTTCATACTAAAAATATTTCACACTGCTTTCTTGGGCTGTATTTCTGATTAATTATATAATTTTCCCTTTCTTCCCTTTAGATTATATAATCTTCCCTTTTGTATTGATAAGTCCTTACTGTCATAGGTGCACAGTTTTCACTTCAAGACCCGTTCACACCAAGAAATATAACTGTAATGATAACTATATTAGCATCCACACCAACGCACGATATTGTTTCACCTAAATCACCTGAATTACAATCACCTGAATGTTTAAATTGTCAAGATTTAAAACTTTCCCGAGTGGAGTTAACACTGGCCCCATTGGCACTCATGTTTTATAGTTATAGTTGTCTTCCTTGGTGTCAACGGGCATTTAACCTTGACAGAACAATACGGCACAGCAGTAACACAGTTTTAACATGAATTAAATATAAATATGACAAATTAGTATAAGGGCAATCTCAGAAAAACGTAATAATCACTCCATAAATGATAAATGTATTGGTCATATTTCACCCCAAAATCAGGGACAAACTAAGATTTTATTTACACAAAGAAAATAAAGATTTTTTTTTTATCATCGTGACATCATTATCATGACAATTAGGATTTTTAAAGCTAACCATATTGTCCAGACAGGTTTACAGTAATGTTTTTTTTTTTTTTTTGAGAATATGGGGAGAATATTGAGCTTAATTTATCATCCATTAATACCTATTGTAAAATTAAAAGCATTATATTCCTGAGATGCACCAGGGCCCGGTTGCAACACTTTCCTTAATTACGACTTAAGGCTGGAATACAAATGCTAAGATTTGCCACAGTTTGCAGTCTGGACGAATCACAGTGTATGATGGGAGTAGAAGCTCTTTTAGCTTCAAACTATGATTCCATTCAGTCAGAGGATGTTAAAGTGCCCCTATTATATTTTTTCAGAGATTGTCTTTCATGTAGTCTGTAATATCGCTGTTTGTGAATGTAAAAGGTCTGCAAAGTTTCAAAGATCAAAGTTCAGATAAATAGAGTTATTGTCTCCTAAAAGAAAGAAGTGATTTAACAAATTTACATAATGCCAACACATTTGCATAATGCCAGTCTATGCTCTTCATTGGTTGCCCGCAAATGTCTACTCTGACCCTCAAACACTGTATTTGTAGCAGAGACTGGAAGAGTTTGGTTCGCAATGTCAAGAACTGCGCTAAGACTCGCACTGGGATCGATAAAACTGATGCCATCGTTACTATTCGTATCGCTGTGTATCAAGTGTTGAGGAAGATCTGGAGATGAATATTTAGATATGGAAATGGACATTCAGTTTCTGACAGTCGACCAATCACAATAGACTTGGCAGTCTGACCAATCAGAGCAGAGCAGGCTCTCGGAAAGGCGGGGTTTAGAGACCGTTTCAGACACTGTGAGAAAAGTAGTGATGCTCTAATGTATATTATGAGAAAATTAAAGTGCTTTTTTGACCTTTGACGCATATAAACCTATTGTAGGAGACCTCCGAAACACAATTAGGAGCCTTTAAAATAGCATAATAGGGGCACTTTAAACATGTTTGATATTTTGAGCTGATTTTAGAACACTGTCCTGCATCTCCTATCAACGAGGCGTGTGTTTCTGTGTGAGTTTTTGTGTTCAGAATGACTCTGGTAGTGTGTGATCCTGAGTGATTTAGTGTGATGCCCAGTTTTTCTAATGTATGATGTTCATATTTTAAAAGTCATGTGTATTCCAGCCTTTAGTTACAAGGATTTTCTTGATGGATAGGGAAAATTCATTTACTCACCCTCATAGCCATACAGACCCTTATGGCTTATTTCTTATTAAAGAAATAAAAAAAAAAGAAATACAATTTCTTTTTGTAAAATATCTTTCTTTTTTTTTCTTTCATACAATAAAAGTGTCTGACTGACTTTGTATGGACAAAAACTGTTGACACATTGTGTTCTGTGGAAGAAAGAAATCCTTCGGGCCTGGAGCGACACGAGGTTGAGTAAATGTTTTTGGGGTGAACTATACTTGTAAGGGGTTTCCTGCCGCTGGCATGCAATGAAAAGAATATTTCTATAGCCTTTCCTTTGTTCACTGTTTTTAAGATCTGAGGGTTAAGATCTCTCACAGCTTCTCCACACGCTCTGCTTTGATTCTTGCTATTGCTTCTCGTTTCATTTCTGTCTTTCTCTCGCTACACACTAACTCTTGTTGAAGCAGGACTGCAGTTTAGACCAATAGAGCACAACAATGATCGTCCACTTTTTCAGTGACCTTACTTCTGGTTTTCCCATTCATTTTCTTCATGGGAATTTGTAAAGAGTTCAATAAAGTATTGAGCCAAATCAAATTCTGTGATCAACAACCACTGATGTGAATTAAACAGCAATGACAACAAGGTGTGAAATTGCTAAATAGAAGCCGTCATTGATGTATAATTATAAAGTATACAGTATAAAATGCACGGGAACATTTTGAAAATGGCTGCAAAAATATATTCCAACAACCTTGGATCCATGGTAGGTTTGTCTTGAAAGATTTATACATTGTTAACAACTCATTATGGAATTTTTTTAAACCATACTGGTGCAGTCCATACGGTCACTATTTGGGTTGGTATTGTACTGTGGTGTTTTATGATCGTGATCTTATCTAATTTTTTTTCACAGCAAAATTGACATCAGGTTAAAATTTTGTTAAAATCTTTTTAGCTAAAACCTGATCATTTATATGTGTCGGATATTTCATTCAGAAATACGTTTGTAAATGTTTTTACTGAAATTCTCATCACATTCTATTTTCCTTCCCCTCTTTTTCTCAACTTTCCTCTCTTCTGTCACGCTCAGCAGTATCTCTCATAAAATAAGTAGCACAGTTGGTAGCATGTGGGACTCGCTCAAGAGCATTTTCTCTAGGTAACATCCATTTGTCCAGTTCTTGACTGTCAAAAATCGTAGATTTACTTCATAGTTTATTTTACTTCATTAAGCGTATTGTTTGATTAACATTTATCAATGTTTTTTATTTTATTTATTTTTAGGAATGCAACGATATGAAAATTTTGGCCGATACTGATAACCGATAATTCTTTATATTTGAAAGCCGATTACCGATATATTTTGAGAGCCTGATTACAAAAATCTCATCATTAAAAGCCATGTTCCAACCACACAATTATAATGTTCTCATTATATTTTTATATAGCCTATATGACAGACTTGTGTTGCACTGAACTGTATTTTCCTTTTTGAAGCAATTCAAAACCATCATGGTGAACATCTGAAGTGTTTCAGCTGAAGGAAATAATCCATTATTTATCGGCTTTAATATATCGGCCAAATTTTCTTATCGGTCCGATAACAATAACATTTATATATTATCATATATCGGCCGATACCGATATGGTGGCCGATATATCACTCATCCCTATTTATTTATTTTTAATCAACAGTAGTGTAAATAT
Source organism: Leuciscus leuciscus (assembly GCF_965113295.1). NCBI lineage: Eukaryota > Metazoa > Chordata > Actinopteri > Cypriniformes > Leuciscidae > Leuciscus > Leuciscus leuciscus. Next base: position 4,942,681 of record NC_138729.1, on the reverse strand, counting down.
CTGTAGTTCTCCAAATTAATCATGCTTGTACACTTTAATCAAATAGTATGCTATTTGCTTTTGATTTAGTATAAAAAAAAAATTTGTGTTCTAGATTGAAATCGTAATTGTGCTACCTAAAATAGTGTTATCTTTAGTGTACCAGTCATCAATGATTTCCACTGGTTTTGATATAATGGCCATTCATTTTGTAGACCCTTCATCTACAAGCATAAACTGCTGGGTTCAAAATGTACTTTTTGTCACACCTGTCAGTTGTTGGTGGATCATAAAATTTTTACTTTAAAACCAAAAAAAGTTTAAATTTAACATGTCTTTTGCATTTTTTTGCATTTTAAATGTTTTATTTATTTACCAAAGTCAATTTGTATTTGCTTCTGACAAATGTTAATCTCAAATCTTGTATATATGACATGCTTTTTATCATGTTATTTATGTTTCTCACTTAAACCCCACTACATGCATCTCAACAAAAACTTTTCCTCCTTTGTTATAAAAAAGTTTTGTGAAGAAATGAGTTATCAATTTTTCTTTATTAAGATTTAAAGATGCACTATATAATGCCAAAATATAATCTTTAATTAGGCAGTTTCTGTTTACATTGTGCAAATTAGCCAACCCTCTGTTTCACTAGCCTCTTTCACACAGTAATCCCAGTAAATGACCGTAAAATTACCAGAATGACTTTATGCTGTTCACACAAGCAACTGTGTTTCTGGCTTTACAATCAAGATTTTATTCACACTGACACATCAGCACCAAAATACAACTAAATCAGAAATTAGCTTCTCATACTGGTAACTTGCCAAAACCAATTTGGTCCTGTTCACACATGACCTCTTAATGGTAAAGGTACTGGTGATTTACCAGTAAAGACTGTATGTGTGAAAGGGGCTACTCACTCCTCATACCATTGCTCAGATAGTTTATTACAACCATTATTAAATAGTGTTGTCACATTCACAATAAAATTTTTCAGGTTGAACCAGATTATTATTTGAAAAGTCAGGTTGACACTTGCTTTGTTTTCATGCATTTAAAGGGGTAGTTCAACCAAAAATGAATATTCTGTTGTTAATTACTCGCCCTCATGTCGTTCCAAACTCGTAAGACTTTTCTATGAATGTTTATATGTAAGGGTGAGTAATTAATGACATAATTTCCATTTTTGGGTGAACTATCCCTTTCATAGCAATGGCCAGTCAAACAAAAATGGTAAAACAAAAATCAACAAATGCTTGTTTTGTTGTAGAATCACCATATATTTGTGCTTATAAAAATTTTTTAATCTAATTGCAAAGTGATATCAAGTACAGGTACTGCACTGGTCTGATTATCAATGAGTCGTATTGATGCATCTCTTATTCAAGAACTTATTAAAGTCCACCCTCCTTTACAAGATTTACGTTTGTATAGTTGTACTAATAAGTATTCCTATTAAGAGAATCTGTGTCTACTTTCCAGTAAAAGTGAGTCGGAGGAAATGACAGGACAGGAGAGTGTGGAGAAGCAATCCGACGAGGTGTGTGTGTGTTTCAATAACTGAACTGTTTAACATGCAGATTTATTAGACATAGATAATGTAAAGTGTGTTCATTTTTGAGTGTTGAGACCTGCATTAAAGGATTTGTTCACTCCAGAATAAAAATGTCCTGATAATTTTCTCTCCCCCACGTCATCCAAGATGTTCATGTCTTTCTTTCTTTCTTTCTTTCTTTCTTTCTTTCTTTCTTTCTTTCTTTCTTTCTTTCTTTCTTTCTTTCTTTCTTTCTTTCTTTCTTTCTTTCTTTCTTTCTTTCTTTCTTTCTTTCTTTCTTTCTTTCTTTCTTTCTTTCTTTCTTTCTTTCTTTCTTTCTTTCTTTCTTTCTTTCTTTCTTTCTTTCTTTCTTTCTTTCTTTCTTTCTTTCTTTCTTTCTTTCTTTCTTTCTTTCTTTCTTTCTTTCTTTCTTCAGTCGAAAAGAATTAAGGTTTTTGAGGAAAACATTCCAGGATTTTTCTCCTTATAGTGACTTCAATGGAGTCCAACGGGTTGAAGGTCCAAATGTGAGTTTCAGTGCAGCTTCAAAGTCTCGACACGATCCCAGCTTAAGAAGAGTCTTATCTAGACAAACCATTGGCCATTGTCTAGAAGAAAAAATAAAATGTATATACTTGATGATCATTTGTGATTAAAGTGTGTATATATATATATATATATATATATATATATATATATATATATATATCTCTAGATGGTTTGTCTAGATAATACCCTTATTCCTCGGCTGGGATCGTGTCGAGACTTTGAAGCTGCACTGAAACTCACATTTGGACCTTCAAACCGTTGGACTCCATTGAAGTCACTATAAGGAGAAAAATCCTGAAATGTTTTCCTCTAAAACCTTATTTTCTTTTCGACTGAAGAAAGACATGAACATCTTGGATGACGTGGGGGTAAATTATCAGAATTTTTATTCTGGAGTGAACAAATCCTTAAAGAGACTCCTTATATTAGTGTTAAAATATAAACCTAGCTGTTTTAATTTTAACTGTTGTTTTTTATTCATTTAGGATGAACAGATCAAAGAAGAAGAGGATAAACCGGGCATGTGGGAGGAAACGTTTAAATCTCATAGTGATTCAAAGCCCAATGGTACATTGAAATCTGGTCAAATCTTTCCCATTTTATTCTATAACATGATCAGTAGAATATCGGTGAGAGAAACTCAGTCAAGTTTGTTTGTTTAAACTTAATTTTTTTTATCTCCATTTGAATTCAGGTCCATCATCTATTAGTTTAGATTTTTCTCTGCCTGGTGTGGAACACGTCTATGGCATTCCCGAACACGCCGACACGCTCAAGCTGAAAAACACAGAGTGAGTTATGATATGCAGGACACACAAGCAGCTCAACCAGCAAAGGAGGGGTTTTAATGTGGATTCATACATGGGTTGAATTTTCTTGCTGGTCCAGGGTGATTATTACTGGTTTTGCTCATAGCCATGCAGTTCACCAGCTAAATCTAGCTGTTCAGGCTGACTGATAAATGAAGTTATGCTGGTTAAGCTTGTAAAGAAACCTGATGTGAACAATACAAATCTAGTTGAGCAAACTTTGAGATTCAGACAAATCCAGCCTGGTCGTTTAATTCACTTCTCATGAGAGAGTCGGCACAATTCCCTTCTCTGCTGAAAATAATGGTATCGTCATGAAAAATGTCATCACTGCGTCCAAAATTGTGTTCTGTCCGTGTGAATATGTTTGAATATGAATTCACTTTGCGACCGTTTAAACAGTATGTGCTATATAGTATGAATATGGGGAGTATGAATGAAATTCAGAAGTACTACATCCACCATGTTGTTACGGTCACGTGACCTACCAGCGTCGTGTATATTCATAAATCCTCTCCTATGGCATCATGGGATAGTAAAGTGTCAATCGAATGCGCACTTCAGAATCTCACCGGAAGTTGTAGGTCATCCGAGGATTTTCCGTCTACTGTTTTTTTTAATACTATATACTAGGAAATTATTCGATTTGGATGCAATGCATGGATTTTTGAAATTGCAATGGATTTTTTTTTTTTTTTTTATGCAAGTGAATCAACTGAATTTATTAATTTATATAACTAATTTCCAAGGCAGGACAGCAGACACTGCTGATGCCATGAAGCTTTGAGAAAGCAGCTAAAATATAATATCTGACTATATTAATGCAAGTGAATCAACTGAATTTATTAATTTATACAGATTCTCAAATAGTTTAAAAGATATTTTAAAAGACTTTAAGTCTCCCTGTAGTCATTTTATCCCTTAAAACTCACCTTTGATCGCCAAAATGACATATTTAAACGTCTTTAGGTTTGCCTAAGCATATTAAAAACACCACATAGACAAATAAACAACATTTAATTTAAAACTAAATATATTAATTTAAGTGGAATATTGTCAAACTATAATTGCTTATGTCTAAAGCATTACCGATATAATGTATATAATTCACATAAAACTATATGATCAATAATAAGCAGCAAAATCTGGATAATCTATGCTTGCTTTTATTGTGAACTAATTTATTTTGGAGCAAGAGAGATACAAGGTAAGTGACTTATGTCAGCTAATTGGTCCAGTTTTGGCTTGCCCCGAATAAAACCTGCTTTGGAGTCGGTTAGCGTTGTAGTGTAAGATACCGCAGTGATTAACACCGCTAACAACCAATCCATCTTCTTAAACCCGACTTTGCTCAAACTAAACTCAAGCTAACATCCTTCAAGAAATGGGCCACAGCAAACCAGCATAACATATTCTGACCAACCATACTTATACTTCATTTAGAAACAAGACCAACTAGCCTGAATATTGAACATCGTTAAATGAAGAACCATTTGAAACATTGTGACAACATTCATTTCAGCACTAAACCAGTGACTATAGTGTTTCATTGGCCCATTGTTGTGGTGTTTTTCTTTTCTTAGTGGGTCAGACCCGTATCGGCTGTACAACTTGGATGTTTTTCAGTATGAGCTACACAACCCAATGGCCCTTTACGGGGCAGTTCCCGTCCTCATATCTCATAACACTGAGCGCACCATGGGCATCTTCTGGCTCAATGCAGCAGAGACATGGGTGGACATCAGCTCAAATACTGCAGGAAAGGTGAGTGTGACAAACTGAACCTTGTCAACCAAAAGCATTCGCAAATGGCAAATAAAGAACCGTAATGTTCAAATTAGGGAAGCACAATATATCGGAGAGCGTTGCATATTTTCTGATTTTAACATTAGTTTGGTGTTAAAAGCAGATTTTCTGTGTCAGTGCATTTCGTAGTTCAAATGTTTTAGCACCGTTCCCTTAAATGTGTGTCCATTTTTCAGACACTGTTTGGAAAAATGCTGGACTTCGTACAAGTTTCTAGTGAAGCTCCTCAGACGGATGTACGCTGGATATCTGAGAGCGGTATCATCGATGTCTTTATCATGTTGGGACCGAAACCTACTGATGTCTTCACTCAGTACGCCTCACTGACAGGTACAAAAACACACGCTGAAAGGAAGCACCACCGCACATTTCACTTCATACTGAGTCGGCGCTAAACATGAAAATATCATATGTCATGCTATTTTTGTCATTGTTTACGCACCCTAATATATTTTTCATAAATATGAAATTTTGAGGAGATTTCCGCATAGTTTAGCTCTCAAATCTCAAATCAAATTTAGGAGAATAAAAAAATAGGGATTCTCCAAAATGAAAATTCAGTTCACTAAAATTACATATTCAAACAGAATTTATCATGAATATTGATAAATGTGTATATATATTTGTCTTGGATTGTGCTGTCATCATGTATAATTTAAAGAAGAAGAAAAAAAGAGAGAAACCGCCGGTAAAAAAATAAACCCCAAAAAAGGGGTAAATGTAGTAATAAAATGTTTGCTTATTTACTTATTAATGAGAAGTTATTAATCAGATATAATATGGGTTTTAGATCAAATTAAGTTTCCCTTTTTTTATTTTTTTATTAAATTTCACAGGATTTGAACAGATTCAGGAATGCAAAAATCATATGCAGATTTTGAATGCATTGAGTCGTATAATGTCCTTTATTCGTTGTTTTTAAGGCATTTTGAATGCTTTTCATTCCTCCTAAACGTAACATTCTCTTCCTTAGGGACTCAGTCATTTCCTCCTCTCTCAACGCTGGCATACCATCAGTGCCGCTGGAACTATAATGATCAGGAGGATGTAAAGGCTGTTGATCAGGGCTTTGATGAGCACGACATCCCGTATGACTTTATTTGGCTGGACATTGAGCACGCAGATGGAAAGCGCTACTTCACCTGGGACCCCAGCAAGTTCCCCCAACCTAAAGACATGCTGCAGGGCTTGATGGACAAAAAACGCAAGGTGTGACAAATTATGCCCTGTGTAATATAGCTAAAATAAAAACTGGGCAAGAGTTTGGAATAAATCAATATTTTTTTAATTTATTTTTTTAAGGAAGGCTCTTCTGCAAAATTATTATTTTTATTTATTTATTTTTATTTGAAAAGTTGCAAGACATGGGAAAAAAATGCACTTTATTTGATCATTACGTTTTCCAAAGTGTACTAAAATCATCCTGATATTTAATGTTGCTTATTTTGAATTATATTGGCAGCAAAATCATAGTGTATATATTAGGGCTGCACATGAATCATTCTAGATTGATTGGGGTGATTTTGCAGTGCATCTGCATTGAAAATTAATAAACAAATTACAAGCATAGATAATTAATTTGTACCTTTGTTCTATTTTATTAAGTAGTGTTTTGTTTTGCAAGTAAATCTAACTGTATTCGGGTACAAATGGACACATCGTGATATCGATGCTAAAAACGATACATCGTGCATCCTTAGTATATATACATATATTATTACCCAGCTCAAACTGCCGTTGTTGCCCTTGCTTTAACAAAAGTCATGTGACATTTTGTCTCCTCAGCTGGTGGCCATCGTAGATCCTCACATTAGGGTGGACAGTGGCTACAAGATTCACAATGAGATTCGCTCGAAGAGCTTTTACGTCAAGAACAAAGATGGAGGAGACTATGAAGGCTGGTGCTGGCCAGGTGTGTAGCTACTTGTCCAGCTGTCTGTTAAAATCAAGCTCTTCAGAATGCTGAAACACACTTTTTTTTTTCTCTGCTGAAGGGAATTCTGGCTATCCTGACTTCACGAACCCTGAGATGAGAGCCTGGTGGGCCAGCATGTTTGCCTATGACCAGTATGAGGTAAAGAGTTTCTGAACAGCGGATACCCCTGACTGTTTATTAGATTCTCTCTTACTATTAAAGTCCCCCTCTGGTGTGAAAATCAAGTTTTTAATGTTGTTTATATGTCTATGTGGTGTTTTTAATTTGCTTTGAGACAAACCATGTGCAAATTCATAAGTCAACAGCATTGCTGAGTATTTTCTCCTTAAAACTGCAGTGAACCAAAGACATTTTAAAACACTGTTCACTGGTGTTTCTGACGTCACAAACTACCTTGTAACCAATCAGGTCAATGAGTGGATCTGAGTTGGTGTGAGTGAGTGGAGGCGGGGCTCATTTGCATATTCATAGAACCAAGTATACTAAATGGGGCAAGAATGTAGAGTTACATTCAAGCTATTTCAAGGGGAAAAGAAACATTTAAATATGTAATTTCGCTGATCAGAGATGAGTTTAAACTTTAAAGGTATAAAATTGTCTACAGGGGGACTTTAAAATGTTGATATTGATAACTTAAGGTCATTTTAGTATTGTGAGTTTGTTAAATCCCAATTGCCTTTCTCCAGGGATCCATGGAGAACCAGTACATCTGGAATGACATGAACGAGCCGTCGGTGTTTAATGGGCCTGAGGTGACCATGCACAAAGATGCTCTTCATGGTGTCTGGGAGCACAGAGATGTTCACAACCTTTATGGCCTCTATGTGGTGAGAGACCAGTGTTCTTTCATTTATTCCTCCATTTTTCTATAGGCACATAAAGGCCCTGATATACTCACTGTAAAGTTCTATTTTATTCTTCGCTTGCGGGTAAAAAGTTAGAAATACTTTTGTGGAGGTACTCTGTTAGCAAACATCCCGATGCCTCCCACACTGTTGAGAGCATTAATTAGATGAATATGTAAATATGTGCTGCGCGCGCTTTCCTCTCAATAACAAAATAAGCACACAGCAAAAATAACAGCGGTGAGAAAACCACAGTTAAGAAAGCATCTGATCATAGTGATGTGGATGTTTGCATCAGCTCTCCAGTCACGTCACGTAGCATTTATTTATATTGCACAATAGATTTGCTTAAAGTCAAGCAGCTTTACAGTATTAAACATGTAAACATGTCGGTATCGCTTTCAATTAAAATTACAACTTCAGTTTTTACTATAAAGCAAGTTTCCAGTGTGACCTCGACTGACTGAACAGAAGAAATTAACAATGAAGAATTGCATATCAAAGAAGGTGGAGCCTCAGAGCCACACCTACCTATTACATCATCGCCACTAAGTCCAATGGTTCTTTTGCAGAAAGTTCGCTTTGGCAAGCTGTCTTAAACTCCTGAAACAAACTTCATTTTGGACTGATTTTGTCACTGTTCGTTCTTCTATTTTGGGGCCTTTTCCCAAAAAAAACATTTACAACATTATTGCCTGGTTGAGTTTCACACAAACTTGTCCAGGACCCATTTAAACCTGGAATTAAAATACATTTTGATTCACTTTTTGCTAATTGGAGGTTTTCATTAGATTCTCTAAAATTGATTAAAGATTCACCCACCTAGGAAAAAAAAAAAGGGTACAGATTAAGGTACTGGTTTGATGAGAATATCATAATATGAAATACTGTTTGATTCAAAAAAGCCATAAAATCTGCAAAGATGTGTACAACAGGCATAAGATGGTGTTTTATTCTTGCGTTTTGAAATGTTCACTACCAGGCTCATGTTAAAAGTGCATTAGAATGTTTTGCAAACTTGCTGAGGTTAGATATTTTGTCACATGACATCTTGCCCTGCTATCAGTGTAACGGGTTGCTCTGACCTGATGTTTCTTTGAGAAAAGGCCCTCCCTATAGTTTTTCACATGCAAAAAGCTGTTTCACTGAGAAGTCAAGTCAACCATAACTTCTGTTAACAAAACATGAAATCAATAAACAAGGTTAAAACAAGTGTAAGAGATGATCTTAATGATATAAAGAAATTCTTAGTTGGTCTCGGACTTTCAGACTTTACTCGGACTCGACAAAGGTGGAGTTAAATCCAACACTTATATAAAATAATTGGTCTCCTAAGAAATCATAATATAAAACCTTAAAAGGAGACATTCCCTGTATTGAAAGACGTCATGGTGTAAGATGACAACCCGTGACATTCTACTCGATATGAATCTGCAGCGGTCAGATGGTACAAGTCGGAGCTTGTAGTAACAAGTTGTGATTAACAGTTCTAGGAGGACGTGAACACACCCGAAAGGCATGTGTGATAGAGTGAAGGAAAATGAAGAGCACAAAAAAGACAGTTGTTGTGTTGAAAAGTGGTTCTTTCTTTCTCTCTTAACAATATATCTGTATTCTCAGCAAAAGGCGACTGCAGACGGCCTGATCCAGCGCTCGGGAGGAGTGGAGAGACCTTTCGTTCTGACCCGAGCATTTTTTGCAGGATCTCAGCGTTACGGTGAGAGACGCCTTCACTTCGGACGCGATCCTCACGTGTTCGTAACGAAGTGTTTGGTGATGACTTCCTCTTCCTCTGTGACTCAGGTGCGGTGTGGACAGGAGATAACGCAGCTGAATGGGGTCATCTGAAGATCTCCATCCCTATGTGCTTGAGTCTGGGCTTAGTGGGCATCTCTTTCTGTGGAGGTGAGCAGTTACTCTAGTGACCTTCTGTCTACACTGATGCAAATGAGAAGTGACCAACAGTGCTGGCCGCCAAAAGTTAACTTGTTAATATCTCTCGTTAATTATCTGTTTCTCTGCCATTGACAGAATTTTCCGGCAATCCATGTTTTCACTGTTATGTGCTATTACGCATCTTCTGAAAGAGTACAGAGTTTCTGGATCCAAAAAAACAAGTGAAGATGAAGCAGAAATATTCATACAAAAAATATTCTGGGGGCCATGAAAATTTTGTGAACATGGTTAAAAATGCTGACAAATAAAAAAGAACCGGCGGGGAAAGAGTTGAATGCTTAACGTAAAAAAAAATATTGCTCAGCATAAAATTTCTTACATTTTTCACTCAAATTGTTTTGCAGTACAAATGCAAATACATTTGTTTTAAATTAGAAAAGAATACAGGTATAAAAAAAACCAATGATTTTTGCCTGTTTTTTAAGGTTTCTCTGAATAGAACGGTTTTTAAACCGCATTTATTTGAAATAGAACTATATCTGTGTTATAAATCATTTTAATGCATCATTGTTGATTTAAAAGTGTTCTTTTTTATTTTTTATTTTATTATTAAGCCCAAACTATTGAGTGGTAATTTATCATGGTTTCCACAAAAATATGAAGCAGCACAACTGTTTTCAACATTGATTATAATCAGAAATGTTCTTTTAAGCATCAAATCATCATATTAGAATGATTTCTGAAGGATCATGTGACACTGAAGACTGGAAGAATGATGCGGAAAATTCAGCTTTACATCACAGGATTTAATTATATAAAAACAAAAAAAACAAAAACAGCTGTTTTGATCATTTCACAATATTTAAATTTTTACTGTGTTTTTTTATCAAATAAATGCAGCCTTAGTGAGCAAATGAGACTCTTTTAAAGACATTAAAAAAATTTAACTATTCTAAACCGGTAGTGTACATTACATTTGCATTACATTTATAAAGCAGCACTTTAAGGTTGCCGGCATGAAATCAATGCAAATCATTAAAGTAAAGTAAGTGGAAAAAGTTTTTTTCTTTTTTGTCTCACATGCTGTACCTTTGTCTTTCTGTTCCCCAGCCGACGTTGGCGGTTTCTTTAAACATCCCAGCACTGAGCTTTTGGTGCGATGGTATCAGGCAGGAGCTTACCAGCCGTTTTTCCGTGCACATGCTCACATAGACACTCCCCGCAGGGAACCCTGGCTGTTCGGCCCAGAGAACACTGGCCTCATCCGGGAGGCGGTACGCCAGCGATACGCTCTCCTGCCCTACTGGTACCAGCTTTTCTACAACGCTCACCACACTGGACAGCCTGTTATGAGGTGAGTCGGCACAGTGACACTCGGGGGCGAAAATGCCCACCAAATTCCAGATAAGGTGGCAAAAATGCCCTGCACAATTAAACTAAACATATTACGGCTCTTGCGTTTAAAGCAGTGGTTTTCAAAGTGTGGGTTGCTGGAGATCAGCAGAAACCCCCCCGAAAACAGCCGTTGCAACGGCGTTCAAGTGTGTGAATAGCAGTTGACGCTCTGCCTTTATAAAGCGGAACTGAACACCAATTCCATTTAATCGTTCTACAGATCATTGACTTGTCACCGTCTGAACAAGCCTGACATAGAAGTTCCTCACCATAGAAAAGCACCTCTTCAGTGGATTGTATCACAAGCTGCCATTGTGAATGCACCAGATAAAAAAAAATAAAAAAACATTTTTAAAGGGGGCCGTGACCAATAAAGTTTGAGAACACCTGGGTTAAAGGAATTGTTCTCCCAAAAATGAAAATCATCCCATAATTTACTCGCCCTTTACTCTCCCTCAAGCCATCCTAGGTGAATGACTTTCTTTCAGCCAAACACAATGGGAGTTATTAAAAGCATATCCATCCATCATAAAAGTAAACCTATACGGCTCCAGAGGGTTAATGAAGGCCTTCTGAACTTTTGTAAAGAAAAATATCCACATTTAAAACTTAAACTAAAACCACTAGCTTCCGGCAACGGCCGTACATGCTTTGATCTGTTCAGTCGAGTATGACTCCACGTATGACGTAGCTCCTCTTCTCTTGGATAGAAATCCTAGGACATTTTTCTTTAAAACTTATTTAGACTTCTAATTTGTGATCGGTGTTTTGTTTTGCTCTATCCTCTGCGCATCTGCGTTTGTCAAATCTCACCTCACCTAAACTTACGCCTACGTCATGTCGGGTCAGAGGTCACCCTTCCGCCAGAACTCGACTCTCTTGGTAGCGCATGTACGGCTGTTGCATCAGATTTCTTTAGACACATTTTTGTTGTGCTTTTATCGCACACATTTCTGTTGAGCTTATGAATGCAATGGCCAATCAGAGGTGTTTAGATGAGTCAACACTGTAAACACCAAATGTAGTTTTAGGTTTTAAAAACAAACTGCAATTTGCAAACAGTGTTATTTAAGGGATCATATCATTGATTGACTCAATCTTTTTCATAGACCGTTATGGGTAGAGTATCCTGAAGACGTAGCCACTTTCTCAATTGAGGATGAGTACTTGATTGGTGAGTTTTTAAACATGAATTATGATTATCCCAAATAACTGTTGTGGCAGAGAAGGCTAACACAGGTTTATTTCTTTCCATAGGGAAGGATTTACTGGTGCACCCCGTTACCGATGAGGGCGCTACTGGTGTTACTGCCTTTCTGCCCGGGAAAGGAGAGGTAATGTATTTCAATGAGTGGCACACCCTGAATGCATTTTTATTTCCTCTAAGGGTGTGTTCACACTTGGCATGTTTGGTTGGATTAAAACAAACCCCGGAGCGATTGCTTGGTTTTAACGGAATAAGTGTGTTTAGGTTTGATGTTAAATGGACCAGGACTAAATGGTTCAGGGGTTTTTTGGTCCGGACTAAGCGAACTGAACAACAAGTGTGAACACACCCTGAGTCTCTCTAAAGTCTCAAACACTTCCTCTGGGTTGCTCTTGTAGGTCTGGTACGATGTCCACACTTTCCAGAAGCATGATGGGGATCAGAGCCTCTACATTCCTGTCACTATGAGCTCAGTAAGCCCTGACCTTTTCTTATTTTGACTGATTGCATAAATTAGGAGCCAGAACATAGTGTTCTTGTTTTGTTTTGTTTTGTTTTGTTTTGTTTTGTTTTGTTTTGTTTTGTTTTGTTTTGTTTATACATTGCTCAATCAGGGTTGGTTCAGATCAGGGTTATTATAGTTAACTGAAACCATACAAAACATTGTTGTTGCTTTAAAAATAAACATCAACTAAAATAAAATATTTATTTCAGTTATTTGCCAAGGCAACAATTTCATTTTCATTGAATTCAACTTAATGTACTTAAATAACAAAAAACTATATTGACATTTTGTATTATATTATATTATATTTTTTTTTTACTAAATAAAATGACGACAATTTTTTTTTTTTACTAACTTATAATTATAGTGGTATCTGAATGTTACTAAATACACACTGGTTCAGATTATTTTTAGACATTTCCATGACAGGTCAAATGGATTTTTATATTCCAAACAGTTTTCCTATAGACTTATTTCAGGGATAGTTTTCTATAATCGATTCCTGCAACTATACTTTGTGTTTCGGTCTTTATCAAACAACTAAATCCTACCTTTCTATCTGTTGCTTCTGCACTTCCGCTGTCTCGTGTTCCAGATCCCAGTTTTCCAGCGAGGAGGGTCCATTATCTGCAGGAAAGACCGTGTTAGGAGGTCCTCCTCCTGTATGGAGAATGATCCATACAGTCTCTATGTCGCTCTCAGTTCTCAGGTAATTCATCATATCCTGGTTTGTATGTGAAGAAGCAGTGAAATCCAGACAGAATGTGACGGTACACATGGATATTGTTTTCATCTTTCAACCTGTTTACAGCTGGTATTAAGATGCGTTTTGGTCGATCGGATCACAAGTAGACGAGGGAGACACATTCCCGTTTACACCTGGTGTTTTATATCAGTCTCTTTTGTCCACTTTCAACCACTTCTGTCCTGATTTCTTAGATCTTTTGGTCTAATGGATAAAATAAGCTCTCATAATTTACATATGAACACAACTGGAGACGACGGAAGAACATACGGAGAGCATCAGCTTTAGTTTCTGCTCTGACAGACGCAAGATCACGCCGAACACTGTGAGTGTGTGTTAGAAATCAGGAATGCTGAGAGAACATTGTGCTCGGTACGTTTTTCCTCTTCAAACCAAACTTGATTCTCCAGCCGACAAAGTTTAAATCCCGTCTGGCTAGAGCTCTTCCCATAATGTTCACGCATTAGTTCAGTAGACGGAGAGTAGACGGTCTTCTGTGTCTGTTTGAACACATTCGATCACATGAGCGTTTACACTACGAAAGCAATCCAGTCGAATGTGTTTTCCACGACCTCTGGAAGTGTTCGAAAGTGGACAAGCTCAAAACGTTTTAGACCCAGTTTACACTAGTATTTAGTGTCGTCCACATGTGATCCGATCGACCAGAATGCATCTTAACACCAGCTGTAAGCGGTCCATCAGTGCTCCACGTTCACTGTGGTCTTCTGCTTCAGGGCTCTGCTGAAGGAGAGCTGTACATCGATGACTTCCACACCTTCAACTTTGAAATGTCAAAGCAGTTTGTCCACAGACATCTGTCTTTCTCTGCCAACATGCTGTCCTCCAGGTTAGTCTGCTGTCCTTTTCTTTAAGGCTGTGACACCAAACCGACATCAAAGAACTAGTGATGAAAGCCCACTGTGTTGTTGGCTTGTGTTGTGTGCGTCCGGGCCAAAAAAAAGCAAGACTACAGCCAATGGAAAACTAGTATGTATGTATGCAAATAACGGTCTATATCAGCAGGTTTTAATGGTCTATATTCGTCATTTAAAATAGGAAACCCAAACGAGGACTGTGGATGTACAAACAGAAGCAGTGATTGCTTACCATTTTGAATATGAATCATGTTGATCACTTTCTTCACTCCAGACGGCCATCGTTATGAAAATATTCACGTTTTGAAATGCTCAGGTAAGATGACAGAACAGCCAGAGTTCTCTCGCTCACCGACGGCGGAAAACAAACCGGTTAAACATGCTAATCTGTCAGAATATCCACTATTGGGTCTGGCTTGTGCTTGTGCTGAAGAACTGGGCCGACTGTCGGCTTGGTGCGTCACAGCCTTCGCAGCGTTTCTTGGTGTTTAAGAAATGTATAAATAGAACTAAAAGTTATCTGTGGACAGAAAAGTACAGTCACGCATCACTGCCATGCTGTGTCTCATCTCTTGTGTTGTCAGGGATCTGTCCCCGGACTCCCAGTTTTCCACTGGCTCCTGGATAGAGAAGATTGTGATCATCGGAGGCAGTCAGCCGTCCTCTGTTACTCTGAGGAATGCAGGTCAGTGTCACTGTTGATAGTCTAATATATGACACTGATATTGTTGCTTTTCGTATGATAAATTGCTCGTTTTGTTCTGTAAGTTGCCTTTTGCCATATCCTTTTGTTTTTAAAGGGATAGTTCACTTTGAAATAAATTTTTGGTATGTTTTAGCTTACCTCAAGGGCATCCAAGATGTAGGTGTCTTTTTTTCCGCAGTAGTTTCAATTTTGATATTTTTAGGTCAAACCGTTCTTGTCTGTCAGTCATATAATGCATGTCTATGGTCATTATCTCAAAACACAAGCACAGAGTCCAAATTAAAACAATTCCCCGTCGTCCAAATTAAACAATTCCCCATCGTAAGTACACATTGATGGCCTAAGACACGAAACGAGCGGTTTGTGTGAGAAAACGAACAGTATTTATGTCGTTTTTACATCTTATACACAGCCATGTCCGAGTGATCTGATCTGACGTGTGCGCAGACTGGTGCATAGATATATACACACTAGATGTCGCCTTGTCTACGGCAGTTCATTGGAACGAATGTCTTTAAGGCGACATCTAGTGTATATATCTATGCACCAGTCTGCGTACACATCAGATCAGATCACTTCGACATGGCTGTGTATAAGAGGTAAAAACGATATAAATACTGTTCGTTTTCTCACACAAACCGCTCGTTTCGTGTCTTAGGCCATCAATGTGTACTTGCGATGGGGAATTGTTTAATTTGGACAATGGGGAATTGTTTTAATTTGGACTCTGTGCATGCTCTTTGAGACCGTGACCATAGACCTGCATTATATGACTGACAGACAAGAACGGTTTGACCTAAAAATATCAAAATTGAAACTACTGCGGAAAAAAAGACACCTACATCTTGGATGCCCTTGAGGTAAGCTAAAACATACCAAAAATTAATTTCAAAGTGAACTATCCCTTTAATATCCAGTGCCTTGCAATCAATAAAATGAGATCTCAAACAATGAATTTAAATGGCATACGTCATTTTGTAGAAATTAGCCAACTTCACGACAAAACATATTACTTTTTTAAAATCCCGATTCACTACCAATAATGGTTCATTCAACAATTATTAGCCACTGACAGCATTTAGAAATCAAACATTTATGCAGTCGTACTTCTGTTGTTTATGCATTTACTAATATATATATATATATATATATATATATATATATATATATATATATATATATATATATATATATATATATATATATATTACTTACTTAACTAACTTACTTTACTTTACTTAACTTACTTAACTTACTTACTTTACATACTTTACATACTTACTTACTTTACTTAACTTACTTAACGAACTTAACAAACTTACTTGCCTTACTTAACTAACTTACTTTACTTTACTTTACTTACTTTACTTAACTAACTTACTTTACATACTTTACATACTTACCTTACTTTACTTTACTTACTTAACGAACTTACTTGCCTTACTTAACTTACTTACTTACTTTACTTTACTTTACTTACTTTACTTTACCTTACTTACCTTACTTAGCTTACTTACTTTACTTACTTTATAGGGCTGCACGATTTGGGGAAAATGTCATATTGCGATAATTGAGGTCAATATTGCGATTACGATTGCGATATAATAAACAAATGGTTTCATGAGTCAACTTGCTTGGTTCTCAAGTAAAATAAATGCACACACAGATTAGTGATAATCAGCCTAAAGAAAAAAGTGTTTTTCTCTGTTCCCTTTGTTCTTTGATTAACTTTAGGACAGATTTTTTTTTATTATTGCATTTTAACAAGAACAAAACATAATTTACATACAAGAGTACATATAACCATACATGTCAGGGGTAAAGAAAAATAAAATATATAGAAAGATAAAAAAATAAAAAAGAATAACTTTAGCGACGGATATAATTAGTGGCTACTGTGTACGGTCCCTTTAAGACCAGCGGCTGTCAGAGACGCAGATCTCACACGCGCCTCATTCTTTCACGAGTCATCACAACTCTTCATGTTCATCATAAGACTACTCTTATGTTATGAATACACTCGACAAAAAGACATTTTGGCATAATTGTGTGTGTTATTGTTCGTTCAAGCTCGAAAGAGAACTGTATTCTGTCATGCTGTATTGTGCGCACGCGCGATATTAGCACGAGTCTTTCTGTCTGTCACAGTCAGGACATTCACAGGCAGCGCGTTCATTTTGGCATACATGTGTGTTGTTCGTTCTACCGCGAAAGAGAACTTGATACTGGCGCGCTAGACGTCTAGCCTGGTTAAAACCAGACCATTCTCAGTAGTAACTGAGTTATGGTCTGGCAAAGCTCCATAGACAAATCATTTCCAAAGGGGCGTCACCAACGGGCGTCGCTCACATGCCTCTCGGGGCAATTGGATAGACCTAAAACTCCAAAAACCAATCAGAGCGATCGTCATGTGTAAAGCCATATGCTGCGTCCCAATTCGTCTATGTTACACTACTCCATAAAAGTATGTACTCTTTTTGTGAAGAAAATTTATTTACTTTTGAATGTGTAGCAAAAAAGTAGGCAACTTTTGGACATACTACTTCATCATCTTTATCGGACGGATCTGTCGTGTGCATCCCGTCATGTAAACTGCCCTGTCAATCATCTTGTCACAGTTAAAATCCTCTATTAAATCTAATTTCATTTCCTACCGTTTCGGAGAGAAATGTAGTAGCACGTTCATCTGCCAGTGGGGCTTTCATGGAGACTGTCCTCATGTGTTTGCAATTTGAATATAATAATGCATTTAAAAGTTGATGCGCTTCACCAACGGAGTGGACGTCGCTCAAATGCCTCTGGGCACAATTGGATAGACCTAAAACCAATCAGAGCGATCGTCATCGTGTAAAGCCCGCCCAAACGTTTCTGATTGGTGCCGTGATTTCCACTGCATGGAAATGGCCTTGAATGAGCTCTTTGCCAGACTTACTTGCAGAGCAAATCTGAATTTGCCGGAAGTTGTCTGGGTTTTCCCAGGCGTGTGCGTGTGTGCGTGTGTGCGTGTGTGCGTGTGCGTGTGTGCGTGTGCGTGTGCGTGTGCGTGTGCGTGTGTGTGTGTGGAGGACATTCACAGGCACCTCGTTCTTTTGTGTCTGATCGCGCATGAATGGTTTAAAAGCATTTGCATTAATAAGTGCGTTAACGGCGCTAATTTGTTTACTTAATATAAAATCGCAGCATTTTGCGTCATATAATCGCGTAGGCTTGACATTGCGATTGTGATACGATTAATCGTGCAGCACTATTACTTTACTTTACTTACCTTACTTTACTTTACTTTACTTTACTTTACTTTACTTACTTACTTTACTTACTTACTTACTTACTTACTTACTTACTTACCTTACTTAACTATACTTTACTTTACTTTACTTACTTAACTAACTTTTTTAAGGACATTTTTGTTCACTTTTGGTGCTGTTGTCCAAAGTAAATTTGGGTCCAGAAGTAAAACCAGTTAAGATTTTGCACAACATATGGAATGATTGTTTTTTTTCTTTATTCAGATGGTACTGAGTCGACGTTAGAGTTTGAGTTTGACTCTACACATGCAGTTTTGACTCTACGCAAGCCAGCAGTCAACGCGGCGGCAGATTGGACTGTACTTCTGCGGTAACACAAGGATGACACGCAAACATCAGAAGAAATTATGGCACTTAATGTCACATGACCAGACACACGCATCACAAAATGAGACCAAACAGAGAATGGGATCATGCAGAGGGAAATTAAGAAATCAAAGGTTTTTAAGATGATATTTGTATGTGTTGAGATCAATATGAATGCAAACAAATTTAGCTTGTTTGTTTGAATGAACAGGACCAGGAAATTAAGAGACGTGTTTGATGACACTCTCTTAAACTTTATTGTGTGATTTCAGGCTGAACTTTTTCAGTTAGATAAATGTAAATTAGCAATTTAATAATGGGTTGAATGTTTAAGGAATAACATAGAGGAGGTTGATTATTGTTTGTACAAATTAGAATTTTCTTTTTTCATCTCAGGTCATGAAGTATTTTGGCATCAAAAAATTAATTTTAACATCCAGAAATGCTGTTTGCACTAAGATATGGTATTGTGTTTTCATTAAGTGTTCACTGGGCAGGTTAAATCTGTTCACTAGAGAAAGCAGTAGCTTAAAATTATGAATAGTAAAAAAAAAGAAATCATATTTTTGAGATGCAAGAACGGCACTTTCTCTTACAATTTGTTTAAAAAAAAAATTAAGCCACTAGTCATAGATCTTGTAGGACATTTTATTAGGCTTTGTGCTGATCGACAAGGACAAAGTGTATAAATTAGGAAGGAAATATGACATGTTTTTCTGAAACCGACCGACCCTATTGGTTGGACTAATAAATCATTTGAAAAAATTACATGACCAATGAAAACCAAATGACTAAGTTTTTAGTTGGTAATATTTCAAAATGTATTAATATATCTTTGTTTCCTAGAGCACAAAAGCCATAAATTAAGTATTTAGTAGCAAGGTTTTGTTTTTACAATGGTAATAGTTAGAAAAGGCCCCTGGAAGTGACTTTGAGGATTTTTTGCTGGTCTCTGAAATTGCCTGATTTGTTCAACATTGAGCAGGCTTAGCTTTTTATTTTGTTGTTGTTGAAGGATTGAGACTGGTGTGAATTAATGAAAAACGGCTGAGAAAACGAAGGATAAGGAAATGTGAACAGAAACAAAATATCTTGTAATAAATGTTGAAATAAACATCTCTGGCTCAGGAAGCAAAGACCCGATGAAATAAGCGTAATCTTTGTTTCAGAGTAAGAAAGTTTCTTCATGCTCCTCACAACCATTCTTTCACAATCTGAGCCTGATGAGTCTTGACATCGTCTTCCTGGAATATGGTCATGGTTGTTTAAGAGATGAAAAGCGACACACTCCATCAATTAGGGTTGGAAGAACTGTTGCCAAATATGCAACATAATCACAGCAATAATGATCCAGTCATAGACTCTTAAAGGGATACTCCACTTTTTTTTGGAAATGGGCTCATTTTACAACTCCCCCAGAGTTAAACAGTTGAGTTTTACCGTTTTCGAATCCATTCAGTACCACTTTTAGCATAGCTTAGCATAGATCATTGAATCGGACAGGACCATTAGCATCTCTCTCAAAAAAAATGACCAAAGAGTTTCGATATTTTTCCTATTTAAAACTTGACTCTTCTGTAGTTACATCGTGTACTAAGACGGATGGAAAATGTAAAGTTGCGATTTTCTAGGCTGATATGGCTAGGAACTATACTCTCATTCCTGTGTAATAATCAAGAAACTTTGCTGCCGTACCATGAGTCCAGCAGGCGTAATGATATGACACAGCGCCTGAAAATAGGTCTAATAGGTTAGACAAACTTAGTCCCGGTCACGTTGGAAGTTACTGGGGACTATTTTCAGGCGCTGCATCATTACGCCTGCTGGACTCATGGTACGGCAGCAAAGTTTCTTGATTATTACGCAGGAATGAGAGTATAGTTCCTAGCCATATCAGCCTAGAAAATCGCAACTTTACATTTTCCGTCGGTCTTAGTACACGATGTAACTACAGAAGAGTCAAGTTTTAAATAGGAAAAATATCGGAACTCTTTGGTCATTTTTTTTGAGAGAGATGCTAATGGTCCTGTCTGATTCAATGATCTATGCTAAGCTATGCTAAAAGTGGTACTGAATGGATTTGAAAACGGTAAAACTCAACTGTTTAACTCTGGGGGTGTTGTAAAATGAGCCTATTTCCAAAAAAAGTGGAGTATCCCTTTAAGCACTTGCCTATTGAAATCCAAACAGCAACTTTTTTTTTTCTTTTTTTTGGCGGGCCAGAGAATACACACACACACACACACAGATTGAGGTACAAGACAGATTTATTTTCTGTACTAAATAAAAGCATTTTATTCAGTGAAACGGGTCAGAGAGTCGCTTTATTCTTATGTAAATGTAATGAGAACATCCTTTCCTAACATGGTGTTTTTATTGGGCGAACAGCTTGTTGAAATTAAAGGTTCATCTTCGTGTCTGTGAACAGTGTGTACAAGCTTGATGACTAATGAAAATAAGTTGACAAAAAGAAAAGCTGTTTGTTTACAAATAATATATATAGTTTAAATTGTTATTGCCTTTATTATTTTGGAGTGTAAAATGTTTAAAAATGAAATTTATACTTGGTTTTAATACATAGTGTAAAAATACAAAATAGAATTGTATGGTCTCTCTTTTTATTTTTAAATGGTCATTTAACCAAGAAAATTAAATGTACCGGTAACTGTTATATAAATTTACATTTGATATATATATATAAATATTTATTTTAAAACACAACTGATGAACAAACACAACTGATGGTTTTAAAACACCACTGATGAACAATATCAAAATATTCAAGTCACTGGGAAAAATCAAAATCAGCACCACTATGATGTCAACAGCTTATGAATAGGCACTAAACGAGGGCTGAAGTGATGATGTATCTGGTTCCCTCGACAAAAACCCAATGGGATTTTTCCATTGGCTTTTGGATTATTGCAGAAAATAAGCTCTGTGACCATAATCTTCATAAATGACCATAACTTTTATTAATTTTGAAGCTTAAAAACAATCAACAGAAGTAAATGAAAATGAACCACGGTCACATGACTTCAACCTCGTCACCATTAAGATTCAGTCAGAAAGTGACAAGTGAGTAGATGAGTTTGATGGGATGATGTTTAATATCTACAACCTGTCTAGTGCCATTAAGACACTTGTTAGCAACACAAATAAGGGCTTTAAAAAAATCAGGGTATTACTGATGAATGTTATGTTGTAGAATAACATCCTGAGCTTATGTTCACCACAGGCATTTAACCAAAACCCCACTGACTTCAGGACTTCAGGAACCAGTGCTAAAATGCAAACAGGTTTCCAGGCGTTGGCCTGTAACTCCACCATCCCTGCAGCGCTCAGAGTGAGGAGGAGTCAGTCATGGCTCTCAATAGCATCTCAAAGCTGAGGAAGGTCACAGCATTCACAGGGAAAGCTCTGATGCTGTTCAGGAGAAGGCCTTTAAAGAGCACTCGCACGCCCTCCTCACACACACTCACAGTGATGCAGTGCAGAACGCCAGAATACACTCGACCGCCACCTCCACACATCTGCAGGCGAGCCTTCACCACGTCCATGGGTGTAGCGCAGGCCCATGTGACCACACCAGCAACTCCACCGGCCAATAGCACTGCGTCCTTCCCTAAAGCACACGTGATGGTAATATTACTCAGTTTATCATGTTTGGGCTTCCTGATCTGCCTTTTGAAAGGCGTTTTAATAATTTAGCCAAGTAGTCGTTCCAACCAGGCTTCACAAATCGCAGAACAGAATAAACTTACAAATATACTATATGTATATTAATATTCTATAAATATAAATGAATATCTCATAAAATGTTATATTTTTATATATAAAATATTTTATAGTAATGGTTATATTTCATAAATTGAAAACACTTTACAATAAGATTTCATTTGTTAACATTAGTTAATGGAATACAAATTAAAACATTTATTAATCTCAGTTAATGTTAATCCCAGCATTTACTAATACCTGATTAAAATCAAAATATTAATATGTACTGTAATGTTAATTTAGTTAATAGTAATGCATTAACTAACATTATGGTGTTACCCATAAATTAATATACCATAACTTACAAATATACTAACATAAATTATATTACATACATTTTATTAATATATAATATTATATGATACTATATTATATTTTATTACATTTTATTAAACTTCCCAAAAGTTTAAAAGACTAAATCATTTTGTTTTAATGTATATTATCTATATCTATCTCTCTCTATATATACATATATATATATATATATATACCATATAATATATATAACATACAGCCATTAATAACAAATGTATATAATATACTGTATGTATAATAATATACCAAACATATAAACTTAACCTAACATAAATTATATTACATAAATGATATATGTATATGAATATACCATAAACATAAATTAATATTTGATTACATTTTAATAAACTTCCCAAAATGTAAATATATATTTACACACTGTAAATAAAGCCATAAATACATACTTATGAATATACTAATACATATTATAACATAAATATACATTAATATATAGCACACACAGCCATTAATATATAAAATATGAATATAATATACTGTATGCATATTAATATACTATAAATATAAATATTAGATTTGTTTATTTTTACAACACTTCATAAATATTACATAAATGTAAACTTACAAATATAAAATACTAATGTATATTATAATATACATACAATATAATAATATATGTAATATACAGCCATAAAAATCTAAACTTCTTCATTAATTTCTTCATTCCCAATCACCTGGCTGCTTCCCTTCCTCTGTCATCATCCTGCAGATGAGCTCGTACGGCAGAAAGTAAAGTCCATAACAAGGCACGTCTCGTAGGGCCAGAGCCCACACTCCTCTGAAAAGCCCTCTCACACCGTCCTCTCTTAAGATCACAGCTACACAATGCGTGGGGCCTCTGTATTTATTCACACCTGGCCTGCCCTCCATCTGGTTCTGCAGACGCACTTTGACCAGGTCTATCGGAGCTGTAACAAACAACTGTCGGAGGAGAGGATCAAAACAGCACAAATTAGTGACATGCAATGTGCTCTTTTAGATTGTTTTGGTGTTTAGCAGGCTTGATCCCCAGACATGCCTGTGCTAGACCTGAGAAGCATCCAGCAATGAACACCGCTGTGAGCGGCGAGCGCTTGTTTTGGTCAGAGCCGCTGCGGTGGGACCCGGTCAGGTAATCCAGGGCATTACAGTAGGAACCAAAGGCCACAGCATTGCTAAGGGCAATAGAGAGGACAGGAAATGACATGCCCTTAAAAAATCCATGGAACTGGAGAATAAAGCAAAAAGAAGATCTGTCATTAAAGTGATTAACTTTTTATAAACGCAAAGGTAACTTATTAATTATTGCTACCATACATGAGCCTGAGAGTTTATCCATACACAACTATTACCATTTTATAATATCTATTCTGTTCACCAAGGCTGCATTTATTTGATCAAAAATACAGTAAACACAAACAGTAACATTATATTATAACTGTAAGCAAACAGAAGAATACAACACAAAGGTACTTCCACAAAGGGTGTTTATTTGCAGGTAAGTGCAGGAAACAAATGATGCAGGCAGGCGAGTGACTGAGGTCATTAATAGCAGCAAACACTTAGCTGTGAATAACAGTTCTTATCGTTAAAGGTGCAAACTGGAGGGCTGGAGACTGAAGATGAATGAAGGCTGAAGATAATGAAAGATGGGATTGTAACTTCGCACCAAAATAAATCCAATTGGGGAGGAAGAAGCCAGGACAGGATGAGCAAGGGTAGAATCCAGAGCAGAAGGTCCATGATGCTGGGCAGAGTTGAAGACTCCCAAGGTGGAGCTGGCAGAACAGTAGATCTCAAAAGTGGACCTGAAGACCTCCAAGGTGGAGCCGAAGACCACCACATCCAAACAGATGAACTTAACCCCAGGCAGATCAGATTGGTTAGAGAACATTAGGAGTATTAGCTGGCTTAATGTCTGCCTTGGGATCGTCTGGAAGGGCAGCTGGCTTGAGACTCTTGGCTGAACTCTGGAGCAGACTCTTGGTATGGGGGGAACTCTCGTATAGACTCGGGCTGGAGCCGACACTGGAGCGGACTCAGTGACTGGAGCAGACACTGGAGGGGCTGGAGCCGACACTGGAGCGGGCTCAGGAGCTGCCTCGGGGGCTGGAGCCGATACTGGAGCTTACTCAGGGGCTGGAGCCGACACTGGAGCGGACTCAGGGACTGGAGCCGGGACTGGAGCCGACACTGGAGCTGACTCAGGGACTGGAGCCGATACTGGAGCTGACTCAGGGGCTGGAGCCGACACTGGAGCGGACTCAGGGACTGGAGCCGACACTGGAGCTGACTCAGGGACTGGAGTCAACACTGGAGGGGCTGGAGCCGACTCTGGAGCGGGCTCAGGGGCTGGAGCCGGCACTGGAGCTGACTCAGGGGCTGGAGCCGACACTGGAGCTGACTCAGGGGCTGGAGCCGACACTGGAGCGGACTCAGGGACTGGAGCAGACACTGGAGGGGCTGGAGCCGACACTGGAGCGGACTCAGGGACTGGAGTCGACACTGCAGGGGCTGGAGCCGACACTGGAGCTGACTCAGGGACTGGAGCCGACACTGGAACTGACTCAGGGACTGGAGCCGACACTGGAGCGGGCTCAGAAGCTGGAGCCGACACTGGAGCTGACTCAGGGACTGGAGTCGACACTGGAGGGGCTGGAGCCGACACTGGAGCTGACTCAGGGACTCGAGCCGACACTGGAGCTGACTCAGGGACTGGAGCAGACACTGAAGGGGCTGGAGCTGACACTGGAGTGGGCTCAGGGACTGGAGCCGACACTGGAGCGGGCTCAGAAGCTGGAGCCAACACTGGAGCTGACTCAGGGACTGGAGTCGACACTGGAGTGGCTGGAGCCGACACTGGAGCGGGCTCAGAAGCTGGAGCCGACACTGGAGCTGACATAGTTAACCCTGTCCTCCACATTCAATTTAATTTTCCTAGTTCATGTTAGTTAATAAATTAACAAATGAAACCTTATTGTAGTGTTACCTAGACATCTTCTTACATTATATCTAATCTTATTACTTATAACATTATAAATGCCTTTACTGTCACTTTTGATCAATGTAATGCTTCCTTGGATAAAAGCATTACATTATTTCAACAACAACAAAAACACAACATATTACTAACCAAACTTTTGAACAATTGTGTATGTAGCATAAAGAAGCATTAAAGTTTGTGTCAAACTTCAAACTTAATGTTCATTAACAGAATTATTATAGTGCTGATGAGTAATAACAATGAACATGATTTTGAGTTAATGTTGCTGTTCTTGTACTTATTTAACATAATGTGAAACATGCAAACTAATGCAATACAGGTGAGAGCATAAGTTTGCACCCCCCTTGCAGAATCTGCACAATGTTTATCTTTTTTTTTTTTATTACGAGATCATAAGGATCACAAAAATTGCATTTTGTGGTATTTTGTACTGCCCTGGTTTCACATAACAGATATTTACATATATGCCACAGGATAAAATAATACATGAAAGTACACAAAATATTCTGTTCACAAATTTACATTCCCTTGGTTTTTACCATGGTGCGTTGCTTCCTATATTAATGTTTGCATGGTTTATGATAGTTATTCATGAGTTCCTTGTTTGTAGTGTTCTTCAGAAAAATCTTCCAGACCCTGTACATAATTTGGTTTTCCAGCATCCTCTGACCATTTGAGCTTTTCCCAAATGCTCTTCCCAAATGCTGTTGAAATCCATGTTTTCACAATGAAGATAACTGAGGTATTCATACACAACTATACATTTGCTGTGTCCGCAACTGCCCCCCAAACCCTCATTCACTCTTCCTTACATCACTCCAATAATATAGCTGACTTGAAGAAGTGAATGAAAATGAGTGAATTCGGACACTGAGTGCACCGGAAGGGCTGCCACTTTTGCATTGTTTGTGCTTGCTGTTTAATAATCATTTGACTGGCAAACTGGCAGCTCCTGTAGAAAGATGAAAAGATGAATAGCTCTGTCATGGAAACTATGTACACCTTAATTTAATAATCAATTAAAAAGGAATTTATACCTATGATATTACGCTGTAGCCAAATTGGACCAGCGGTCTGGAAAATGGATGGATGGATGATTCAGCTGTGGGGCCATCTTCTGGTCAGAAGCAGGAATTAATTTGACAGGGCATTATGGGTATTCTCTTGCCACTGAGCGTACTTCGGATTTCCACTTGATATTGCGGTGCATTATGGGATTGAATGAGTGCACTCGATTACGTACACTGTGTTGCGTGTAATGGTAAATACTTAAAAGTAATGAGAAATACTTCTCCGGGGGATTGCCACCTTGTCGTGGTGGAGAGGCTTGTGTGGTCCTGTGATCCCAAGAGCAATGCCGTCTGAAGCTATGCTCCTGGTAGGGCCACCCATGGCGGTAAGGTCAAGGGTGAGGTCCCTGACAAAGAGCAATCCAACCAACCAAGACCTCAATGGTGGAACAGGCGAAGGATGATGGCTGGCCATAGGGGAGGGAAGGGGCTAGAAAAGGTGCCCTAAAAATAGCCTGCCTCAAACCTCCCGACTGGATTACCGTGTCCAGAGGGATCACCATTCGCGGTCAGAAACACAAAACTATGAACTTTGGAGCCTGGAATGTGCGCACACTGATGGTTAGTGCAACCAGTGATAGACCGGAGAGGAGAACTGCAATCATCGCTAGAGAACTGAACAGATACCGGATTGACCTAGCTGCCCTCTCTGAAACCCGACTAGCAGACGAAGGACAACTGAAAGAGGAGAAGGGTGGCTTCACTTTCTTCTGGAAAGGAAAAGCTGCTGATGAGGATCACCCAGGATCCATGGTGTTGGAATTGCCATTAGGAACCAGCTTATCAGTCACCTCTATGAACTTCCTGTGGGGATTATGTGAGTGTCTCATGACCATCCGTCTGGTGTTTGCCAACAACCAGATAGCAACAGTTGTAAGCGCCTATGCCCCTACTTTAGATTTTGAAGAGGAAGTAAAAGAGACCTTCTATGCCTGCTTAGATAAGACTTTGTCGAGAATTCCCAGGGAAGATAAGATTATTCTCCTATTAGACTTCAATGCCAGGGTTGGCCAGAATCAACACCTCTGGAAGTGCACTATAGGAAAGGAAGGCATCGGGAACATCCACTCTAATGGAGTTATGCTTCTCAGCAAGTGTGCTCAGTATAACCTCACCATCACTAACACTCTCTTTCGCCAGAAAAACAAATTGAAGGCATCTTGGAGACACCCCCGCTCCAAACAGTGGTATCTCATTGACTGATGTGAACATCACAAGGGCCATGGTCAATGTCGATGAGTGCTGGACAGATCATCACCTCATCTGCTCCACAATGTCAATCAAACTCAAGAGGAAAAGGAGAGCTCAAAAGAAACAGATCCGACCAAGACTGAACCTTGATAGCCTGGATGAAACTGCCATTCAGCAGCGACTTCAGGCCTCTCCTGGGGAAAGCCTCAGACAAGAATACCCTGATGACATCGAAGGACACTGGAGTCTGCTAAAGTCTACACTCCTTGCTACCTGCAAAACCATTCTTGGATACAAGTCCGGAAAACACCAGGACTGGTTTGATGAAAATGACACAGAGATAGAACAACTCATCTCAAAGAAAAGGAAAGCCTTTTGTGCCTGGCAAAACAATGTGACCTGCAAGGCCAAAAGGTTGGCTCATTCCAGAGCCAAGGCGGATGTCCGGAGACGGGTGAGGGAGTTAAATAACTCTTGATGGAGAGGGAAGGCTCTGGAAATCCAGAGACTGGCAGACTCGGGTGACACCAGAGGCTTTTTCAGTGCTACCAAGGCCGTCTATGGTCCAAGTTACCGCGGCCTAAACCCCTGCGCACAAAGCATGGGCAGGAGCCGATGGAAGGAGCACTTTCAAGAACTCCTCAACAGTGACACAACGGAAATAGACATTATCAAACACATCCCCCAAAGTCCCATCAGAGAAGACATGGGGGAACCTCCAACTATAACAGAGGTGCAAGATGCCATCAGGAGCCTTAAGAACAACAATGCTGCCGGTCCAGATGGGATCCCAGCTGAGATCTTAAAGGAAGGTGGATCAGAGCTCCTATACCACATTCATGCCCTACTCCTCAAAGTCTGGGAAAAAGAAATACTTCCCTCAGAGCTAAGGGACGCTCTAATAGTGACCATATTCAAGAAGGGGGACAAGGCTGAATTAGAAAATTACAGGGGCATATCGCTCCTGTCGACAATAGGCAAAGTCATTGCTCGTGTCCTTGCAGATCGACTGCTACCACTGTCTGAGGGAGTACTCCCAGAATCACAGTGTGTCTTTAGCCCATCCAGAGGTACAGCAGAAATGATATTCACAGCACGGCAACTACAGGAAAAGTGCCGTGAACAAAGGCAGCCTCTGTACATGGCCTTTATAGACCTGACAAAGGCTTTTGACATGGTGGACCGCCAGGCCTTGTGAAGCATACTATCAAGGTACGGCTGTCACGACAAGTATATTAGAATACTGAGGCTTCTACATGATTGCATGTAGGTCACAGTGCTCAGCAACGGTGGCTCCGAGTCTGAGCCTTTCACAGTGGTAACAGGGGTCAAACAGGGATGCATCATCGCACCCACCCTGTTTGCAATCTTCACTGCAGCCATACTCCACCTCATTGATGAAGAGCTGCCACAGGGGATTCCAATCATGTATAACCGATGGCAGACTCTTCAACCTTAACAGGTTCAAGGCCAAGAGCAAAGTCAACTATCACAGTCACAGAGCTTCAGTACGCGGATGATAACGTCATCGCAGCACACTCTGAAGAAGACCTCCAGGGCATCCTGAATGCCTTTGCCAAGGCGTACAGAGCCCTGGGCCTAAAATTAAACATCAAGAAGACCCAGGTCCTATATCAATTTCCACCCAACCAGCCAGCTACCCAGCCCACCATAAAAGTGGACAACACCACTCTTGAAAACATGGACCACTTCCCCTACCTTGGCAGCCTTGTTTCCTCAAAAGCTGACATAGACTCTGAAGTTAACCATCGCCTGAGTTGTGCCAGTGGAGCCTACGCCAGACTTAGGAAAAGAGTATTTGAAGTCCGAGACCTAACAGCCCAAACCAAATTTTTGTTCTACAGAGCCATTGTCCTCCCCACCCTTCTGTATGGAGCCGAGTCATGGACCACCTACAGCAGGCACCTGAGAGCCCTGGAACAATACCATCAAAAATCCTTAACAAAATATTCTGAGGATCTGTCTTGGAGGAAGCCAACATGACCAGCATCACCACTACAATAATGCAGTACCAACTTCAATGGACAGGCCATGTCATCCGCATGCCCAATACACGTCTCCCCAAACAGATCCTGTACTCCTAGCTGAAGGAAGGTACTCAAGACTGGTGGGCAAAAGAAACGTTACAAGGACAATATCAAGGCCATTCTGAAGAAATTCCATATCACATCAAGCAACTGGGAACACATTGCGCTGGGCAGGAGCTCCTGGAAGAAATCCGTGCAGGAAGATGCAGCACGCCATGAAACAGAACTCTGCCGTGCCGCAGAGACAAACCGACAGCTTCGCAAGGAGAAAGACAAAAAGGCTCAGCTACCAACAACAATCACCACTTTCTCCTGCCCACACTGCACCAAAGTATGAGGATCACGGATTGGCCTCTACAGCCATCTGAAGACCCACAAGTAGACAACTCAACAGAGAGGACAGACATACTCGCTTCGAGTGACCGCCGATGAATGGTAAATAGCATTTGTGGGAAGCTTTGATGCTTTCAACTTAATGAGAGCGAAATAAAACTGTCAGAATCGAAGCCGTTGCTGTGTTGTCACAATCCCTTTTCCCCAGTCCATTTCGAGACTCACCATGCTCACTTTTGTAGCATTTTTTTCAAAACTGTGGTGAGAAATGACTGCTTCTTAAACAGAGGGTTTCATGATTCTTTAAAGAAAAGCAATTGTACAAGGATGTGTTCAGCACCCAACAAGCCTCCCAAAGAATTCCTCCTCACTGACTATGGGACTGTAATCAACCTTCATCGTCTGTTCTCCATAGTCTGCTTTACTGTGTTTGCATCCTCCATCTGGTTTCCTCATATACTTGTCTCACCTGGCAACTAAGGACCGTCTTTATAAATGTTAAGTGATGCCAGTGTTTTATCCATCATCAATATGTTGAGTTCATCTTCTGTCTGCGTCTGAGTCCTGTGACACACAATATTTATAACCAAAGGGATGTAATATTTTAATGGGGTAACTTGATATTTTGTCTTGTGGTAAATATGTAAATGTATTATGATAAATTAACTGACAAGTTCTTGCTACAATATATAAGCCTGAGAATTTATCTCTATGTAGCATAAAGAAGTATTAAAATTTGTGTACAGAATTTACATAAATGCTGAGTAATAACAATAACTAATCCGACCTACTCCTAATCCCAATACTAATCCTAACCCTACTGTCACAGATTTCAGTGGATCACAGAATTCGGCATTACAAACAAGACTTTGACACACACACACACACACACACACACACACACACACACACACACACACTATATATATATACTACATATGTATATGAATTTTCCTTCTTATTGCACAATGTAGTGAAGACTTACTCCTTCATGTGTGTATGTTTTGACCACACAATCAAATATCCCTTTATACACAGACTGGGTCTGCAAGCGCACCTATGACCAAAACAAAGGTATAAACTACTAATCAGTAATGTCAGTGATTGATAATCACCAAATCATCATCCGTTGTTTTTATTTTTGCTTGTTTTTTACTGTCAAAGAAACTCACCTTTACTGTGTCCAAAGGGTGTCCAACAACTAAACCAACAGCACCTAACACCACATATGATTAACCCTTTGTGAATCATTTACAAGTTTGCAATCTGGAACTGTGAATCATTTATATTAGTATTTAAAGGTTACTTAAAAAGGTATGTAGTAAGAAACGATGTTAAGAATATGATACTAACAGTAAAAAAAAAAAAAAAAAGATGTTTTGCTTATAAATCGAGCAGATTCAAAGTCAAAGCAATTAATAAATATATATTTTTCACTTTAATGTAACCAGACAGTTGAAGTTTTGTTCTAAAGCCAAAGTTAAGAATTAGCATACCTGAAATCCATCCCGCGATGAACTCCTCAAACGGCATGGCACATTTACCTGTACAATAAGATATATCAATTTGAATAAAATATTTTTAAAAAATAACACTTTCACAATGTACATTAATCCCATGTGAAATATGTGTTCTATATGCAGGTGAAAAGCATAAGGGAAACTAATGAAGGTCCTGCCAAAGTTCAGCCAGCGAGATGATAGATGAACTTCAGCACAATACATTCAGAAATATCACTTCTATAGAATAATTCTCCAGCACAAACGCGGATATCTTCAAGCTTCTGCCTACTTCACGACATAAGTGTCCATTTTATCCCACAGAGCCAAGCATTTTGTGCAGAACTCGATCGTCTTGCTTCAGAAAACTATAGCTACTGTAAACTCAAACTGTATTTTAACGAGCGACTGTTTACAATGACACTGCCCTTTCCTGAACTCAACGAGTCCACATTATTTGAAGAAACTTACCTTATTGATGTTGCTAAACAGAAACAGATATGAGAGTTTGTGTGTTTTTAAGAGTTTCTCTACTGCCGTCTAGTGGTGATAATGTACCTTAACTGTTAACATATGTGTATATTGCTCAACTCGACTGTTAATCTATACACACACACACATATATATATATTTATATGTATATTTCTAATTATTTATATGTATATCTATCATATACTGTATGTATGTATGTATGTATATATATATATATATATATATATATGTGTGTGTGTGTGTGTGTGTGTGTGTGTGTGTGTGTGTGTGTGTGTGTGTGTGTGTGTGTGTGTGTGTGTGTGTGTATATATATATACAGTACTGGCCAATGCCCATCAAGCCTGCATTTATTTGATCAAAAATACAGAAAAAACTTTAATATTGTGATATATTATTACAATTTAAAATAATTGGTTTTCAATTTATTATATTTTAAATTATCATTTATTTCTGTGATGCAAAGCTGAATTTTCAGCATCATTACTCCAGTCTTCAGTGTCACATGTGACATCCAGTCTATCACATGATCCTTTAGAAATCATTCTAATATTCTGATTTATTATGAGTGTTGGACACAGTTCTGCTGCCTAATATATTTGATGAATAAAAGGTTAAAAAGAACTGCATTTATAAAAAAAATATATATATATTTTCTAATAATATAAATCTTCTTTACTATCACTTTTTTTTAATCAATTTAACACATCCTTGCTGAATAAAAGTATTGATTTATTTCAAAAAAGAAAGAAAAAAAATTACTGACCCCAAATTACTGACCAGTAGTGGATATTGTTGTTACAAAAGATTTATATTTTTAAAACATTTGCTTCTTTTTTATTTTTTTTACTTTTTATTCATCAAAGTATCCTAAAAAAGTATCACAGGTTATGAAAAAATATTAAGCAGCAGAACTGTTTCCAACTTTGATAATGAATCAACATATTAGAATGATTTCTAAAGGATCATGTGATAGACTGGAGTAATGATCCTGAAAATTCAGCTTTGCATCACAGAAATAAATGATGATTTAAAGTATAATAAATTGAAAACCAATTATTTAAAATTGTAATAATATATCACAATATAAAAATAAAAAAATCTGTATTTTTGATCAAATAAATGCAGGCTTGATGAGCAGAAGAAACTTCTTTCAAAAACATTAAAAATAGTAATGTTTCCAAACTTTTGGCCTGTACTGTATATATATATATATATATATATATATATATATATATATATATTAGGGCTGTCAAAAGATTAATCGCGATTAATCGCATCCAAAATAAAAGTTTGTGTTTAAATAATATATGTGTGTGTACTGTGTATAATAAAATTTGTATATATAAATACACACACATGCTTGTATATATTTAAGAAAAATGTGTAATTTATATATAAAAAAATTATATTTATATATAATATAAATTATATATAAATATATACAGTATATGTATGCAAATATTTCTTAAATATATACATGTATGTGTGTGTATTTATATATACAAAATAATTATACACCGTACACACACATATATTATGTAAACACAAACTTTTATTTTGGATGCGATTAATCTTTTGACAGCCCTAATATATATATATATATATATATATATGTGTGTGTGTGTGTGTGTGTGTAAAGGAAATTGTAATAAAGCCAAAACAACATAACTGAAAAACTGAAATGCAGTAAAATGTGGAGTCAAAATAAGTCAATATTGTTTTTTTCTTCCACCAATATTAATGTAAGAAGATGAAACGCTTGATCACAAACGCTTTTTTTGTTGACTTCACATTTTAATTTCCAGGGAATAAACTGGATCTTAAATCAGTTGGAACAACCTCATATTCACATTTGCACTGTAATTAGCATTTTGCATTCTAAGCATTCTAAATAAAATAAAAAATGATCACAACATGACATGAATAAGTCATAGATGTTTAATACAGAAATGTACAAGCCTTCATCACTATTTCCATCAAAAAAATCTATGAACACAATCAAATTCATTCTAATGCATAGATATATTACCCGATATAAACACTGTGGCTACTGCATGTTGACTGCATTTTACTGCATGAATTAGCATAAAATCTATTAATAGAACTCAGTTAGTATAGGTCCAGTTGTAATTCCTATTGTTGCTATCAGCGTAATGACACACAGATCT
This sequence comes from Leuciscus leuciscus, assembly GCF_965113295.1. Taxonomy (NCBI): domain Eukaryota; kingdom Metazoa; phylum Chordata; class Actinopteri; order Cypriniformes; family Leuciscidae; genus Leuciscus; species Leuciscus leuciscus. The sequence goes on along the minus strand of NC_138729.1, from coordinate 4,908,383 downwards.
GGAAGGGTTTAGGGGGCGTCTTGACCTTTTCCTGGGATTCGAGGCACGGTTGTGGTCCTTCAGGAGGTGAGAATGAGAACCTTTGGAGGAGTGAAGTGAAGAACAGGAACAGTGTATTCCGTGCCAGCTGCTCACCAAGACATGACCTTTTCCCTGGAGAAGTTTAAAGGCAGGATACACGTATGCACACATCGTCTTACATTAAACATCATCTGTAAGTGTGAGCGAAATACAATAAAAGACTACCTGCAGAAAATGGATAAAATGCTTCCCGTTTCCTGAAATTCCTTTGGTCATCTAGGAAGTGCTCAGGGTAAAACTGATCTGGTTTTTCCCATTGTGATGAATCCTTCAGCACAGAGCCGAGATTACAAATCACCATTGTGCCCTTGTGTGAAAGTAAACAGAGAAACATATTCATATAATTACAATTAATAACAGCAAAACTTTCATATCTGTAAATACAGTCCATTGTGAAAAAAAGTAAATTTTAGCGTACATTTAAAAAGTATTTATTACGGAAATAATATGCTTTAAAAGAATATACGTAAGTGCGAAATTTAACTGCATGTTATTTGCAATTAAATAAAAAAATTATTATAATTTCAATTCATAATAAATGTAGTAACTGAACTTTAGAGTGCTTCTTTTTTGGCTTACTTAAGTACATTTTTATATGTAATTTCATAATTATTTATATACTGTCTTTGAAATGGTTGAAGTCAATGTACTGCCAAATGTACTGACCAGAAATTATGGTAAACTAAAACATACTTTAATGTAATTTCTATTGAAAATTGTATGTATTTAAATAATTTGCACTTTACATTTACTTTGGTATGTTAGTCACACAAGTGTACTTCTTTAAAACATGACAAAATATTACTAAAACATGATTTAAAATGTAAATGTAGACTTTTTAAAAGTGTACTTAAGTGTTTTAAGGAACAGTTATGATAGTGTACTATCTTTACGTATCATGTTATCTGCAAGTACAGTTATTTAAAATGTACTTTTAAGATTTGTAAAACACTACAAACATTCAATACAATTAAGCAAACTTCTTTTGGTTACACTTTATTTTAAGGTGAAGTAGTTACATTGTACTTACTCGTATAAGTGAGTAATTAATTACATGTACTTACTAGAGTTACAGTTAGGGTTAGGGTTTTGTTTAGGGTAAGTTACTTGTAATTATGCATAATTTACTGTTATTACTATAGTAAGTACATGTAGTAACGGTGCAACTATGTCACCTTAAAATAAAGTGTTACCCTCCTTTTTTACAAAGAGCATTAACCTATATCAGGTGTTTTTAAACTACAGATTTAATTTAATCAGGCTCTTTAAGCACATTTGAACACTTTTCCTTACAAACCGTGTTCAAATATGCAGTATGTTCCCAATGCAATTTACAAATTACCCAATGCAAAAAATATAAGCAAAAGCAATTAATCCAAAGGACAAAACAATCCAAGAAGTGCAACCATTACCATACCAAATTTCATTACAACAATAGTACAAAACTAGAGAAGAAGTACTTTAGGAATGAAGTATCCAGCCAGCACAGAGTCTCGACTTGTCAGACGGGGAGCAATCAGAGGTAAGATGTTGCTCACTCTCTGAGTTTCATGAATAACTGCGTTTGTGTAAGGCATACTGGTTCGGTCTACCAAACATGGCTGCCGAGACTTCCCAATTACGCAGTCGATCTCATCTTGAACTTTCTCTATGAAGAATTACAACAATCATACAGCTGCATACAGTGGCTATGTTAACAACCACAGACCATATATTGTGATTACTTAAATTCACATCATGAAATATATTAAGTAAGTCTATTATTATAAATTTCAATAGATGTTTTCAAGTTCACTTACTTTGGACTTTGGGGTACTTGATCATTAGAAGTAAAGCCTGTCGTAGGGTGTCACTCACGGTCTGTGTCCCAGCCTTCAACAGGTCCACAGTGATACAGGAAAGATTTTCCACAGTGAAAGCAGCTTCTGTATCCTTCCTTCTCTAAAACAAAGCCATGATTTAGACAACACTGGACCAGATTTAATACTCAGTTCCAAGAATTCAATCAAAGCATAAAACAGTAGTAGTAGTCATAAAAAAAACTTTTAGGACCCTACAAGTTTGATTAAACCATCAAAATAGGAGGAAAGTAATATAGATTTTTAAACTGAACTTGGTTAAGGGATATTTCTCTGACAAAAGGGTTGGCAAAAACCCTGGAAAAAAACAGGCAAACTTGTCAGGTTTGGATGAAGGGAAGAGGCGAGGACTCGGGCGCAGAGTAAATGATAATGGGCTTTATTTAGGTGCCAAAAACAAACAAAAAGAAGAACCAAAACTACCACGTGGGAACATCCGCAATGGGAAACAAACAACCATAATGAACTGGCACAGGACAGAGAACACAGAAAGATTAAATAGGGAAGGAAATGAGGAAGGTAACGAAAGAGAGCAGGTGAGGCAAATTAACTAATAAAAAGGTAACAAAGGGGCAGAGCCAAGATGAGAGACATGAGAAGGACACATGGCACACAGAAACAAACAAAAATCCATGTATAAAAGGCACATAGCAAAGAAACATGACAGAAGCCATGTGCTCACATAAATACACAAGACAAGACAGAAGAGCACATGGCAAATAAACTTTCATTCACCATGTGCTCAAACAGAAAGCAAGACACAAGACAGACAAAAGTGCAGAGGAGAGACAGTTATCCCAGGGCAGACAACCTCACCAGGCTGTTCAGGCTCTGGCAGGTTGGGAGAGAGGGTGAGGAAGTGTAATCCCACAAAGATGACTGCCCCAAGGGTGGCACGGCCGATGTAGTAGGTATAGGGCAGGATGGAAAGGATGGACCCCTTGGCCATGACTGGGAGAGCAGGCGGCTCTGGTACAGCTGGATGAGCAGGGACCACTGGACTTGAGACCACTGAAGACAGGTCCTTCAGGTCCACTGGATTTGGGACCCCCAGACTCAGATCCTCTGGGACCACCGGACTTAAGACCACTGAAGACGGGTCCTCCGGGACCACCGGAGTCGGGTCCTTTAGGATCACTGGATTTGGGACCACAAGAGTCAGGTCCTCCAGGACCATCGGACTTGAGATAACCAGAGTCGGGTCCTCCGGGACCAAGAGACTTAGGATCTCTGAGACCACCGGACTTGCGAGCATCAGTACTTGGGAAGCGAGAGGAACCCTTCTTCTCCTCAGCTTGCTGGGTTGAGGCAGAATCTGGGGTTGGAGTGGAAGGAGCCAGGAGGGAAATGTGTGTGGCCCAAACACACTGGAGAGCGGAGGTATATTGGGAAAGAATGGCCTCCTTGGCCTTGACTGGGAAAGCGGGCGGCTCTGGTATGGCTGGATGAACAGGGACCACAAGACTTGGGACCACCAAAGTCAGGTCCTCCAGATCCACTGGATTTCGGACCACCAGACTCGGTCCTCTAGGATCACTGGACTTTGGACCACTAGAGATGGGTCCTCCGGGACCACCGGACTTAGGAGCTCTGGGCCACCGGAGTCAGGTCCTCTAGGACCACTGGATTTGAGACCACCGGAGTCAGGTCCTGTAGGACCACTGGGTTTGGTCCTCCATGGACCATGGGACTTAGGACCACTAGATTTCAGACCACCAAACTCAAGTCCTCTAGGATCACCGGACTTGGGACCACCAGACTTAGGAGCTCTGGGACCACTGGATATGGGACTACCAGAGTCGGGTCCTCCAGGACCATGGGACTTAGGAGCTCTGGGACCACTGGAGTTGGGATAGCAGGATTTGGGAAGCGAGAGAAACCCTCCTTCTCCTCCGCTTGCTGGGTTGAGGCAGATTCTGGCAGCTCAGGGGCTGGAGTGGACAGAGCAAGGAGGGAAGTGTGTGTGGCGAGGTGTGTGTGTGAGCAAGGACCACCGGACTTGAGACCACTGGAGTCGGGTCCTCCAGGACCACAAGACTTGAGAGCTCTGGGACCACCGGACTTGGGAGCACCAGGATTTGGGAAGCGAGAGGAACCCTCCTTTTCCTCCGGTTGCTTGGTTGAGGCAGTGTAAGGTTTTATTTTATTATACAAATAAAAAAATGTATAGAACTCACAGGAAAAAGCATACATTTACTACAAAATAATGAGTTATTAATATTTAGCTGGTTCTCTCTTGTTTTTTAATCAATTTTTAGCTAATTGTTAATAATATTTGAATAAAGGGTGAAGATGTCAATTTTCCTAGGCCGGACATCACCTTTTGGGCACTACTGTAGTTGAGCTCATGATTGATATTCAAACTAATGAATATCAATCATGAAATCAATATTATTTTCTTAATGCATGTTCCTGTTTTTAGTGTACACAATTCATGCATGTACATAACAAAAGAAAATGTTTGTCTGACTGTAATCTTTGATAAAAAATATAACCTTTTTGATATAACAACATATAACTTTGTTTTACATTTACAGTGACTTTCCTTTCCCTATATTTTCAGCTCCTAACATGGGTTGTGAACGCCATTTCATGTTGACTTAGAATGAAAAAATATGAAGTTATGATGCTTGCTAGTGAAAGAGTGAAAAGTCTTCATTATCTTACCTTATCGATCTCTCCAATGTAGGCATCTATGAAATCACGATGATCAAAAGGATCCCAATCCTTCTTTTGTTTCTCAATTTGTTTCTTAATGAAGGCTGTTAGCTTTGTGTAGTTTGATTGAATAGTTTTATGTGATCCATAGAAACGTTCGGCAAGCCCAGGAAAAGCATTATAAAACTAAAAATATATTAAAACAGAAAATTTGCATTAACATCAACTTATTTCACGTAATCTGATTCAAACTAAAAGCTAGTAAGCACTGGTAAACAATATACCGTCTAATAATTTATGAATAGGTCAAATAAGTGTATTTGGGGAAAAATTAAACCTCCATATTTCAGAGAAGGAACAGTGAAAAAGTACCTGAATTTGTGGAATATTTTCTATGAACATTGAGTCTGAATTTAGAAGTAGGTTCTGGAAGTCAGTGAAGTTGTGGTCAAAACGCTTCCCAAACACAAAACATCCAATTACATTAGCAGCGGCATTGTTTAGAGTGTCATGAGGATTGAAAGGGCACCCTGTCAAGGATAATATTGTTATAAGCAAAGAATGGGTAATGTCTCAAATCTCTCAAATCTTAATTGCATTCATCATTGACACAAAAATGCCATTGGTTGTAGTTTGTGTCATAACCAACATTACATGCCAACAAAGCGGAGAATATGTATCATATATTAGTTCTTTTTGTAGCTTGAGAAACACTATGAATCACTATGCACGGAAAAGAACTGCATGAAAATGCTAAAAAACAAATACCCTTTTGTGTTCGACAGAAAAAAGAGCAGCATACTGATGATTGGAACAATATAAGAGTAAAAATGTAAAAAAAAAAAAAAGTAAAATGGCAGTATTTTAAGTTGTGTGAATTGTACCTTTAAGACTTGTTACAGAGCTTTGTGAGTGTGTTGTTAACAAACAAATTTGCAGATTGATATATTATATAAACTTTTTCTCACTCGGACTCAACTCTTTGGGAAATTTACTTTAATTATGGCATGGAATATGTGTTGTAAACTAGAAATACAAAAAAATTTGAATTGAATGATTTAATAAAAATGTTTTGGCTTAAAAAACGCATGACATCACTTAGAGCACCTTTAAGCCATGTTAGCGTTTCAGAGCGTCCCGAGGATGCAGGTTTCGTGACATCATCGCGTACAATAGAAGTCCCATTTCATTGGCTAGGCACCAACCAATAAAATGGCTCCTTTGAACACCCCCCGCTCCCGCCCCCCTTTCCTCTCTCGCCGCCACTGAGTTTCAATTGCACAAGTTAGTTTTGCACCTAATATATCGCGAAAAGAGTAGCAAAAGTCAAGGAATTGAAATTGGGAAAATTTTAAATTGCAGTCACTGATTTGAGAAGTTGCAAGTGCCTAATTGAGGTTGTACTGTGAATGTGAATGTAATATTAAATGCAAATATATATTACAAGTTTGTGTCTGTCATTGTATTTTTGTGAATGGCATTTTACACATTTGTGACTACTTGTCTGCAGCTTCAAATTTAGAATACAGGTTTGTGACTATTGGCTGCGAGTTCAAATTTCAACATTCAACTTCAGATTTTTATTTCACATTGGAGCTGTGAGTGTAAATGTTTGCATACAAGTACGAATATTTATTGTACAAGTTCTCAAATTCACATCTACGTGCTCTCGAGTTTTGCTACTCTTTTACCTTCATAACCAGTAACTAACTAAGCAGTGGATTTGGCAAACAGTCCCAGAAACAGGGGCAAATATAGCATCACACCTTGTTCTTCCTCAAAGGTCTGACACAGAAAGATGCATTCTTGTTGAATGTGAAGCTCCAAAGCATTTTTGTCTTCAGCAAAGGCCTTCAGGTGAGAGGCGGTAAAATGCCGCTGCTTCCTCCAGTTGTATCCACTGCTCATAGAAATACCTGGAAAGTTCATAAAAATCAAGGTTATTTTAAACAATTTGCCAGCTTGATGGCTTGCAGCCTCATAATTCACTGGATTTGAAAAACAAAAACTTTTACAAGAGTATTTATCATTGAGCGACTGGGTTTCTATGTTTAGATTCAGGTAAACTGGTTGTGGCTCTAATCTATAATTCTGACACAAGAAACACTAGACTCACCATTTCCTTGAAATACTTCTTGAAGAAGAGGAGATATGGCCCGGTCCAGAAAGTAGTCTCCTTGTGTCACCAAAACCTCCTTTACCCATTCATACCCGGATACCAGCACAATCTTGTCATAACCCATTCTGAGGCTGAAAATGTTGCCAAATTTGGCAGCCACCTGCATGATAAACAAATTAAATTAAAATGAATATAGTTTGAATTTATTTAAACTTTTTTTGGTAGGATCTTTATTTGTTTTTTGTTTTTTGTTTTTCATGGACTCTTATTTTGACGTTATTTTGTCCCATACTGTCTCTGTTCATTTCCTGTTTTTCCATGGTTTTTGATTATCTTCATACCTATCTAGTTTAGTTATTATTATCACTTTGCATATATAGCCCTATGTTTAGCATCTGGATTTAAGTTAACTTTTATGTAACTGCTCTGTAGTTTTTCTCATGTTTTGATTTTGCGTATTTCTTCTAGTTTCAGTAAACTGCATTCAATGACATCCACGATCCAATAATTGATTCCAACAAAACATTACACATTTCAAATGAAACTTGTATGTCATGTGTTTAAATATATTTGTAATTACACATTTGCAATGATAACGTTGCAATTTAGCACTGTGCATATCAAATATGTACTAATAATAAATACTGAATAACACTACAGTTAAAAGATTAAGACAATGATTTTACATGTACTCAAAGTAAAACTTTGTTACACTATTTTACAGTGTCATTGTTACACGTTACATGTCGTTACTATAGTAATTACTATAAATTGTGTATAATTACATGCAACTAACATTAACCATACCCTAACCCTATAAGTGCATGTTGTTAATTAGTATTACTCAGTACTTAAATGTATAATTACACTGTAACATAGACACCTTAAAATAAAATGTAACCTAAAACTTTTAATTGAAATAATTAATCATGAAACTGTAATCTTTTTAAGTGGCCTTTTATTTAATTCATGTATATGTAGATATTATGTTATCTGCAAGTACAGTTTTTTACAGTACAAGTACGGCCTACTTCATGATTAGATGTGAACACAATTAAGGGTGCTTGTTTTCCACAAGGGTCACTTACCACAATGACACAATGCAAATGAATTGCAATAGCGTCCAGCTGCAAAGAGTTACATTAGGTTCAATTTGTGGTTCCTCTGTTATATAACAATTCGCTCTTTGTATGAGTTTTCAGATCGTGAAATTGTTAGGCCTATATAGCACAATCTGGCACAATATATAGACAGTATACTGTCAGTGTCAAGGGAATCGTTTCGCTAATAGGCTACTGCACAAAACAACGTGTGTAAACAAACAAGGGCGTGTGTGATGACTTTAGAAACACTTCAACCCCAACACACTAACTCAAAGATAAAACATCAGTGTTTTCGTGGTTGTTTTCAGCGCAACTGCTCTAAAGTCTATCGTGTAACTGTCTGGCAAAAAGCGTTATTATTGTCCCTGTCAGATTGAGCCAGTCCGTGGCTGATATATTGGCATTGCGAGTATAACATCAGCACGGCTTCAGAAAGAGTCTTTATCAGATATTCTTTAACGTGTGTTTAAGAAATAAGATTGAAACTTAGCCCACCTCATCCATCGCACGATAGTTGAAATCGATTAAAACGTTGCCAAGAAACGGGAAAGCCCATGGTCCTGGTGGGAAGTTCGGCGCATTCTTACTCTTCCAAAAGTCAAAAATGAGTAAAGATACGAGAAGAAGAACCAAAAAACTCTTGACATCCAAAACATCCAGGAATGACATCAAAAGCATGGTGGTGATTTGGGCAGAGTTTGCTTCCAAAGTCCATTCAAGTTCACGCGTCAATCTCACCAGACTGCATCACTGCCAGACCAATGGAGACCAGTGGAGACCAATGAAGCCAAACAACACGAATGAAGGAATGATGAATGAATGAAATGAAACAACACGACCATCAGGCGAAAACTGTTGACTCACAGCAAAGCCAGTGATAATGGTAAACATTTAAGCTTACCAAGTTACCAAAACAGTAATATTAATATTTTTTGTATAGTATGATAGGCTATTAACTATTAACTGTAAGGAGTTTTACAAATATATATTGATAGGTATATTTAATTTTTTTTAGATATAGGCCTATTGATATTGTGGTCTCCTTGAGGTCGATTGTTTTTGTTTTTTTTACCTGTTTTGTCTGCCAGGGGAATTTAATGTTTAGGCTTGTTGTAAATCTTGCTTACCATGACATTTCAGTGGTCACTATATCCAGTGTTGGGTAAGTTACTCTAAAAAAGTAATTAATTACTAGCTACTAATGACATCTTCAACTGTGTAATTAGATGACTGTATTAATTACTCTCTCTAAAAGTATTGCATTTATTAATAATTAATTTCTAAACCCCATATCAACCTCAACCAGTTGAACAAAACAAGGATAAACTGCACTTTTGATTCTTTCAAACAAACAATTGCATAAATTATTCTTGAACTGACCAAAGTGTGTAAAGGGAGAACGTTACATTAAAAACATAGGCCTACATGTGATGTTAAATCCACTATTGTTTTATATAGAATTGTTGTCTATACAGTAGGCCTATTTAATGCAATTTCATCAGAAATAACTGTAATTGATTGCAGACAATTTTAAAGTAGTCCCTTACTTAACTTTTTCAAGGGGAAAGTAATTCAATTACAGTAATTAGATTACTTAGTAATTAATTACCTAACACTGTTTACAATTTGGATATCAATATATTTACAATGGTTAGATATATTGATATTCTGGTCTTCTTGGGGTCTATTGTTTGTGTGTGAGTGTGTGTGAGTGTGTGTGTGTGTGTGTGTGTGTGTGTGTGTGTGTGTGTGTGTGTGTGTGTGTGTGTGTGTGTGTGTGTGTGTGTGTGTGTGTGTGTGTGTGTGTGTGTGTGTGTGTGTGTGTGTGTGTGTGTTTTGTTTTTTTACCCGTTTTATCGCAGGTGAATTTAAGGGTTAGTTACAGTTCAGTCGTTTGGAGTCAGTAAGATTTTACAGAACTAGAAACAGACTAAAATTAAACAAAACAAGAGCACAAGAAACAGATACACAATCATGACAACTCAGAACAGGCAAGAGCGGCCTCTGTGGCCATGACAGAGCACTAAATTACACTAAATATTACAATTTAGGTCCGAATTTCTCCATTTTCATCACCTTCATCATCTTAAATTGACAAATTAATATTTTTAAAGCACAAATATTCCATATAGTCTCTCAGTTAATGTAAGGTCATAAGAGTTTTGTGCATAATAATTATAAAAGAATGAGCAAACTGCTGTTTTTAAAATGTTCAGCATGTCACATTATAGTGCATGCAAATGTATTTCATGTCAATTAGCCTACCCATATTTATGTTCAATACTGTGCATGAGGAAAAAAATCGAGGTGTAGATATGTACCTGATTTTGCCAAGACATGTTCCTGGATCAACAAACTTTGTTTGAAAACAACATTCTGGACCGAAAATGTAGTCCTAACCCCTAAACCTAACCCTACCCATAAGTTATCCCTAAAATCAGAGGGAAATGATATAGGTGAATAACACTGATGTAGAAGCACATAACCCTAAAATGGACAGAAACTGTGAACTTGTCCCTCAAATCTGATTGGTTGATTGGAATGTTGTTTCAGAATCAACAAAGATGTCGATCCAGGAACACGTTGTACTCGGTGAAATCACGGTCACCTCCTCTGGTGTGTCTAAATGAAATTTGGTTTTGCATTTTCAAATTCCTTTATTTACGAGCTTTGAACATTTGGAAGGGGGTGTGTGTGTCATTAAAGCCTGTTTTTGCTTGCGTCCGCAAGATCGCAGTAGGATTGGAGAGAGATGTAGAGCTATTTTATGGGAGAGAGAGATAGAAAAAAGAAAGAACAGGTGCACGCTTTCCAGGATACACACTGCAGATGCTGTCTGAAATCGAAAAACAAAAGAAGCTCCCTCCCCCCGCTCGACTATCCCAAAGGAAACCTTTCCACTAACAGCTCTGTGTCCCGTTCCTACGCGGTTTTGTTCCATTTCTGTACAAAATGTCCCTGTTTGCACACACATACACAAATCCTGTATCCACGTCCATGTCTCCACATGGTTCCTTCTCGCTGCATTATTGGATAAAGGGAGGGGACTGAGGAATGAGGGAGCGTTCTTTTAAATGAGCGTTTTAAACATGCTTTATTTTAAGAGACTGTGGTGTGAAGAGCAGGACGGCTTCAATGCCTACGGTATTAATCGTGTCAGGTCCGTTTTACTATTCACATGCAATACTTATTGTTTCAGAACAACTTTACAGAAAATAGTGACACTAAAGAAACCGAAACGGTGGAGACTGACAAGAAAAGATCTTTAAGTAGATGTCGAAGAAACCTTGGAAGGAACCAGAATCAGCCGGAGAAGCCTATCCTCTGACCAGGCACATATTAAAATAAATCTCCATATGTCACAATTTGATTTAGTTGCGTAATATGCACCAAACTGGTTCACTCTTAAAAACAAAGGTCCTTTATTGGTTCCATGAAGCATCCATGGAAACTTTCCCTTGCACAAAAGGTTATTTATGGAAAAGCTCCTTTAGATTAATAAATGATATATCTTTAAAGAACTGTTCACTGAAAGGTTCTTTGAGGAACCAAAAATGGTTCTTCTATCTTACTGCAAACCCCCCTTCAACCCTTAACTTGTGTATGAAATAAATTCTCAAATGATGTTAGATTGAAGTATTCAGTTCAATTGTAAAAGTCCATACCAAACCCACGGTGTCCCGTGTCGCTGGTAATGCCATATGGGTTTTCTGCTGTCAGAATTGATTTATGAAGGTCCCAAAAATGGATGCAGCCCAAAGCCCACCAAAATACTTCCATAACGTGTTTGTCATAATATATTTTTTTTTGTTAATTGTTTCAGATAGGACACCAAGCAGAGAGAAGGTGCATGTATGAGGAGTGAAGGTTGTATCCACAAGAGGAGTGGCGAGAGAGTGAGAGATCGACATAGAAAAGACTCAAGAGAATACTGGCTAGAGAGAGAGGGAGAGAGAGAGAGAGAGAGAGAGAGAGAGAGAGAGAGAGAGAGAGAGAAAGAGAGAGAGGTGCGCAGTGCTGCAGCAGTTTCCCTCTCAATGAAGCCTTCTCAGGTCTGTCTGCCTGACTAACTAGTGCTGCAGCGGAGGAGAGAGGGAGACGGGACACACACACTCTCTCACACACTCAGTCCAGTGCTGCAGGACTGCATGAGAGGAACACAGACCACATCCACACCAGCATCAGCATCAGCTTCATCCATCAGCGGAGCTACAGAGACATCCAGAGCCTGTCAACGCCACTATGGCACAAGCCGCCAAACATCTGCGCAAGAACAAGGATTTAGAGGCTCTCGCCGAACAAGAGAGGAAGGAGAAAGAGGAGGAGAAGGCGAAGAAAAGGAGCCGCTCGCGGGATAAAAAGCGCAAGGTAGGGAAGAGGGATAAGTTGACAGCAGAAGGAAGGGAGGGGGACAGCAGAACGGGTTTAATGCTGGGATAGAAGCATAACACACATCCACTGCTGTTAACACGTGCATGCACAGGTGAGGAGAAGCACGCCGAGATCGACCGAACAAGAGTCTGTCATGATGATAATCACATGGGAGATTATATTTTGTATATTGTCACAGAAAAAAAAAAAAATTGCAATGAATTTAAAATACATTTAGGCTATATTAAATAACTGAAACTGTATTTATTCTATACACACAGATGTGTCATTTATCTCTACAACAACAGAACCTCACTGATGAGTAAAGCATCACTTCAGTCTTGCAAGAGTTTGAATATAGCCTACATATATTACTATAACACTGTTTCACTCAAACAAGAGAGAGAAATAACTCTGAAAGTCAGCTGACTTTAGATAGATAGGCTATTATATTTTGTGCGTGTAGGATGAACACAAACGAAATTAATATAGCCTAATTAATTTATCTGCATTTAAATACATTGCATCGTTCAAATCTGTAATGGGCTGAAAAAAGCAAATAAGGTGCAATAATGTATCAGTTGTGTGTCATACCTACAAATCACTCAAATTACATTCACTGTAAGTACAACAGAAAAAGCAGAAAGGTGCTGATAAGTAAGTTTTAAGCTTTAGTACATACACATACAGTCTCGTTCACTTAAAGAAGAGCAAAAACAATCACATGCGTATCGAAACAAAGGATTGCAAGTTTTCTCTCCTAAAATCAAACAGAGATGTGTTTTAGACTGGTGTGCTTGCTAAAGACCTTTATGTCAGTAGGGTTTCGTTCTGCTGGTGTGCATGGAGCTCGAACACTTATAAACCATTTTCACTGCAGAGTTTCATATTACAGCACCTTGCTGAGAAGTGCAGTGGGTATCAGTGATCTCTCTTTCTCCTGGATGTTTTCTTCATGTGTTCAGTGTAGAAAGCACTTCTTTGGCTGTCGGCTTGATTGCCAGTTTCAAAATGAGCTCTTCTATAGGCCGAGAGATTTGTTCCTGATGAAGGAATGCTTCCTCCTCGTTTAATACATCATCTTTTAATAACTGATTGTTGTTTTAGCTTTTTATGAATTTCAGCCACGTATAACCATATACAGCCATTCTTATGTTTGTATAGGACGCAGTGTCGAGTGTGTGAATACCTGCAGTGGATAGTTTTGTTTCTGCCACACTGCATCATTTCAATATTTATTAGGTGTATCTCGTATCAGCTCTGAGTCATCGGATGCTTTAAAAGTCATTTTCAATAGCAGAAATCAAATGCAAGCACTTCAAAACGGCTGTTAGTGGGTCATCTCCTTCAAAATGAAGTATTAACAGCAACTCACGAGGATTGTACTGTGCTTGAACATGTGCAGTTTTTATGTTACGTACATAACTTTCCAGCAAATTCTTCTTAAATATAAGGCTATTGAAAACCTCTGCACTAGTCTTTCTCACACTCACTGGATTGCTCACACTTCCATTGTGTGGATAAAGCCACAATTCTTGCTTAAAAGTTGTGATTGATTTGAGAATATGTATTTGTGGAGGCTTGTACTCTGATGCAGCAACTGCGACGATACTGATACTGAGAGAAACGGCTTCAAAGGGCTTTCTAATGTCAATTTTCACGCTGTTATCTCTTAATCTGAGCATAGTTCAGCCAAACCCCTCAGTTACAGGAGATATATAGTTGTCGAAGTGCAATTTAACTTTACCTTTGCAAGGTTTTGTGCAGTTTGCTGTAACATTGTGATTTGAAAACCTCTGTGGAAACAAACATTCTCTCATATACTCTCTCTTTTTCTTACACAAATACACACATATATGCATTCACTTATGTTTAAAGCTGGTCTTGTTCTTTAAAGCTGGCAGTCCATGCTCCTTAAGAAGGATTTATATGCTAAAGGAGAATTATTGCTTTGTGCTTCCCTTGGGCAAGGCATTTTCACCATCTATTTGTCAGGTCTATCACTGTATACACTGTACCTCTTTAATTCTTCCAGCAATGGTGCATATTTTATTGCAACATGTACAATTCACACACAGAAAATGTTGAAATGTAATGCAGTATTATTGTGAAAATTTCCAATAGATTATTATGTATTTTCACATCTAATGCAAACATGCATGTTTTTTTTGTTTTAACATAATATTCATGCTTTTCTTTGTGGTTTAGAGAGACAAATGTGAAATCAAAATGCTGACAGTGCTATTTATTATTATTGCATTTGTTCTTTATGAACTACTGTGGTTAAGTCCAGCTTCTCATATTGCGGATCACATTTCATTTTTGACAGTTGCCAGCTAACAATTAACTTTATAGAACTTTAGGATTGTAAATGATGGATGAAGTCGGATGTTGCATCGGTGCACATTGCTGTATATGCAATGTTCAGTGGGTTTTTGCAGGCTGTCGTTATCAATGTTACAAACATATGGTGTTTCTGTTTCACCAAACTCTTGTTGTAAACTTCTAGTGAATATTGGACTACATTTTCCAATAGAAACGAGCCTTTTTGGTAAATCATTTGCAACAGAGTTGCCACAAATAACATATGTTTGCAATAATGCTGTAAAATCAATTAATCGCTAACATAAAAGTTTTTGTTTACATATATGTGTGTGTATATTATTATTATTATTATTATTATATATGTCTGAGTGTATACAATATATATATATATATATATATATATATATATATATATATATATATATAAATATACACACACACACACACACACACACACACACACACACACACACACACACACACATATATATTATGTAAACAAAAACTTTTATGTTAGATGTGATTAATTGCAATTAATTGATTTGACAGCACTTTAAAATTTAAAGCAATTGCTTTTGGAACAGATCCATCTTGAATAACCTGTTAAATAAACTGTTGTTTTCATGGTTACATTCTTGCACACACACAGTAGTTTGTACATATACAGTAATGCTTGCTGACACATGATGTGTGTCCATCTCTGTGCACCAAAAACAATTACTTTCAAGATGTTTCTCAATCTGATTGTTTAAAAGGCAAGTCAAAATTATTTGTAGAGTGCCTTTCATAATATACACAATTTCAAGGCAGATTTATAGAAAGTCACACTGGTTATTTCTATAATGCCTTAAATGGGGTATATGTAGAATTCAGAACCCCTTGTCATTAGCGACACTTGTGGCCGTTAAGTGAATTGCAGCCAGTCCAGTACTGCTCGTGCACACGTAACGTGAGAAGAGACTCAACGTGATTCAAGGCCCCGATTAATTCACAGGGAATTTGTTTCTTCGAAGTAAAAATACGCTGTAAATAACTTTGCAGCAATATACTTTTAAAGATGTGGATATGTTTGCACCAGCTCTGGGATTCACCGGCATTATGTCGACAGATGAGGTAATTTATGAAAATTACACTGACAGTTTGATTAGGCCTATATGAAGTAGGGAAATGTCTCGTTTTTTAAGTTTCGTTACAAGCTGTTGACACATTGGCAATAAAAAGGAAATTAATAGGCCCTGCATGAAAAGTATTTCAAAAATACTTCCCCCCTTTGAAAGTCCCCAGGAGATCAAAATGTATTTATTTTATAAATACAATAAATATATCTTTTTTTTTGGCTTTTATGAATATATTCACTACATATTCCATAAAATATGTTGGCCTTGCTGTTATCTATAAACTAGTGTGCTCTAAAACAATGACAAAATTTGCATTTAGAAGGTATAAGCATTCACAACTTACAGTCTCTCACTTTCACCAATATGGATCAGTGATTTTGATTTCGACATCACTTCACATCACTGACAGCTTCCCATCAGATTTTCTGTCCAATCAAATGCTCTCTAGAATCTGAAGCCCCGCCCCTTGTGCAGCTGAAATCAGTCACTTGTTCCACATTTACTATTTTCTACATGGTGAATGGTGCATAATGCACTATATAGGGGATAGGGAACGATTCAGACAGTGTATATATGCTTTCCATTGGGGTGAATATACAGAGCAGATCATATGTGCGAGTCGGCGCAGATCCAGAAAACGTATCGGATTCATTTGAGTTCTGCAGAGAATGCTGAATTTTAAAGGATATGGATGAGATTAGGAGGAGAAACGGTTAGAGATTAGGAGGAAACTGAGCTCAACGGCTCTGGCTGAGCTGTGATATAAACTAAACGCTATTGGCTATTTTAAAAAAGGGGAGGAGCTTGTCGATTGCCTGTCTTCCTGTTTCAGTGGAAATTCCGTCAACATATTGAATAATGCTGCGTGTTTCAAAGCACTTCAGTGGGCCTTTAACATGAAGCAAATTTTAGCAAGTGGTGCTCACTGCAAAGTCAAATGACATCCAGCTCCACCTCTCTGGACGTCTAATGGGTGGAGGGATAGAGTTATGTGTACATTTCTGTGCACCTAAAACAATGACTTTCAAGAGATTTCTCAATCTGACTCAAAAGTCAAGTCAAAATTATTTGTATAGTGCCTTTTATAATGTCTTGTGTAGCAGATATATCAGTGCCACAGTGCTTCAGAAATGTATAGACACTAGACACTACAGCCAGTAGGAGGAGCTCGTCCCGCATGTGTTCAACCCGCCCATAGGGGGATCTCACGATAAAACGCCGTCTTTTCAGTTTCGAGTCGACTAGTAGCCTAGCTGTATCATTTCTCCCGATACTGCCCTCTGTAACCGGTAGGCGTGGCTTGGGAGTGGCCTCGTAGGGCAGCGAAGCAAGTGCATTCTGGGAGTTGTTGTCTTTCATCCACATGAGCCAAAAATACATTTTCTGGCTTTTCTCAGACTAGAAGGCACCAGCTTCTAAAATAATTTCACTTTTCTACTACATAAATGACCCAATTTAAATACACATTCATCTTTCCAGCGGTGAAATATCACCCCGAAAGAGTGGGCGTAATGAAAATGTCAATGAAAACTCAATGCAACTCAAGCCATCAGCTCAGGTTTAAGTGTAGTCTCTAGTGTTCTTCTATTTGCCTGGCAAGTCACCTTTTACATCTTAAAAGATTTTGAAGAGAAAATCTTTAAATTGAAAGTTTTTTTTTTTTTTACTGATTATTTACATTGCATTTAGCATCGTTTCAGTTTTCTCAGCCCTTTTAGTGTGCATTTGATCATGGACTGAAACATGTGTTTTATCAACACATAAATAAATGAATGAAACTTGATATTTCCTACAGCACTTCATAGTGTGCAGTGCTCTCATGCCACTGAAAAAGACAGTTCCAGGAGTCCTCGTTGCTGAGCTAAGCATCCCGATCATCACTTCTCGAGCAGATAATGCTTACTGCAGCTGATGGACTTGTCAATAATATGTAGCTTAAATCCTACATCATGTGCTGCTTATCATGGTATCTGGATAGATGGATGGATGCATGGACAGATGATAATTAATTAATTCACCCGACTTCTTCATTGGAATAGATCACATGCTGACAGTATTGATGGGTGAAGGTATGTGATTTAACAATATATACAATATATATATATATATATATATATATATATATATATATATATATATATATATGTGTGTGTGTGTGTGTGTGTGTGTGTGTGTGTGTGTGTGTGTGTGTGTGTGTGTGTGTGTGTGTGTGTGTGTGTGTGTCAAAGAATTTTTGTTCCATCAATATACTTAAAAGTTTATTGGGGGAAAAAACATAAAAAAAACATATTAAAAAACATAAAGATTCTGAAAAAGATATCCTATAATAGTTTAATGTGACTTTCGTTGTAACAATAAATACAATATTTTATTAATATAGTATTTTTAAATATGATGCTTTCATTACAAATATGGTGATTATTAATTATCTCAGTTGGAAACCCAATCTAATACAGTTTTTCTCTATTGCTTTGGCTCAATTCTCAAATTTGACTTTTTTTCTCCCAGATCTCTGAACCATTAGTTTCTTGTTCACAGGAGATTTGAATTTCTTATTGATTCAAGCAAATTGCATGTGCTTCGGCACATGTGTGCAAACGAGTATGTACAATTGTGTACAATTTGCACATTGACTAAATGCACACGGCTTGTTGATCAAAATTTGTTGAAATCTCAGTGAAATCTCTTCACATCTTCTAATTATTCTTTCATCGTGTGAACCAGCACATGCAAAATGATCCATTCAGTGATCAAAATCTGTCAGACATGTTATATTCCATAAATATTTAAGACATGGAATGTTTGTAATGTTTGCTAAATTGGCAAATGGCCCGCTGTTGAAATGAAATAGGAATCACAAATCTTATCAACCAACCAGTCAAGTTTGGAAACAGTAAAGTTGTACAGTAAAGAAAGCAGTTAGAGTCAACAAAAAAACATGAAACTTGTATATAACAAATATTTCCTTGGTGAAAAAGCATCTAAGCATTTTGACCAGTGTGGCTCACATGATGACAAAAACACTTTTTATTTTGGTGGCATCGGCCAATTAACTGACACAATAATAGGTTTTGAAGCATGAATTAAATGTTACTACGTTTTGCAGACATGCCATAGAGTTCTGATGTTCCAGCAAAGAGTTGTGACACTTGAACTCACAGTTCAGAGAATGTTAAGACTGTTTCGAAAAATGTGCCAAAGCGACTGAGAATAACTGTAAAATATATTGACCATCTGAATCTATCCATTTCATGTCAACAAATAGAAAATCAGCCAGCTATTTATTGTATCGTGAATGATTGCCTTTTTTTGGACATATTATTCAGATATTGAAAAACGGTTTATTTAATTACCTTGAAAAAAAAATTATTAATAAGACCTTTGTCATGTCATTTTATCTAAATATCAAAGATGTGCATAGTGAAACGCAGATGTTCAGGAAAGTGTTGTGGGGAGTTTTTTTTTACCATCTAGTGATATAGAGGAGAATAAAATCAAATGTGCCTTTAGCCCTGTTATACAAATTCTGGCATACTACTCATTTCACATAGGCCTACTGTTGTAGGATTGTAGGAAATCCACATATATGTGGATGTGTTTGCATGTTTTAGTACATTATTATGTTGAAAGGCCCACTTAAAGGGATAGTTCACCCAAAAATGAAAATTCTGTCATTAATTACTCACCCTCATATCGTTCCAAACCCGTAAGACTTTCATTCTTCTTCAGGAAACCGAAATCTGAGTTTCATTTAAAGAGGGAATTTCTGTCCCTCCATTGACAGCTACGCAACTACCACTTATGCTTCAAAACGTTCATAAAGAGATCGTAAAACTAATCCATATGAATTGAGCGGTTTAGTCCAAAATTTCTTAAGAGACACGATCGCTTTATATGATGAACAGATTGAATTTAGGCTTTTATTCACATATAAACATTGATCAGCAAACATAAACAGAAGCTCAACCGAACCTGGTTGACGAACGAGAATGAACCCCATTGGTTCTCACACATCAAGTGAACATGCTTGAGCTTCTGTTTACCATAACTGTTGTGTGAGTTGATGAATGTTTATATGTGAATAAAAGCCTAAATTCAATCTGTTCATCATATAAAGCAATCGAGTCTCTTCAGAAAATTCGGACTAAACCGCTCAATTCATAAGGATTAGTGTTACGATCTCTCCACCACCATGAGGTTCTTTTCACCAAACATGCCATTTAAAATTATGGCCAAGCAACTCCACTTTTGACTCATCTGTCCAGAGCACATTAATCCATAAGATCCCTTTCATCTTGTAGGTATTGCATGGCAAACTGTTTTGAAAGCAGAAGCATCTTCCTTGCTGATGTCCCATATAGACCAGTTCTGTGCAGTTTCTTTCTAATGGAAGTGATATAGATACTGTTTGTACTTTACACATTCAAACAGACTGATGATAGAGACAGATGATTGATAGATAGATAGATAGATAGATAGATAGATAGATAGATAGATAGATAGATAGATAGATAGATAGATAGACAGACAGACAGACAGACAGACAGATAGATAGATAGATAGATAGATAGATAGATAGATAGATAGATAGATGATAGATAGATAGACATATAGATAGATGATAGATAGATAGACATATAGATAGATAAATAGATGATAGATAGATAGTTATTTAGTTAGTTAGTTGATAGATAGATAGATAGATAGATAGATGATAGATAGATAGATAGATAGATAGATAGATAGATGATAGATAGATAGATAGATAGATAGTTAGTTAGTTAGTTAGTTAGTTAGTTAGTTAGTTAGTTGATAGATAGATGATAGATAGACATAGATAGATAGATAGATAGTTAGTTAGTTAGTTAGTTAGTTGATAGATAGATGATAGATAGACATATAGATAGATAGATAGATAGATAGATAGATAGATAGATGATAGATAGATAGACATATAGATAGATAGATAAATAGATGATAGATAGATAGTCATTTAGTTAGTTAGTTGATAGCTAGATAGATAGATGATAGATAGATAGATAGATAGATAGATAGATAGATAGATAGATAGATAGATAGATAAATAGATGATAGATAGATAGTTATTTAGTTAGTTAGTTGATAGATAGATAGATAGATAGATAGATAGATGATAGATAGATAGATAGATAGATAGATAGATAGATAGATAGATAGATAGTTATTTAGTTAGTTAGTTGATAGCTAGATAGATAGATGATAGATAGATAGATAGATAGATAGATAGTTAGTTAGTTGATAGCTAGATAGATAGATAGATAGATAGATAGACAGATAGACAGATAGATAGACAGATAGACAGATAGATAGATAGATAGATAGATAGATGATAGATAGACATAGATAGATAGATAGATAGATGATAGATAGATAGATAGATAGATAGATAGATAGATAGATAGATGATAGATAGACATAGATAGATAGATAGATGATAGATAGATAGATAGATAGATAGATAGATAGATAGATAGATAGATAGATAGATAGATAGATAGATAGTTATTTAGTTAGTTAGTTGATAGCTAGATAGATAGATAGATAGATAGATAGATAGATAGATAGACAGATAGATAGACAGATAGACAGATAGATAGATAGATAGATAGATAGATAGATAGATAGATAGATAGATAGATGATAGATAGACATAGATAGATAGATAGTTAGTTAGTTAGTTAGTTAGTTAGTTAGTTGATAGATAGATGATAGATAGACATATAGATAGATAGATAGATAGATAGATAGATAGATAGATAGATAGATGATAGATAGATAGACATATAGATAGATAGATAAATAGATGATAGATAGATAGTTATTTAGTTAGTTAGTTGATAGCTAGATAGATAGATGATAGATAGATAGATAGATAGATAGATAGATAGATAGACAGATAGACAGATAGATAGATAGATAGATAGATAGACAGATAGATAGATAGACAGATAGATAGATAGATAGATAGATAGATAGATAGATAGATAGATAGATAGACAGATGGATAGACTCATGTTTTCTCAGTGGTGCGCAGCATCTATATATCTGTGTTCCACTGCAGTTTTCTGTCAGTGTTCCTGTGGGAGCTCGGCCTGCAGACTCATGACTCAGCACTGTGTGAATCAATCATTCATATTTACAGCGGAGGGTAGGCCTCTTTACACCCCACCTTTACCACCCGCTTTAATTGAGGGAAGGGTGTGTGTGTGTGTGTGTGTGTGTGTGTGTGTGTGTGTGTGTGTGTGTGTGTGTGTGTGTGTGTGTGTGTGTGTGTGTAGGTTGTGTAATTAGTAAATGAATAATTACCGGATCCAAAACAACAATTAAAACGGCAACCCAAATTTTTTCTGTAACGTACAATGACGGCACTAAACGATGGAGGCACAACTAAATAAGAGCATCATTTACAGGTTTCTGCATTGGCTGTAACTACAGCGTAGTGTATTATTCTGTCACATCGAGAGCAAATATCACTCAGTTGATCAGTGATATTCTCTCTCACTGACGATCACTGACTGATCTGTCTCCCGTTGCTCGAGTCTCCTGTTATATCAGCAGAACTGTCCAGGGGTGCAGTTCAATCTTCACGGGATCTCGTTTGATCAGAAACACCATCAGCTTTACTCGCGGATATGAAAAATGAAAATGTCTTTTTGACATTTTGCCAATATTAACTGATACAAACAACAGCGTTCGCTCGTTTTCACCATGTAACACACTTGTTAAAGGGATAGTTTACCCAAAAATGCAACTTCTGTCATCATTTACTTATCCTCAAGTTGTTCAAAACCTGTATGAATTTCTTTCATCTGTTGAACACAAAAGTAGATATTTTGAAGAATATGGGAATATTCATTGACTTCCATAGCATTTTTTTCCCACTGTTTGGTTACCGATATTCTTCAAAATGATCTTCTTTTGTGTAAGTCCAAGGCATTTGAGAATGAAAAAATATATATATAAAAAGTCTTTATTATTTATTAAAGTCTTCATTATTTATTCATAGCTATAACACTTTTTACATTTTTACGTTTTTACATGTTTTGCATATGGAAGCGCCATATAAGAAGAAAAAGCATTTTTTTCTCTCTGCTCGCTTTTTCATGATTGCACACAATCTGCAATTTGTTGAAGTATTAACAAGATTTGACTTATAAATTCAAGGAAATATTGTCAGTGAAAAACAACTTTGATCTATTCCTCTTACAAAGCTATTTTATGGCATTAGTTTGTGACAGGTTTTTCATGTTTGTGAACTATGCCTTTAAGAAAAGCACCTCACTTACTAACACACACACACCATCACACTGAGTCAATTAGAAATGCGAGTGTAATCAAAGCTCAGTATGACAGCTGTCAGGGGGAAATGGTTTCTCTGATTACTTGGATCAGATCTTGGCGTCACGTATGATTATTGGTTTTCTGATGCAATACTTTCTCTGGAAGGTCTTAATGCACTTCAGAATTGATCTGAGAATTATGATTCAGCTTTAATGTTAATTCACTTTTTTTTTTTTTATCGATATTATTACTGCACTATATTCCCCAGATGTTTGTTCCAGCTCAATCTTTACATTACTAACCCTATGAAATATATTGTGCCTTTATATCGTCAGATGGGGGAGTATATCCTGCGAAACAGCCATTATTTTTTGCTTCATTATACTATTTTGTGATAGCTATAAAATAAATACCTCATCTTTAAGTGGATGATTCCCCCAAAAATGAAAATTATGGCATCAATTACACATTTCAAACCCATAAAACTCGTTCATATTTGAAATGCAAAATGAAAATATT
This sequence comes from Leuciscus leuciscus, assembly GCF_965113295.1. Classification (NCBI taxonomy): domain Eukaryota; kingdom Metazoa; phylum Chordata; class Actinopteri; order Cypriniformes; family Leuciscidae; genus Leuciscus; species Leuciscus leuciscus. The sequence continues at coordinate 4,884,910 of NC_138729.1, read as the reverse complement.
ATAAGTTTCCGTTACACCAAATCTTGTTCATGTAAAAGTATCGAGTGCTTTAATCCAAGTCTTCTGAAGAGACACAATCACTTTATATGATGAACAGAATTAATTTAGGCTTTAATTCACATATAAATATTGATAAGCTGCGCACATAAAGGTAAATGGAAGCTCAACTGTATATTTGATATTATATTTGATACCATAGAAGACAGATTAAACCACTCGGTTCATGGATTACTTTATCAATGTTTTTATTAACTACTTGAAGCATGAAAGTTTATTTTAATTTTTTTATTAATGATTATTTTAATAATGATTTGATTAAATTTAAATGATAAAATACATAGATTTAAGATAAGATATAGCTTTAGTGTAGTGAGCTTCTTTTAGATTGTTGTATAAAACATATGTTTTTGGAAGAGCAACCACTTTAAAATGATGAGTAGCTTGGCAAGGCCTATTTTGTTGGCTTCACCAACATTGTCTGAATCCACTTTTATATTGAACATCATGATAATTTCACCCATGTCGTCTTGTGTCCGTCTCCCCCTCTACCCCTCTGACTCCATCTGCCAGGGAATCGTAATCCCTCTTCAGAAAGGGTATTGTTTCATAAAGCTCTGCCGTAAGAACACAGAGATTAGACTGACCGAGACAGATCGTCATGGATCTGAAGCTGACGGGAGACGGTGGAGGAGGGGAGCGAAGAATAAAGCTACGACGAGTGTGAAGAATTCATCTTCAGCACCTTCTGTAGTCTGACCGTGTTTGTTCAAGGTCACGATAGCTGTATTTAGAGACATTTGTGTTAATGTAAGGAAACCGGTGGCTCAAATAGTTGCTTTACTGAAAAGCCCAAAGTATATTTCAGTTTTGACTCGAACACTTACTACAAGCACATCATACACTGCCATTCAAAGTATACTCTGACTATTTGATTCGAACACACATGCATACTAGAACGTTTCAACCTTGTTCAGTGTCTGTGCTATTTCTCTCCAGAAGATATTACCAATTAAAAAATCTCTTTGTACTCGTCTATCTCTTAATAATCCCCTCACACAAGAGCTTGTCAACGTGACTGTCTATTGTTGTTGCAACTCCCGTAGTTTGTAGTTGTGTGTAGTTGTGTGAATATGTGTATATTGTACTGAGAAGCCCAGCTTAAAAATATGTTCTAAGAACGTTTAGCTAACGTTCCCATTAAGTTATGAAAAAGTTATTGTTCTCTGAACATTCAACACGTCCAGTTTTTTTAATGTTTTAAAACTATTTTTAGCACTATGTACTTTCATCTAAAAATAAGTACAATGTACTTATTGTATTCATGTTGTATTGTAAAACACATTGCTGCTATTGAGGTGTGACACGGGTAAGGTTAGGGACAGGTGTGGTTGTATGGCTTTAAGGGTGGGTTAAGGTGTAAAGGAAGGGTCAACAGTGTAATTATAAATGTAATTACATAAATTAATTACAGCTGTAATTACATGCACAACAAGTACAATGTAAAAACATGTATGTACACAATAAGTCCATTGTATCAAATTATTAATTTCAAATGTTAGTACAAAATAGTTAAAGCCACTTAATATAAAGTGGGACCCTATTTTTTTTCTTGATTATTCTAATGTTAAAGGGTTAGTTCACCCAAAAATGTTAATACTGTCATTAATTACTCACCCTCATGTCATTCCAGACCCGTAAGACTTTCATTCGTCATCGGGACACAAATGAAGATGTTTTTGATGTTCCTCCAAACAGGAAAAGCGTTTTGAAACGCTTCAAAAAGTTCATAAAGGGATCGTGAAACTAATCCATATGAATTGAGCGGTTTAGTCAAAATTTTCTGAAGAGACTTGATCGTTTTACATGATAAACAGATTTAATTTAGGCTTTCGGGTAGCTTATTATTTCAGTCATGCAAGTACAGCTCTTATCTCTGTCCCTTTGTAGTCTTATGCTGTTCTTATACTTCTTATAATTTGATTAATAAGCCATTAAGCAAAGTGTAACTCAAACCATGGTGAATAAATCTTACCAGTGTAAGCTGGTTTATGGCTTAATGGTGGCTGATTTGTTGCTGTAACTAGCTTGACCAATATTGACCTTTGTTCTGCTGGCTGGTAATGTAATGGAAACTTTTTTTCTTTTTTTTTCTTGTAGAGAACACATTTAATTTCTTCCATGCGGTTTCAACAAGTCTCATTCTCTAATTGAGATTTTTAATGTATTATTGGGTGTGTGTATTGTAATGAGATGAGATGGAAAGGATTAATCTGACCAATTTATAATCCTTACCTTCGTCAGTAGCATTTGTTGCTGCATTGACCACAGCGCTGACCTCACATGCAACTTAATCTGACCTCATTGATCATTACCATCTGCCTTTCCTATAAAGAAATAATATTAACACACTTCTAAACTTGTCTCACACCTGATTTTGCTTTCTAAAATCTTCAATCCAACTGACCTCTCAGAGACATTTTCTGATGCAACATTACTGAATTTTATTTAACTGTGTTTAATGCAAATGTTTACCTTTTAAATGCAGAATTGACCTTTTTATCTTTTGTTCATCTTCAGTGTCTGCAATGTCCTAACGGTTAATAGTAGATTGTCAGTTATTACTTAGGTTTTATTAAAGGCACACTATGCAGCTTTCCGTTTTTGTCAAACAGCGACCCCTAGAGTCGCTGTGGAGTACTTGTATTTAACATTACTGTCGTAAATACCACTCGCGCAGAGCCGTCTCTGCACTCACAACGCGTTACAAAGCGTCGGACATCGAACAGGCACAGATAACCTCTGAAGATGTCTACTAGTCCATCAACAAGAACGATATTTACTCGAGTCTGACTCCTTGCTCGGTCAGTCTGCCGTTTCCTCTTTCTTTGGTCCTCCGACAAAGCTTTCCTAGCTTTCTTTTTTACCCGTTCAGCCATGACGAAAGTGTGAAGAACTCAATATCTAACGTTACCTTTTTCCACTTGTACGTGTGCAGTGCCGTAAAGCAATTCGTTACATCGCAAGACCTGATATCACGCGATACTTCCTGACGCCAAAGTTGCAAGGGTGGTTTTTCGACTCAGAGGCGCTTGGGGGGTGCGAGACGACCACCATTCAACCCGAAAAAAGTCATATAACTATTCCAATGACTCTGAAGCTGTTCGGTTAAGGTAAAAAAGTTACTTAGTTCACCTTTAAAAGGAATGTGAGGGAACATTTTAACTCTTTCCCCGCCAAGGTTTTCTAAAAAAGAAGCTGCCTGCCAGCGCCAACATTCTCGATCAGCCCACTTATTTCATTACTGAATGAATCAGCGTTTTTGAATGAATCTGTTGAATGAATGATTCGATGACAAATATACATTTTTTAACAGTCTGGTGTAACAATGTAATGGATACAATAGTTTTTTGATGCGCCATGTTACGCCAAGTGGGTTTTGCTCTATTTTGATATCGTAGACACCAGCGTTTATATCTGAACTATACACTTTTATCCCAGTACTTCAGCAATAATTTGAATAATTGTAAGACAAAAATAAATAACAATACTGTGTGGTTGAAAAATCTGTGAAGCTGATTCATACCTCATCATGATAACAGCTCTCTCTGGGTCAGCGCAGATCTGAATGCTCCGGTATGATTTTGTCAAAGGTTTAAGTGTTTAAATCAAGATCGTGATCTTTCAAAGAATAATCGTGCAACTCTAGTTCATGTGTATTGTAATGAGATGAGATGGTGAGGATTAATCTGAACAATTTACGATCCTAACCTTCTTCAGTAGCATTTGTTGTTGCATCACTATGTTCTCGTCATCTCTGTCAAGAAGGCAGTATCTACCGAAATCTTTTTTTACATTTTTTTAATGTTTTGATTCATGCTATAGTGCTTTCATTTCTCCACTCACACCCCAGCCTGCCTTATCCTAACATGGTGCAAGATAATGGATTCCCTCAAGGCAAACACAGTGCTTCCTCTACAGCTGCTGCGTCTGCAGTGAAATTGATCTGCTGCTTGTACATGAGGTTGAGACTTTACAAATCTGCCTCCTGCTGTGTGTTAAAATATGAGCTGAACTGTCCATGCATCTTCCGTATGCTGATGTGTAGAAATAAATGAACATAGAAAACATCAAATATCATGTTATCCCCCTCAAAAATGCACAGATGCTCAAAACGATTTCAACAGCATGATAAAGCTCAATATGTAGTTAACGCTAAATACTCTTTTAATTAACATAAAAATACTCTGAACAGCAATATACATCTTCGAAATGCATTAAGTGGTTGTAAATACAAGAAAATATACAATAACTAGGTTTTTATGTGTTCTGACCAGAGCCGGACAGTAACGGAGTACATTTACTTGAGTACAGTACTTAAGTACAATTTTGAGGGATCTGTACTTTACTCGAGTATCATTTTTGGGGAGTACTCATGACTTTACTCAAGTACATTTGAAAGGCAAATATTGTACTCTTTACTCCACTACATTTCTATCCATAACTGTGAGTACCCGTTACTTCTTCTAAAAAAAAAAGGAAAAAAGAAACATCTCGGAAACCCTCAATTTGTTGTTTCCCTCTCAAATGTGATTGGATTGTGCAGGCGCCACTGATTGGGACAGCCTATCAGCAATCACCTTCAGCTTTCGCCAAAGTCAACTCCATGGTCAGATTTAGATAAGAGACGAAACCATGGACGAAACAATGGATGAAGACGCAGCAGGTCCATCCCGGGAGCGATATTTTTTTTTTTTCAAGATGGTAGGGGAAGACTGATGAATATTCATTAGGGAAGTCATCCCTGATTGGTCTTAACCCCAGTGACGGGTAGGTTTAGGGGCGGGGTTATGGAGGTCATAAGACCCCCAGTGACGGGTAGGTTTAGGGGCGGGGTTATGGAGGTCATAAGACCCCCAGTGACGGGTAGGTTTAGGGGTGGGGTTAGGGAGGTCATAAGACCCCCAGTGACGGGTAGGTTTAGGGGTGGGGTTAGGTCATCAGACCAATCAGGGATGACTCCCCTAATGAATATTCATGAGTCTTCCCCTACCATCCTGGGAAAAAAAATATCACATCCCGGAAATGTGCCAACCTGTGCCCCACCTCGCCAGATTATTTCAATTTTCTGAACAAGTTAATGATAGTTTTCGCTTCAAGTGTTTGCTGTGTTTACCAATGTATGTAAGCACTGTGGCAGTAGTAATGCAATATTTAGAAAATGTACTCTTGTACTCTTGATACTCAAGTACTTTTAAAAACAAGTACTTTAGTACTTTTACTTAAGTAGACATCTGACTGTAGTACTTTTACTTGTACTTGAGTAAAATTTAGCAAGGGGTATCTGTACTTTTACTCAAGTAATTAAGCTGTGTACTCTGTCCGCCTCTGGTTCTGACGAATATGTGTGCTTGCCTGTGGACAATGCTGAAGTGTTCTGGGTGTTGCCAGGGTGTTACTGTGCAGTTGCTAAGGTGTTCTGAGGATTTCTTTTTACACGTCGATCACTTAAAAAAGAAAGGCAACAGTTAGGCAAAACTAAGTACAAAAAGCAATAGATGCCATTACACTAATTGCAAATAGAGATAGATGCTATTTAGACTAAGTGAAAATATCAATAGATTCTATTTACACTACAGTTGTATTTGAAATTATTCAACCCCCATTGCAAATCAGGTTTATTGGCAAAATGTAAAGACTTTCAACTGTTTGCAATGAACAAATCAAACAAAAGTAATTGAAATAGCTCAACACAACAAATGTTTCCCCAAATTCAACTAAAAAAGCAACTTTTAATGACTTTTGCAGTCTCAAAATTATTCAACCCCCTGGATAGAATCCCTCACAACTGCACAAATCTGCAAAACAGGTGTTGTCTCACTAATCAAGGGCTTCATTAGTTGCACCAGGTGTGCTTGAGCTAGAACACATGAAATATCTGAACTGGCTAGGTTTGTTGAGTGTCACGTTTGACTGCATGCTAGAAATGGTCAAATGAATGGTCCAAAAAGTGAGGAGAGAAGATATCATCACCCGTCACAAACAAGGTACTGGAAACAAAAAGATAGCGAAGGCACTAAATGTTCCTAGAGACACCGTTGGAAGCATAGTTCGCAAGTTCACAGTTAAAGGAACAGTGGTTACACTACCTGGACGGGGCAGAAAATGGACGCCATCAACGGCTGCAACCAGATTTCTGAGAAGGCAAGTTCAGAAAATCTCTGCAAAAGACCTGCAGCAAGACTTGGCAACAGGCACTTTGGGTTTCAGCTGCACAGTAAGGTGCGTACTAAACGGATGCCAGAACTCCAATACGTACACAACTACTTACCCAAAAGCACAAGAAAAGTGGTGAATATCATATAAATAAGCCACAGAAGTTTTGGTATTCTGTTCTGTGGAGCGATGAAACAAAACAGGAACTTTTCAGCCCTATGGATCAGCGTTATGTCTGGAGAAAGATGAATAAAGCATATTGTGCAAAGAACACTCTGCCTACAGTTAAGCATGGTGGTGCTTGGTGATGCTCTGGGGCTGCTTTGCATCCTCTGACACTGGAAACCTGCAGTGTGTGGAAGGCAAGATGGATTAATTTTTGTATATCAGCAAATTCTAGGAGAAAACCTCATGCCGTCAGCGAGGAAGCTGAAGCTTGGGCGTCAATGGACCTTCCAACTGAACAATGATCCCAAGCATGCCTCAAATTCCACCAAGGCTTGGTTTCAGAAGAAGTCCTGGAAGATTCTACAGTGGCCATCACAGTCATCTGACTTGAACATCCATAGAAAATCTCTGGTGGGATTTGAAGAAGGCGGTTGCCGCACGCAAACCCAAGAATATTACTGAACTGGAGGCCATTTCTCATGAGGAGCTACTGTAAGATTCCTCAGAAACGCTGCCAGGAGCTGGTGTCTGATTATACATCTCGTTTGCAGAAGGTCATAACAGCAAAAGGGTTTTCAACTAAGAACTAAAGATGCTTGCCATGAAAGGGTTGAATAATTGTGAGACTGAAAAAGTAATTAAAAGATGCATTTTCAGTTGAATTTGGGGAAACCACTTGAAACATGTTGTGTTGAGCTATTTCAATTACTTTTGTTTGATTTGTTCATTGCAAACAGCTGAAAGTTTGTAAAAGTTGCCAATAATCCTGATTTGCAATGGGGGTTGAATCATTTCAATCACAACTGTATATGAATATATCTGTATTTTCTTAGTGATATGCTATTTACACTAAGTGCAAATAGCGATAGATTCTATTTACACTATGTAAAAATAGCAGTATTTTCTTTGCAATAAGTGTAAATACTGTAGTTAGATACTATTTGCACCTCAGTATTTTAATACAATATAAAACATTATGCAATAATAACATATTGAGTGTAAATGATTATATTTATTAAATACTTTTCAAATTCGTCCTAGATGGTTCGTCTGACTTTCACCAAAATTGGCTTACATCATCTTCAGACCATGATGGCAAAAAGTTATTAAAATCTTTTTGATAAACCAAACCGTTCATGATTAACGCCCAAACGAATTTGGCGAAGAGCACATCAAAATGGACGTGAGCCTATATCTCCACAAAGCTTTAGCGTATTGAGACAAATCTTGGTAAACGTCATCACAAGCATGACCTGACTTGGCTGAAGTTACTTGCAGCATACTGGTCAGAAGGGTTTATTTTGCTTATAACTTCTGAACGGATTGCCCAAAAGTAAAACTGGTCTCTTTTGATTCAGTGAAGCAAAAAAAATTGTTGTAAAAATGCTGCATTTTACGAACGCATTAGCATCATTGTGAAGCTTAGTATGTGTCATCAGCCTAAAGATACGCAAAAAGTGCCATGTTGTGGTCAAAATTTATAATGAAATTTCAAAACATTAGCTTTTGATTAATTTGGCCTATTCTAATGAAACTTGAAAATGGAAAATGGTCTTGATAGATTCCTTGAGTCATACAGAGAACAATGAGAACAATTATTTGAAATTGCAGTCCGCCATTTTGAATTTCTTTGAAAACCTACTTTTTCAAACCCCTCCTTGTTGTTTGTCCGATTTCACCAACATTGGCACAGATCATCTTCAGACCAAAAAGTTATTTAAAGCTTTTTGATTGACCAAACCGTTCTCGAATAATGCATCAACCAACATGATGCCAAGTTGATTCTGAGGCGAACTCTGCAACACTTTGGCATATTAACACCAAACTTTATGTGTCATTGTCAATTGGCTAATTGGTCAAACATGATAAGCTATTAAATCGCTCACACTTTAGTTTAGGGTCCAATCCTCACTATTAACTTGTACAGTGCTATGCATAAGTTTAGACACCCATGCTAAAGTTGACCCAAAAGAGCAATAAAAAATCATCTTTTGGAAATTGAACTTAATGCCTTAATTAAAAAAATGAGGAAAAATCCAACCTTTAAGGACACCAATTTTCTTTGTGAATGAATAATGTATCGTAAATAAATACATTTTCTTCCTTAAGATACTATGCATCCTGATAAAGTTCCCTTGGCCTATGGAATTAAAATAGCCCCACATCATCACATAGCCTTCACCATACCTAGAGATTGGCATGGAGTACTTTCCATAAGATCATCTCTCAATGCAAATCAAACCAGCTATTAGGCTAACTGAAATAAAACCATGCCAATCTCTAGGTATGGTGAAGGCTATGTGATGATGTGGGGCTATTTTAATTCCAAAGGCCAAGGGAACTTTATCAGGATGCATAGTATCCTGGATCCATGAAGTATCTGGCCTTTAAAAATAAAAGTCTGCCTGCCTCTATGGGAATTTAACATAGGGGTGTCCAGACTTATGCACCCTGTATTTTAGGGAAGAACATTTATTTATTTACGATACATTATTCATTCACAAAGAAAATTGGTGTCCTTAAAGGTTGGATTTTTCCTCATTTTTTTTAATTAAGGCATTAAGTTCAATTTCCAAAAGATGATTTTTTATTCCTCTTTTTAGTCAACTTTAGCATGGGTGTCGAAACTTATGAATAGCACTGTATATCAAAATCCTTGAACTTGAACATTCTGAAGCACAAATTAGTTACATACCACAGATTGGTGATTTGGGTTAAAACCATGAGCATTAACAATAATGGTTGCATTAGCAAACACTGTTAATAAGCAACATTTCGTGCTAATAATAAATCAACAATCAAAACTGTCAGATCATTTCTTGTGACAATTCCAGCTTCTCTTTTGTATCGGCTCTAGTCCCAGAAACATTCCTTGATTTCCTGCTTGCTTATTTCTGGACATCTTGCCTTGGTAAATGAACCAGATCCATCCCTACAAATCTTCTGTGTCCATTTATAGGAGTAGTAGGTCTGTCTCCAGATGGTCCTGGTGATTTCTCTATGCCTCACACTGCTTTTGATCGGTGCGAGGCGCTCTCTTACGTCAGGCACGCTGCTGCCTCACAGGTGGGTTCATGCTGGAGCTGGAGAGGCTATGCAACCCAGTGTATCTGTTTGAGATTGCATGCTTGTCTGTGTTCCAACATTTATTCTATTGACTTGATGCAAGATGTGTTTGATATGCTAGATCTACATCGTGGCTCTTAAAGCCAATATCTTTATGCATTTGGATCTGCAAATGTCATCCTGTGCCCTTGTACCATGACAAGTTGGCACGATGGTGTCAGTCACATGCTTAGCCTGAGCATCTGGCTCAGCAGGAACATTAACCTGCATGAAGGTTACAGTTTGAGTCTTTGTGGGATAGATTGTGTGTTGGTACATTTCATATTTATTTAAATTTTTTACATAGTGAGAAAGAAAAGGGGGGGGGGGGGGGGGGGTCATTGATTTTCACAACATTCTGATGTTGCTTACTGAATATAAACAAGGCTTTTCTGTTGCCAGAATTCGTTTGTTCTCTGCATACAGGAACACAGCCGTCCAATAATCAGTCACTTTTTATGGGAAATATTGGGAAATACAACAATGTAATATATATACTGTAGGTTAAGTACATTTAAAGAGAACTAATATCCATATATGGCTGCTATTTGGTCAATAAAACAAAGATTACAGAAAATACTACTTCAAATTTTCATGTTTAATTCATTAATAGCTGATTCTTTGTAATTATTTGTGAAATTTGAGCAATTTTACAGTGAAAATTGTTTCTACACCAACCTTATTTCAGTGTATTATGCTGTTGTGATCATTTTAAGCTATTTGTGTCATTATAAACAAGCAGATATTGAGCATTAAATTACATTCTAACTGCAAGCTGAACTTAGTGTCTATATTTGGCTCGCTTTTCTTCCTTTTCCTTCTTTCTCTCCCCTACCTCCCCTCCCTACATCTTCATTTTTGCTGCCTCTGTGAGATTTCATTTTCTGCTGAGTTGCTAAAATATGAGCAAGTTTATCTCTGTCCGTTTCCCTCTTTTTCTGCCCTCCTCTCTGGGTAACTTGTTCTTATTACAGGTTTAACTTCTCAGTGCACAGATGCCATTTGATTTCACTAATCGAAAAAGTATTGTATTATTCTTCAATCCTTAGTAAACATATCTACACTGAAAGTGATCGGCTCGAAGCAACAAAGCTAAATCCCTGCCATCAGGGGTGAATTTTCACACTAATATGAAAATTCTGTCATTAATTACCCACCCTCATATGGTAATAAAAGGATTCATTTCAGAACATCTTCTCCTCTGCTGTAATATGGTCACACTAACAGGGATCTGGATCTTACTGGAGTGTAGATACTTAAATAAGCTTTCCTGTAGCTCAAACAGTAGAGAGTTGGCGTTTGCAACGCCAAGGTTATGGGTTCGATTCCCAGGAAAAGCAAGAACTGATAAGAATGTAAAATGCGTACCTTGCAATGTAAGTCACTTTGGATAAAAGCATCTGCCAAATGCATAAATGTAAATTTGCAGCAGCAAAGTCACTGGAAGTCATTCACATTTCTTATATTACAGTAGATAGTTGGCAATGTGAACATTGAGCAGTTGGGCCTGGTTTCACAGACAGGGCTTAGATTAAGCCAGGATTTGGCCTTAGTTCAATTAGGATGTTTAAGTAGCCTAGCTTTTATAGACGTGCTTTAGAAAGAGAAAACATTACTGGTGTGCATCTTGAGGCAAAACAATAGCACTGACCTATTTTAAGATTTATCAGTGCGAGTTGCTTTCAGTTAAAACAGCTCAAACATGCATTTCTGTCTGCGACTTGGATTAAGCTTTGTCTGTGAAACCGGGGGTTGATGTCAGGTTTAATTGTTGTTTTACTGTGATCTTGGCAATCGATTTTAGAGATATCTCTCCCATTCAAGGAGTTGGTCTTGTACAGTATGACTGAAATAGCTGCATGGAGGCATTACCAATAGTGAAGTAACTTGTCATTTCACATCAAGTATTCCAGAAGCAAATTATCTTAAAATCTTAGGAATTGAGGAGAGCCAAGTCTGATGATTTTCCTAGACAGTTTTGCTAATCACATTCACCACCAGAATTGAAGATCCAGATTTATTTGATCCTGCTTCTATTTTTTTTTTTTTTTTTTATAAATTATGATAGTTCTGTACAATATGAGGATTGAGGACTTTTTTTGTTTGTTGTATAATTACGTCAGCTACTTTTCAACTTTTGAAATTATGAGTCTTTTACATCATTCAGTATGAAAAAAAATGCTTTTGAATGTCGGAATTATATTGAATAGGCCCTAAACAATGAAATCATAAGCTTGAAAGTGAATGTTAGGATCAGAGATAAATATTACTGACCAGTGTTTAAAAATATTAAACCTCACGGAATCGTCATTGATGGTTCCATGAAGGTTCTTTATAGTGGAAAAAGATTCTTTCGATTATTTAAATATTCTTCGCACTAAGAAGAGAATGGTTGTTTGTGGAGAGATGTCTTTATTAGTAAAAATCCACTACTATTAGTGACTTGTTTCTAGTTAGAACTTAAGAACGGCTCAACAAATTCGCAATGAGAGAAAGAAACTTTGCTTTCTTTCATTGCAAATTGTGAATGATAAACTGCGTGAGAGCTTTATCACCTCAGCAGCAGAAACACCTCAGATGATTGGTGATATCTGAAGTTTGCAGAGCTGTACAGTGACTCACAGATGAGGAGGAATATCATAAAAGAGTCAAAACCCCTTCTTATAGCATTCAGTCCTGCCCACACCAACAGTGTGAAGAGTGCACTAAAAGTATTTGGACATCCATCTATAGGCCGCATTTACATTATGGTTCAAATGACCCAATTCAGATTTTTTTCCTCCCATGTGGCACAGATCGGATATGACCCAGGAAATGTATAAGCAGGAAAAAAGCACATGGATTCTGATACTCTCAGATCGGTTTCAGGCCTCATTTTGCATATGTGGAAATAAATCTATATGAATTGGATATGTGCGTTTACGTCTGCCATGTAAGTGGACAGATCGGTCATTCCTGTAAGACGTACATAATTGAAAAAGAAACGTTGGCATCAACTCAGGTGGACACCAACTGCGATCACATGACTCTTCTCAATATCTCAATAGAAGACGAAGGCTCTACCCAATGCTTTTCGGACCTTTAAAGCAAAAGCTTGTATTGTCATTTTCATTGCAAATTGCAACATTTTTACTTACTTTTTGGCCTAAGCCAAGTGTATAGTGTAAATGCAGATACCAGATATGGGTCACTTTTAAAAGATGTAAGTTGGTCATCAAAAAAATCGGATAAAGTCAACAAATTGGAACTGGGCATCAAGAACTGAAGTGTAAATGCAGCCTAATTAACTTTTGGCTATTCAAATAATTTGTGAGGACAAATCTTAATACAATACAACGACATAAATTGTGTGCTTTCTGCTTTATGATTCTGCAAAAAAAAGTGTAAAACACAGAATTCTTTCGGATGTTACAAGCGCTCAGACTGACAGATATTGCTAAATAAAAAGGGGTGCTCATAATTTTGGCTAATTGTAGTTGATTAGGGCTTTTTGTGTTTACATTTTTATGGAGATTTGATCTGGGTTCTGGATCCTAAATATAAAGTTGATAAGGAAGTCAGTGAAAGTTCAATGCTTTGAAAAGTGCTGAACATCAAAGAGGTCCAAATGAACCTGAAGTACGAAACTAGTTTAACAGATTTTTTATGCATATATTTAAAAGACATCACAATAAACATTAAATGTAGTGTAGGTATTTTTTTTTTCTCAAAAACTTTTTGTTATACTTTTGTTATATTGTTTTTGAAATTCACATCCTGATAGCAATCAATAATAGAAGTGGTCTAAATATTAAAAACTTCTGTGGAAGTCTCCGGACCAAATTCCATCTAATCGTTGCATAGGATGTCCTACCTGCCTCTCAACATAAAATATAAATGCAATTTCAACTATTTCTAAAGTACTTCTTTTATAAAGAACACCGCTTTCTCACATAATGCAGTGAAACAGCCCCTGCACGAGAGAATAATTGATTCTCGAGCCATCGATATCAACCAATTCAGCAGCATCGCCACAGACAGCACTGGGTAACGCCGCTCGTAACAAGGTACAGTACTGTGCAAAAGTCTAAGGCACGTTAGTATTTTCACTCCCAAAAAATGGTTTTAGGCCAGTTATTTATATCTCTTGCTATAGTGTGTCAGTAGAAAATATCATTTTACATTTCCAAATGTTCATTTTGCCATTAGTTTTAATAATCCAGTGAGATGTTTGAATGCACTAGGAGTCTGAAAACAGCCGGTATGCTCCACACGGATGATGCTCCACTCACCATCATCGAGTCCGTTTGGGATTACATGAAGAAACAGAAAAAAACTGAGACAGACTAAATCCAGAAGAACTGCGTCAACGTTTCCAAGTGGCTTGAAAAAACCTGCATGCGAAGTACTACAGTACTGTGAAAAGTTTTAGGCACAATCTCACTGGATTATTACAATTAATGGCAAAATGAATGTTTGGAAATGTAAACTGATATTTCCTTCTGACACAATACAGCAAAATATATAAATAACTGGCTTAAAAAAAAAAAAAAAAAAAAATTTGGGTGAAAATACTAACGTGCCTAAGACTTTTGCACAGTACTGTATATCTTAAGCAGCTTCCTAAGGTATGGTTTGGGGAACACACCTTGAAATGGTATACCTTTAGTTAAGAGTCTTCAGAGACAACGTTACAGGGAAACGCAGCCCTGGATTCCAATGAGCAAATGGCAGAGATTTCAAATTGCTCTCTCTGTGTTTTATATATAGACCAACTTGCTACTACAGATATTACTGAAACTGGTGTCCTGAGAAATCACACCTGGAGAGTGGATGTGTGGTTGAACTTAGCAAAATGCCCGAAAGAGCTTACATAAAATAAATGTGTACTGTATTTTCAGGTTGTACTTTTTTATCTTGATGAATTAATGCCATTTATATCACACTGACAAATGTTTGCATTGTGGCCAGTGAGTGTACAAATTGGCACATGAGCAAAAAACGAAAGAGTTGATTTCTTAAAATACACTAAACTAATTACTGAACGGGCACGAAGCCACTTTTCCCCTCGATTTCAGAGATCAAATCTGCAATCGTCTTATGCAGTGCCATAAATTATGTACAGCGTTATGGATTTCTCTATTCATTTGAAGTAAAAACATGAGGAGGAGGAGGATGGAAGGAAATGCGTTTCTTCTCTCATTTCACATTTCACTACAACCAATGATTTACAACATAATAATGGCATTTATAATCACAACAAAGCATAAAGTGGACACAAATGAGAAGACTGTGTGTTACATGCTGCTCATTAACATCAGATAATGCATTAACTGACAGCAATAAGCAATGTATTTTTACAGCATTTATTAACCTTTGCTAATGTTACTTAATAAAAATGATCATGTTCATGTAAGTTCACAGTGTATTAACTAACAGATTCACATTTGATCTTAAAATGTATTAGTTAATGTTGAGATTAACAGAAATAAAGATTAATAAGCGCTGTAGAAGTATTGTTCATTGTTAGTTCATGTTTTCACTTTAGAAAACTGTTCCGTCATTAATGAGTAACTACAAAGGAAAACATAATTATGTAATGCAATATTAAAATTAGAATAATTGCTGTTAACTAACAAGAAACCCTGATTAACGAATTGGTATGTAACAAAACTCACGATTAGCTAATCAGTAACTATTCTTTATACCTCAAAGAGGACAAGTAAAGCACTTTTTAAACATTGTTTATAAAGGTGCTAGAAAAAGTTATGGTTATGGATATTTCTCAATGTATATCATATGCATAATGTGTGTTCAGGTGATTTTACTCAGAAAAAAACATTGACTTACGGACAAACACAGGAAGCTTATTAGCACTAATGCATGCAACATAAAGAAATATGAATGATGTGTTTTAGGTGTGTGATCAGCAGGGACGTGTCTACGGGGCAGTGGACTAGAGGAGACCTATGATTCATAATTAATCTTATATTAACGCAATCACAATTTCTGCCTTTCACGCTTAAATAAACATCTGTGGTATTGATGTCTAGCAAGCAAAAAATATTGATAAATATACTGGTGTTTATTCTCAGTATGGGCTGTTAATGATAGATTAACACAAGCTTTTTAAGCCTTATTAATTCGTTTAGTCGTGCGGCTCACACTGAACTGGGCAGACAACACGTCGCGACTCGAAAATGCACTAGATCTTTTGCAATACATTCATTTATGAATCAGCAAAAAATGCTTAAAGTCCCCCTGTGGTGAGAATCATGCTTTTAATGTTGTTTATATGTCTATGTGGTGTTTTTAATATGCTTTAAGACAAACCATGTGTAAATTCATAAGTCGACCGCATTGCTGAGTATTTTTTCCTTAAAACTGCAGTGAACCAAAGACAGTCTCAAAAACACGCTTTGAAATCGCTGGTGTTTCTGACGTCACAAACTACCTTGTAACCAATCAGATCAAAGTGTGATCGTCAACCAGTGGATCTCTGAGCTGTGTGAGTGAGTGGAGGCGGGGCTCATTTGCATATTCATAGAACCACGTATACTAAAAGAGGCAAGAGTGTCGAGTTACATTCAAGCTATTAAGGCATGAAGAATTTTTATTCAAGGAAAACACGTTGAAATATGTCATTTTGGTGATCAAAGATGAGTTTTAAGGGATTAAATGATTGACTACAGGGGGACTTTGAGTGAACTAATCACATAGTGAAATACAGTAAATCTGACTTCTTTTAAGATGTACACATTTCAATTAAGACAAATTTCCATCAAATTGAATTATGATGTCAGGTCTCAGTAGTCTATTAGTCTAGTAGTCGATTTCTAAGCAAAAAGATTTAGAGATTTAATTAAGAACAGGGTCGGAGTTGAACAGGAGCATGGGGCAAAAGTTCAAAAATATGCCTCAAATTCAAGATATGGAAGCAAAAATTCCTCTCTAATGAGTTGAAGTTCAAGTTATAGGCCATTGTGTAGCACAACGAAATTACTCTTGTGACAACAACCCCAAAAGTGCATTTAAAATCTAGATTCAAGAGAAAAATGTCCATTTAAAATGAAGCAAAGTAAAAGTCATTAACAATACTAAAATACAATAGTTAAATAAATTCAAGATAAAAAAATTTCATAAATAAAAAATAAATGCAATTTAAAAGCTAAGAAAACAGAATCATCATACAAAATATTCAAAGTTGCTCAAAATATTGGCAAAATTCCATATACTCTGTTAATGCACTAATAACCAACACAGCTATTATTGCACAAGTGTATATGAGCGTGAATTATTACTGCACGTGTTGTTGACCAATGAGTCACACATTGCCAACATACAGTATGGTCAGACAGGGAGATATCAGAGTTTATCATAGTTATTGATGTTGGAAAATAACTATTTTTAGTCTGTTTGTGTGTAAACGGATTGATCTAAAGCGTCTGCCTGATGGGAGGAGCTTAAACAAGTTATGACGAGAGTGAGTGATATCCTCGATGATGTTTTGGCCCTTCTCAAACAGCGAGTCTTACGAAGGTGTTCAAGTGATGGCAGATCAATGTCCTGTGCTGTTTTTACAACCTGCTGCAGGGCTGTGTTGCCAGCGTACAGTTGCTATACCAGTTAGTCAAGATGCTCTTTATAGTGCGTCTATAGAAGTTGACCAACAGCTTCTGGGGGACGAAATATATAGCAAAATATCACGCGAGAAAGAGGGTCTGTTTATCTCTAATAGCCTGTCAACCTTTAGACATACTATTGTCAATACTGTATGTTTTTGTTGTATCACGCTTTCAAACAAACACAGCATCTCCGAGGAACACACAGTGGTGCTTCCTGAATGAATCCACGTTATTTATGAATGAATCAGTTGAATTAAATTATTCAATGACTTAAATTGCTTTAATGACTTCCCACTCGCAGATATTGAACCTTAATGGAAAAAGGTTATTTCTGACACTGTTTAGAACCTAAAATAATGTGTATGTCTATCAAGTAATCATGATTAATCTCATGATTTTGCATATAAAAATTATTTTCATATACTAAGCTTTATTGTTCTAAGGATATTATTGTAAAATGACCATTATCAAATTTTAATATTATAGTTATTTGTATTTCGTACACATCTTTTTTATTATTATTATTCTAAATCTTGAAGGCAATACTGGCATGGACATCAAATGCAAGCACTAAAGCAAATAACTAAATGCAAGTAGATCTAAAGAGGTTTATTCTTGAAATGATCTCAAATATACAGTATATTGTGTTGTAATGTTGCGGTAGATGGACAGTATTCTGCGTGTCACAGATTATTGGCATCCCTCTATCATAAAGTTCCATCGCCCATTCTTAGTTACTTAATTGAGCCAGATTAAATATACATAATTCATTAATTTCATAATTCCATGTTTCCTAACAAAGTTTCCAGGGCCTCAAAATACACTGTATTTGGACATGTATTAATCCAACTAACTACACTAGCAAAGTGCATCTAATGGAAATTGAGTAGAATTGGTCATTCCTAGGATGCAACAATCACTGACACCAGGAGTGGAAACAGTGGACCTTGGGAAGGATGTAATGACTTTAAAGGTTTTAGTCCCCAAAGGCATAAGTGTGTGCGTTATTAATTAGAAAAGGCAGCAATGCATATTGAAGAACAGAAGGAGAAACTGGCATCTAAGAGCAGTGGATCCTTAAGATATTGGCAGCCGTTCAATACACCATTAACAGCCATGAAAATGAGTGAGATGTTGACAGTACACAAATTCTCAGGCACTCATTAGTCAATCTCTGTGACATCAGATAGGCAGTGTACTTGTGTGACTGTTTACTAGTCCAGTGGGTCGTCATGTAACAGTTCAACTGGAGATTATGTCATGATTATTATTGTCAATAGAACCCAAAATCAAAATAATGTTTTTTTTTTCTTTTTTTTTTCACACTGTAGATTAGGGTCCAATTCTCACTATTAACTATGACTTTTGCCTCAATAAACTCTTAATTACCGCTTATTAATAGTTAGTAAGGTAGTTGTTAAGTTTAGGTAGGAATCAGGATTAAGGGATGTAGAATATGGTCATGCAGAATAAATTAACAGCCAATATCCTAGTAATGTGCACGGTAACAAACAACTAGTTAATAGTGAGAATTGGACCCTAAACTTAAGTGTTACCAAAAATGTTATCTTGCAACCATGCATTTAATCAAGTTGAGTAATTACTGCTAAAGGTAGTTAAACCTAAATCTGAAAGATTAATGGTCTGGCATCGACTAATGAAAATCGGCCAGCTCGAGGGGCGGCACCAAGCATACATTTGAAAATCTCACTGCACGCAATTGGATAACACTACGACCAATCACAACAAGCCCCATACGCTTAGCTACCAGCGGAGCTAACTGGTAGATTAGACTCTTGCCGTATCCGGTCGGCAAAACAGCAAAAACGCCCTTCTTGCAAAGGAACGATTCGAGCGCCGTCTTCTGTTCCTCTTTTAGATAAAAAGCCAAGTCTAACTCGTTCATTGTAGCGGCCAAAGCCGTTTCAAACAACTGGTGTTAATCCATAGCCATCTTGCAATGTTTACTAATGACTTGGTCACAGCGCTGTCGTCTTCTGTTTAGCTCGCCTCTGGCCCGCCTATATCAGATAACCCGATGTGATTGGTGCAGCTCGGATACAAGGACATATTTAATGAGCATCATTACTCGACGCCAGAGTAAACTCGCTGAGCAAATTCAACTTTGATTCAACTCTGGATTTCCAGGGTAAATTAGGCATGCAAATGAAAGAGACTTCAACATTTAAAATATACTGTACACCTAAATAATTTGAATAACACTTACTAGGCTGTCTCTTATTAATCTTCAATTTAATATAATATAGTTTAAATTTGATGCATTTGAGAAATAACTGACAGGGGTGATGAATGATGATCCTCACTGTAAATCTGGAGGCTCACATAAGTGCTGATTTATTATTAATTCACAGCTGATCTCACTCACTTCACCTAGACTTTAACACTGTCAGCAGTTCCTCCTTAAAAGCTGACGGCGCTGGTCATCTGAACACAACACTGTCATCTTTAAAGATCTCTGTAATATCTAAAACAGTTTCTCCATAACAAGATAAACTTAATCCATGAGATTACATAAGATTACACGAAGAGCGTATTGGGACTTTTTCTTTTCTCTTTAATCTCACATGTGTCGACAATAATTTCAGAGGACAGCTCAATAATGTCTCTAATTGTGCCCTTCTGGAAAGGAAGTGCACTTAGTTGTATTGAACGTGCACTTGTAGTGTACTTGTTAAGTTTACCTTAGTGAATTTCAAAATCCGATTTGATTTCGATTCCGATTCGATTCGATATTGATTATTTTGGATATCAGGTACAATACATGGCAAATTTTCTCATGGAAAACAAATCTCTTAACTAATGCTTTAAACTATGGGAGTCAGTTGTAGCCGACTAGGCTTCATTAGCCTACTATTATATTGAAGGTAAAAATGAACTGATTTGTATACAAACACTTAAATTACCCTTTTATTTATTTTTATAATAATAAAGTTATATGAAATATAAACATTTAAATGGTGGCTGTCATAAAAACTCGCCAGATTTATTCAGACATGCATTAAATATTGAAGAACATTAAAAAATGATAATGAATATGTAATATGGTGCATATATTTAGCAAAATGCTCCTCTCTAGAGTTCATTTTTCTAGCTGACTAACGAGTTTATGGTCACTGGATATGGTTTTTCTGAGGTAAATGTGACGTTACATGACATTGTTTACAAGCTGTTTTACTGTTGTCTTTCCACGGTTGAAACACTGATTGAGCGATTCCATGTGACATGATACGGAAAGTTGTACTCTATCTTTTAACACACATTCATGTTTATTTAGCGCTGTAAAGGCCATTGCACACTGAGTCCGAAATTTTCGGATGCGTTTTTTCGTGTTCGTCAGCCTTAAAATTCGTCACGCACAGAAACCTTGCACACTGAGTCCGATGCGTATTTATTAAACCTTTGCAAAAAATACAAAATGGATTCGTCAAGCAGTGAGGATGATTTTGTTGCCCTCTTTCTTCTTAAAAAGAGAAAAAGAAAGAGGAAATATTGGGTCCATCCAATCCTGAGATTGCGCCGAGAGGAAGGAGAGTTTCACCTCCTTATCAAGGAGTTGCGAAATTATCCCGAGCGATTCAAAATTTACCTCAGAATGTCAGTGGAACAGTTTGATGCTTTGCTAGCGATACTGGAGCCACATATTAAAAAGAAGACCACCAATTTCCGTGAACCAATCGATCCTGAACAGAGACTGGCAGTATGTCTAAGGACACACACACACACACACACACACACATGGCCGGCGTGTGACAGACACTTTTCTGCTTGTCAGACGCCATTCTGGATTTTGTCGTTCGCTTGTACAGTGGCTTTGAATTGTCAAAACTCTCAAAATACTGGCTGTGGATGCGAAAAACGCAGAAAATCGAACCCGATCCGATTTTTTTTATCACGGACGAAAGTTTCGTAGACAGTGTGCAAGCGTGATTGACATAACGTGAGGTCGAATAATTTTTTTAACGTGCGAAAATTTCGGATGCGAATTTTGGACTCAGTGTGCAATGGCCTTAACTGGTATTATTAAGGCGGAAGAGAAGATCATGTGATCATCAAAACGGTATTTATGGTTTTGAATTTCGTAAGAAAAGGGACGTAATTTGAAATCTGAGACTTTGTTTCATATCAATAGTAACAAAGCACAAAGATTATTGCGATTTATTGGATGGGATTCGCGCTACAACGTTCCATTCATTCATCAACTGAAAACAGGATGACTAATCGATTCTTGGGATTTAAGAATCGATATCGGTTCGTAAAAATGAGAATCGATTAAAATCGAGAAATCAATATTTTGATCACAAATATATTTAAAGACATGACATACAAGTTTGAATAGAAATTACATTCATTATATTAGTTTACCACAAATGATTATCAGTGCATTCAGCAGTAACTTAAAGGGGTGGTTCTGGATTTTCGACATCGGACCTCATTTTCAAGTGAGCCTGGTTGTTATTCATCAGTGGAGACAGTTTTCAAAAAAATTCATCCAGTCCTTACTTTTGGATATAGTTCGCCGGTGCTAGGCTAGCGCGAGTCAACGGTGCACGTTAGCCTGCCATTAAAAACAGTTTTACCCACTCCACAGTACACCAAAAGCAAATAAATTATAACGCCAGACTATCGATGTAAATGTCTGTTGAGAGAATAATGTTAGAAATCAAACTACCCTTTCATCGCATTGCATTAGTTATAATTTGTTCCCTGTATTTATAAGCAGTCTACAGCAGCGGCGGAGTTATATTTGGTTACCTAGGAAACCGAGAGAGCCGGTCCACATAACAATCACGCAAGTGTATTTACCTGCCGATGATGATGAGACTTTTGCCTGAGATGCAAGAGTACTTTGATTTCTAACATTATTCTCTCAACAGACATTTACATCGATAGTCTGGCGTTATAATTTATTTGCTTTTGGTGTACTGTGGAGTGGGTAAAACTGTTTTTAATGGCAGGCTAACGTGCACCGTTGACTTGCGCTAGCCTAGCACCAGCGAATTATCCAAAAGTAAGGACTGGATGAATTTTTTTGAAAACTGTCTCCACTGATGAATACGTGTCGAGCGCTTCGAAAGCAATTGGTTCAATTGATTCCAAGTTTCAAAAAGCTTAGGTTTTTTCCCATCACTGATATCAAGCAGCACAGCGAGCAGTTTTGCACAGTTGTAAGCAGATGACATCGGAAGATGGCATCAGATGGCATGAGTTGGAGAGTTTGACTGCGGATTGTTTTGTGAACGAGGCACAGTGTAATGGAGAGTTCGCAAAGAAACTTTTGTTCGATGATGAAGCTGTATTGGGTCTGACTCTAGCTAAATATATATTTGTGTGCGATTTTTTTTATTAACGTTATAAATGAACCTCAAGGAAAATGGTCAGATAAAAAAAAAAAATCCATGTAATGTCCCCTTAAAGGGATACTTCACCGCTGGAAAGATGAATGTGTATTTAAAATGGGTCATTTATATAGAAGAAATGTGACATTATTTTTGAATTTTCTAGCTTTCTAGACTGAGAAAAGCCAGAAAATGTATTTTTGGCTTATGTGGATGAAAGACAACAACTCCCAGAATGCACTTGCTTCGCTGCTCTACGAGGCCACTCCCAAGCCATGCCTACCGGTAAGAGAGCGCAGTAAACAACAAGGCTAGGCTACTAGTGAGTCTCCGTGACGAGTCTGCCCGGGATTTCGAGATCGCCCAAAATGTCCGGGATTCGGCTTTTGCGTTCTAAAGTCGCCATTCATTATGTTTACTGTGGCGAGCAGGATGAGACTGAGTGCCGTGGGAGAACAGCGCGAGGCCGGTGGCGTGATTACTGATGAGCGTGTGAGAAGCACCAGTCTCGTATCTCTCACGGAGGAGCGGGAATTTTCTTAGCAATGTTAAAACCCACATCAACCGATCACTTGTTTAGCGTTCATGTAAACACTACATTCAGATTCACCAATTGGAATGAATTCAGTTAGATTGAAACAAAAGGTGTGCATGTAAACAATGAATGGCGACTGCAGAAAGCAAAAGCTGAATCCCGGACATTTTGGACGATCTGGACGGCCGGACATGTCCGGGAAAAAGAGGATGGTAACCCCTACTACTCAGCTTTCTCCTACTACTCAGCTTTCTCCACAGAACAAGAGCCTGTTAGCTTAGCTTCCAAAGAAAGAAGGCTGACACTATGTGTACATTCTGTGAGTGAGATCCCTCTATGGGCGGGTTGAGAACATGCGGGACAGCTCCTCCTACTGGCTGTAGTCTTTAGCCTCTGGCCAAAAAATCCTCCGATGACGCAAAATGACGATTTTTGCGTCATCTGAGGATTTTTTCCAGACAAAAAATACATAAATCTCTCGTCTCAGGGGGATATGAGGGTGGAAAGTACAGTAATTTTAAAATATTACAGGTTTTCTACTAATACAAAGCTTAATGCTAAATCCTGAAGTATCCCTTTAAGCTTTATCCATATACAAAGGTGTGCATCACAGATCACACATAGAGAATCATTGATCACGTTGCACTTGTTTGATTATGATTCTCCAGCAGTTAAAATAATTTAAGTTAGATAAAAGGTGTTTGTCCAATCAGGATTGCCTACTAAAAGAACCAGGTCGGTTACTACAATATCTACAGATCTAAAGTCACATTCTCTGGCAGAATTTATCTGCAGTGTGTGTGTGTGTGTCTGGTGGGCGAGGTTGCTCACTGAAAGTTGCTGATTGTGTTTTTCGGCATGGGAATCAGATCCTTCTCTCTGCCTGGATAGTGTGTCTTGAACTGCTCGATATATCAGGAAGTAATTCATTCATTGGTATTGTATCATATTTAGGCGTGTACATGGTTTCACACATGTGTGCGTGAGTGTCTATGTGATAATGGTCCCAATGGTGACCAGAAAAATGCTGATAAGCATGTATGCAGTTTGTAGTTCACTGCAGTGGTCTAAAATAGCTGCAGTGCACGGGCCATTAATATGCATCAATATGCTCTACAGGAGAGGGTCTATGAACTTCATTCCTGCATTACTGTACTGTAGCTGCTTCTAAATCCAGATTATTTCCTTTTTCTACTTACATTTGGGTCACAGAATTCTGCTGATGTGTTTAAACATGATAAATGTGTTAAACAGAGCATTTTGAAAAAATACCTTTTGAATACACTGCAGTTTCCATCTGAAACAAACACTAAAACACCAACAACGTTTCTCATTTGCACACAAATTATGACTACAGGGGCAAATTTTTGGATTGATAAGATGTTTTCGTGGTTCCTTATATAATATTGTTATGACCTCAAAACACTTCTACCTCAAGGCATAATTTGTCATTCTGTTGTTTGCATCACATAACCAGTTATATATGTGTGGCTTTTCAACAGTAAACTTGCTCACTAGCTCACCTGATACATCAGTGCACTACTATTGGTTAGGTTTAGGGTAGTGTTTAGTGTAGGTGGTAGGTTATTTTTTGTGTGTAAGCAACATTCATTGAACAACCTTCATTCATTTTGGAGAAATGTCACCACAGGCACATATTTCCAATGCACATAAGTTGTGTATAGTCCACATCTTGGTACATGTTTAAGTCCACACATGGAAGGAGATCTGAAAATGTACTGCATAGAAGAAGGGAGAAAACTAAATGTTTAATTGAACTAAATGAGAGGAGACGTGCAGCATACATCACCAGAGAGAGAAGTCTGTCGGAAGATCGAGTTTTGAAATTTAGATCAAGCTGTTTTTAGATTTTATTCGATAAAAAAAAAAAAGTGAAAGAAATTAATCAATAAGATGCATTTAGAAAATAGACAGGGCGAAGTTTTATTTCATGCAAGTTGTTTAAGCTGCAGTCCGCAGTTTTTCCTCTTTGTCGCCATCTCTGTTCGAAATCTGCAATTGCAGTTATTCGTGGAATTATCAGCTTTACGTGAGTTGTGCCTCGGCACGGCACAGCGCGGACGAATCCAGTGTTTTGAGGAGAATGTGCGTCTGTCAGTCGCCGGCGGTGTGGATACTGGCATTTGCAATCACAGATTCTACTTTTTGGAAGTATGACCAACATAAGAGCTCGCACCAGAAAATGTCGCCTGAAAAAGTAACATCCACATTTGTTCTGACCAACTAAGGGGAAAAAAAAGCAAAGCAGTAAATCACGCCGATTAAATCTAACGATCGCTTATCATATCACGTCAAACCGTGCAAATTATACTTTGTTCTCATATTGTTAATGTCAACAACATCAGCATAGCGTGACATTTAATACCCTTCCGATATTTATCCTGGTTTTCGCATGGGCCGGTTGCAGTCTCTTTTTTTCTGTAGCCACTCCAAAGTCTTTTGCGTTTTACAGCGGGTGAATCTCCAGTTGTCACTGGTGATTGTTTTTCGAACCTTTCTGGATCCGCCATCAAATTGATAAGTTTAATTATGTCAAGTGTTGTGAGAAAAGGTTATAAATCTCCACCTCCAGCATCCTCACACTCATAGCCTACTAGCCGAGACTCTTCTTTATGTGGACAGATGTGACGTAATGACGCGAAGACATGCTCGAATTTCCCGTGGAAATCCACCAGTACCACTGGAATTCAAAACATTATTACAAGCTTACCGTTGTGAATCGAGCTAAGGCAAGCAGAGAGTTTTGAACACTGGCTGGTTATGTACTCGCTCAGATATTTATTTTGGATAAATTTTAACCCAAAAAAGCTACAGACTGCAGCTTTAAGAACACAGGAATAATTCATGTTTGCAAAACTGTTTAGTTGATGTCAAAACTGCTGCTGTGCAATGTACTTTTTTTGGAGTGATGTGTTGCATTTCTATGCATTTCTATCCTATTTAGACGGTAAAAAAGGTTTTTGCTGGTATGGAAAAGTGAATGTGTGTGTGTGTTGCATGCGTAATCTGGGGAGGGAAAAACTGTAAGAGGAGAACAGCTGATGGATGGGCTTTAGGACGGCTAGAAATGCTCTTCATATACAGCAAGGTCAAAAGAACTGCAAGAGAATGCTTAGAAAGATGTGTTTGGCTGAATACTGTTATTCAGAGAAAATCCATTTGCATTATTAATATGCTAGTATAATTGTCTGTGTTGCTGTTTATCTTGAATACAATGTACAATAAGGCCTCTTTTGTTAAAGGGACAGATTTTTGGATCAAAATATCCAAAAACCACTAGAAAAATGTTATACATTTTGTTGGTTTGTGTACTTACATTATCCCAAATGTTTCTAAGAATGTTTAAATCCAGAGAAATAAGCAGTTTTAAACAGGAAATGGACCATATCCGTGTGTCGCCTATCATTAGGCACGTTTCCATTACAAATTTGCGCAAAACTTTTGTGATTTTTTTCTAAATGTCGACAAAAAGCTATTGTGGAATGACGGCGTTTCCATTAACCGATGTTATGCGACTAAAACATGCGACTATTTTTCCTCTCGCGAGTCATTCCAGAAATCATAGCAACGGATGTCGGTAGGTTTATGTATAGCTCAGCCACCGCACTGGCCATTATTATTAATCAAAGGAGACGTATGTGTGTTATCCAATCATTAATGGTAAGGAACGACCCTTATTATACTTGTGAGCGGCACATATGAGATGTTTCTGGGTGTTTCTCCCTCATTTCTGCTTCGAGGTCTTGATTGTGGCATTTCTTTGAGGTTTAGAATCCAGTATTCCTGTAATTCTTCTGTCTTTTTTTAATTTAATAAAGAACTCTGTCTCGTCTTCTGTCCAAACACACCGCGTCATCTACGTCAGGTGACCTGTAAATGCGCAAAAACAGTTTCCATTGCAGTTTTGCTAAATATTTCTTTTTCGAATTGCCTGAAAAACCACATCATGCGAGTGTAAAAACTTTTTTTGCGATAAATGGGAGTTT
The DNA here is from genome assembly GCF_965113295.1 of Leuciscus leuciscus. Taxonomy (NCBI): domain Eukaryota; kingdom Metazoa; phylum Chordata; class Actinopteri; order Cypriniformes; family Leuciscidae; genus Leuciscus; species Leuciscus leuciscus. The sequence continues at coordinate 4,857,921 of NC_138729.1, read as the reverse complement.
TTGCGAAATTGACGTGTTTCCATTGGGCGTATTTTCAATTCGCAATTTTAATTTGCGCAATTTGAAGGGTAATGGAAACGCGGCTAGTGACATCATACCCGCGTTACCCTTGATTTCCAACACCAAAGACAATTTAACATGTTATGTGTTTTATTAGACACGTAAGCGACTGTTTTGGATACATTCTCCGACAGAAAACGAATCATTGTTATAAAGCTCAATACAGTTTGTTTAAATCTTGTTTTCTTGATTTACTACGGGTACCATGTTTTACCATGCCTAATATCGGTCTAGCACACTGCAGTGTGCAACAAGTGTCTCATACTCATACACATACACATGACCGGAACAAGCGGAAATGGCGTCTGCGGGATAATAAAAGCTCCACTCCTCTCGAACCGTGTGTCGCGCTCGTCTCTCATTAGCAATCGCTCCAGCGACCTCGTACCGCTCCAACGGCTCTCGTAACGTTAATAAATCTTTCATGTATTACCGGTCATCCATGAATATGATTCTGCCCGAGTCCCGTCGTATTCTCCACCGGCTGTAGAGGTGAAGACAACAACTCCCATGATCCCACGAAATCAAGGCGTCATCAAGCTACGCCTTTGTTTTGAATAAACGACCTCTAGTGGCGAAAAATTACATAATGTGCCTTTAACATTAGTTCATATTAAAGGTGGTATCAGTGATTTCAGGCCCAAAAATATATATATTTTTTTTCCCTAACGATCCGCTAGCTGCCCGCCCCATAAGCATGCCGTCAAAAAACCGCGTCTCTGTAGGCAGCCTCTGAGATCTGCACACAAAAACAAATGGTTTCACCAAACACTCAAAACAAAAACAAATAGTGTTCCAACCAATCACCGACAGGGGGAGGGTGTTGTGAGGTTTTGAGCCAGCTTCTTCTTCAGCTCTGACTTCGCGTGCAGCCGTGCACGAGCACAAAACCTCACAACACCCTCCCCCTGTCGGTGATTGGTTGGAACACTATTTGTTTTTGTTTTGAGTGTTTGGTGAAACCATTTGTTTTTGTGTGCAGATCTCAGAGGCTGCCTACAGAGACGCGGTTTTTTGACGGCATGCTTATTCGGTTGTTAAGTCGTGACGTAACCACTCTCCGATAATACTCTTTCCGGGTCCAAAGTCCAGGTCCTCTCTACCTACCTACTGCTTTCGCTAGTGTTTTGGTTGTTATTGAGTGTTTTTACAATGCCGTAGTGCTGTGTCCCGTGTCCCGAGCAAACTCACTTCAACCTCGTAAATCTTCTTTTTCATTGATGCCTGGACTCTACCCTTAATTATGCCACCTGAGTGATGAGCTACACTAACCACTCTGTTGGTGTTAAAGGAATTTAAACCCTTTTTGACCGCCAAGGGTGCCTCACTAAGAAGGACGTGATCGTAAATAAATTTACAGGTTCCACCATTGTTATTTCTGGACGAGAGGAGCGCTTGGACCCGGAAAAGGCTAAACGTCACGTGTGACGTCAGACTTAACAATCGGATGGGGCGGGCAGCTAGCGGATCGTTAGGAGAAAAAAAAAATATATTTTTTTGGGCCTGAAATCACTGATACCACCTTTAATTTTAAATGGATTAAAAGCTATATATTCTAACAACATTTTAATAGTCTTTGTCAATGTTACTTAATAAAAATGCAATTTTCATTGTTTATATATTAACTAGTGTTAAAAATCAAACTTTTAATTTTAAAAATGTATTAGTAAATGTATATGCTCATGTATAAGCATATTTCATAAATGAATCAAAAACACAAATTTATTGCAGTTAGACATTCAGACGTGTAGAAATGTGCAGTTATAAAAATGATTAAGTGTTAGATCAAATTACCAATTTTTTTTTGTTTTTGGGCATAAATTCACAATGTCATCATGAATAAAAAATTCTCAGTTTACAGTGACAGATTTTAATAGTGTGCATATTTTAGTATGTATTTTATTGCATGTCATGTCAAACACTTACAAATGTATTTTATGGAGTTGTTCAGCAGTATATTCAAAAACATTTCTAAAATGTGTGTGTACAATGTGTGTCTGTGAATTTAAATGAAAGAGAGAGAGAGAGAGTGTATGCGTGTGAGAGAGAGCGAGATTGCTAAGGCTCAAGAGCTAGCACAAAAGAGCTAGTCTCAAAGGCAATTATGATGCTCTGACATGAATAATACCCAGGCCTCTCATGCTAAAAGGAAAGGAAAGATGAAAATAGGCTCTGAAAATCTGTGCATTTGGTTCTTTGTTACTGTCTATTCTTCTGCCAATGTTTTATCATGCTAATGCAGCGCCTGATAAAAATAGTTTGGGAAAGACGGGCTTCCCTCACGAGCGCTCGACCGGGGTGTCGGGGAGGCCTCTGGAAGTCACTGATAAACCATAAACAACTGCAGGAAATTCCTCTCGTCCTCTGTCAGCAACTCTGTTTTTTTCTTCAAACAGAACCATCTGCTCCGATTATGCAGCTAATTCTGTCTGAACACTTTCTTTTTATAGAAATCATATAGTAAGCCATATATATTGAGAATGTCTGCATTTCCTACATAATATGATAATAATAAGTGGTGTTTCTCATCTAACTTAAAAGTTTCCTGTGTAAAACAATATATATATACAGTATATAGTGTGTATGTGTTTGAAAGAAGTCTCTTCTGCTCACCAAGGCTGCATTTATTTAATTAAAAATGCTTTAAAAACAGTATTATTGTGAAATATTATTACAGTTTAAAAAGAACTGTTTTAATGTAATTTAAAATGTAATTTATTCATGTAATGACAAAGATAAAACATTTCAGGAGCTGCTGAATTTTCAGTTTCGCTGCTTAACATTTTTGTGGAAACGGTGATACTTTTTCCCCCCAGGATTTTTTTAATTGAAAGTTCAAAGAACAAAATTATTTAAAATAGAGATTTTTTTTGTAACATTATAAATACTGTCACTTCTGTTTAATTGAATGCATCCTTCATAAAAGAATATTACATTTCTTTCAAAATCTTACTGACTCCAACATTCTGATTGGTAAATTAGTTTTCATTTTTGTTTTAGGACTTGTAAAGAATAAGTTAAAAAAATTTAAATAACACTTACATTGCTGACATTGACATTTCTGTCCAAAAAGAAGAGCTTAGAATTGCATAACAGTTATTATAGCTACAGTAGAAGTGTACAATGTGTAATACAATGTTTGTCATTGCAAAAGAAAGTAATTCACATCCATTCGTTTAATTTTCATTGCATGCATGGTCTTGGCACTTTCATCCAGAATGAGATGAAAGCAAAGCAAAAAACTAAAATAAGTGCATACCTGTTACTAAGGCAGGTATTTAAGAATGCAAGCCAATGCTGTTATGAAATGACCTTACCTTAACGTACCTTAAAGAGATATTTCTACCTGATGTGACGCATAAACATTTGCTTTGTTGGTATAAATGAATGTGTTTAGGTGGATTTTTTACTTGAATAAAAGCAGTTCATTTAGATGTTACCATCAGTGTAAAGTAGTCTCATAATGTTTTTAAGTTTGAATATCTAAAGGCAGATGGGAACGGTTTTCCCTTCTTCTCTCTGTTTGTGAGCTTGCTGTGCCTCGGCACTGTTTGCTGATGCAGTGAGTCTGCAAGGACCTGGCAGCTTCCACTACTGAATTATTCATTAGGGTGAAATCCGTTGAGCCCCTCCCCCATGATCTTATTATAAGCTCTCTCACTAGTATTCACTCGGCGAAAAATGTACAGAAGGCACAAATCTCTACTGTACTTTCTCATAAACATACAGTGGAAGTACAATATAAGGAAATTCATAATACTATATATAAGATTCATTTTCTGCTGCGGTAAATTACACTCTAAAACCAAAAATGCTGGGTTGTTTCAACCCAACTTTGGGTCAAATATGGACAATCCCAGCTGTTGGGTTACATTTTTAACCCAATGTTTGGGTTTGTCTATATTTGACCCAAAATTGGGTTAAAACAACCCAAGATTTTTAGAGTGTGCCATTCACATGTAGAGACTACTCTAAATATTTCTTAAAGTCCCCCTGTAGTCAATCATTTTATCCTTTAAAACTCATCTTTGATCACCAAAATGACATATTTAAACGTTTTTCCTTGAAAAAAAAAAAATCGTCATGCCTTAAAATAGCTTAAATGTAACTCGACACCCTTGCCTCATTTAGTATAAGCGGTTCTATGAATATGCAAATGAGCCCCGCCTCCACTCACTCACTCAGCTCAGAGATCCACTCATTGACGATCACACGTTGATCTGATTGGTTACAAGGTAGTTTGTGACGTCAGAAACACCAGCGATTTCAAAGCGTGTTTTTGAGACTGTCTTTGGTTCACTGCAGTTTTAAGGAGAAAATACTCAGCAATGCTGTCGACTTATGAATTTACACATGGTTTGTCTTAAAACATATTAAAAACACCACATAGACATAAAAACAACATTAAAAACTTGATTTTCGCCATAGAGGGTCTTGAGTGATGCTGATAAAAATGACAGGATTTAAACAACATAATTATGATAGAGTGTTCACGTACAGAATCGTGAATATGTAAGAATAAACGGTAGAGAAGAATGGCACATTTCTATCGTACAAACCTGTCATGCCACCGTTATGCATGGCGCAGTGCTATAACAGCGCATATATCAGGTGATTAGTGTACAGAACTGCATTGGGGAAATGATTTATGAAGTCTGTGTTTCAGTGATACTGGCAGTCCATGAGAGAAAGAGGGCTATTGTTACTGTTCTCTGCAGAACAGGTGTTGCTGACTCCGTTTCTCTCTCCTGAAATAGCTCACATGATGGTTATAGTCCCTGTCTGGACTCTGGACAGAATGTTTGTTTTTTTCTAAAAATATGAATTTTCATGATTTAATGGTGACCTTTTTTTTCTCTCTCTCTTGTCACAGCAGAGACAACTGAACGTAAGCCATGTGTCAGGTGAATTTCCAAAGAGTGTAAATCCTGCAGCCTTTTGGTGCTTTGAACATCAGTTTGAACAGTCCGATATGTCCGATACTTCTGACTCAACTAGAACAGAATAAAAGATAAAAATGGCTTTATCTCACAATTCTCACTTTTTTCTCACGATTACGATATTTTTTTATAAAAAAAGTCAGAATTGCGAGATGCAAACTTTATAATCATTCAGACTTTAAAACATGCAATTGCGAGTTTATATCTCACAATTCGTACTTTTTTCTCACAATCTCAATCTCACAATTTAGTTTTTTTTTCTCAAAATTGTTAGATATTAACTCACAATTGCAAGTTAAGTCCAAATTGCGAGATGAAAAGTTGCAATTACCTCTTCTTTTTTTATCCCGTGGTGAAAACAAGCTTCCATACTTTGGGGAAATTGGATAAAGCAATGCTAGGGACAAACATTATGATTACTGGGTTTTTTTTTAGTATTGAAGTAATCAAATGTAGAAAATGCCCTTACTCATGCCATACTTTTTGTATTCAACACAGTATCTGAATGAAAATCCGCCCCCCTGCTTTATTGCACCTCATCATCACCAGCTTGAACACTCATGTTCTGTTCTCTCGTTGACCTTATCAGCTGACTGTGACTGTTCTTTGCTACAGTCTGCAGCGTAAGAGATTTTGTGTATTTCGAGTGACTTCTGTTGGGAAACTTGTTGTGTGTGAGTGTGTTATTGTGTGATATAGTGCATATTGTGTGATAGAAAAGCCTGGAGGCGAGGGATGTTGGTGTGCGTCAGCAGGTGAACATATTGTTCCTAAAAGTTATGAATGTGTCACAGAATGCAGCTTTAGGCTCAGCAGAAATTAAACATGCACTTTTTGAGTGGTTAAAGGCATTAGAAACATCAACATACTCTCAAAAGGAAATGTCACTCTATACTTAATTCTTTTCACATACCCCATAGTGTCACTCTGGTCTGTTATAAACTCTGTTATAACTAAACAGTTAAGCCCCTTTCACACAGAGATTCCGGAAAATACACGGATAATGTGTCCCAGGATCGTTTGATTTTGGTTCATTCACACTGCCAGTGATTTTCCGGAATCTGTGAGTGCGTTCACACACATCCCGTAAAGATCCTGTGAAGACACGTTGCGTCAGGATGTGTTGTAGAAAGGCCAGTCTAATCTTCCGCTACCGCTCTTTCCATTGTAGTCATGCACTTGGTGGATGTTTTTACGCAGCGTCTTAAGTTTACTAATGATCTGCGCTTTCGATCTCGAGAGACCACACTCAAGCATTTTTTTTCCGGATTCGGTCGTACACTAACGCATCGCGTATCGTTCCACAAAGTTGCCGAACGATCTCAGCTTCAGCGCGGTTAGTAAGGAGCTACTGGTCTCGGCTTCATTCTAGTTTGCAGACATAAGATGACGAACACAAACTTTCTTCTAATACCCCTTTTCCACCCAAAAAGAACTGGTTCGGAACTGGTGCTGGTTCAAAGTTGGTTCAACTTGCGAACCTTCTCAGAACCTGTTTGTTTTTCCACTGACTAGAGAGCCCAGCGAACGACGTCGTTACGTCACTGTGTACGTTGCCATACGTCTTAGCTTTCCCAGAAACGCTTGCGCCAACTTCAAGCATAACAATTACAATGGCGGACTACATCGTCTTTCTGCAAATGTTTCTCCTGGCTTTGCGATCCTATTGGGGTCAGAAGAAGACGTTTAGAACACATTTGTGCTGTTCGTCTGGATTACTATAGACGAAGGTTACGTTCAAGAAGAAGTTCGACAATAACTCCACCCCCAGCCCCCGACGTAAGCATGATGTGGTAAAAGAACGGTTCTAGTCCAGCAAAGAGTTGGTGCCGCTTTGGAACCAATTTTCCTGGCTGAGAACCGGTTCTTTGGCTGTCGAAACACAAAGAACTGGTTCGCGAGTAGGCACCGGCTCCGAACCGGAACCAGCACTGCCTTGGTGGAAAAAGGGTATAAGAGCAACTGCAATTCGTGCAATTCGTAAGAGCAATTCGTGGCTCAAATGACTTCCATGTTTTGCATCATTCAAACATGAAGTTTGCGTGACAGAATGTTTCAAACTGAGGTTCGAACATTTGCTGGTGCAAGGAAAATATACCAACGTTTCTGTTATAAGACGTATAATATTTGTATAATATTTATAATATTTATGCTTTTATTTATTACGCTGGCATTACCATTTGTTCTACAATATATTGAATAACTATGACGTTGTCTTCAGTCAGATTCTGACTGACCTGGGCCTGATTACTCTTAAACCTTAGAAAACCACATTTTACCTAAAATACATACGAATACTCATGAGATCGCGTTGGGTAAATCAATTACACAAGTGCTTGTCAACGTTTCAGTATCTCACTGGTAATATGTAATATCTATACTTTTAGATGGCATCTTTATAATTCTATCATAATTCCAGTTTGCATTATAGTAGGAAGTAGGGGTGTAACGGTACATGTATTCGTCCCGAGCCTTCACGGTACGGACGTCACGGTTCGGTGCATACAGTCAGACGACAAATACAGTCAGACACTGGCGATGCACACTTCACACCAAGAGGGGGCGTGCGTGGTAATGCAACGCTGTTTGTTAACCACCATAACAGGAAAAAGAACAGAAGAAGAAGAGTTGATCCATGCACCAACCCAGAACAATGCTGCATTTCAATTCGCCTACTTATGCTACTCCCTAAAAGTATGTACTCTTTTTGTGAAGAAAAAGTAGATACTCTGAGCGTGTAGCAAAAGTGTACACAAGCTTTGGGACACACTATCACGTCGAACAATTGCGTCTTTAACGGTTGCTGTCTGTCACAGCAAACTTGACTGTCAATCATCTTGTCACAGTTAAAATCCTCCACATTTAATTTCCTAGCGTATCTGAGAGAAATGCAGAAGCACGTTGATCTGCAGTCGCGGGTCTTTCATGCGGAGGCTCTCCTCATATTAATGCATAATGATGCATAGAAAAGTTAATGGCCAAACGGATCTTTATAAAAGTCCACATTGTTATTGCAGATGAAATATAACACAGATAACATTACATCAATATTTTTTTATCAGGTTAAACTTTGATTAGTCACTCAAACCTTAACCTTAACCGTCGGTAGCAGGGGTTTTTTTCACGTCTGTCGTTTTTTTAACACTTTTCTCCTCCAAAGCGCAGTGGGTTGTGGGTAATATCAGCCGTTATAGTGAGCACGGATCTACACTTCGGAAATCCACCGGAAATAGTAGACCATCCGGGGACTTTTGACATTCTCTTTTCAACATACTATGCTTTGGGACACACTTATTCTAATCTCACGTACTGTTCAGGGTGGTTAGTATGGACATTGAGAAGCAAGAGTTCAGATGGCACACTAGAGCTTGCTAGTAGCCTATACACTGAGTCTTGATTAATTTTCCTAGTGGAAGTCTCACTACAGTCCAGTGATAAAATATGCGTGTCCTGGAAATGGGAAACCTCAGGTGCCGCTTCACCAGAGGTGTCAAAAGTATTCACATTCATTACTCAAGTAGAAGTATGGATACTAGGGTTTAAAAAGACTTCGTTAGAAGTTGAAGTATCACCTCCAGCTTTTTACTCAAGTAAAAGTGTAAAAGTACTGGTTTCAAAACTACTTAAAGTATAAAAGTAAAAGTAATGCAAGGAAAAAAATACCATTAAGGACAAAAATTATAAGTGCACTACCCCACCTCCTCAAAAAAACATTTTTCTAAAGGCCATAATGACTATAATGTTATATTAAAATGTTAATGTTGAAAAATTTGGGATGCACTAGGCTACTGTTTCAGCCGCATATATGCCCATTGAAAATGAATGCATTTTAGTACAATGCCAATACATTAAAGAACCATATACAGTATGTGTACTACTGAGCATTAACGTGTTTCATGGAGCGGAAGATATGATGACTAGTTGTAAAGGTGTTGCCAGATTAGGACGGTGATTTCCAGCCCAAAAGCTCACCAGAACCCTCCACCTCCAAGAAAAAAAACGTTCAAAATATTACTGCCAAAAATAATGTGATATCATTTTATTACCATGTCATTCAAGGTTTATAAGCACCATTTCTATCTCCTTAAAACAAAATAACGATGATAAAATAAAATAAAAAATAAAAAAAAAATTCCAGGAAAAAACAGATCAGAACAGGGCAATAATTAAGGAGAATTAGCAAATATGACAAAAATGTCCAGGTGGACAGTGTCAAAACGGCAATCAAGAAATGAACCGATGACTTTAACCCTCGGAAGTACACATTGCAGAACATAACGCAGAATTTAGCAGTCAAACCTGATTCATCGTTGATTCAAACCTTTTTCAGCAGCTGTCAGGGACAAGTAGAGTGCATGCAGTCTGGACGGTGTTAAAGTTGCAGATGTCTGGTTAGGCTAGTGTGCATATGACCATGGACAGGAGTCGCTATATTCGATTTCAATTCAAGTCATTCAATTGTGCTCTCAGAGTTATATTCACCATCGAGTCATCTATCACCACATGTGTACGTTTTAAGAGTAGCTCACTATCTCACTCTTTACTGTAGATACAACTTACAGTATAGTATATCACTTTGGCATTAGCGATCACTTGAATATAGCTACAAATTATCGCGCTAAATCGCGTCTGCCTGCTGATCGCTGATTGGCTAAAAGTGCGTGCTCGTCGGTGACGTCAGCACCAAAGCCAGCTGCATGGGCGTGTGTGTTTAGTAATGTCATGATGACTGTTTTTATGGACTACATGCACACTTTAGTTTAGTTTTTTTTAACCAATAAGACTTTAAAATGTAGATGTTTGAAAACCGCCGAACTGACCCCAAACCAGCCCAATTTTTTTCCACCCGCACAATCAAATTCAAAACCGCCCAATCTGGCAACACTGATGGTGCAAAAAGTCAAACTTTAGAGGCAGACGATCGCATACAAACCAATAGGGTTTCGGAATGGTATATGTTTATACTTCTCATCCAACCACAATCAAATTAACTCTATCCGGATGGCGCGATCCATCTGGATAGGTTTTTATTTTATTTTTAATTTTTTACGATGATAAGCCGGAATGAAAACAAGCCGAAATGATATAGGAGTAACGAGGCTATTTTTAAAATGTAAGGAGTAGAAAGTACAAATAATTGCGTAAAAATGTAAGGAGTAGAAGTAAAAAGTAGGCTGAAAAATAATTACTCCAGTAAAGTATAGATACCCAAAATTTCTACTTAAGTAAGGTAACGAATAGGGGTGGAACGGTACACCGAAGTCACGGTTCGGTTCATACCTCGGTTCAGACATCACGGTTCGGTACGAGTTCGGTACAATGGAGGGAAAAGCAAAACAAAAATGTAGAAGGCAATTTTTTTTTTTATTGTGCATGTCTGTAGGCTGTTCCACCAAAGGAAAATAAATGTTTTAAGCCTTGTATTTTTAATAAAGTAAAGGCATAGAACCAGTTTATTTGTAGTGCATTGCCAATAGTTTTATATAAGTTTATTAATTAAATGAATAAAAAGACAAAAAGACCTTGAGATATGTTTGGTAATTGTACCTGAATGAATTTTAAATTCATTTGCTATATTTCAGATCAATATATTTGTTTTGTCCTTAAAATTTTAATAACACTAACTTTATTCTCATCTGAATTATAAATTATTTATTTCTGTATAAAATAATACTACCATTAAAAACAAATTTGATTTTCTTTTAATCAATGTAGAATGTGTAACTTCACTGTGTTGGGTGACAGTTGTAGGTTACAGTTTGACAAGAGTTTAGTTTGACAAAAGCACAATGTTGTGTTTTATTACGAGTGTACACAAATATAAGTAAACACTTTGCAGTTTGAATGATGTCCAATGAACAAAATGAGTATGTTTTTATGTTTCCACTGTTCGATCGCGCCCGCGCCTCTCTGAACACATACACACACACACACACACACGCACGCAGGCACGCACACAACATATTCCAGCATTGCAAACTTGACATCGCAGCCTGTCCATTATAGCCTGTCTATGATTATAGCCATAGATATTATGTCTATGATTATAGCCCATAAGTTATAGCCACGGAGCTTCAGAGCTAAGGCGGAGCTACAGATTAGGTGTCCCTAAAGAACCCGCGTATCTAACAGTAGTTCTGCATTACATTAATTAATTTGCACGCAAGTTTTATTTATTTTTATACCGTGTATTCTCCGTGTGTATTCATGCACCGAACCGTGACGCCCGTACTGTCTCGGTTCAATACGAATACATGTACCGTTCCACCCCTAGTAACGAAGTATCTGTACTTCGTTACTTGACACCTTTGCGCTTCACTCGCTGTCTCCTCATGGAAAGGTTAAAGGAACACGCCGACTTTTTGGGACTTTAGCTTATTCACCGTATCCCCCAGAGTTAGATAAGTCCATACCCTTCTCATATCCGTGTGTGTAAATCACTCCGCAGAAGTAGCAGTGCTTCGCCTTCTGAGAATATAGTTCCCAGTATGTATACGGTTAGAAGATGGCTGTGTCTCATGTGACCTTGTTATTTGTACACGCTGTGACTATACAAATCTCAACATGTAAATAGGAAAATGTTGGCGTTATTTTGTCACTTATTGGGAGCAGTATGCTAGCTGGAGCCGTTTACCTCCAGTCTTTGTGCTAAGCTAGGCTAGCGGTGGGTGCGTCAGACCGAGTTACAGCACGCACGGAGATGAGAAGGGTATGTATGGACTTATCTGTGGGATACGGTGAATAAGCTAAAGTCCCAAAAGTCGGCGTGTTCCTTTAAGTAGGCTCTGATGTAGCTGGCTCTTTTTGTGCATCCATGTTAATGAACTCTTATACGCATTGCGCAACAACGCGTTAATCAAACCAAAGGTGAAGTTGGCTCAGATGTAGATGGCTCTTTTTCTCCTTCTCATTTTTCCTTGATTTCTTGAAAAAGCGTATTATTGAACTTTGTGCGGCTCTTACGTGCAACAACACGTTAATCAAACCAATACATTTGAAAACAGCCATTGTATTTTACAGCTCAGCATTGGTCAATCTATCAATTAAAGTAGCAAATCAACAATTCCTTAATTTTTATTTCAAGCAGTCAGGAATCTGGAGTATCGAACAGTGACCCTTAAACCGAGGTACTTACCGAACTGTGACTTCTGTGGTCTGTTACACCCCTGATTATAGTATATATTCCCACAGGGGGAAAACACAAATGAGATGTCAACTGTCTTCCTTGAAAGGAATTGTTTGGGGGAAAAAGTTGAGAACAAACTGAGAACTGCATTTGAATTATCCTCTGAACCACCAATTTCCCCCTGGATTTGTTTGTGCCTCTTTGTCCTCCTGCACTTTCCTCTCATTCTGCCTCTCTTTTTCATGTTTGTCTGCCTTTTCTCGTTATGTGAACTGACTAATTCAAGCGTAGGCTCTTTTTTTTTTATTATTCATGTTAAGATATAGTTGGGACTCTTTTCTCTCTTTTCTCCAGCTCTGTGTCTCTCTGTCGCTCTCTCTGTAATCTGTCTCTCGCTCTCTGTTTTTACCTCAAGAGTGTGAAGATTTAATGGCTTCTTGTGTTTATGTCGTGTGTCCTTTTAGGCCCACGTCGTTCATCGCTGGCTAATCGATCAGGACAATAGTGTGAGCTCTGAGCTGCCGGATGGCCAGGGAGTGTGGCACTATGAGGAAACAGTAAATATCTGCAACATATATCTAAATTTTTATTCTCATATTTATCTATATATATACATATACATATTGTATATGGCGTTATCTGTCACTAGATATGCTTCTGTCATTGTTGTTAGTGTTTTTTTGGTGTAGTGGTTCTAATTTCATCCGCATTTTTTTCTTGTGAATTTGATTTTAGCACCATAAAGTTTTTGTGTAACATTCAGTTTAACAAACTCTGGTTTTATTTGAGAGTTTCGTATTACTGTTTGGTGTTAGACTGGCTTTTTATTTAAGTAAGGGTAGATGTGGTCGTGGTCTGGACAAGTTTTTTGTTGGTTTATTTGTTTAATTGTTTTTCTATCAGTTTCACCTATAGAGATTTTTGTGGTTGCGTTCAGATTTTGAGTTCTGTTTTTGTGATGTGTGGATTATTTTTGCGTTTATTAGTGTACTCACATATAAAAGCATATAAAAAGAGTCCACGGGCAAAAAAATTAAAATAAATACCAATACATCACGTTAGTTACATAAACTACATAATGGGTAAAATACAATAAGGCTTGTACCTATTTTACCTGTGGGTTCTTAAGTGTACTTTTCACATGTTTTGATGTGTTACTCACAAACACTTTATCATGTGAACACATTTCTATCCAGACACCTATGCATGCACTGACGTGTGTTGATATTCACATTATCCACATCTTTCCATGTTGTGCAGTGAGAGCTGAATCTGAGTGGTGAGTGAGGTTCAGTTGGTTTCATCTGTGTTTTGTTTCACATCTGTGCTTGTGGTGTGTGTTCATGTGCTGTGATAGTGCCCATTTCATAGTGTGTGTGTGTTGTGGATTTGATGTTTAGTGTAGTGTTAGTGTTTGTGTTTACACAATGCTTTGACTATCTTTGACTCAGGTAAGTCTCCAGTTTTTATTTATTGATCTGAATTAAAGACAGATTTCCAAGTCATCTTCTTATCATAGTTCTGAATAATTTTAGAATAGTTTGTAAAACAGTTTTGTTGTGGTCATGAGCTTGAGGATGTAGAGAGTGGGGTAAGATGTGTCACTGTGGGTAAGCTGTGTCACAGCACATTTGTGCAAATATGCACAATTTGTTGTCAAGAAACTGCACATTCACAAATGCCTGTGATTGAGATAAGCACGAGAAAAGTGATACGATTTTTTTTTTTTGTATGTCAAAGTAATTTTTCTACATTTAAGGTATAAACAAATTTTATGTCACAGCAAATGTATCAAGTTGTTTGATTATCCACTTGTTTATTTTTGAAAAAAATGTGAAATACTATTAGAATTAGAGTTATAGTTAGTGTTTTTAGTATTAGAAATTGGTTCACTACATTCAAATATTTTGAATATAAAACTTTTTCTTACTGTAAATGTGAATAATGTGCCGCAAAAGAAGACTGGGATGTGTTATATTTTTTCAATTAAATGTTTTTTTATTTTTTATTATTATACATGCAGAAGTGGCTGCATGTTATTGACTCTTTATTCTAATTTCAGTTGATAACAGACATCCTGAAACATATTTAGGTGTGGCACATCTTACCCCAAAAAGTAGCACATCTTACCCCACTGTTCCCCTATATTAAAAGCCCTAAATTATCTATCCAAACAGGCACAATACACAATATGTAAAAGAATATGACACTTTTTTGAGAGGCTGAAAGATGTCTACACTGGAAGTCAGCCACACACAGAGATGCAACAACACGAGGTCATGCCCATTATTATCAACAAATCTGCTCTCATGTTCTCACTGCAAGTGACGTGATGGGATGCACCAGGGTAGATGACACATAATATTTCTGTTAGATTGTTTTTTAATCAACATCAAAGATTACTGGATAAAATGTATATAAATGAATGATGAAAAGCGTATATCTTCCTGTAACTGGTCATCATTACTTTAAAGTAAAATTTTTTTTTACAAATTGCAATTTTAAAAGTACAAATATTCCATGCAGTATGTCAAATAATAATAACCTGCATGAATAAAACATAATAATAATAAATAATATTTAAAATAGTTGGATAGCATAGCACATGGCATCTTCTCAAAAGTGCTTCAAGTCAACATGCTTGGAGTTGATGGATTGATTGATTGATTTTGCAAGTTATTTTAGTTGCAGTTATCAGTTGGGTGAGTTAATTGCTATGAATTATAGTTATTTTAAGCCTGTATTAAAATACCTTATGACTGATACATCAAAGGTAGTTTCTGGCCTTCTAAATTAAAGTTCATATTTCATTTTCTTACCATATTTCTAACCACTGTTTTAGCAATTATTGTGTATTATGTGTAAAAACTCCACCAAATGCAATGCAATAAATAAAAATAAATAAAGTAGGACAAAGTTATTCACCCATTTTACTGTTGCTGAGTTTAGTCTTAAGCTCAAAGCGTTGATCCGACGTTGGTCACTTCCAGTGTAGACATATATACTATGACCACGGATTGACTCATGTCACATTTATCAAGCAATGTCATGTTTTCTTGCTCTCATGTCTCAAAAATGAATTTACTGTTTGCTTAGGTAAATGATCCTCAATGGATAATTATGCTTTATTTAATGTTCATGTTACATACTGTGTGCAATGCATAAGAGGATGTTCTTTTAGCCAAATTAAACGCTTTGTTGAAATGGAAAAGGCCATAGAAAATATGAAAAGGGCTGTGATAGAGTGTGTTCTGTTCTACCCAATCCCTAGAGCTTCCCAACAAGAGCTTACTTTTAAATGACAAAATGTGGGATTTTAAACATGCACTTTTTAAAAGTGTACTCATTCAATACAATACAATCTTCTTTTTCAGAACAAAAAAAGTCAAAAACCTCACATACCACTGAATTATATGATTTTACTATTTAAAGAATGTTGTGCTTAATGTTCCCCTCAAGAACAAGAACAAGAACAACAACAACAACAACAAAAAAATCCTTATTCATTAGAAGATTTGTTTTAATCATAAATGAAAGCAATAGAAATCCGTTCTGCATATCTAATGGCAAAATATACTTCTTCAGGTTTGGCAGGCCGTGTTCGTATTGTCACACTAACTGCTGATAAAAAGGAGTCTGACTCTTCCCTTCAATTTGTTTGGTTCAGTTGTTCTGTTCTACTGATGAAAACTGAATCTGAAACATGAACTGACTATATTGTGTGGTCCAAGCCTAACGTATAAGTATTCCTACATTATCATCCTTGTTGAAACAAGATTGTTTTTAGGGGTAAGGTTTGAGGTTAGTGGCTTAAACAACATTAGTATCCACCATAATTCTCTCTGATTTTAGAGGTTGGATAGTGTATGTTAGGTTATTGTTTGGTTATATGTCAGGATATGTTTGGATATTTCAGTTGGGTTAAGGCAATGGGTTGGGGCTATAATTGATTGATGGGAATGCTGTGCCAGGGATAAGAAAGGACGGTGATCAAGAGTTTCCATGTCAAATACAACATCAATGGATCCACATCAAGGAAGTTAGCCATGTCTTGATCAGGAAGACAATGCTGCAGTCTTTAACACCTCAGTGTTTAATTCTGGTCTTGATTAGGCCCCATTTGTCTCACAAGGACTGGGTGTTGACTCGCTGGATACTTGGCAGGTGCAGGCTTGGCTCTCCGCCTGGCTTGCTTCTGAAGCACCTCTCATTATGTGTGTTTGTGTTGGTTGCTTTTACTGCTTTTATTCTGCAGAATCTCTCCCAGAGTTTTGTCAAGTATTTAAGAGCATGTGTCGGTGGTATGGATTGTGTGTCAGAGTAGCATGTGGTAAAATGTCTATACAGAAAGTAAGTAAAAGTGAGATGACAGAAGGACTAAGGAGGATGACTGCCTGTAGTCATGCCTTCTTGATTTACCATTTTTAGCCTTACTTACCTTCATGCTGAGGTAATTGTGCAACACATTCCTCATCTGAAGCCTTTATTCTCTTGCAGTTGAAGACCATGTTCAGAATATTTCTCTCATACCCTCTAAAGAGATGGATCAAGATGTCCCGAAAGCACTTGAATGGGGCAAGTGCACTCCTTTTCCAACTTTCCTGTCAGATCAATCTTTGTACCCTCTGTGGCAAACCTTTCATGATACCAAGTCTTGGTTGGATTCTGCTGCATACTTGTCTTTAAAAAACAGTGTATGGATATTGGATGGTGAACAGGTAGAGGTGTGGAAAAGGCCATCTATGTCAAGATGGAGAAATCATTCCTGAACAGATTCCCTATCCTGCTCCTGGAGGGCCATTATCTTGCAGATTTTTAGCTCAAACCACAATTACAAACATCTCAATCAAGGTAATCAAGGTCTTCAGGATTACTAGAAACTCCAAGGCAGATTTGTTTGGGGCAAGTTGGAGCTAAACTCCAGAACCAGGATTGTACACCCCTGGATGAGATGATCAGGAGCTGAAAATGACACTCAACTGATGATAACATGACGGTGGAATACAGGACACAGTTGTGAAGCATCACTCTCTGCCAGCCTCCTGAAAGATGCTAGGAAAACATAAAGGTAAGGTTTTCAAGACATCAACTATGAAATATGCTTGCTTTTTGCAACTGTGAAGACATCTGACAATTCCAAAGAGGATTAACCCAGGATTAATCAGTTGTTGTATTCTGGATCAAAACTCTTACTTCATGTTCCACCTAAGCTCTTTTCTCTCCTCTTCCTGGTGTAAGGTGGAAAATAGAGGAAGCTGTGACCATCCATAATGAGTGCAATCTGGGTACAGAGGAACGCAATTTACTGCCTGACCATTAACCACTATCAACTCCTTACCAGGACCTACCAGGAGCATGTTGACATTGTGGCTCATGACTGGCATTGGTCATGCTTCATGTTAGGCCTTTGTGATCAACACAAGCATGCAATTCAGAAAATTACCTCATAGGAAAAGAAGTGGTTCAAACATGTACAGATACAATTAAAACCTGACTTTCAAAGTTGATTTGGGTTTGCGGACAGAAAGTTGCCCAGTACTGCTGTATGAGATAAGGTGTGGAAGTTAATCAAATTTAACATGTTGGCATGGACTGGATATAGGAGGGTGCTTGTCTGCCTTGTAAGCCAGAACAAGTGTAATGAATTTCACCTTAGCTTGAATAGAGAATCAGTGAAGGGACGGTCTGATAACAAAGTACTGTACTTAGGTTCAATATCAGCTGAGGAACTTGAGGAAGAACAGAGGTTACACTGAGAGACTGGACAGGAATGATAAACTGTATGTAGACTAGGACCTGTACTATGATCTGAGCAGCTTGTCTAGAAAGAAAAGGTCGGACTCTGCAGAAAGAATGAATTGACTGCACACTTTCAGAAAAATGTGCAAAAAATTTACGTTTAGAAGTACAACAGCTTGTAACTGGGGCATTACCCTTAAAAGCACTTTGTACTAAATTGTGCGTATTAGTACTAAGTAGGGAGAATAAGGTACAGAGATGTCCTTTTGAGGTAACTGACCCAGATGAGCTGTTGTACCCCCTAAAGGTACATTATTTTCTGAGAGTGTGGATAGTATGTGGGATGCATATGACAGACCGTTGTCCAGTTGGGTGCCAAGGTTCTTGGCTTTATGTGTGGGGAAATGACTGTGTTGTCTATGATGATGACTTGGCAAGGATGTTTTTTGGCTGGGATGTAGAGCAGGGTAGTTTTCAGTGAATTCCACTTCAGATGATCGGCATTTATCCATGCACAAATACTTCCAGACATTTGCAGGTGATAACTTTAACCAAGCAATTTGGTATGAAGCCAGAATACTAGTACTAATCTTTGTGGAACGTGAATGGGTAGTTGGTGTGGAGATCAAGCAGATCCTTTTTTATGATATCTGGTTATTTATGTTCTAAGCCAGTAATGTCTACTTTATTGAGGGTAAAGAGGAGGATTTGGTGGTTCACAGTATTGAATGCTGCTGATAGATATGGTAGAATGCATGACTGATGACAGTCTTTCGCTGGTGTACTTCAGCGATGCTTCTGGGTGCTTTTAGATTAAGTGAAAACAAAACATTAGGACAGTGCCACATTGCAGCAGCTACTGTAGCACAGAATAATAACAGGCTCATTGAGTGCTTCTTACGCTTGTTACGCATGACAAATACAGCACCCTCTAGTGGCTTGTATTAAGTCCTTTTTACCAATGATGTGCTGTTTGTCCTCTTAGCATTTACTTTGTAACATGCAATTTGAGCAACAAAGAATATTGTCTACAGTTCTAAATATTATTAGACATGTTTTTGTGTTTACCCAATTGAGTATTTCAATAGAACGTTTTCCTCACTGTAACTAAAAATGAAAATGATAATTTACTTCAATGGCCAAGGTAAATAATACATACAATTTTAAGTTAGATTTTCACCAAACCTTATCGTATACCCACAGAACACTTGAGATATACTACACGTGTAGCATGGGATCATTCTGTGACATTTTTGTGTTTTTTTATGACTTAATTTCCATTTTAGGGTGAACGATCCCTTCAGTTGCAACAACAACATATTCTCAAACACCAGTAGTGCAGTTATAAGATTGACCCTTACATTTTGGCATTGATAGTTTAAAGTTAAAATAGCAGTCACATTAGATAGTTAAAAGCAATCACATTAGTGAAATTTAGGCAAAATTTAGTGTGCAAAAAATGGTCCATTGTCAGTAGTACTGCAATGTATAAAGCACAACTCACACTGAAGTCACGTGGCTAACTTGAACCCGTTGAGAAATCTCAGCGAGGAAATGCAAAATCGTGTGGATTCTTATTGAAATGACTGGATTTTGAACATGGAAATTTGCAAAGCAACGGTAAATGTGCACATAAATATCTATATGTAAAAACCTATATGTACAGTATATATCCATAGTGTATAATAAATATGATTTTGTCATAAAAACATACTGCACAACAGGAATAACTCAGTTTGTGGTCACATTAGAGAAATGTCATGCATGCAACAACAAAAAAGTCCATTGTCTATTATCAATAGTGTAAAGTTGTATGAAGCAAAACTTACACAGAAGTCACTTTCAAACTGAGCAGAAATGACTGGATTTTGCCCACGCAAGTTTGCAGAGCAGCTGTAAATGTGACCTCACCTTTATTTCTTGAAAGAATCAAAGACGAGTACTCTTGATTCTCGAGTCACCTCAAACGGCCTTGTGATTCACTGCCATTGCAATAAATCCCCTACAAAGGGAATCACTGGCAATCCCAATTCCTCAATGCCAGGCTGTTCGCTAGAAAACGACCCCATTTTAATTGATAACCTTAGTTCTAGATGTACTTTCTCTCCGTCCACTTCTGCAACACATATTTATTTGGGTGCATACCGTTGGCATAGATGTGCTTTTCCCAGCATGGGCCTAGGAGAGAGAGGACGGAGGGGCCTTTTCAGGCTGGGAGTGACAGATCTTTTATTGAAAGAGACTGGGCCCCCCTCATACACACACACACACACACACACACACCATGCCCTCCCCATCCGTGTCTGGGCCATTGTCACCAGGCTTGGTACTCCTGAAGTACCCCCCACCCCACCCCTCCGAGGGTCTTTGTCACTGTAAGTCCTTCTGCAGACTGAAACAGTGCCAAAGCTCAGATACACACACACATAATGTGTCCTTTTCCCTATAGCTCATTCAGAAAGGCCCTTTGCTTGTCAGAATGCATCGGGCAGGTCTGCGCAGATCGAGAACGCTCTACGGAATGGAAAAATGGGGAGAGAGACTTATGCCATTATCTAGTTTTGGCTAGAAGTGTGTGTGTGTGTCGATATTGACAGCATTCCTCTGGAGATAAACCCTCTGGCCTCAAAGCCCCCAGCCCCACCCATCCCCTCACAAGTGTAAGTGTGTGTGTGTGTGTGTGTGTGTGTGTGTGTGTGTGTGTGTGTGTGTGTGTGTGTGTGGGTGTGTGTGTGTGTGTGTGTGTGTGTGTGTGTGTGGGTGTGTGTGTGTGTGGGTGTGTGCGTGCAGGGGGAAAGGGGCAGTGCCCGGACCCCTACACCCAGATAGTGTAACAGGAAAGCAGTGAGGCAAAGACGTAGAGAGGGTGCACTGGGATGCCAATGAACACCATCATTTGTGGAGTAAGTACAACTTTCCTAAATATTCCTTCATCTACTTTGTTGTTGTCTTTAGATGTTGTGAAACTTCTAGAATTGGTGTTGGCTAGCTCATGTCTCCAACTTACCTTTGCCCCAAAATACTTCACTGTTGTCCATGGAGGCATATTGCTTTTGAACCCCAACCCTAACTATTATATGCAGTCATATTTTTTCTATCTTTTGTACAAATTATTTTACATTGCAGAGAGAGAGAGAAAGAGGGGGAGAGAGAGGGGAATCTGCATTGTTGCAAAATGATCTATCAAGTAAGTTAAAAAGATGCTTTGTGTCGTAACATGAAATTGAACTGGTTGTACTGTAAGTGTAGCGTGACAGAATCAACCAGATTACACCAATAAAAGTCATTTATAAGCTCATAAATATGGCAATTGCACATTTGTATTCTTTACATAATGTGCAAAGGATAGTTATTTACATATTGTGCAAAGAATATGCATGGGACTAAAAAGAAAGAGTAAGGATAAAACTTTTGTTTTAAAACACATTTATACATGAGAGGGAAAAAAAGTTAAAAGGTGTTCATGGAGACTTTCAAATTGTGAATTCAAGATGCTTTTCATTTGCCGTGGCCCGAACAGAAACACCTTTGCACTTGGTTTATAAATTGATGCAGGGTTCATTCAAAGCCTCACCTTCATCTTTACATAAATGATGGGAAATCTCACATTAGCTTCATTCTTTGATGCAAATTTAACTTGTTCCCAAAACTTTGGACACTTGAATAACAAATAAAATTTATTTATTTCTTATTTTAAAATATCAAATTAAGTGGCGTCTGCAAACTAATTATTTTAACCAAATGATTTTCAAATTAGGTGATTTTAGGGGATGTATGAAGTCAGTTCTCCTCAAGTTCACACAGGTGTCCCAGCAGAGGAACCAAAGGTGTACTTCATCTTACTAGAAATGTTGCACCTATTTTGAAACAGTCTATTTTAATATATATATATATATAAAACTGTATTATTGTTCTTTAAAACAAATGCAATGCAATTCACAGACTTTTAGATGTAGCTTAAATATACAAATTCTGGCTTAAGTTCTACACCTTTAAATAAAGTGTAACCCTTAGCACTTTAAAGGCCATTTACACGACCTACCCCTAAAAACAGAAAACTTTTTATGCGTTTTGGCCGTTCATTTACACGACAACAGTGTTTTGGAGGCCTGAAAATGCAAACTTTTGAAAATGGGTTTCAAAGTGCAAGTTTTTGAAAACGATACTGTTATCGTCTCAGTGTAAACTACAAAAACGGTGACGTCATGCGCATGTGTATTACGCATTCAGTCTATAGATGCATAGTCTTTCTTTACAAAGTGCCATCGCCATCTACTGGCCTGGCAGCAGAATACAGCGTTTTTAATTTAGCGTTTTATCTGTGTGAGCGGGAATCGTTTTGACAATGTTGTCGTCTGAACGTCTGATTTTTAGTACATCAGTGTCATGTAAACGTACCTTTAATATGTCCTTGTTACACTGCAATTACACAAAGATGTACTGAGCAATATTAATTAACATCATGTACTGTAGGGTTAGGGTTTGATTTAGTGTTAGTTGCTTGAAATTATGCATACAGTAATTAACTGTTACAGTCTTAACACATGGAACATTAGTAACAAGGACACATTGAAATAAAGTGTAACTAAACACTTATAAGGGTGTGACAGCCATCCAGCCCACTATAGTTTAAATGTATTTGTATTTATTTGTTTCCGCTAATTATAATTCATGGTTTCATTGTGCATTTATCATTCAATCGCAAACATCACTGAAAGCATATTTTCTCTGTAGATAAAACATAAAACAGTAGTTATCTGTAGCAGGAATGGTCAGTGAAACAAGTTATTACGTTACCCATGCACGCATAAAAAAAGTACTAGTTATTACGCATTCTGTAGATTTCTCAGTTGGTGTGAGAGTTTTTATGTTGTGTGTGAGTTAAAGGTTTTTACCGGAGCTGCACTGAAAGACTGGAATACTCATGATAGTTTAGCTCTCCACAGCAATGCATGAAGAACACACCAAACTCACACACCTTTATGATCCTGGATAATACATCCAGTTCATCATCTGAACTTCCGATGTGGAGAAGGAAGAAGGCAGCAATTTTAAAACAACTACAGTTGGCAGAAAGAGTCTCAGTCATGCAAGATTTATATTACTAATGCACGAATACAGCAATGCAATAATATGTGCGAGTGGAATTTTATGGGAAATGCGCATCACCACCTGTTCTCGCTGCTGTTCGCTATGCAAGCAGAGTTATTTAGACGGATTGGATCCTCTGTGTGTTTCCCCTTCATCTATGTGTGTGTTTCTCAGTAGAGGGGAATTTAGAGACTCGTTCCTCCACTCGCTCCGTCTCTCTCTCGGATGCAGTCATAAACACACACACTGCAGTGTTGCGTCTCAGTGATGATGTCATCCTGTCTGCTGCAGTACTCTTGATCTTAGAGAGAGGGGGGAAAGCTGGGGTGGGTGCTAGCAGGCTTATTTATCCTTTTCCCTAAAATTATTATAGGTTTTATTAGCTATATTACACGTTATCATTTGCTTTTTGCAAGATTATTACAGCATTGCATTGAAAGCTTGATCATTCACAGTGAAGAGTCAACAGGACTGCATTGCTCTAATACATGTCAATTTATTTTGTTTCTAAAATCATGCTTTCATAACAGTACTTGTTAGGATGCATTTTCCTAAGAAAACCTATCAATTGTGGCAGCTGTTGAATCATGCAATATTAATATCCATGAGGAGGTTTAGATTGTGGTGGACGTTCATTCTTTATTTCTGCTTTATTTCACTGAGGGAATTTCCATTTTGAACTGGAAGGGTCAAAACAGCATCTTTTGCTGCGTTTGGTTTGTTGTCTTGGAGGTGTGGAGAGTTTGGCAACCCAGAGGCAAAGCATTAGGTGTGGTCTACATGCCTTATCATCTGCAAACACACTCATATACAGCGAATGCACTTTTTACATATGTACTCCTAAAATGGTTACTCAATGGCAGTTTTAAAAATGCATTAATACTAAAAGAAAAAAAAAAAACATCTAGACTGGAGGACTAAAACTTTAAAAGATTTTAAGAGACAAGACTGTAATCATCTTAATTACTGAGATGTCACTCTTCCTAATGTTTTTTGCAGTAACCCACAAAAACCAACCAACTTATATACCAACCTATGAATTTTTTTGAGCAAACATTTTTACAAAAATTAATTAGGTTTTTTATTTGAGATTTGAAATATCAGACTTTTTATGGATGGCATGATGCCATCTCTTTTGTTTTGTCTGTGCAAAATAGCATGTAGTGTTAGGATTGACAACTGTAAAAATCATATGTAAAAAAATAAAAATAAAACATAGAGCCAAAGTTACATTGGATTTTTGAAG
This sequence comes from Leuciscus leuciscus, assembly GCF_965113295.1. Classification (NCBI taxonomy): domain Eukaryota; kingdom Metazoa; phylum Chordata; class Actinopteri; order Cypriniformes; family Leuciscidae; genus Leuciscus; species Leuciscus leuciscus. Next base: position 4,833,719 of record NC_138729.1, on the reverse strand, counting down.
TGTGCATCCATGCATGTTTTTTGTGCCAATATTTCCTATAAGCATTGCCTTGCCGAGTGTGACTGTTCAGGTTTCATGTTCAGGTTAAAGTTTTTACGGGTAAATTCAAAATTCATACAAGGTCAGAATGTGGTGACGTCAGCTCCGCTACTTGAAATAGTTTTTCTATGTAAACATGCACTAGACAGACGCTCTCGAGCCAGAGAGATGGGGGGAGAAAAATTGTGCTCCTAATTCTTGGGAGGTCACCAAGTCATCCCCATGCCAACTCACACTTTGTTGTTCTGCATGTGTGGCGTGTCTCCATGTACTTGTCGAGGATGTTTGATCAGTGAGAAGCCGTCCTGCTGCTAGGGAAGGTACACACTCTCACACATTCCGATTGTCATCGCCACAGCAACAACGGAAGTGATACAATGTTACTCACAACTGATTCAAAAGAAAATCTCAGTTTCAAGGACGTGTTGATTTGTGGAAATCTGTTCATATGCACTTAAGACACAGAAGCGTATCCACATGTGGGATTTAAATCTATGGGTGTTGGTTGGAATTGTTGTAAATGTGTATCTAAATAATTTTTCTAGAAATCTTTCAGTCTTTGTCTAAAGTGAATTTATTGGGCAGAAGAAACCATGGTGTAGTGATCAATGTTTTTTAATTCTTTTAATTAATTACACAATGTGATATGATTCTCACACACCAGCTGCAGTTCCTTCATGAAAAAGCTGGTCTGTGGGTGAGAATGTGATTTTATGCCTGTGTTGCTGAATGTGATTAAGTATAAGTTTGTCTCCACGCACATATAATGTGTAATTTATTATTTGAGACTCGATGCCACAAATTCTTAAGATGCTTTTTAGGATGCACTACTGAGAAGAGAAAAACTCGTTTAACTTTTTCCAATCTTTTTCCCAATGTTTTTCTCTTTCTATCCGCTGTCTGATCTCGAATTCTCTCTTTCAGTGTTATAGAGCTCAGTAGCACTGATCAGTGAATGAAGCACAGTTTCTTGGTTATATGTTTAATATTAAAAGACCCCATGAAAACAAAAAGAGTTTTGTCTATTAGAGACCATCTAAATGTTAGTGTACTTCTTAAAGTTGACAAAATAATCTTTTAGCAGATATACAGCACATTTTTGCACATTTGTCTTTCTCTTCCAGGAAGAAAATACCCTAAAATATTGATATCTTGGAAGGAAATTGTAAATTCATTTCATGGGAGCTTTACACTTTGGTGTGTGTACAGTAAATATGCATTTGTGTATTTAATGTTGAAAAGTGTGTCCTTTATTATGTTTTATTAGTTTTTCTGGTGTTGCCCCATTTAGTTGTTGTTCCTGTCTTCAAAAAATTATACTACTATTAATCAAATTTCATGTCACAATTGTAAAAATTAGTCACAAATTATCTTATTAAACACTCGTGAGATTCTACAATTTTACAAGTCTATGAAAATAAAGAATGGCTGACCTGTAAAGCCTTTCGTTTTCATGTTATAATTATGTCAAAAACTCTTATTTTATAAATTCTATCTTCCTGTATTACTTCCTGTATTTTTCCTCAGGATGCCACCACCAGTTTCCTCCGTGCAGCTCGCTCAGGTAATATGGACAAGGCTCTAGACCACATCAAGAATGGCATCGACATCAACACAGCCAATCAGGTAAGACTCCCTCAACTCAGCCAATCATGCCATCTATGGTTTTTCAAAAGAGGAACACATTTTGTCTGATTGACATTGTAGTCCATTGGGCTTCTGAAGCTTAGAGTCACAGCCAGGCTTCAGTAAGAGATAAAATGTCATCTTGCAGATCAGATCGTCTTACAGATAAATACGTGATCTTAAAAATGTGCTCTCAGAGCGTTTGAAAGGTTTGTTCCCTGATGAGAAATCCAGCTTAAAGGGGAACTATGCAGTTTTTTTAGCTTAATTTACCTTAACTGAACAGCTTCAGAGTCATTGGATTGGTTATAGGACTTTTGAATGGTGGCCGTCTCGCTTCTTTGAAAACAAATGCACATGACCAGAGGGAGAAGATGGGAGGGGGGAGAGTCGCCAACGAGTTTTTACGACAGTGTTGTCAAACATCTATTCTGAAGCTGTAGAGAAACCAGCGAGCGAAAAGCGAAGAAATTGCCAAAACTGCATAGAGCTGCTTTAACCAAGCATGATATCCATTTTGGTCCAGACTGGTTTATGCTGGATAGAGTGATGGTGGACCAGTCATGCTGTTCTCAAGCAAAACTAAGCATCCCTTTTCTGGTCTCAGCATGCAAAACATGTCTTGTGCTGGTGACCCGCACACAGTTGCATGTGCTCGTATATTACACAGGGACACCTTACTCACATGTAGCGTGACATCATTATTTCTGTGAAGTGGCAACAGTTCTTACTCTTTTAAAAATAAAAGTTCCAGAAGGAGAGTTTTCGCAGTGATGCAAAAGAGGAATCATTGTTTCACTTTATTTTGATGGTCCTTTTAACACATTCTGTTGACTGTAAGTAACATTGCACCTCCCTGTACATGTCTACTAACTCTCATTAGAGTGTTAGTAGAGTATTACTAGACTGGTAGGGTTCGGGTTAGAATAAGTTGACATTTAGTTGCAAAGTTACTTATAGTCAGTATAATGTCTGTTGAGGAGCATCACAATAAAGAGTTAGCAGATATGAATTAGACAGTCTACTGATACTCTAATGCGAGTTAGTTGACATGTAGTTGCAAATTGACTTATAGTCAAAGAAATATTCAAAAGGGACCATCAAAATAAAGTGTTACGGGAATCTTTTTTGGTTTCCCAAAGAACCTTTGAGTGATCAGTTCTTAAAAGAACCATTTTTTTCTTAATGTGAAGAACAATAAAAAAAGAAAATCTACTATAAAGGACCTTTTGTGGAATGTAAAGATTCTATGGATGTTAAAGATTCTTCATGGAATCATCAATGCCAATAAATAAACTTTATTTTAAAGAGTGAGAGCTGCCGAGCAGAAGAACCTTACCTATAATGGGAAGGGGATCCATATTTTTCTGGACTTCATTTCAGAGATGGCAAAGCACAGGGTAGAGAGCAACTTTTGGGATAAGCCAGGGATTCAGTATGAACGCTGGTTAACAGGGAACTTCAACAGCAGCGAAACTGTATTCACAGTTGATGGCATCAATGCTATACATAAGTGATGGAGATCAGGAGAGTATAGGTTTAATCTTTATTGATAAATATGTTCTTCTTTAATGGACATACTCGGTTCATCTGAAGTTGATGTTTATGAGTTATTTGGACACTCCTGCATAGATTACGAGTCTTGTTACCTGATTTTTGTGCTGAAACAGTTGGTACATGATATGATGGTGGCAGTTGCATAAACGTTTGCACTAAACATGGAGTCAGAAGAGGAGATAGCTTTGCCATAGCTTTGGATATGGATTCTTCAAGCTAAAGAAATCTATGCCTGTTCCGAGATGCAATAGTGATATCTGGTTCATGAACGAGCTGGCTCTTTTCAATGAACCTGTTCAATCGGTTCGCAAATCGCACTGAATGATTCGTTAGAGAATTGGACTCATCCGATTGTAGCTGTTCTTGACTCAACAACTCACAATGATCCAATTCAAATGATTCGGTCTGAGCAAGTCTTCATGTCTGACTCTAAATGTGCCAAGACTCGCGAGCTTGAGTACACATGCGACTGACGGCCTGAAAGTAAGATATTAATGCTGAATTTGAATAATGACTGTCCATTATTTCTGAACTAAATCTACTGTAACAGGGTGAGCTGCCCTGTCTTAACAGGTAGCCAACTGGATATATTTACTTCCTACTTTACCTTAGTGGACCTGTGGGGTGAAAAATGATTGTAAATGTTCTGTTTCCATGCCTGAATCCACTTTTTAATGGCACTGCATGTCTATTGTGCACAAATGCTATTGTGTGTGTGCCCAGTAGTTGCATTCATGTCCACTTGTTTTCCCTTTAGCCTGTTTTTACCCTGACATTTCCTGCTGTGGGGTGGGTCTATCAGGAACGCCAGCAGTAATTGAGATGATAATGCCCTTTGATTAATGACCGCATGTGTTGTGAGTGATGACTTCAGCGCTTTTCTCCATTTAGTCCTCATACTGTAGCAAACGTGTGAGCTGGTCCTCAGAGCTCTCTGGAGGGTTTCAGTGACCCCGACTACATGCACCGCTGAGCTCGTTGAAAAACTCCTTAAGCTGCAAGAAACTGGAGCTAGGATACGTGAAAGCTATACTGGAAAATAATATATTCTTAGTTAGTATTATTGTCTTGCCCTCCATTAAAATATATACTTAAAGCAAGATACGCTCACTTGACAAACAAACTTGTTAAGAGTTATTTTCAGTAAATATATCTTGAATTAAATGTACTATTCTTACCGCATAAGTAAAATGTTTTACTTTCTTTTTTAAGTTTAAATCTAATACGGTTCCCTATCAGTCGGTCACTCACGACGTACGTCTCCGTTCCCTCCTTCAGGGAACGAGGGTTACCATACGTAACCGAGACGTTTACAAAAAAAAAAAAAATCAATGGGGTAAGAAAATCAATGGTTTATTGATATACAGTGTATTATATGTTCTCTGGCTTAATATATTGTCCAATTTACAAAAAATACAATAAATATTTTTGTTTGGAGATTTGTGTTGTGTTTGGAATAGAATAGGGTTTCTAACACACTACTTAGAGCTTAGACACTGCCTTTTCAGAAATAGCATGTTATTCAGTGTACAATATACTCTACAGCAGTGGTATTTTACTATTATTTGTTTATTATTATAGTTTTTAATCAATAATTTTTAGGGATGCACAAATACCACTTTATCCAGAACGAGTCCGATACCGATAGCCAACGATACCGAGGACCGACACCTGTATTTTCATTGCATTTGTAAAAAAAAATTACATTTAATTTTTTATTTTTTATTTATTATTAGCTGACTTAATTAGTTTTCAATGACAGCTTATAAGGTGCATGTGATCCACTTTTTCCAGAGATAGAGACCCAGAGTTTGACATCTCCACCTCTAAAAGAACAAGCCTTCGTCCTTCGGATGAGACGTTAAACCGAGGTCCTGACTCTCTGTGGTCATTAAAAATCCCAGGATGTCCTTCGAAAAGAGTAGGGGTGTAACCCCGGCATCCTGGCCAAATTTGCCCATTAGCCTCTATCCATCATGGCCTCCTAATCATCAATCATATATACTCATTGGCTTCATCACTTTGTCTCCTCTCCACCAATAAGCTGGTGTGTGGCGCAATATGGCTGCCGTGTGATCATCCATGTGGTGTTGCACATTGATGGTGGTTGAGGAGATTCCCCCATGTAAAGCGCTTTGAGTGCTGAGAAAAGCGCTATATAAATGTAATAAGTGAATTAATGAATTGAATTAAGCTTTGTGCATCCTAGAAATGTTTTAGAAACCATTTGTTGTGTGATATTCTTCAGATGGAGCTTTGTAAATGTTCAGTATTTTTTCATCCATCCATCCTTTTTCTTTTGTTTCTTCGTTCCCGTGCTTGTTTCTTTGAGTCACGTTGAGATGGGGTGAGTGGTCTCTACACTCAGAGGGGATAATATCAGCAATGTGAGAAAGGTCCAACCTCACATGTCCTGTGAGGCTGAAGGAAGGCTGTGTGAGGTTAGACCTATCCCACATGGCCCGTATTCTTCCCAGCAGAGAGACCACCGGCCTGCCATCCACCTATCATCATCATCATCATCATCTTCATCATCATCATCGGTTGATGTCTTTTGACAGTTCTCCATGTGTTTTGTGAGAGTGGGTGTAAACTACAAACCTCCCACTTCCCCATTTCAGTCTCTTCGGGATGTTGCAGTGTGATTTGAGATTGAATAACCTTCAGAGTGAGTTTGCTCTGCTGTCTCTTTCCCTTCACAGAATGGACTCAACGGGCTGCACTTGGCCTCGAAGGAAGGCCATGTTAAAATGGTGCTGGAACTACTGCACCATGGTATTGTACTTGAGACGGCCACAAAGGTAAGAGTTAGAGCTACAAAAAGCCACAAAAATTATTTAGATGTTAAACCTTTCCCCACCATTGACGGAAATGTCAAGCTTTCCGTGTTTTCACTGTTATACAGTAGGGGGCGCTATTACGCATCTTCTGAAAGAGTCCAGAATCTCCTGATCAATAGACATGTGAAGCAGAAGCAGAAACAAGCGATATTATATGAAAGCGGATGCATATGTAAATAACGCGATCAACAACATTAAACAGCATATAAATCAAAACTGCTTAATGTTACTGAATGAAATGTCGACCCAGGACGAGCTATAGGACTGTGAAGCTTTGGGTGTTGATGGACTCGATCTACCCCATCTGTGTTTTAATCATCGCTCTGAATCTGATCCAGACGTAGTCTTTGATAAAACACGATTTTCTCAGCTTTTTGCTCAAAAAGTTGCTTTTTTATGAAACTTACCCACATTCAAGTGTTGATAAAAAAGGAATGCATGAAGCTATAGTTAAATGGGGTTTTGTTTTGTTTATAAGCAGCGGGTCTTGTTCTTTCTTTTGATATATTGCATGGTCAGATATTCATACATCAAAATATTCTGGGGGCCATGAAACTTTTGTGAAAATGATCAAAAATGCTGGCGGTGGCTGGCAACTTTTTTCAAAAACTCTGGTGGGGAAAGAGTTAAAAAAGTATAAAAAAAAATATATATATATATATCATTGCATTAGATGCTAGAGCTTTTGGCAGAATTAACTTCACTTTTCACATTTATTTCGAATACTTTTTTTGGCCACATTCTTGATGCAATTAAAAACTTAACACAAAATCTTGATTAGACGCTTCACAAACCGTAAAAACCATTGCCAAACACTTTAGCATATTTATAAAGTCCTTATTATTAAATATATAATATACATTCAAATAATAATCTTAAGTGCAAACTGATTGTAATGCTTTGGACGCTTAATTGCATGTTACAAATTAAAATATATTATATTTTAAATGTATATTAAATGCAATCAGCTGAACGTTTTGTTTTTTTATGTAATTTGATTATTTATATTATCTTTGAAATATGGTTAAAGTGTACTGCCAAATGTAAAGCATTAAACTAAAATATACTTTAATGTCATTTCTATTGAAATTGTTTGTAATTTAGTACGTTTTTAAAACAATTATTATCAAGTACTTTATGTGCTTTAGTATCTTAGACATCAGATCAAAATAAGTGTACTTCTTTAAAGCACCACAAAATATTATTAAAACAGAATGATTTTAAAACTTTTATTTTGATATTATTACAAAGTGTGCTTAAGCATGTTAAGAAACAGTCATGAAAGTGTATTCTCTTTAAGAACACTTAGTGATATTGCATTCATATTATATTACCTACATGTACAGTTTTTAATGTACTGTATAATGTTGGTCATTGAGTCATTAAATCAGATATTTCTCTTGTAGAAAGGAAACACTGCTCTTCACATAGCAGCGTTAGCTGGTCAAGAACAGGTGGTCACGGAGCTGGTCAACTCTGGAGCCAATGTCAATGCTCAGTCTCAGGTGAGCAACAAATAAAAGGGATTTCTTTTTAAATGGGTTTGAGGCATTGATAAGTTGTATTATCTGTGAGCATTTACCTAAGTTGGATGTTTTATAGTTCATTTGAACAGTTGAATCATTTTGGATTTATGTAGTATTGCTGCCCGAACTAAAATCTCTCTGGCTCTATTGTCATCTGTGTATTTGTGTGCTTGTGTTAGTTTGGGTATTGTATCTGCATATGGGTGTTTATGTCTGTCTGCAACAGAAGGGCTTCACTCCTCTCTACATGGCTGCACAAGAGAATCACCTGGAGGTTGTGAAGTTTCTCCTGGATAATGGAGCCAATCAGACCATTCCAACTGAGGTAATGAGAAAGACTTTTAAATAGAGGACTTGTTGTGCAAATCATATTCTTTAAAAGAGTACTTAAGTGTGTACTGAATGTAATGTTTGTGGCATGTTAATTCAAAAACTCAACTGTGATTCGCACTCAGAATTCAGTGTTTTTGTTGTTGTTTTATTTTACATAAGTGGAAAAGTCATAAAAAATGCGAATCACAGTTATGTTTTTGAAGTAATTAAAAAGATTAGCGCACCTAAATGAGTTAATATATGAGACGAGAGAGTAAACAACTTTGATTCGGCATGTTAATTGCAATTAAATGAAAATGTATTATAGTTTAAATGTATATTAAATGCATTAGAGTGGTTTTTTTTAGTGTTTAAGTGTACTTCTTTAAGGCATGAAAAAAGATTTCAAAGTGCGCTTTTTAAAAGTGTACTTGTGTATTAAGAAACATAGTCATGAATGTTTACTCTTGAGGTAACTAGCCTTTTATTTCATTATTATTATTGTGTTACATGCAAGTACAGTTTTAAAAGATTTGAAGTACACTACAAGTGCACATTCAGTATAATTAAGCGCACTTATTTTTGGGTGGGATCACACTGTTGTTCACCTTTAACCTGCTATTTTCACTCAGGTTATTCAGAGAAACATGGATGTTCCCGTGATGTGTTGTATGTTTGTCTGTCTCTCAGGATGGCTTTACCCCTCTTGCTGTGGCTCTTCAGCAGGGCCATGAGAACGTGGTGGCCCTGCTCATAAACCACGGTACTAAGGGCAAGGTCCGCCTACCCGCACTGCATATCGCTGCCCGAAACGATGACACCCGCACTGCCGCTGTGCTTTTACAGAATGACCCCAATCCTGATGTCTTAAGCAAGGTTTGTGTAAACTGATGAAAACGTTATTTTTCTAAACTTCTGGGCATCTAGTATAAATGTCACATTATATTATCTGATTAAATGAGCCAGGTTTGAAGCCTTTTGAAATGTAATGTTTTGGGCACTTAGTTGCATGGTAATAGCAATGAAATTTAAATATTTTATAGTTAAATTTAAATTAGTTTTATGTATTAAGCACTAGGGCTGTGCGTTTAATCGAAATCCTAATAAAATCGTGATGTGAGTACATTCTAAAAAAAAAATACTGGGTTGTTTTCAACCCCATGTTTGGGTCAAATATGAAAAAAAATATATATTTGATTCTAAAAATTTTAAACCCAACTGTTAGAGCTGCACGATTAATCGTTAAAAGATCACGATCTCAATTCAAACACCCACTTGACAAAAAAAACTTGTATTCATTTTTCCAGAATCCTACCACTATACCTACGTTTGGGTTTGTCCATATTTGACCCAAACATGGGTTGAAACAACCCAACATTTTATTTTATTTTTTATTTTATTTTTTTCTGAATGTAACACGTCTAAATCTAATGCGAGAACAGAAAAGAATGGATTTACCTCTCTGACATTGAAGAAAGCACAGAAATGATTTGCACCTGTGTTTAGTTAGGTTGAGTTTCTCTTGTGTATACAGTGTTTAGCTCTGAGTTTCTCTTGTTCCTGTTGATTCTCATCATTGTTTAATGTGTTGTGTGCATTTTCGTTACCTGAAGTATCTCCTGAGTATTTGATTTTTTGGATTAAAGACTATTGAAGTTAACATTTTTGAGTCATTCACGCAAGTGTGACATAGCCATACATTATAGTGATTTTACAACAGTTAAATTGTTGTCACCAACATTAACCAGCTGAAGGTTGCACTGCAAGCCTGACTTACTGCTTTAATCTGTGTAAACACACACTATTGTTCAAAGGTTTGGGGTCAGTAAGATTCCATTTTTTAAAGAAATTAATACTTTTATAAAGTCAAGTTGATCAAAAGTGATAGTAGAGACCTCATCAAAGAATCCTGAAAAACATGTATTACGGTTTCCAAAAAAAAACATTTAACAGCAAAACTTTCAACATTTATAATGAGAAATGTTTTACATTTTAAATTGTAATAATATCTCACAATAGTACTGTTTTTACTGTATTTTAATCAAATAAATGCTTCTTTCAAAAACATTCAGAATTCTTACAGAGCCCAAACTTCTGAACGGTAGTGTGTACAGTTCATTGAAATCTGCACTGATATTGAAGCAATCAGAGGAACAACTGTTACTGGTTACTAACTCAATTTCCCATGATCCTCTGCAGACAGGCTTCACACCACTCCATATCGCAGCCCACTATGAAAACCTGAATGTCGCCCAGCTGCTTTTAAACCGAGGAGCCGATGTGAACTTCACACCCAAGGTCTGTCTTTTATAAATGTTTCTTCACTGATCCTCAAGTCTGTTTACAGCTACATGCAAACCAGTGTGTTTTTCCTTCAGAATGGGATCACACCTCTACATATTGCATCCAGGAGAGGAAATGTTATCATGGTCAGACTTCTGCTGGACCGAGGAGCAAAGATTGATGCTAAGACAAAAGTATGTTATAAAGTCATAATTCTAAACATTAACGTGACTAGAGGATTTGTATACACGTTTGCTCTTCCTCCCTTTGTCATCACAGGATGAGTTGACTCCTCTTCACTGTGCTGCCAGAAATGGCCATGGGAGAATAATCGAGATCCTTCTGGACCAAGGAGCCCCAATACAGGCCAAGACCAAAGTAAGCATACACCCAAACACTTGGCGTTTACATATAGCCACAAAACATTTGACATCGAGACCCCCTAATTTTGTGGTGTAGTCACATGGTGATCTGAAGTAACCAATAAAAAAAAGAAATAATCCAACATCACCAATCCTGAATCTTTTTGATTTGGTTCACCTTGGAGGTCAAGCTATTGTTCTTGTATGGCAATTATGCAAGAATTTTTCCCACCAAAAAAACTGCCATTTTTAGGTATTATTACATTTTATTTACTGAATTTGCAGCTTTGCATCCAAACAGCGTGTTTGGAGAAAATAGAAAAAATTTAAGTCGCGTATCTTGACTGAATATTTACACTGAAGATCGAATTTCAAATTACTTTCTTTTTTTTTTCTTTTTTTTTATAGTTCCCAATAGTCTGTGTCAGCAGTGCACATATAGTAATATGCATTAATTAAAAAACAGAAATCCACTCCAAAAACATTTAGGATTAATTTATTTGAATTGCATATAAAAATTCCATTTATCTGGCTTACACAGTTTTAACACGTAATTTTTTTGGTGCGTTTTTGGCTTTACGTAATGTGATGCATATTTGTCATAAATGAAATGGGTAAGATTTCTGCAAAGTTTATTATTACCTATGTGCATCCATTTGGTCATATTTAAATAATAATTATAAAAAAATAATTTGTTCATATTGCTTAGAATCTGCATACATCTGTATATTGTGAAAACAATTACATTTATTCAGTTATAAAGTATAAACATGGTTAAAATATTTCTAGTTGTGGAACAAGAAATATTCAATTGAAATGAATTTGATTTGTTGATGATAAATGTATAATCCTGGTTATTGTGTATTTTGAACACATTCAGTTCAGAAATCTAACCTGAAGGAAAAGTAAAAAAAAAAAAAAAAAAAAAAAAAAAACTGCTTGATTGCCAGAAATGTGAAAGAAAGTGCATTTGGCAGCTCTAAATGTTCCCATATGTTCACTGCACAGAATGGCCTGTCGCCAATACATATGGCAGCCCAGGGCGATCATTTGGACTGTATCAAACAGCTATTACAGTACAATGCAGAGATTGATGACATCACTCTAGACCACCTGACACCACTGCATGTGGCGGCACACTGTGGACATCATCGCATGGCCAAGGTGCTCCTGGACAAAGGAGCCAAACCAAACACCCGTGCTCTGGTCAGTACACGTTAAAAAGGCACACATGGCACAGCTAATGCTAATATTAACATTTACCCTGTTATTCTGAAACATCCAGAAACTGTTCACAAAATTGCACTTATTTGTCCACTTATGCTTAGAATGGCTTCACGCCACTCCATATTGCCTGTAAGAAGAACCACATGCGTGTAATGGACCTGCTATTAAAGCATTCTGCGTCCCTGGAGGCGGTAACAGAGGTGAGCAACAGGATCATTTCACAGTGTAAAATACTGTAAATACTGTTTAAATTTAAATGATTGTAATGTATTCACTGGTTTTAACTGAGTTCTAGAAGTTATTGTATTTGTTTGGTGTGTTGTGGGACTTTTATTATGAATTTTACCTTGTATCTTGATTGTCAAACCTAGAGCAACCCATAGCACAGTTGAGTTAGCTTCTAAAGGTGTATCATTGTGCTGCCAAAAAGCATGTTTTCCCATTTCCCACGAACAAGGAACTAAACGAGACAGAGACTAAAGGTTGTGTTCGAAATCACACCTTATATCGTTAAATATGGCACTATTTGAGGGAACAGCCATTTGTAGTGGTGTCCGAAACCATAGTGGACGTTATTGAGTGCACTTATTCAATCCCATAACGCAGCGCAATAACAAGTGTACAAACAATGTACGCTCAACGGCTATAGAATACCCATAATGCACTGTGAGAGTCGCGGACCGAATGAATTCCCTCGTCTGACCAGAAGATGGCGCCGCAGCTGAATCATCCATTTTCCAAACCGCTGGTCCAAAGTGGCTACAGGGAATATCATACAGTATAAATTCCTGAATGTAATCATACAATGTGACTTATACACCGATGTAGCTTATCTGTGTGTGTTTTTTTTCCTCTCAACAATGCAATTTTGACTCGGAAAGTATGGTAACGATATCACAGCTCAGTATACAGTAGATGCTACTAAGAGCTACAGGATTGTCCTATCAGCCACCAATACATCAGTTTTATCAGGACTTTATTTTTGTGGCTCAATGGTTATTATCATTAGATGAATGGTAGATTTCTCCAGATATTATAGACCCATTGGGAAAAAAGGATATGGCAGACAAAAAATCCACCAAAGCATAAAAACAGATACAGTGATTCATTAAGACTGGGAATGAATTTCACTTCAAGAACAATAAAAAGGAACATGCATTTTAGGTAGTTTACGTTTTGAGTAGAGCAAGATCTACTAAAGAGGAGTGAGCATTATCACGATTTCAGACCATGACATGTTCTTTGTGTTCTTTGTCCAACAGTCAGGTTTGTCCCCGCTGCATGTGTCTTCCTTCATGGGTCATCTGAATATAGTGAAGATACTAATGCAAAAAGGAGCATCACCGCATGCCTCAAACGTGGTAAGCAACAAAGTGAAATATCAGCAGTTAAAGCAATGCACTGAAGTATGTTAAAATAAGGCCACGTCAACATGGAATTGAACCTTTTCCTCACACAGTTTTATCTCTAGGACAGGGATGGGCAGCTTCGGTCCCCGGAGAGTTTAACTCCAACCCTGATAAAGACCAAAACCTGTAGTTCTCTAGTAATCCTGAAGACATTGATGAGCGTGTGTTTGATTAGGCTTTGAGTTAAACTCTGCAGGACAGACGCCCTTAGGACTGAAGTTACCCATCCCTGCTCTAGGTGATTTAAGATGTTTTGACGGCGAGTTGTGCTGTTGCTGTGATCTTACTGTGCGTGTCCATTAATGTGTGCTTGTAGAAAGTGGAAACGCCTCTGCACATGGCATCTCGAGCTGGTCACTGTGAAGTTGCTGAGTTCCTGTTGCAAAACGCAGCTCCAGTGGACGCCAAAGCCAAGGTACATTTCACCTTGTGTTATTTTGTTGTGTTTAGTTGTTGTGACATTTAATTCAATTTTAGTTTAGTTTAGTTTGTATACAGTATGTTGGTCTTTTATTCTCTTTAAGCAAAATGAGGAAAAATGTTATTTCATGGAAGCTTGTTTCCGCCACAGAATAAAAAATTAAAAAGGTAATTGCAACTTTTATCTCACAATTGTGACTTTATTTCTCAAAGTTGCGAGTTTATATCGCAATTATATCATATATATAAATTATATTTTTATTGCGAGAAATAAAGTCAGAATTGTGAGATTAAAAAGTTGCAATTTTGTCATGACTTAAAATAGCTTGAATGTAACTCGACACTCTTGCCTCATTTAGTATACGTGCTTCTATGAATATGCAAATGAGCCCCGCCTCCACTCACTCACTCAGCTCAGAGATCCACTGGTTGACGATCACACGTTGATCTGATTGGTTACAAGGTAGTTTGTGACGTCAGAAACACCAGCGATTTCAAAGCGTGTTTTTGAGACTGTCTTTGGTTCACTGCAGTTTTAAGGAGGAAATACTCAGCAATGGTGTCGACTTATGAATTTACACATGGTTTGTCTTAAAGCGTATTAAAAACACCACATAGACATATAAACAACATTAAAAGCTTGATTTTCACCAAAAGGGGACTTTAACTAACTATTAACTACTATTTTTGCCTGAATAAACTCCTGATTACTGCTTATTAATAGTTAGTAAGGTGGTTATTAAGTTTAGGTATGGGTTTAAGAGATGTAGAATAAGAGCATGCAGAATAAAATATTAATATGTGCTTTATAAGTACTAATAAACAGCCAATATCCTAGTAATATGCATGCTAATAAGCAACTAGTTAATAGTGAGAATTGGACCCTAAACTAAAGTGTTGTCAAATATAGTCAAATAAAACCTGTATGTATAATAATATATAATATAAAAAAAAATATTATAATATATAAACCTGTATACCTGTATATATAATAAAAATCTAAATTTTTTACATAATATAAATACAATTTGAGAAGAACTACTAATGTGGCCGTAACAAAGTTTTTTTGTGTGCATCATGTTATTAAAAAAGCATCACTTCTGGATGTTCTCCTCCATCAGGATGACCAGACGCCGCTACACTGTGCAGCCCGTATGGGCCACAACGAGATGGTGAAGCTCCTGCTGGAGCACAAAGCAAACCCCGACTCCAACACAACAGCAGGACACACTCCTCTGCACATCGCCGCCCGCGAGGGACACACACAAACTGCCAGCATCCTCCTGGACGTCAACGCCCAGCTTACCAAAATGACCAAGGTACAGTGCTCTACCCAAGACCTAAGCCACCAGCATATTGTGTGAAAATAGATTTGGTTTTGTATTGAAACTCTCTCTGCTGTTGGGTTGGTGTCGTGCAGAAAGGCTTCACTCCTCTTCATGTGGCGGCCAAATACGGGAAGCTGGACGTGGCAGTGCTGCTTTTAGAGAGAGGAGCCAATCCAAATGCTGCAGGCAAAGTATGAATCAGCTGCATGCATTTATACACATTTATACGCATTTATAGTTCATTCTATAGCTATATATAGATAGAATGGTTACACTTTATTTGAAGGTGTCATTGTTACAATGTTATTATACATTTAAGGACTGAGTAATATTATTTAACAACCATGTACTTATTATAGGGTTAGGGTAGGATTAGGATTTGGTTGAGGGTTAGTTGCATGTAATTATGCATAATTTACTGTTATTACTATGGTAAGTACATGTAACACTGTAAAATAAAGTGTTATGATAAAATGGGTCTTTCAATGGCTTGTGTGTCGACATGTGTAAACAGACACAACCAATTTGAAATTCAGTAACAGTCAGTAACTATAATCTGAATACAATTTAGCATATAGCATGCAATGCTGGGTATATTACTTACAAATTGTAGTCGGTTACTGATTCCCGATTATATGGCAGTTCGTAATGTAATCTAGATTACTCATTTTAGGCAATGTATTCTAACTACTTTTTGCTTACTTTTGACCTAGCTCGTCGTTTATCACATTGATTTGAATAGGATAATCTTGTACCATAATGATATAAATTTACTAAGAGAAAGAAATTATATTCCAGTCTTTGTTAGGGTTTCCTAGACTGGGGTTCATGGTGGAACTGCCGGCGGTTCATGAGTTTAATGAAAAGCTATTAAGCAATTAAGTCTTAAAAATAAAATAAAACATTTACAAAAAATTGTTTTGTTTGTTTTGTTTACTTTGCACGTCATGTGACCATTAACCAACATCAGATTGATTTTATTACTGATCTAACTTATTAACTTCAAGTAAAGATATTAGGTCAAAGAGGTTCAGCTGCGACAAAAGTTGGGAAATCCTACATTTAAGTGGCCTTTTATTTCATTAATATGAGATTATCTGCAAGTAGTTTTTTTTAAATATACTTTTAAAATTTGAGGTGCACAATCAACATAATTAAGCACACTTATGTTTTTTTCAGTGGTAGAACTACTAGTGTTCTATCATTCATATCTATTGCATTTTCATTGTGTATTATTGATGGTGGTGATGTAAGATGCCTTCTCCTCCACAGGTCGGACTCACGCCGTTGCATGTGGCCGTCCATCATAACAATCTAGACGTGGTCAATCTTTTACTCGGCAAAGGGGGATCGCCACACAGTGCCGCTCGAGTATGACACTATTATTGCCCTGCTTGACACTGCAAAAACTCACAGTCTTAATCATTATTTTCATCTAGTTTACTTTAGCCACAAAGTGCATAAACTTGCTGATTTTTGTCCTCAGAATGGCTATACTCCGCTCCATATTGCTTCGAAGCAGAACCAGGTGGAGGTAGCGAGTAGTTTACTGCAGCATGGAGCTTCTGCCAACGCTGAGTCACTGCAAGGGGTCACACCTTTACACCTCGCATCCCAAGAGGGGCAACCAGACATGGTGTTGCTGCTGATCTCAAAGCAGGCCAATGTAAATCTGGGCAATAAGGTGAACTCATGCTTACATTATTGCACCCTTTTTTAAAACAAGGATCCCCCCCCCCCCCCCCCCCCCCCACACACACACACACACACATTCCAAAAGCAGTCTCATTCATGAAAAGAGCAAAAACAACATAGATTTGCTTGAATAGCAGTGTTTGTATGACAGCAAAAGGAGTCAATAAAGGAGTAATATCATGAGGATTCAAAATGTCCTTGATCATTTGAGATAAAATCACTTGATGTACTCAGGTATGATAGACAATCACCATGTAATTATTTCCAAAAATATCAAATCTGTCAGAGTGAAAATAGCAGTGAAAAAAAAAATAGCTCAAGTTGCTGCTTTTTATAGTTTATGTCTCACAATTAGGACTTTATAACTCGAATTTGCGAGTTTATATCTCAATTCTGAGACAAAAAGTCAGAATTGCAGGATATAAACTCGCAATTGTGAGAAAAAGTCTGAACTTTATTTTCTCAGAATTGCAACTTTATATCAGCAATCCGGACTTTGTAATTCTTTCATAATTCTGAGAAATAAAATCAGAATTGTGAGATATAAACTGAATTGCGAGATATAAGTCAGAAGTGTGAGATAAAAATATATTTACTGTATATAAAAAAAAAAATATATATGTATTTCATGGCAGAAACTAGCTTCCATATCTTAGTGATTAGGTTCTGAATGATGGAGAAGTACAAATGAATAAATAAAACATTTATGCCACTTCTGTGTCAGATTATAAAGTCTGCTCCTCTCTAAGATGGCTTAGATGTAAGAAGTAAAAGTAAATAATGTCATGGTAACACAATACAGTGAGGTTGTAATTGTTAACACTAACAATGAACAAGATCAGTATACAGCATTAGGTCATTTATCTTAATGTTAACTTACACATATACTAATGCATTTCTTAACATTCATAATAGCTTAAATCGTTAACATTAATTAATACATTAGTTATATTGAAGAATGTCTGTAACCAAACAGACTTCCATTATATATGTTT
This sequence comes from Leuciscus leuciscus, assembly GCF_965113295.1. Taxonomy (NCBI): domain Eukaryota; kingdom Metazoa; phylum Chordata; class Actinopteri; order Cypriniformes; family Leuciscidae; genus Leuciscus; species Leuciscus leuciscus. The sequence continues at coordinate 4,816,100 of NC_138729.1, read as the reverse complement.
TATGTATTATATTTGTATGGAGGCAAGAGGTTCGAGCCATTTAGAGTTGTGATAGCATGTTATGCCTCTCTTTATGTGCGTAAAATGACAGGTGTGTTGTGTGTCCTCAGAGCGGTCTGACCCCTCTTCACCTGGTGGCTCAGGAGGGGCATGTTGGGATTGCTGATATACTAGTGAAACATGAGGCGTCCGTCTACGCTGCCACACGGGTAAAAACTGCAATATGTTGTTTTATTACATAGTGCACATAATGATTCACATAATCAATGACTAGGCTTACATGTGCACTAATAATGTGAGTCAGGACACAGTAAGAAGTTTACATGACACGAGCAAACCTCTTCACTCCCGTTTAAATGCAATTTTCATCATTCTCATTATTAATCGCAAAAAATTGTGGTTATTTTTACTGCCATTTTTCACATACCCCAATGCACAGCACAGATGATGAACTCTATATAGTAGATGTGCTACTGGCCTAAAATGTCTCCATTTCGATGTTTTCGACATATGTATATTCTGATGTATACCTCAAAAATGTGATGCCTTATTTACCGCTATGTTTATGAATCTGTGCATGACAACGTTATCCACAGAGTGGAATAGATGCGAGTTAAGTGTTTAAATGCCTGTTTATTGTGATTAAAATCTGCATATTTTACCGGGAATATGGTTTCTACGATTATGACCTTAATCGGATCAGTATTGTGTTTACATGAGGTAAAGTTTTGCGCATGTAAACGTAGTCAATGATTATGACCATCATTGTTGATTTCTCTTCAGATGGGTTACACTCCCCTTCATGTGGCTTGTCATTACGGCAATATCAAGATGGTAAAGTTCCTCTTACAGCAACAGGCCAACGTAAACAGCAAGACCAGGGTAAGTGAAATATTGCTTTTGCTTTTTCAGTTGTTTCACTTTTCAGGCGTTCAACTTCATCTCAGATGTTCTCCCTTGGATTCCTAATCCTAGACCAGGAATACGAATCAGTATGTTGACAATCCTTGCAGTTTATGACATTGCTGATATCTGAATAGACAAATAGCTGATATCTCTATAGACAAATAATTTTTCTCAGAAGACAAATCTGAGAAGCAAGAGTGTTAATTTGCACTTGCCTTAATCTGGTCGCTCTCTAGCAGAAACAAGTGACATGTTAAAGAGATCTTATGGGTCCTATTTTAACGATCTGAAATGCAAGAATGAAGCGCGAAACGCAAGTAACTTTGTGGGCGGATCTCGCTATTATACCAGTGGGATAAATGACTCTTGCGCCCGACGCAAATCTAAAATGGGTTGGTCTGAAGTAGCTTCATTCTTCATAGGTGTGGTTTGGGCTTAACGTGAAATAAACCAATCAGAGCGACATCTCACATTCCCTTTAAGAGCAGGCGCGCTTGTTCCATGGCGGATTGCTTTATAACGGCGGATTTGCCAGGCGCACACCAGGAGCGGTTCACAGCCGAGGAGACCGACGTTCTCGTCAGGGCCGTAAAACACAGAGAAGTGACATTGTATGGGGATGGAGAAACTGTCATGATTCTGCCTTCTTGTCTTTGATTTTCTCTTGTCTTGCGGCAGAATCATGACAGGCCCATGTTTCATGTGCAGCACATGGCCATTGGTTTGGCCATGTGCTTGCGTTGTCTCGTCATGTAACCCCGCCCCCTTGTTACCCTTGTTTAGTCATTGTTTCACCTGTGTCCCTGGTTAGATTATTGCTTTACCTGTGTCACCTGTTCCTGATTAGTTTCTCCCTTTTTAATCCCCTCATGTTTTCTGTCCTGTGTCGGTTCATTGTGAATACTGCTGTGATGTTACTCTGTGAAGCTTGCCTGTGCTATTATTTCATGTGAGTCATTGCAAAATAGTTCCTGTGAGTATCCTGTCTTCGTTACGAGTCCTGTGAAGATCCTGTTCGTGTATTTGCTGTTAGTTAGTGTCTAGTCTTCTGTCAAGTTTATAGTCTAGTTAGTATCCTCAGTCTTGTCTTGTTTTACCCCATTGTGGGCTTTATTTTCCCCTTTTTGCCTATAATAAATCGTGTTTAGTGTACTTTGTCTGCGCCTGGGTTCTCCTTCCTCATCATCATAACAGAAACACTATGAAGGTAAAATAGTAGCAAAACTCGAGAGCACGTAAATGTGAATTTGAGAACTTGTACAATAAATATTCGTACTTGTACATGAACATTTACACTCACAGCTCCAATGTGAAAACCTGTAAAATAAAAATCTGAAGTTGAATGTTGAAATTTGCACTCGCATACAATAGTCACAAACCTGTATTCTGAATCTGAAGCTGCAGACAAGTAGACACAAATGTGTAAAATGCCATTCACAGAAATACAACGACAGACACAAACTTTTAATATATATTTTGCGTTTAATCTTACGTTCACATTCGCAGTACTACCTCAAATAGACACTTGCAACTTCTCAAATCTGTCACTGCAATTTCAAATTTCGCGCCTTGACTTTTGCTACTCTTTTCGCGATAAATCAGGTGCAAAACTAACTTGTGCACTTGAAACTCAGAGGCGGCGAGAGAGAAAGGGGGGCGGGAGTGTGGGGTTCAAAGGAGCCGTTTTATTGGTTGGCAGCTAGCCAATGAAATGGGACTTCGATGATGTCACGAAACCCGCGTGCACTGAAACGCTAACATGGCTTAATGCATTAGGCTGATATTAAAAGAAAGAAACGATATTATCAAACTCAGTAAACACAATGCTTATAATGCATACTACAGAAAAGCAGATGAGCACAGAATATGAACGCAACGCGTTTAATTGAGACAGTGGTATTAAAAGACCAAACTCAGGAAACACCATACAAATAAAGCATAAAGTAAAGCAATTGAGCTCAGAATATGAACGCAACGCGTTTAATTGTACGTTTTCCTCCCATAGAAAACGAAGAAAACGCTTAATGAGGCTTAATGGACCAACAGTTATAAAATAAAATAAAAAAAACAATAAAAAAAAACACATAATTCGTTACACTATTAATAAAACACAGGCAAGTTTATTTGCACTGAACACACATTTGCTTTCTTTCGTCATATTCTGTGCTCATCTGCTTTTCTGTAGTATGCATTATAAGCATTGTGTTTGAGTTTGATAATATCGTTTATTTCTTTTAATATCAGCCTAATGCATTAAGCCATGTTAGCTTCAGTGCACGCGGATTTCGTGACATCATCGAAGTCCCATTTCATTGGCTAGCTGCCAACCAATAAAACGGCTCCTTTGAACCCCACACTCCCGCCCCCCTTTCTCTCTCACCGCCTCTGAGTTTCAAGTGCACAAGTTAGTTTTGCACCTGATTTATCGCGAAAAGAGTAGCAAAAGTCAAGGCGCGAAATTTGAAATTGCAGTGACAGATTTGTGAAGTTGCAAGTGCCTATTTGAGGTAGTACTGCGAATGTGAACGTAAGATTAAACGCAAAATATATATTACAAGTTTGTGTCTGTCGTTGTATATCTGTGAATGGCATTTTACACATTTGTGTCTACTTGTCTGCAGCTTCAGATTCAGAATACAGGTTTGTGACTATTGTATGCGAGTGCAAATTTCAACATTCAACTTCAGATTTTTATTTTACAGGTTTTCACATTGGAGCTGTGAGTGTAAATGTTCATGTACAAGTACGAATATTTATTGTACAAGTTCTCAAATTCACATTTACGTGCTCTCGAGTTTTGCTACTGATTTACCTTCATAAAACACACCCAAATTAGCTTCGATTAAACAGGCGTATAATAATTTGGGTAAATGTGTAAGCTAGATTTATGCCTATTTTTTCACATCTTCATGGACACAACAATGATTTCCCTCGTGTGGTAATATTTTTCCTTGTAATTATGTATGGTTTGCAAAAATGGGAACTGCTGTGTAGATGAGAGAAGCAAAGTGTATGTGTGTTGTGCACACGCTACATTATGGCCAAGCACGCACCCTTAAAATAGCATCTGAATAACGCGGCGGAATTCTGGCGGAATTGTTTTCTGAAACTGCAAAATAGCACCAGGGAACGTTTGCGCCGGAACACGCCTCCTCTTTTCGCTGAACCGCCCCCGGGAGCGCAAGTTCATTCCCTAGTTTACCGATGTCTGTCTGTCGAAGGAAAAGTCCGCTGTGCGTCGGGTTCAAAATAGGAATGATACATGCGTCACAAACGTTCCCTGGTGCTATTTTGCAGTTTCAGAAAACAATTCCGCCACAGACCAGGAGAAACCTAGTCTAAAGTCAGTGGTACAAAGTCAATTGTGCCAGGTGCAAGATAGGGCCCTACTGTATGTGTTATTGTTCTTTCTGTCTTCTCCGTTGGACTGTTAGATGGGGTATATGCCGCTCCATCAGGCTGCTCAACAGGGCCATACGGACATTGTGACGCTTCTCCTGAAACACGGCGCACAACCAAATGAAATTACATCTGTAAGAGCCCAGACACTTTTAACTAATTACCGTCATCGATTTTTTTAATATGCTGGATGTTGACTGATGAAATGAACTCAATAGTATTTCCATCTGCTATAGAATGGCACATCAGCTCTTGCCATTGCAAAGCGACTTGGATACATCTCAGTCATTGACGTGCTCAAACTGGTCACCGAAGAGACAGTCACAATGGTAAGTTACATTTTTCATATAATTAATCTGATACTATGGCTGCTATAAAATAAACTTTGTCGTAATAAACATTTTCCTTTAAGACCACCACAGAAAAACATCGCATGAGTTTCCCGGAGACAGTTGATGAGATCTTGGATGTGTCTGAAGATGAAGGTAAATACAGATCTCGATTTCATTTCATGGTCTGTTTTAGAGTTGTGTATATTTTAATACGAAGACGTACAATAAGTATAACTTTTTTTTAAATGAGTGGGCATTTAAAGAGCATCCTGAAGTAGACTCCTCTTGGTTTTTCTAGGAATTGCACAGCTAACGTTAGGTATGAATTTCCCTCTTTTTTCTTCGTACAGTGACTTCATTTCAAGCGCGCACACACACACACAAACACATTGTCATTCTCTGGTGCACTTTGACAGTTATGATGGACATGTCATCAGCATGTGTGCATTTATGTTAATAAGCCTTCCAAAATACTTAACTATTCCTGAAACCTCTCCCACTAACCTGCTACATCTCCTTTTACATTTTCTTTCTGGATTAGCACAGATTTTCTTGAATTTAGTTATCTGGGTAAAACAGTTATATCCTGCAGTACCTGTATAAAGGTAAACGCACAAACTTGTGTGATTGAAAGTTCAGTGGGCCAGGAACAAAAAGTGCAGCATGGTCAATATTATAACACAGAGATTATATCGTAACTCTTGTAATGCATAAATAAACTGTATACATCTGTTGCATTTACTTAAGCTTATAAAACAGTCATAACTTCTTAATTTCTTTTAACTAAAACCATATTGTATACAGTAACTTCTCATTAATGAGTGATTGCGCACAATTTTTAAATATTATCATGTTTTTACCATGCTATTACTAAATTGAACCCCTTTTTATTAATAAAAAAATGTATAAATTTTTTGAAATACAAATCGTTTCATTATAAAAACTATGGATTTTTTTTTTGAAATTGTTATGTAACTCTTTCGGGTCAAAATGGACCTGAATGCATTAAGGAGGGTTACATTTTTAGTTTTTTAGTTTTATCTTTTTTTTAGGTGTCCTTGTTACAGTGTGATTATACAAATAAGTGTCGAGTAATATTAATTAACAACATGCACTTACTCTATAATTAGGGTTAGTTGCGTGTAATTATGCATAAATTACTGATATTACTATAGAAAATACATGTAAGATGTGTAACAGGGTCCCTGTAAAATAAAGTGCTACTGTTTAGTTTTGTCTTTTTTTTACTCCACAAGTAAATACTTTGTACCCAATAGGTTATGAGGAATACATTATAGTCTCTGAAAAGTCTTATCTTGTGCAATTTTTCTTATCAAATAAATGTACAAGACAAAAATACTGATTAACGATTTGCAAATATAACATTACTACATTATATTCATGCATTTGTTAATTTCTTCCGAATTATGATTGGCAAAATCAGGAATGTATAAAGTGTCACCACTTTTTTTAAGAGCTTGTTGTAGAATCAATAATTAAGTCATGTAAAATCAGACCTTATAATGTGGACAGCACTGTATTTCAGCTCCTGGTGAAGTTACAGATATTAAAGGTGTGTTTACATAATGTCCTGAAAATGTTTCATATGCATCCAGGCTCTCACACGGATGCACTTCACATGGCGGCCTTGTGCAGATCTAATGCATACATTTAAGTTTCATCATTCAGTATATATATATTGAGTATACACAGTACTATATACAATATATATGCCATATTTATTATAGGTTATACACACATACAGTCTATGAAAGAACTGAAGCCTGCTTGACCTTTTGTTTTTGAAAGGCAGGTTTGTTGATTATATGGAAAAAAAATCATAGTCATTTTCTGCTCTACTAATTATGGTGTGTTTGTTTGCAAGACAACTTCCCAAGAGAATTGCTAATAAAATTACCTTAATAGACACAATTAAGATTAATGTCTTATTTTTTATGAAAACAAGCACAGTTTACCAATGACTGTGCATTTAGCTGTGTGATATCACTGAAGGCATTGGGTTGTGAAGGTCATTTGTGCCTCTGCTTTGTAGTTAATTTAACATTATAAACATACACACACACACACACACACACACACACAAATGTTTCTCATTAATTCGCTTTGATATGTTTTGTTGCAGTATGTCCATCACAAATCTTTCCCTTTTCTTCATTCTCACTCACTTGCAATTCAGTGTTGGGAAAGTTATTCAAAAAAGTAATTAGTTAATACTTGCTAATTACTTTTTCAACATTGGAATGAAACACATTTGAACAGTAATCATGTTACATGATTGAATTTTGAAAACCTACAACAACCTTTACCAGATGGACAATACAAAAATACACCAAATTGTCCTTTAAAAGTTTGTAACCAAAGTCATTGCTCATGGATCTCTTACCATTATCTGCCGTGTCAAGCGATTAATGTTCAATAGTTTGCAGAGTGAGTGACCGAGTTCACAGGCTTGTCAACCAATCGAAAGGAATCAAAATCACTTTGAACAAAACAATATTCATTGTTGGATGTCACATTTAGGCTTGAAATTATTCATTGTTTATGAAAACTGTAAATGCAAAGGAAGGAAAGACACAACATTAATTGTGACAGGATTACTGAAAGTAAATAGTAATCTGATTACAATAATGCATTATTTCCCCTTTTCAAAAAAGTATTGTGGAAGTACCATGGTACAATTTATAAGGGCATACTTTGGTATAACATATGAATGAATACCATGGTGTTTACATAGTACTCAGGTTCTTAAAGGGATAGTTCACCCTAAAATGAAAATTATGTCATCATTTACTCACCCTGGTGTTGTTCTAATACCGCATGCATACATATCGAACCACAAAAGCTGCTCACCTTCTCGCGCTTGTCCATATAATGGCAGATAATAGTGACCAGCATCAAGCTTTTTAAAAAAAATTTGATCCCATGTGACACATACCGTATATCTCAAGTGTTCTGGTGGTGTACGATAGGGTTTGGTGAAAAACGAACCGAAATCGAATGTATTATTTAATGAAAATCGTGACGTTGGCCGACGTGTGCATTCGTGTGACTGTATTAGCGCAGCAGTTCAATCCGTCTCGTCCAGAAAAAGCACACAAGTCGTGAGAAATCAAGATTAATAAATACGCTACATGAAATACAATGCCTAGAAATCCCAAAGTCAAATATCTCCAGACCGGAACTGCAAGAATGTTGTTAAATAATACACTAAATTTAGTTTTTCACCAAACTGTATCGTACACCCCCAGAACACTTGAAATAAACGACACGTGTCGCATGAGATCATTGTGTGATACTTTTGCATCTTTTTTTTTTTTTTTTTTACTTGATGCTGGTCACTATTCACTTACATTACATGTACGAGCACGAACAGGACATTTAAAAAAAAAGATACTCCTTCTGTGGTCCATAAAAGAAAGAATGCCGTTCGACATTAGAACAACACCAGGGTGAGTAAATGAAGACTTAATTTCCATTTTAGGGTGAACTATCCCTTTAAAATGAACCTTGGTAGTACCATGGTGCTTCTTTGCTACTGTCATAACATTTTTCACTCACTCCATTTATATCCTCTCCATATTGTCCAGTCAGTTTTCATTCAGCTTTCTTGATGGCACATTCAAAACCCTTTCACTAAGTCTTGTCTTTTTCTCTTTTCTCTTGTCATCCCTCGCTGCGGCAGGCGAGGAGCTGCTGGGGAACGAGGGTGCCAGGTATTTGAAGATGGAGGACATAAAGGACCTTGATGAGGATTTCCTTTCCCCCAAGAAAGTTCTAGAGTACGAGGGAGAGTTGCAGTGATGATGTTGAAGATGAATCAGATAAATCAGGAAGTAGAGAACAGATTAATGTTGGTGGAAGAATTCTGTAGGATATTTGGAACCAGATTTAGTATTGTTTGAATATAGAAAAGACTAGAGCCCAAGCAGAGGAAAGGCCACTGAGATGAGTTAGGATGGGACCGAAGAATTGTCATTTTCTGATTCCTTTGTGTCAGACTTATTTTTAACTTGTGCTCCTTAGGAATCATTCTCCTGCTCTTCCAAGGATCCCATGCGTGTCTCCCGAAACAGTCATGCTGAAAGAACATGACATTGAGCAGGTAAACATCATCATAGGTCCCACATTATAACTGGTGGTTTTAGACTACTACTATGTACGATTACATTTTATTTTAAGGTGTCATTGTTACAGTGTAATTATATATTTAAGTACTGAGTAATATTAATTAACAACATGTACTTACTATAGGGTTAGGGTAGGGTTAGGATTTGGTTGAGGGTTAATTGCATGTAATTATGCATAATTTACTGTTATTACTATGGTAAGTACATGTAACCTATGTAACAAGGACACTGTAAAATAAAGTGTTACCCGTTCTTACATTTTAAGATTTAACAGTTTGGGTTTAGATTTTATATATATATATATATATATATATATATATATATATATATATATATATATATATACACACATTAATAATTTTATTCAGCAAGCATGCATTACATTGTTCAGTGACAGTAGAGGCTTTAAAATTGTTATACATTTTTTTATTTCAAATAAATGCAAAAAAAAAAATTGTTATCAGAAAATCCTTTAAAAATATCATGGTTTCCACAAAATATGAAGCAGCACAACTGTTTTCAACATTGGTAACAATCAGAAATGTTTTTTGAGCAGCAAATCAGCATATTAGAATGATTTCTGAAAGACTAGTAGTGATGCTGAAAATTCAGCTGGAATAAATTAAATTTAAAAATATTTTCAAATATAAAACTGTAAAATTCTAATTTCTAAATTGTAATCAATTATTTTTTTATTTTTTAAATGTATACAATATGCTAATTTTCAAAGGTGTGTAGCAATGTTTTTGAAAGAAGTCTCTTACCAAGGCTGCATTTATTTGATTAAAAATACAGTAAAATGAATGTGAATTGAATAAATTTTACTGTATTTTTAATCAAATAATTGCAGCCTTGGTAAGAGACTTTCAAAAACATTGCTACACACCTTTGAAAATTAGCATATTGTATACATTTTTAATCTTAGTACAGTTCAGACACTTAAAATGTGCTCATATCATAGTATTCTTGAAGTACTTTGGAGTACCATGTAATACCATAGTTTTATATATATATTTTTAAAAACAATTTTAATTACTGTAAAACAAAATGCTATGATAATAATTATAGGTTACAGGTGTATGTAATCAAATTGTATTTTTTGTGGAATACTTTGTATACACTTTATCACTACATATTAACTAGTTTTATATGGAGTCAATATAGGGCCATATATATCTGCAAAATAAAACAATGTTTTGCAAAAAAAAAATATGTTTTGCAAAAAATAAATATATGTTTTGCAAATAAAAATAGAGTATTGAGAAAAAAAAATGCTTTTTTGCAAGTAAAAAAAAAATTATTGCAAAAGAAAAGTTAACCACTGAGAGAAAAAATAAAGTTGGGTGATGGATCCAGATCACAGGTATGTATTATTGACAATAATACATACCTGTGATCCCTCACCCGCATGTCTCTGCTCCGCCATTTCGATCGATCCACTCGGTCTGGGGCTCGCGCTGATGACGTTACGAGAGGGACGCGCCTTCGTCCCTTGTACACACCCCAACCTCTTGACCCCTCCCCCCACGTCAAATCAGGCGCAAAGGGAAATATGTGTTGCAAAGTCAATGCTGCTGAAGGTTTACTTTGCTAAACTTGATTTTTTCTCTCAGTGGTTAACTTTTCTTTTGCAATTATTTTTTTTTTTACTTGCAAAAAAGCAATTTTTTTTCTCAATACTCTATTTTTATTTGCAAAACATTTTTTTTTTTTTTGCAAAACATTTTTTTTGTTTGCAAAACATTGTTTTATTTTGCAGATATATATGGCCCTATATTGACTCCATAGTTTTATTCCAGTTAAATAAATTATTTAAAGATGTAATAAAAAAAGCATGAATACATTAGGTTAGACAAATGAAAGTTATTTTAAGTGTCAAATCAGATAACTTATAAAAGATAAAAACGGCACATTCACTTTGTACAGTGTATTTATGTGTGTGTGTGTGTGTGTGTGTGTGTGTGTGTGTGTGTGTGTGTGTGTGTGTGTGTGTGTGTGTGTGTGTGTGTGTGTGTGTGTGTGTGTGTGTGTGTGTGTGTGTGTGTGTGTGTGTGTGTGTGTGTGTGTGTGTGTATGTGTGTGTATTTGTGTCACGTGTCAATATCTACACATGTACAGCAGCAGACGCCACTTCCTTTGGCCAAGGAGTACGATGAGGATTCCCTGATTCCCAGCAGTCCCGCCACAGAAACATCAGACAATGTCAGTCCGGTGGCCAGTCCCATCCACACCGGGTAAGTGTCCTGCCCCTACCTGAAATATTGGTGACATTTTGGAGGAATTCAGTTGAAATTGAAATATTATGAATTGGTAACACTTTATTTTGATTTATTTTGTCCCTTTTGAACATTCCGTTAACTAGAAGTAACTTTGCAACTACATGTCAACTAACTGTCATTAGAGTATTAGAGTATTCATTAGAGTATAGACTGTCTGCTTAATATCTGCTAACACTTTATTGTGATGCTCCTCAACAGACATTATACTGACTATGGGCTCTATCTTACACCCGGAAATGCAGCGTCAAGCGCGACGCAAGTGTTTTTTGCTAGTTTCAGCCCGACGCAGTTATCATTTTCACGTCCTGCCACGTTGTTTAATAGCAAATGCATTTGCGCCCATTTGTGCGCCCATGGGCTGCTGGTCTGAAAACGAGGTGTGTTCTGGCGCATTGTTGGCGCTTTGCTATTTTGAGGCAACAGAAATAGACTGAGCCACTGACCAACTGAAACCTGCTCTAAAGTCAATGGCGTAATATTATAATTTTTTGTTATTTAAAGAGCGCGTTAGTAATGTGTGCCTATAGGCGGGTCCACAACACACGTACACTCTGCTTATTAAACACACAGGGACGCACAGCAGCACACAAACATGCCAAATATTTAAAATAAAAGGATTACAATGTAAAAGATTATTATTGTGTACATAAAGATATGGTGGAATCCGGCTTGTCCTGCAGATGTTCTGCTTGCGCACTTTTACCTCACGCACGAGCAGATCCGTTTGCGCTCTGGAGACGCGTTCGGTCTTTCCACTATCAAATTCCGTCATGTAAATAGTGAATCCGCCATGGCGCGAGCACAACTGGCATTTAAAGGGAATGGGAGATGAGACTCTGATTGGTTTTGCACGTAAATCCCAAAACACAGCCATTACTCATTAAGAGAATAGGGACGACCCTTTTAGACCATGCACCGGGAGCGCCGACCATTTTTCCCATCGTTAAACTAGCAAAAGTGGATTCGCTTTAGACCATGTGCTTAGATCAATAAAATAGGTCCCATTAAGTAACTTTGCAACTACATGTCAACTTATTCTAACCCAAACCCTACCAGTCAACTAATACTCTACTAATACTCTAATGAGAGTTAGTAGACGTGTAGTAGAATGTGTTAAAGGGACCATCAAAATAAAGTGAAACCTATGAATTCATGCATGTCCGTATGGTTCTGCAGTTTCCTGGTGAGCTTCATGGTGGACGCTCGTGGCGGCTCGATGAGAGGGAGTAGACACAACGGTCTGCGTGTCATCATACCTCCTCGAACCTGTGCGGCTCCGACACGAATCACCTGCCGCCTGGTTAAGCCTCAGAAACTCGCTACACCCCCTCCTTTAGTGGAGGGCGAGGGTCTCGCCAGCCGGATCATCTCTCTGGGTCCCGCCGGCATGCAGTTTTTGGGGTGAGGAAACCAGATTAGACAGAATACAGGATTTTTTTTTACCAACTCAAAGGTGCATTGTGTCATATTTAGGAGGATCTGTTGACAGAAATGCAATATCATACACATAACTATGTTTTCAGTGGTGTATAAAGACCTTACTTAATGAACCGTTATGTTTTTATTACCTTAGAATGAGCCATTTCTATCTACACACACCGCGGGTCCGCTTACATCGACATGTTTCTACGGTGGCCCTAAACGGACAAACGCATTTCGTCACTATGTTGTTCTTCGTGCAAAGAAGCTAGCTAAAGTCAGCGAATAAAACACTGACACAATGATGAACAAACACAATATTATTCGCAATAACATTGTTTTACTGAATAATTAAGTAAACCTAATTTCTTAATTTATCTTTGTAAAGAAACCTCATTGATTAACTGGCTACTCTCCGCTGTCTCAGACGACGATATCTTTTCCTGTCGGCCACCGTAACTTCTGTTGGTTGCCATTCGCAACCTCACCACTAGATGCCACTAAAAATGACACACTGCACCTTTAAATTGCAAACTAACACTTTTGTAATTGCTCCTGAAGGCCTGTGATTGTTGAGATTCCTCATTTTGCGGCACTCGGCCGTGGAGATCGTGAACTTGTGGTCTTGAGGAGTGAGAACGGATCAGTCTGGAAGGAACATCGTAATCGATATGGTGACGAGGTGTTGGAGACCATCCTCAATGGCATGGATGAAGGTGTGTACTAACTGTTGCTGCTCTTTAAAGTGGGATAAATGTGGTTATACTGTATCGACGGCTTATGTACAGTATATACAGTAACATTTGCTGTTAAATTATAGCAAATCTTATACAGTCAAACCAAAATTTATTCAGACACCTTCAACATTTCTCACATTATCACAGTTTATTTGCTATAGTTTAGAAAATGGTAATAACATATGAGTTATCACATCAGTTGATATTTCACTGGTTTTGTCCGTCCTTCTGTTAGACTCTCACAGATGAATCATGCTGAATATCTGTCAGCTGTTAAATGTAACTACACAATTAGATAATTCCAATTTAGGTCAACAAATTACCAAGCAATGCTTCATTTTGTTCAGTCTGTGGTGTAAAAAGGTCGCATTAGCAATTAAAGAAGAAACACTTCAGCAAAACATGGTCAGGTCAAAGTGTCTGGATGATTTTTGGTCCCAAATTTGAAATTTTTTCAAAGACTGCAACGTGCATAAGCAATGCGTTTATCACTTGTTTCTTCTTGACCTGTTTTGATCCGGAGATTCAGTACTCTTTCAGAAGATGCGTAATAGCGCCACCTACCGTATAACAGTGAAATAGCGTCAGTGGCGGGAAAGAGTTAAAAATTGATATTTTTTACATTACAGCAATGAGATTTTAAGTGTGTGTGTGTTTGGGGGGGGGGGGGGGGGGGGGGTCATTGTTTTAAATGTAAAATAAACTTTTTTTGTTTACTTTTAATCTGTCAGACATGTTCTTGCCAGGCTTTGTAATGCCTGCATAAATTTCCTGTTTCTGAACTGTGGTCATTTTGTCTCATCCATTTGCAAACGTTGTTCATTCATTGTCTTTTCTCTCTGTTGACTGTGTTCTGAAGACCTGGAGAGTCAGGAGGAACTCGTGAAGAAAAGGATCAGGCGGATCATCTCCACCGACTTCCCGCTCTACTTTGCTGTGGTGTCCCGAATCCAGCAGGAGAACGATCTGATTGGCCCAGAAGGGGGTTCTCTCACCAGTAAGCTGGTGCCATTGGTCCAGGCCAGTTTCCCTGAGACGGCCGTCACCAAGCGTGTCCGTCTCGGACTGCAGGTGAGATGGGAGGATGATGAGGAGGAGGAAGAAGTGATGGAAAATAGTGGAAGCTTATCTCCTGCGTATTACTATAATGGATCTGGCAGCTTTTAGATTTTTTCTGTTTTGTTTTGTTTTTCCTTATCTTTCATTTCTTGCTAATTTAACCTTGTGCCTTTGGAATGTGAATGAATGTAATTTTGTAAGTTGCTCGGTGATGGTAAATATGAATGATGAAGAGTGGTATAGTATGGGATGGTCTCTTTCTACTTCCTGCTTGGATGAAACCATAGATCAGCTTCTACAGATCAGCATTTACAGACATATTTACAGTGCAGGAGAATAAAACCAGCAGAAGGTGAGAATGGATGGGACGTTTGTTTGAGTGTTTCTGGGTAATGGCAGGTTTTCTTAGAGGGAGTTGTAAGTTGAGAAGGATAAAAAAGCAAGTTGAAGCTTAGTAATAATTGGATGATGACTATTTTTCTGTACTATTGAAAATATCTGAAGCACCTTATATACACAAACGTCTAACTGAGATACTGAAATTTTTATTATATTTTTTAGATCTTTATAAGCTACACAAACATCTTTAAAGCAATTTTATATTTTACATTTCTGGACCTTAGAATGAAATGCATGTTTTTTACTTTTATTTTTCAAGTGTAACAACCAGCTCGTACCAAAGCTGTTTTTTTAACGTGTTTTTTTTAACCCATTATATGTTTAATCATTTATATCATTTGTTACATTATTTTTGCTTCATTTTTGCTGTTCTTTTCTTTGTGAGAAGTGACCTAATAATCTAAATGTATTGACAAACTTGATCAGTTCTCATTGTGCTGAATTATAAATGATACATTGTTTCATGTTGTTCAAAAACACTGGAAGTCCGGAAATCTGGAAAGTGGCATAAAATGAAATTCCCAGTAATAGTTCATATATTTTATCCGCAATGACGTACAAATATGTTT
Source organism: Leuciscus leuciscus (assembly GCF_965113295.1). NCBI lineage: Eukaryota > Metazoa > Chordata > Actinopteri > Cypriniformes > Leuciscidae > Leuciscus > Leuciscus leuciscus. Next base: position 4,800,853 of record NC_138729.1, on the reverse strand, counting down.
CTCAGATTTGCACTCAGTTTTTGGTATTTTTGGATGATTTGTTGCAGATAGCTCAGGTTGGTTGAATTACAGAGACAATAAAATAAGACATATGATCCACGAAACACAAAATTTGTGAGAAATACTTTGTCAAATGTTGTTTAATTCCACTCCTGATCCAGCAAATACCCAAATATGCATATGTTTTACAAATGTACACTTTATTTATAATTCATTCGAATGTGAGAACTGACCAAGGATTGTAATGCTTTGATATGAACATATTAACCGCAATATATAGCACACCTGACAACTTAATATGTAATTCACTGTAAATAAATAACATTATGATTATAATGAACTGCACACTCAAAAATCTTCAAAAGCTTTATAACTATACAGGGTCAAACTGTTGTGTCCGTGTCTTTAGTTTCTACTGCAAGTGAATCAACTTTGGTTCAATGTTTGTAACACATTTTGCATTAATAAATAAGACTGATTGACAAGCTAAATTTGGTGTCTTGAATTGCAATGTTTGCAATAATTAGAAAATAGAAATAAGTTAAGATCTCTTCTGTCTATTCTTTCCCATGATTTCCTCACATAAAAACATTTTTTTTGTACTGAACCTCGCTCTCATTTATTCCTCCCTCCATTCATACGTAAATATACCATTTGCTGTTTCTCTGTGTCTGACTCTCATTCCGTTTTCTTCTCTTTCACCTTTGCTCTTCCCCACCCCATCTCATCATGTACTTTGCGCTCTTGCACACTGTTTTGGTGTTCTCGTCGGCACTCAGGCCCAGCCGGTCCCTGATGAGCTGGTGGCCAAGCTTCTGGGGAACCAAGCCACGTTCGGGCCTGTGGTGACAGTAGAGCCTCGCCGGCGCAAGTTTCACCGTCCCATCGGCCTGAGGATTCCTCTGCCTCCCTCCTGGAGGTCGAGTCCACGGGACGCCGGCGAGGGCGACACCACCAGCCTCCGCCTGCTCTGCAGTGTCATCGGTAACCAGACACGCAGCGTTTTTACATTGCAAACAATGGTTACACTTTATTTGGTAACACTTTATTTTACAGTGTCCTTGCTACATGTGTTACATGTACTTACCATAGTCATAACAGTAAATTATGCATAATTACATGCAACTAACCCTCAACCAAATCCTAATCCTACCCTAACCCTATAGTAAGTATATGTAAAAAAAATTATATTACTCCATACTTAAATATATAATTACACTGTAACAATGACACCTTAAAATAAAGTGTTACCTTTTATTTTAAGGTGTCACTGTTACACTATATTTACAGTAATATTAAGTAACTAAATGTACTTACTATAGGGTTAGAGTAAGATTAGGGTTTGGTTAAGGGTTAGTTGCAATGTAATTATGCATAATTTATAGTTATTACTATGGCAAGTACATGTAACACATGTAACAAGGACACTGTCAAATAAAGTGTTCCCAAATAATGTGTTACACTTTATTTTAAGGTGTCACTGTTACACTGTATTTATACATTTAAGTACTGAGTAATATTAATTAACTACATGTACTTACCATAGGGTTATGATTAGGGTTTGGTTTAGGGTTAGTTGCATTTAATTATGCATAATCTATAGTTATTATAACTACATGTAACGTGTAACAATGACACTGTAAAATACCCCAACAAATCTTTTTCTTAATCATTATTTTCTGGTGATGAAAAGTTTCTTGAATCAAAATTGTGTATGTTTATTTTTCTTATTCTATTAGATATTACTCTCTACATTCAGATTTATACAATTGCAAAACGGTGTTGTTATTGTTAACTGCAGCTACTTTTTTGTTCATTGCAATAAAGCTAAAATAAAAGGAAATATAAGTAATAAAAATTACTAAAACTGAAATGCAAATAAATGAATGCTATATATATAATTTAAACTAATAAGTACATAACAAATTTACCAAAACCTAAATTAATATTAAAATCTAAAAATAAAAAAGCTAATTCAACATATTAATACATACTATATTAGTATATAAATAATAATATTGTTTCATTTGCATTACAGTTTTTCTTCTTACCTTTCTTATTTTAAGGGTGTTTAGATAAATAATGATTGGCAAAATGAGTTTATATCATTATGTAATAAAATGGGGGAAATTAAAATGTACAGATATATGTGTAGGAAACAATAGGTGCTAATTAAAGGTGATGTAGTGTGTCGTTTTTAATGTTAATATATTGTCTAGTTTAATGTGCAAATACAACTAAGGAAGCCATTCATAGTTTGACTGGCTCTTTAAAATGTAATTTTTCAGGGATGAATGATAGCTTAAATCATGCGGCTTGTTAAAGTGGGTGTGCTGTTACTTTTTTAAGTAATGAGAGAAGATTTATTACATGTTATACTAAAATGAGCACAAAAAAAATACATTTAAGGAGATGACAAATCTATATCTAACTAGAATATAATAGACACACCTTCAGAGAATTTCAAAAAAAGACACAAACATGATTTGCAATTCCGTTTGTTGCCACTAGTGGCACAGAAGTTGCACAACTTCAACAAAAGTTCAATAGTGATCAATGCAAGGATTATGCTTTTAAGGTAAAACATATATTTATATTAAATAACCATCATTTTAAAACCAAAGTAACCAGATTTATCAAACAGGACAATTTTTTTGTGTTTTTATCTATTGCATGTTTATTTTCACCCGAATTACTCCACGTTTCATAGGTGGCACAGCTCCTGCCCAGTGGGAAGATATAACTGGCACCACCAAACTTATGTATTCCAATGATTGTGCCAGTTTCACCACCAATGTCTCTGCCCGGTAAGACTTCTCTGAATACCATAACCTCTACATCACATATTAGTTCCTCTAGGAATTCTCATTGAGTGTTGTCTTCACAACAATGTTTTTATTAAACTTCAACAATTTTTTATTCAATTCTCACTTTGTGAAGCACTTTGGGCAACAAAGTTGTGTTTAAATGTGCTATATAAATAAATAAAAGTTGAATTTGACCTTGTTCACATTAAAAAGCTCACTCACTCTACGTGTTGCTCTCCCGCAGTTTCTGGCTGGCAGACTGTCCTCGGACGGCGGAGGCCGTGTCCTTTGCTAACCTTCTGTACCGCGAGCTGTCAGCCGTGCCGTACATGGCCAAGTTTGTAGTTTTTGCAAAGATGAATGAAGCCAGAGAGGGTCGTCTCCGTTGTTATTGCATGACTGATGACAAAATGGACAAAACCCTGGAGCAGCACGAGAACTTTTCTGAAGTGGCTCGTAGCAGAGACATTGAGGTCATGTGATATAGTGTGTTGTGTGCTTCATATAGACGATACATCTACAGTGCATCTATTGTGTTTACAGCAAGTGCCATTATTTCTACGATAATACATTTAAACCTAAAAACAGAAAGTCAGTATGAAATAAAAATGGACCCTGTTAAAGTCGGCATGAAAAGAAAGTCTTTTCTTCTTTATTGTGACGTATATCCGAGTGAAACGACTTCTGGAGCAAGAACAAATGTAGGGTGGGGCTTGATTTTGTCTGTGGGGATTTGATTGGATAGTTGGATGGTTGTGGTTTTCTATTGGTGGATCTCATGTGAGTGACAGGTTGCCCCGCCCTTGTCATCAGAGAAGAGATGATGTCACTACATGAGGAAACAGTTATTTTGATTAAAGATCACAAGGATGCATGAATAAAAAAATAAAAAAATGTGCACGAATAAATAATTTATTATAAATACCACAATATTCCATAATAATACAGATTTGTCAAGTTTGATTTCATGGTGACTTTAATACACATTCTTGGTCTTACTGTACCTGATTAATGAGTGAACAATTCTCCAAATTAAAGTACTAACAAAAATAATTGTTTTTAGTAATTTTTCATATAAACACAGTAACATGTTCCACCATTTAAACAACTTTCAGCTGACATCACCAAGGCCGCACATTGAAAAAAAAAAAAGGTAACATCTAAATGAACTGATTGTATTCAACTTATATAATTTTGTTTTGTTGGTATACATTAAAATAGTTAGGTGGATTCAGCAATATTATATATATATATGTATGTATATATATATATATTGCAGGCTATCCCTTTTTAAAGTGTGAGAGTGGAAAATAATTGTAACCAATAGCCAGATGGTGGTGTTTCATAAAACAAGTATTTCTACATAATTGAAAGCAAAATTGCATTTGAGGTTTGGCTCCATTCTGGAATGGAAAACCCACTTTTCACAATCCAATCAAATCCGCATAGATAAAATCCAAACCTGAATTTTTTTCTCTCTCTCTTTGAATATTCTGAAATACGTGACATTACAGAAGTAAATGTGTTGCTTATGAAGTTTAATGTTGACTTTACTAGATATTGTCAAATGTGATTTAGGATGCATCTACTGTAAATCTACTGTAACCCTAAATATAGCGATTGGTGTTTGTTGTGTAGGTCATGGAGGGCATGCCGTTGTATTTGGAGTGTTCAGGAAACCTGGTTCCCATAAGGAAAGCTGCCCAGCAGCCGCGCTGTTTCAGCTTCCAAGCCTTCAGAGACAACAGACTGCCTGTGTCTGTCAAGGTAAAGCCACTTCAATTCAATTCACATTTATTTGTATAGAGCTTTTCACTATACACATCATTTCAAAGCAGCTTTACAGAAAATGCATGAGTCCATATTACAATTTAGAGTGATCTGTTATCAGAGGAACTGTCTAAGTTATGTATTTCAGAAATGTACATTTACAAAATCACAGTTAGCTAAAAAAATGTATTAATTTAAACAATGTAATAATTTAAGGCAGAAACAATGAGCTCATTGAAGAAATGCATACGACATTTAGAAAAGTTACAGTTCATCTGTGCTCAGTTGCTCAAAACTACATAATTATTGATTACAAAATCGATTATTTCACCCATAGTGACTTTAGGGTTTATTTGGTTGGTTGGTTGGTTGGTTGGTTGGTTGGTTGGTTGGTTGGTTGGTTGGTTATGGCGTGAGTGTTACAGTAGATCTACAATGACCTACAATGTGCAAAATAGTTCTCTTACGAGAGGTCTCTCGTACTGCGTAAGATATCTTACGCTAGGGGAAAATCCTTTTCCGCGAGATATTGAAGCCAAAAATTATCCTTAATTTTGTAATAATGCAAAACGCGTTGCAGCAGCAATGCAGACATAGGCGAGACAGCTCGCGCGCCTATTGGCTGCTCTGCGGCAACTGCAGCAGCCTATCGAGCGAGGCCTGGCGTGACGTCAGACCCAATCAGGGCACTTCGCGCCCGCTGCGTCACGTCCCGCCGAAATGGGCGTGGTCTAGGCCTATAAATATCGCTCGCAGGCAGCTATTATCTGATTTTTCATCCTTCAAGCGAAGCACACGCATCGCTGGAGCTGGATTAGAAGCCGCGCCGTCGAGAGAGAGCACCTTCAGCGGGACGAGTCACTGAAGTCGCTGGCCGCGCCACCTTCCTGCCTTCCTGCTGCGCTTTCCGGCGCTTATATCCTTCTCTTTTAATTACACTGTATTTCTGTGTGTGTGTGTCGCCGCCGCGACACACATTTCTAAAAGAGCTAGCGTCTTTTTAAAGATGCCTTCCTGCGGCTCGTGCAGAGCCACACTCAGCGACGGGGACCGCCACGTGATCTGCGTTTCCTGCCTGGGTGAGGAACATGCAGCTCTCGCGCTCGCTGATGGCGGATGCCCTCACTGCGAGCTGATGGCAATGGCGACTCTGAGGACTCGCCTAGCCGTCTTCACCGAGACTGCTCCCCCGCCCGCCGCGGCGTCGCGCCGTAAAAAGCGCCGTGCCCAGCGGGCCCCGGAACCCTCCCTCAGCCGCCAAAGCTCGCCGGTTCGCCCGCTTGCTTCCCCGGCTTCTTCTGTTTCGCTTCCTGACGGACAGCGGCCGCCGTCTGCCGCCGCTTCCGTTGATATCGCGGATGAGGAAGCCCTGCTGGGAGAGGATGATTCCTGCTCTATCCTGGCGTCAGGCAGTGAGGATTGGGCGGGCTCTGAGGACCCCGCACCCCCTGCCCGCACTTCGTCAGGCAAGAGAGCTTCCATTGAGACGGAACTCATGCGAGTACTCGCACAGGCCGCGGCGAGCCTCGGCCTCGAGTGGTCTTCGCCTGAGCAGCCCGCTCACAACCGGCTGGATGGATTTTTCCTGCCTGGGGAGCGCGCTTCGCCTGTGTCCAGACCGGCGCCTTTTCTTCCTGAGTTACACGAAGAAGTCGCCAAGTCCTGGAGCGCCCCCTATTCTGCTAGAGTGCGTCCTGCTGTTTCTTTGGCATTCTCCGCCGTTGACGATGCCAAGAACAAAGGATACCTCTCGCTGCCGCCGGTTGAAGAGGCGATAGCGGCCCACTTATGCCCGCCCTCCGCTGGACGGCGCGCTAAGCCGGCCCTACCCTCTAAAGCTTGCCGCACGACGTCAAGCTTGCTCCACCGCGCTTTCTCCGCCGCCGGGCAAGCTGCGTCAGCGTTGCACACCATGGCAACGCTCCAGATCTTCCAGGCCGATCTCCTCCGTAAGCTGGATGAGGAAGGACCTGACGCGATCTGCGTGTCGGACTTAAGGAGTGCCACGGACCTCGCTCTTCGTGCTACTAAGTCCGCAGCACAAGCCATTGGACGGACTATGGCTTCTCTCACCGTGTCTGAGAGACATCTCTGGCTGACGCTCTCGGAAATGGCCGAGTCTGAACGCACCGCGTTCCTCGACGCCCCGCTTTCCGCCACAGGCCTCTTTGGATCCTCCGTCAAGGATTTCGCGGAGAGATTCGCAGAGGTACAGAAAGCGTCTCAGGCTATGAAGCACTTCCTCCCGAAGCGCTCCAGCTCTGCAGCAGGCTGTGCGAAACCGTCTCCTCAGAGCTCACAGCCACAGCCACCGTCCACTGCCTCCACTTCACAGCGCCGCCAGGCCAGAAGCGCGAGACCGCGCTCCCGCTCATCCGGTCGCCGCCCCGCAGGACGCGGCTCGCGACCTAGGATCACGGTGAAGCCCGAGGCCCCGAAGTCGTCCTAGCACAGCTAGGAAAACGACGGTGTTCCAGTCCCGCTGCGGCCGGACTCACACCAAAGCTATTCGCTCGTCCAGTTCCAGAAAATGTGACTGTTCCAGTGTTTTCTGCAGCCAACAAGTCGGTTCTGTCACCCGCTTGCCTGCACACAAATGCCGTTTTCACGGCTACCCAGATAAATCCCCAAAAGAGTGTATTTTCTGGTGTCCCGGCCACGGCCGATGGTGTTTCGTGTGTAGTAAGAATGCCCACTGCCCAGTGCCCATCCCTACACATAAGCACAGCCTGTCACACAGGGCTCGCGCACATAAAACCGACTCAGATCGGTTGCGCTTCAAACATGGTGAACGTGCCCACTACCCAGTGCCCACTAACACCACGTTATGCATGTCTCACGGTTTCTGTAAAAACGAAACCAACGTGCACTCGCTTCACGCAAGCGAACGATGCTTTCGGTGTGATAAATGTGCCCGCTGTCCCGCGCCCACATCCACACATAGACATGACAGTTCCCACGGGAACCGCCCAGCCCTCCCCCTCGCGGTTAACCATCGCAGAGGAGTCGAGCGCGGGCAATCTGCCCGCTGTCATCAGCGCGCCTCATGCCTCAAATGTCACGAGCGACACGCTTGTGTTACAGCACACCGAAGCTTCTCCATCGCTGAGCGAGCGGAGCGCGCTTCGTATTCGACCCCTAGCTATCCATGCAGACGCATGGGCAAAGCTACCCGGGGTTTCGAAGTGGGTGCTGAACATTATAGAAAGAGGCTATTCGCTGCAGTTTCGCCGACGCCCTCGCCACTATGTGGCGCGCGTCGAGACCACGGTAAAAACAGAAGTAGCACATCTACTTCGAGCCGAAGTGACGAAACTATTGAGCAAAGGGGCCATAGAACCTCTCTTAAGATCAGAGCGAGGGAGGGCTATACAGCAGATACTTCCTGGTACCGAAAAAAGACGGGGGTCTCAGACCCATACTAGATCTAAGGCAACTGAACAAAGTGCTTGTGAAGCGACAGTTCAGGATGCTCACGACCAGGCAAATCCTTGTGCAGATTCGCCAAGGAGATTGGTTTGTGTCAATAGATCTGAAAGACGCGTATTTTCAAATACAGATAGCGTCACGTCACAGGCGATATTTGAGATTCGCCTTCGAGGGCCAGGCATATCAGTACACAGTCCTGCCGTTCGGTTTGTCCCTAGCACCCCGTACATTTAGGAAGTGCATGGATGCGGCGCTCGCACCCCTCAGAATGAGAGGCATGCGAGTGCTGAACTATTTGGACGATTGGCTGATTCTAGCGCAATCTCGCGCAGTGCTCATAGAACACACGACCATTTTACTCGATCACCTCGAGGATTTGGGTCTGAGTGTCAATTGGGCGAAGAGCTCCCTGTCACCCAGTCAGAAAATATCTTTCCTGGGCACAGAACTGGACTCACTATCCATGATAGCGCGACTATCACAACAGCGCGCGGTAGACATTCGACGCACAGCGAACTCTTTTCGCTGCGGCGCGTCTGTCCCGCTCAAGAGATTTCAGAAGATGCTAGGTCTCATGGCCTCAGCATCGTCAGTGCTCCAGCTGGGTCTGCTCCGCATGCGCCCGCTGCAGTTTTGGCTGAAAGCGCGAGTCCCACGCGAAGCGTGGGCACCCGGTTTGCTTCGCCTCAGGGTCAATCAGAAATGCGTTACAGCTCTGAAACCCTGGAAAGCGAACGACTGGTACCAATCAGGTGTAAGCCTGGGGACTTCCTCGAGGGTGAAAGTGGTCTCCACGGACGCGTCCACCTCGGGATGGGGAGCGCTGCTCGAGGGCAGACCGTTCTTCGGCCAGTGGTCAGAACGGGAGAAGCTCCTGCACATAAACTGCCTCGAAATGCTGGCAGTAGACAACGCGCTGACGCGTTTTTGTCCCCAAATAAAAGGTCACCACGTCTTGGTCCGTTCGGACAACATGTCTGTGGTGTCCTACATAAATCGCCAGGGCGGCATCAGATCCGAGAAACTGTACAGGCTGGCAGAACGCCTCCTGGTATGGGCTCAGTGCAACCTGCGCTCGCTCAGAGCAGCGCACGTGCCAGGGATCATGAATATAGGACCAGACAGACTGTCCAGGAACAATGTTCCGGCAGGCGAATGGTCTCTACACCCACAGACAGTCCAACTACTGTGGAAGAAATTCGGCAGAGCGGAAGTGGACCTGTTTGCGTCTCAAGAAAACGCTCACTGTCAAGAATTTTTCTCCAAGAGCAGGAGCGCGCTGGCCCATGTGTGGCCCCGCCGCCCGCTCTATGCTTTTCCCCCCGTCTCTCTCCTGCCTCAGGTGATAGAACGGATCAGGGAAGAAGGATGCTCAGTACTGCTGGTAGCACCGTTCTGGAAAAAACAACCTTGGTTCCCAGCCGTGATGCAGTTAGCAAGTACTGCCCCCTGGCCAGTACCAGTGAGGAGAGATCTCCTCTCACAGGCCCGCGGCTCGATCTGGCATCCTCACCCGGAACTATGGTCCCTTCATGTCTGGGCCATCAACGGGTACATGTTGGACTCCCTAAAGGAGTATTAAACACGATCACGCAGGCTAGAGCTCCGTCTACAAGACGACTCTATTCTTAGAAATGGTCAGTGTTTTCGGGCTGGTGCACAGCCCGTGGTGTGTCACCCACAAACTGTGATGTGACGGAGGTGCTTTCCTTCCTACAAGAGCTGTTGGATGGGGGCAGGGCCCCCTCCACACTCAAAGTTTATGTGGCGGCTATAGCAGCGTTCTCAGAAACAACGCTTGGTCAGTCAATAGGAAGGAACGATTTAGTCATCCGCTTCCTTAGAGGAGCTAAGAGACTGAATCCTCCCAGACCTCCCTCAGTCCCCGTATGGGACCTTTCTACGGTTCTGGAAGCCATGAAAGGTGCGCCATTTGAGCCTTTACAGTCAATCGATTTGAAACACCTGTCTTTCAAAACGGTGTTTTTGCTGGCTCTCGCTTCAGTGAAGCGCATAGGGGATCTGCACGCGCTCTCTGTGAGCGCGGCGTGCATGGAGTTTGGGCCCAATGACTCAAAAGTTATACTCAAACCTAAGCACGGTTATGTTCCAAAATCCCTCAACACACCGTTTAGGGCGCAGATTATCTCTCTGTCAGCCCTACCGGTCCCTGATGAGGAAAGAGACGCGAGCCTCCTTTGCCCAGTCAGGGCATTACGAGCTTATGTGTCTCGCTCGTCTGTTTTCAGACAGACGGAACAGCTCTTTGTTTCGTTTAGCGGACGTTCTAAGGGACTAGCCGCGTCGAAACAGAGCCTATCCAGATGGATAGTTGATGCTATAGCGCTGGCATACGCCTCCAAGGGCATGCAGTGCCCTTTGGGTGTCAGAGCGCAAGGTCAAGTGGGATTGCCTTGCAAGATATTTGTATGGCGGCAGGCTGGGCCTCCCCGTCTACATTTATAAGGTTTTATAACCTAGAGGTTCCCGCCCTGCAGGCCAGGCTGCTGTCGGTCTAAACTACCAGTATTATCTGACCTGATGCGTTCAGCTCAGAATGCTGCGTTTGCTGAGCACAGCTCAATGTTCGACAGTTTAAAGCTGGGCAAACTGTGTAAGACCCACATTTTTCCCCATCAGTTCAGGCCGTACCCCGCCCTGTCTGTATGATGAAATTCGCGTCCCATCGACGCTACTTTATGTGGAAAAGTGAGGCTGCACCCCTCCTTCTTCCCGGACTCTCTGTGAGTTCACTGAGTGATTGTGCACTATATGTACCCCGGGCTTTCGCCCTTGGGTCTTTGGTGTCAGATCTCAGCATGCACGGCGTTTTACATTGGGTCCCCTAGCGTAAGATATCTTACGCAGTACGAGAGACCTCTCGTAAGAGAACGTACTCGGTTACTAACGTAACCTCGGTTCTCTCTAGAAGAGGGAACGAGTACTGCGTATCTTGCCGTGCATGCACACGCTCTGGTTGCTTCGATGATGAAAAACCAGATAATAGCTGCCTGCGAGCGATATTTATAGGCCTAGACCACGCCCATTTCGGCGGGACGTGACGCAGCGGGCGCGAAGTGCCCTGATTGGGTCTGACGTCACGCCAGGCCTCGCTCGATAGGCTGCTGCAGTTGCCGCAGAGCAGCCAATAGGCGCGCGAGCTGTCTCGCCTATGTCTGCATTGCTTCTGCAACGCGTTTTGCATTATTACAAAATTAAGGATAATTTTTGGCTTCAATATCTCGCGGAAAAGGATTTTCCCCTAGCGCAAGATATCTTACGCAGTACTCGTTCCCTCTTCTAGAGAGAACCGAGGTTACGTTAGTAACCGAGTACGTTATTTCGCACAATATCCAATTCTCTCTTCTAAACTAACTTAAAGAAGACAGTCTGCAAGGGCTGTCAAGATGCATCAAGTATTTGTGTGTGGAACAGACCTGACATTCACATTGTGTAAATCTCATTCACACTTGCACACATTCAAATTTGGTTCACGTTTTTGAGCCTTGCACGTCATGTTCACCAAATGCTTTCATTGAAAAAAGGAAAGAAAGAAGAAATTAGACATACTGCAAGGGCTAATCGAAATTTTCATTTGATGATATTTTACATAATAAATTACATTTTTATGTAGCCTGGCTAACGTCAGACCTCATCTCATTGAGACGCGGTCTGGGAACCACATGTTAATTTTCTCGTATTTGAGGCGTGGTTTACGAATGCCCAGAGCCGTTTATTGGGCGCTACGAATGTCTATCAAATGCGCCTGTACGTAGCTCATAGCCAATAGTTTCAATTATACCAGATGACGTATGTAGAGCGACAGAAATTCGACGAGGAAGAAGACGAAATAAACTTGCGTTCCAAACTACTTAGAACACTATCTAAGGCTGCATCGAAAGGTAACTTCGCGTCTGCTGCCATGTTGGATCCATAGATATAAACAAACTGCTTCGGTGTGTCGCATAGATGTCGTCATCGTCTTGCTCCTCCCTCCCCGTTCTGTGATTGGTTCCCTTTTTAAAGCAGCACTCAGTAGCTTCGGGACTTCTTCGCTGTATTCTCGCTTTTTGCTCGCAGGTTTCTCTCTAGAGCTCCCCCCACAGCTTCGGAATAGATATTTGACAACACTGTTGTAAAAACTCGTTGTTGATTCTCAGACACCAGAGGCTGTAGATCAACGACATCAAAGCAGATGGGACATTCTTTAAAACGTCTTCTTCATTCGGGTTCGGACGGCGTGAGGGAGCGCAATAATGACAGTATTTTAGCATATTTCTTTTGGCCGTAAAGCAATTGTTTACATCGCGAGACCTGATATCACGCGAGACTTCCTGACGCAGCGGCCGGCGGCCCGCCGGCTCAAAGTTGCAAGTGCGTATTTTCCGCTCACGGGCACCAGGGGGGTGCGAAACGACCACCATTCAACCCGAAATAAGTAATATAACCATTCCAATGACTCCGAAGCTGTTCAGTTAAGGTAAAAAAAGTTACTTAGTTCACCTTTAAGGGGAAAATCTGGTCCGTGGTATCCAGGCTGCCTAGCAGCGTGAATAAAATCGCGCTGCGCACAAGGCAGCATGGGGAAACCCAGGCTAGTTTTTATGTATAATAAAAAAAATTAACATAATTATTTATGGCTCAAAACAGGAGCCCATGCTTGGCTCCAATGTAATTATTTATGAACAAATAATTACCTGTATCATCACATGTTCATAGTATATCCACTTCTTTTCCTCTTCTCCCAGGTGAGAGACAGCAGTAAAGACCCCTCTGGCTTTTTGTCTTTCTTGCGCAAATCAACCAAATACGAAGATTGTCAACACATGTTGTGCAACCTCAACGTGACCATGCCACCATGCATTAAGGTAATAATACAAAGGTCAAAATATGTCACATGCTTGCTTACATTCCCTACACAAACACTCATATATATATATATATATATATTTGTTCTCTTTATTTCTTTATAACAGATCATAGGAAGTGATGAACGCAGGAGGACTCTGACACCGTTGGCTCTGAGAGAAAGATACAGTGCTTTAAATGAACCAGCCTTGGGTAAGATTGCTCCCACACTGACAGCTCCTGCATGTTAAGCCCCCAAATCTCATACAACCTTTGCCTGACCCTGCTTTGAATAAGATGTGAGCTGCAGCATCAGATTGCTGAACTCTTGAGCCAATGATGGTCTGGTTTCTGCAGCATCACTGAGCGCCATGGAAAGGACGGAGTTAAAGATGGCTTTAATAGCTGAACAGCTAGGCCTGAGCTGGGCTGGTGAGTGTGTGGGTTTGAATGCACTTCTTTCGCTTAACAAGCAGAATGCTTACCTGGCCATGTCTTGTCAAGGCATATCTGGATGTCCATTTCTCTGCTACATAGAGAATTCAAAATGTTTTGACAAGTCATTTACTTTAAAGGTCCCAAATTTACCTCAATGTCTAGCATGTGCAGATGAGATAAAATATTGACTAGCTTTGGCTTAATTCTTTGGCTTTACAAGAGAACATTTTGCACAAGCTAAACTTGTTTCATGCTATAGGGGCTTCACACGGGGGCCTGTTCATGCAACCTAATAATCAATTAATTGACAAATCAATAATCAATTAATGATAAAATTATGAAATTTGAAAGTTATTGTATAAACAGATAAATAATACTTACACAAATAAAATAAAAATGTTGGAAATGATGGAAAGAATACTAATTAAACAATTAATTATTATAACTATTGTACTTAATTATTTAAGCACTTTCCATTGAATTCAGTCTGTAAATTAACTTAAAATTAAGGAGATTTAAATTGAGTAGATTCTTATAAGTAGAGTCTTATATATATAGTTTCATTATTTTAGTCAATTTAGGTCTACAAAATGTAGCAATGATGTAAGGAGGCGTGTCAGATCATGTCATATACTTTCATATCAGATATGCAAATAAATGCACATTAACGCTTATTTCAACGTTCCATTGTCTGCGGTGTTTTATGTCAATACAACTGTCATAATTACTTTAATCTTCAAGAGATGCGTATTATAATGTTTTTTTAACCTAATGACCATGCATATTTTTCAGCAGAAGTGGCTAGGGATGCACTGGCGTAACACTAGAGCGTAAATATAGACCTACAACATAAATCCGTGAGAAAATAAATGTGCGAAGCTTTTCAAACGTGTTAGTTTTGTCCACATGTTTTTATTTTGACTTTCTGATTTCTTTGTTGATTGTTGATTCATTTAATTTTGCTTTATCTGTTTATCCACCAATTTCTACAATTCATATGTAATTGATTACTGATTTATCAGTTTATTCATACAAAAGTATTTTATTGAGTGGCACAAATGTAGCCCTCATACTTCAGTAAACCATGCTTTAGTCTAAAATGAGTCACTTTAATAGTGAAGGAACAAATTCATTCATGCTAGCACATAATGTATCATATCTAATTCCTGTGCAGAGTTGGGACGTGAACTGCAGTTTAATGTAGATGAAATAAATAAGATCCGTGTGGAGAATCCCAACTCCCTCTTAGAGCAGAGCTCAACACTGCTCAACCTGTGGGCCGCTCGAGAGGGGAAGAAAGCTAAAAGTGAGTGCCACAGTGTCCATTCACTATGATCCTATAAGAATACCTAAATTATTTGCGAGCAAATTTGACCTTATTCATCTGTCTCATGTGACGTAACTGTATGAAAATGCTGCCATATTTGTTGCGATACATATCAGCATGCTTTTAATCTGCAGTGATGTGGGATGTAGAGTTAGCAAAACTTGATGAAGTGAGTGCCCAGTTTGCAGGAATGCCATTAGCTGTCTTGCTGCGCTTCAGGCCCTGCCTTTATCATGCAGTCTCCTCCCTCTCACCACCCCTCTACCCTCCCACCTTACCCTGGCTGTCCAAACCCCCATTTATGAACCCTTTTCAAATCAGACGTGTGAATAACTGTTGTTGAAACAGGAGAGTTTCGAGTGTCTTCAAGGCTTATCATCTTGGGATGTCACATCTATTGACTGTCAGGGCTTGACATTAACTTTTTTGCTCACCAGCCACTGTGGTTAGCAGTTTTCCAAAGTTACTCAGCATTTACATTTACATTGGCCACAATTATGACATTGATACCATGGGGAAAATATAGATATTTTTTATATTATCTCATAATACAAGGTATGTAAGGCTGCTATCACTTTAAGACCTCACGCACGGATCCATTATACTGTTACACGTGTGTTTTCTTTCTCAATTGTTCACGTTCACTTAAAACATAACTGACTGTGTTTACGTGAATATAATGTTACGTGACATTATTTTGTGTGTATTTGACTGTGTAAGCGCAATAAGCAGAGGAAAAATAACTCAATTTAGTATTGAGAGGCGGCTTTTTTTGCCGCACTTTGGGTGTGAGCACAAAATCTGCTTGCCTGGGTTTCCCCATGCTGCCTTGTGCGCAGCGCGATTTTATTCACGCTGCTAGGCAGCCTGGATTCCATGGACTAGATTTTCGCCTCAGCGAGGGAACCAATCACAGAACGGGGAGGGAGCAGCAAGACGATGACGACGTCTATGCGACACACCGAAGCAGTTTGTTTATATCTATGGATCTAACATGGCATCGGACGCAAAGTTACCTTTCGATGCAGCCTTAGATAGTGTTCTAAGTAGTTTAGAACGCAAGTTTATTTCGTCTTCTTCCTCGTCGAATTTCTCTCGCTCTGCATACGTCATCTGGTATAATTGAAACGATTGGCTATGAGCTACGTACAGGCGCATTTGATAGACATTCGTAGCGCCCAATAAACGGCTCTGGGCATTCGTAAACTACGCCTCAAATACGAGAAAATGAACATGTGGTTCCCAGACCACGTCTCAATGAGAAAGAGGTCTGACGTTAGCCAGGCTAAAAATCTGCGGGAATGAGTAAAATTATGTGCAATAAACGCAATCCCACACCGAAATTCAAGCCCTGTAACACCAACTATATTCATCCAGAACAAATAAAACAAGTGAGTGAGGAGAGGCGGGTTTGTATGTAACTCGCTGTCGGAGAGATGAGAGAGCGAGAAGGAACAGCAGTTATCGTATCTATTCTGAGGAAAATGAGTAATGGAAGCTTTTCAGATGTTATGGTATCGATATGTAATGAAAAATCTGTATTTTTGACAACACTACATTGCACATAGTTTATTAGTTCAGATGCCTTTTTAAAAGACTACAATTTAAAAATGTATATATTTTGAAGCTTGAAAATTCAACC
Source organism: Leuciscus leuciscus (assembly GCF_965113295.1). NCBI lineage: Eukaryota > Metazoa > Chordata > Actinopteri > Cypriniformes > Leuciscidae > Leuciscus > Leuciscus leuciscus. The sequence continues at coordinate 4,784,592 of NC_138729.1, read as the reverse complement.
CGACAAAGTGGCTGGTAGGAGTGACTGTGTAACACGCCACTGCTGAATTACAAACCCGCATTTGGCAAGTTGGCATGTGTTAATGTCAAGCCCTGTTGACAGTATTTGCAGATATCTCAGTGATTAGGTTGGAACTGATGTAGTGTGTGCTGCATCACTCAAAGCCTTCCGCAAAACACAGCCGTGTCCAAATCTGTGTGGCAATCATATTGAGAGGAAGGACTCCGGATGTGGACTTCTTACCTGGGACTGAAGCAGTACTTCCCAAATCTGTTCCTGGAACCTCCCTAACGGTACATTGGTAATGGAGGGTGCAGAAAATGGGCTTTGTTGAGGGCCCCAAGGTACAGAAATATGACTCCTTTCAGTTGTCCCTTGTCATGCAAAGCGTTTCCTAAAAGCATTGTAAGTCTAAGTAGATCGTAGAACCATTGCCACCAATGGTCTCCATGATAAACTCACAATGCTTTTTGAGAAACGCAACCCTGACCCTTTCATTTGTCCCTTGCCCTGTAGTTCAGGTGCCAAAAGCTGTCCCGTATTTTGCTCCAGTTGCCCAAAGCTTCAAACACACACATTATCACAGTGCACCTAACAAGTGAACCCAGGCAACAGCCTGCCCAAAAGAACACACCTCTAGTGCCACTGTGCCACATGGGGTTTGGGCCAGGGGTCCATCTCACCATTCTCCAGTGCCTCTGTTTACAGCTGGTATTAAGATGCGTTTTGGTCGATCAGATCCCAAATAGACGAGGGAGACACATTACCTTTTACACCTGGTATTTTACTCTGTTTCTTTTGTCCACTTTCAACCACTTCTGTCCTGATTTCTTCGAGGGGAGGGTCTATGGGTGGGTTAATGTATGGGCTTAATCAGATATTTCGCTCTAATGGACAAAATAAGCTTGCAGAATTTACAAATGAATGCGCCCGGAGACGATGGAACAACATACGGAGAGCAGTAGTTTTAGTTTCTGCTCTGACAGCCGCAAGACCAGCCGAACGCTGTGAGTATGTGTTAGAAATCAGGAATGCTGAGAGAGAACATTGTGCTTGGTTTGTTTTTCGTCTTCAACCAAACTTGGGTCTCCAGTCGACAAAGTTTAAATCCCGTCTGGCTAGAACGCTTCCCACAATAAAAATATGTAACACAGAACAGCTAATGTCAAATACATCCATTCAACTTTCATTTTGGAACTATTTTTCAACCATGACGGGACATGTCGGAGGGACGTCTTTTCAACGGTCATTAAACGTCCAAATGTTTGCTGGATATTGCAATGTTTTAAGAGGAGTGAGGCCAGTGATAGCTTGCCGTGCCTCCCCCTTTCCTAACTTCGTAATATTAGAGCCCTGCTGGCATGCATTCACAGCCGGCTTCTGGGTGCTCAGTACAGAGTGGTTACAGTTTGCAAAATGTTGAAACTGTTTTGGGATGTTACAGTTGATACAATTGCATACCAGCGTGCAGGAGAGGAGCCGCTATATTTGGTTACCAGCCGTTCTTGCTAGTAGTTCGTAGCATCACCATTATTTAAGGCCATATCGGTAGAGGAGATTTGTGCAGAAGCTAACTGGGCCAACTCTCATACTTTGGTAAAGTATTGCTGACGTGATATCACCACGCCTAATGTCACTCACTTGGTCTTACAAGCAGGTAGTACATTTTCTGGACATGGATGAGCATTATTCTATATATCCTTATTTAAAATTCTCCCATAGAGTTGTATGTGTGTAAAGGACTTGACTGAAAGAGTACATCTGCTTACTTAGTGTAACTCTCAAAGAAAGGAGAGAGACACAGACTAGGGGTTCCTTGCAACTCTTCCATGCAACTCCGCTTCTCTTCTCCATCTACATGTCATCACTAGGATCTGTCATTCAGAAACATGTTTTTTCCTATCACTGCTACGCTGATGACACACAGCTCTACCTCTCATTCCAACCAGAGGATCCGACGGCTTGCATCTCAGCCTGCCTGACAAACATTTCTTGCTGAATGAAGGACCACCACCTTCAATTCAACCTTGCGAAGACAGAGCTGCTTGTGGTCCCGGCCAACCCAACACTTCATCACAACTTCTCCATTCAGCTAGGCCCGTCATCCATAAATCCATCAAGGTCATCCAGGAACCTTTGAGTTGTGATTGATGATCAATTGAACTTCACAGACCGCATTGCTAGATCTGCCCGGTCCTGCAGATTTGCCTTGTTACAACATTAGGAGGATCAGGCCCTTCCTATCAGAGCTTGCTACACAACTCCTTGTCCAAGCTCTTGTTCAATCCACACTGTACTATTGTAATGCTCTCTTGGCAGGTCTTCCAGCTTGCACTATCAAACATCTTGCAACTGATCCAGATGCTGAAGCAAGAGTGTCTTTATCAAGCCGAAGAGACACACGTCACAACTCTCTTCACAACATTGCACTGGTTGCCAGTTGCATCAAATTCAAGGCACTGATGCTTTCCCACAGAACAACCACTGGCTCTGCTCCCTTTTACCTAAACTCATTATTCCAGACTTACGTGCCATCCAGAAGCTTGAACGTCGCCATGTGGTGCCATCTCAATGTAAATCTCAAAGAGACACAAAATCACATTCACGGACCTTTTCCTTGACTGTTCCCTGCTGGTGGAATGATCTACCTTACTCAACCCGAGCTGCTCTTCTCTTCTACTCTCTCTTCTATTTTTAAATACATAGACTGCATTAGACTAAACTGGGAAGGGTCACAGCACATATGGTTGTCCTATTGTTTAACTGCTACTATTGCTCTCCTCATTCGTAAGTCGCTTTGGATAAAAGCGTCTGCTAAATGATTAAATGTAAAATGTAAATGTCACTCCAGCTCTTCTTTTAGAGCTTAACTGTTCTGAATGAGAATTGGGCTGCTGGTCGACTTTATATGAGAACAAATAGATGTGTCTCTCCAAGCCTGCAGCTTAAACTCACTGCGTTAAAGGCCCTGACACACCAAGCCATCGCTGACCACCGGCTGGCCCAGTTTTTGCGGTGTGTTCCGCACCGTCAGCACAGGTTGGAAATGTCAGGGGTATTTTGGCTAAAGAGCATGTTGAATTGGCGTCGGCGTTCAGCTTAGTGTATGAGCCAGTGCATGAGGATGAAAGTGAAAGTGATGATAATGAGCAAAGAAGTCAAGACGGCACAGACAGAAGGAGATTGTCATTTTATGTCATTTTACCTGAGCATTCCGAAGAAAGTGATTGATAATCAAAATGGTAAGCAAGCGCTGCTTTATTTACGCTTTGTATTTCTCCAGTCCTAGCTAGTCCTACAAATATATACTGTTGATACCTGCTGATACAGACAGTTATTTCCTTACATGCAGAAGACATGTGCTAGTTGATATTCACCTGTGGTCCCTTTGGTGTGTTCAAGCGCTGCTCTTGTGCTGCGACACAGCCGACGCAAGGCAACAACACAGTCAGATTTCAACGCCGCTAGTTCTTATACGTCGGCTTGGTGTGTCATGGCCTTAAAGCTCAAAATTCTCAATCCTTTCATCCAGAGAACGTCTCGGTTACGTATGTAACCCTCGTTCCCTGAGTAGGGAACGGAGACGTTACGTCGGATGACGACGAATGGGGTTTCGCTTAGAAAGCCTGTCATCTTCGAGTATATAAAACGAGCCAATGGCCATGAAATGCCATGGGTCTGCGGAATTTGCATAGCGTAAGTCCGCCCCACCCTGGGGGTATATAAGGAAGTACGCTGGCAACATGCAGATATGTCTTCGCTGAGGAGCCGAGACTGAACTCAGGCGTTTCCCAGCGGTACAGCGGAAGTGGCAGGGAGACGTAACGTCTCCGTTCCCTACTCAGGGAACGAGGGTTACATACGTAACCGAGACGTTCCCTTTCGTTGTCACTCCGAGTTACGTCGGATGACGACGAATGGGGTTCCCAGTGTAATCACGCCACCTCCCGACTGTCTTCCAGTGCCCTGCGTAAGTGTGAGCTCCCTGTCGTGAGACTGGCACGGACGAAGGACTCCTACTTAACACAGGATTAAACCAAGGTACACTGGGAAGCATATCTCAGTGGAAATATGCAATCATGCCCAACCCGAAGGGGGGGACTTGGAATACACATATGACCCAGAGGGCTGCATATGGAAAATCACTGGGGTGTCCAGCCGCAGGTGGAATTTTAAACCCCAGGGGTGGCAAGGTGGCTTGCCAAGGGAAAGACACACGCTCACAAGGAGACTTACAGTGGAATACACATGTGGGGGTCGCCCAGAGGGGGAACCATGCACATGGAGGCACCTAGTCAAGCGCAAAAGCTGTGTTATGGCAGATTGGCATAACTCAGGCGTTGACGTAACCAGTGCTGGAGGAAACTCAGAGCTTATCAGACTCACCTGAGAGAAATATCGCACGTATCCCGTCCGTTGAGAGGAATGGCGAGCAAGCGAAGACACCTGAGCAGAATCTAGCACCGGCTGGTTGAAGCGAGTACATGAGAAGAAACTGGCTCTACTCGGAGATTATAGAATCTCGCGAATGTGTTGGGTGTCGCCCAGCCTGCAGCTCTACAAATGTCTGTTAGCGAGGCGCCATGCGCTAGAGCCCAAGAGGAAGCCACACTACGTGTGGAGTGGGCTTTCACACCAAGGGGGCACGGACGACCTTGCTGCTGGTATGCCAAAGCAATGGTATCCACTATCCAGTGGGATAACCTTTGCTTTGAGAGAGCCTTTCCCTTCAGCTTCCCACCATGACAGACAAGAGCTGGTCTGAGGTCCTGAAACACCGCGTTCTGACTACGTAAGCACGGAGGGCGCGTACTGGACAGAGCAGTGCCAAGGCTGGGTCTGCCTCCTCCAAGGGCAGCGCTTGCAGGTTCACTACCTGGTCTCGAAAGGGTGTGGTAGGAACCTTGGGCACGTATCCAAGCCGGGGTCTCAGGATCACGTGAGAGTTAGCCGGCCCGAATTCCAGGCACGCTTCGTCAACCGAAAATGCCTGCAGGTCCCCTACCCTCTTGATGGAGGCCAATGCAACCAGGAGCGCTGTCTTCATTGACAGGAACTTAAGCTCCACTGACTGTAAAGGCTCAAATGGAGCACTCTGCAGGGCAGTTAGAACCACTGAGAGGTCCCAAGAGGGTACGAAGGGAGGACGAGGAGGATTTAGTCTCCTCGCTCCCCTCAGGAACCTGACGATCAGGTCGTGCCTTCCCAGAGACTTACCATCAACTGCTTCGTGATGTGCGGCAATGGCGGCAACATACACTTTCAGGGTGGAGGGAGACAGCCTTCGCTCCAACCCTTCTTGCAGGAAGGAAAGCACGACACTGATCGGGCATTTCGTGGGTTCTTGATGTTAGAAGAACACTAGTTGACGAAGAGGTTCCACTTCAACGCATAGGCATGTCTCGTGGACGATGCTCTAGCGGAAGTGATGGTAGCCACCACCGCAGGTGGTAGGGTACTCAAACCTGCCTCGTCCCGTCCAGGAGCCACACATGGAGGTTCCAAAGATCGGGACGAGGGTGCCATAAGGTGCCCCGTCCCTGAGAAAGGAGGTCCTTCCTCAGAGGAATTGGCCAGGGAGGTGCTGTCGCGAGGAGTACTAGTTCGGAGAACCAGGTCCGGTTGGGCCAATACGGGGCAACCAAAATGACCTGCTCCTCGTCCTCCCTGATCTTGCGCAAGGTCTGCGCAAGAAGGCTCACTGGGGGAAACGCATACTTGCGTAGGCCCCGCGGCCAGCTGTGCGCCAGTGCATCCGTGCCGAGCGTGCCCTCGGTCAGGGAGTAAAACAGGTCGCAATGGGACGAGTCGTGGGAGGCAAACAGGTCTACCTGTGCGTCGCCGAACTGATCCCAAATCAGCTGGGCCGTCTGGGGATGGAGTCGCCATTCTCCAGCGAGAGGCCGAACTCGAGACAGCTCGTCGGCCGCCTGGTTCAGGTGTCCCGGGATATAAATGGCTCGAAGCGACCTCAGATGCTTCTGACTCCATATGAGGAGGTGGCGAGCGAGTTGCGACATACGGCGGGAGCGTAGACCACCCTGGTGGTTGATGTACGCTACTGTTGCGGTATTGTCTGATCGGACTAGTATGTGCTGGCCCCTGAGCAGCGCATGGAAGCGGTGCAGGGCGAGACGTACAGCCAGCAACTCAAGGCAATTGACATGCCAAAGGCGCTGGGGTCCTGTCCAGGAGCCCGCGGCAGCATGACCATTGCACATGGCGCCCCAGCCCGTGTTGGAGGCATCTGTTGACACAACAACATGCCGGGAAACTCGTTCTAAGGGCACTCCGGCCCGTAGAAAATTGAGGTTCGCCCACGGGGTGAAGGTCTGACGGCAGGCTGGAGTCACTGGGACTCGGAGCGTGCCGTGTTGCCATGCCCACCTCGGGACTCGATCGCGAAGCCAAAGCTGAAGCGGTCTCATATGAAGCAATCCGAGCGGCGTTACTGCGGCTGCGGATGCCATATGCCCCAGGAGCCTCTGAAACTGTTTCAGTGGGACCGCACTCTTGCCCTCGAACTGACGAAGGCAAGTCAGTAGTGACTGCGCGCGCTCGCTCGTAAGCTGCGCGCACATGGCGACCGAGTCGATATCCATACCGAGAAAAGAGATCCTCTGCACGGGGCAGAGTTTGCTCTTCTCCCAGTTGACCCGAAGGCCCAGACGAGCTAGGTGCCGGAGCACTAGGTCCCTGTGTTCGCAAACCTGGTCTCGAGAGTGAGCTAGGATCAGCCAGTCGTCGAGATAATTCAGGATGCGAACCCCGTGTTCCCGAAGGGGAACAAGGGCTGCCTCGACGACCTTCGTAAAGACGCGAGGAGACAGGGCTAGCCCGAAAGGGAGAACCGCGTACTGGTATGCCTGCCCCTCGAAAACAAACCGTAAGAACGGTCTGTGTTGAGGAAGAATGGAGACATGGAAGTAGGCGTCCTTCAGGTCGATCGCTGCAAACCAATCCTGCGGCCGCACGCATTCGAAAATGCGTTTGGCCGTGAGCATCTTGAACGGCATCCTTCTTAAGGGAGAGGTTCAAGACACGAAAGAATTATTTCACTGAAAGAACTGAGCCCTAACTCCAGGCTACCTGTCTCAGGAGTGCTGCTTAGCCAGGTGTTAGCCGGCTAAGGGCAAGGACAGGCGGTGCCAGCCTCCAGCGACCTCCTCATGCTCGGGCCGGGAAGGGTCGAGGGGAGGAGCCGCATGGAAGCGGCGTCGGTGGGAAGCAGACTAAGGAGACCGCACGGATGGATGACCGTCGGTGCAGAAGGCCTCAGTCTGCTTCTGGGGGGGGTCAAAAACTGTAGGGTACAGTCCTCAACCACACCGCCGAGGAGCCCAGCCTGGGACATGAGGGAGCTGAGAAAATGAATTCTCAGACCCCCTCACATCAACCTGGCTGAGCCCATGTCTGGACCACTCTAGTGGACACCACCTGACCCAGGATCACGCAGGTACCGATGTCGCCCGAGAGCGAGGTCAGTAGTGTGCGCGGCGGAACGACCAAGCCGGGCATGGGAGGCATAGCGTCCCAGCAAGGGGGCGTGGTCGAGTTTCCGCGTTCTGTCAGTGTTGGCCAGGGAAGGACTAGCGTTCCACTGCGGCCGGTTCTGACAGAACTCCCGAGTCAGCACTGCCTCGAAGGCGAAGGCGACACACAGCACTGCATGCCTGTGCCACGATAGTGACAGAGAACATACAGCCCATGATCGCCACGCGATCGAGAAGTCATGTGGACTCCCGCGGGCCGGAAGCGTCCTGATGCACATCCGGGAAGCCTACAGCGCTCGGGGGGAGGGCGGCGCCACTCCTGCCGATGCTTTCAGCTGCCCGGGAAAGCATGGCCATCAGCTCTGGATCTGACCCGACTAACGCTGACACTCCAGAGGGAGGCAACGCAGTCGAATCCTCATTTCCAGAGGAATCAAGCCCGCCTTGTGATGCTGTGAGTGACATGACACCACCTGCTGGAGCCCCGAATGAAAACACTGGGTCCCCGAGAGAAACCAGGCACACACGGAAGCCCCACGGTTTGCGATGTGGAGGGGGGCGTGGCCCGAGGAATGCTCGTCGGTATTATGCCACACTGTAACCCTCAGATCACCCTGGCCACCAGCCAAAGTATCCCCTCTCGAGGAAGAGATAGATTGGGGTGTGGCAGAGGGGACTCTACCCACACGGAGATCATTGAGTCTCGATCTATAAACATCGCGATGGTCACGTTCCCGCAAAGAAAACGTGACTCATCCACGAGCGCTGCCGAGCGTGAATAAGCCCAACACGCGAAACAGCGCTCGTGACCGTTAGGCAGATGAATCACGCGCCCACATCCAGTAAATACACGGGCGAACCGTCTTGAAAAAGACGTGCCGCGTGCAGCTCTTTTAGAGAGAGGAAAAGCTCAGCAGAGTGCTGAAGCGCCCAGGGAGAAACACACACACTGTCGGCAGATCACTGCACAGATCAGCAGCAGGCAATGCGATCTCGCTGGAACACGCCGTCACACAAACACACTGAAGAGCCGCTCGTCTCGTAGAGTGAAGATGATACAGAATAGCTTGTAGGAGTGAAAAAACTCTTGGCTCCGAAGCGAAAACATATCTGCATGTTGCCAGCGTACTTCCTTATATACCCCCAGGGTGGGGCGGACTTACGCTATGCAAATTCCGCAGACCCATGGCATTTCATTGCCATTGGCTCGTTTTATATACTCGAAGATGACAGGCTTTCTAAGCGAAACCCCATTCGTCGTCATCCGACGTAACTCGGAGTGACAACGAAAGGGAACCAAGGTTACACAGGATAATCAGATGTTATGTGGAAATGAGGAAAAGATCATTGGTCACACGAAAGTATACCCAAGACTGCCTCCAATCATTTAAAAACTTACTGGATGTTGTTGTAGGATTTGGATTGTTGTTCTTAAAAGGCTTCAGATTATAAATGAAATAAATGTAAATATCTGCACATGTGTGCTTTTGGATTGAGGTTGATGTTATGCTTGTGGGATGTTTTTGAATTCCCTGCCATTGCTTCTCCCCCCGATGGTGATAAATATGGTGGCTGTAAAGATAAGGTCACGTGACTGAGACAGATTCATCCACAATTGTTTTGAATAACAAAAGTAAATCAATTATTGTATTTTGGATGTTTTTCCTAATAGTGTCTTGAAATCCTTTGGTTTTGTCAGTGGTGTGTCTCTGTCCTCATCCTTTATGTCCAACTACCCTGTCTTCCCCTTCTCCATTTCTCCACCATCTGTGTGTCTCTCACCACTGTAGTGGACAGCCTGTACGTGGCCCTCAAGAGTATTGACCGAGTGGACATTGTGAACATGATGGAGGGACAGGGACCACCAACAGGTCAGCAGGGGGGCTGGGAACAAGAGGCTTCCAGGTCTAGGCATCATGACAGAGACCATCTATCTCCTGCCATTACAAATGGTAAGAGAGAGATATTCCCTTGTGACATTCTACACTTCACTTGTCCCACATAATGCTTTTTTTCCCCCAAGAGCTGGCTTTTCCTCTCATCCAGTTGATATCTGCTGCTGTATCTTCTGTTCAAACCCTTGTCCCCCTATATTTTGGCCATGAACCTAACATTTCCTCTTCCAATTCTGCTGTCACCAGGACCAGAACTGATGACACCCCTCCAGAACTATGTTATGTTGCCTATCTTTGAATATCTGCATTTTGCCTGTAAATGTTTTTTGACTACTGCAGGGAAATGTTCTAAAACTCTGCAAATACCTCCTTTGTTTCTTTTAAAATTGGGGAAATACTTGAGATTAAGGAGATTTGCTTCTGTGTTTGGATAGGACACATTTAGGGGTTGTAACACTATTCGTTCTAATTAAATTTTTTACAGTTACAGTTCATTTGTACAGTTTAATGTATATTACAAGGGAAAATATAACTTAAGCTCTGACATAATCTGATTTGCAGTTGTTCTAAAAATTTACTTATTTTGTAAATTATTAATGAAGATATATTTACCCATAAATCTTGTACATCTGTAACAGTTCGACATAGGCAGCATGTTAGCATGAAACTGATGTGAAAGATCACGTCATGGCCACTTTTGCTTGATATCTACAAAAAGATACTGGGAAGACGCATAATACAGTCATAGGTGGAATATTATCAAACTGGTTTAACTCGCTGGCTTTGGCAAAGCCTTAACACTTGTCTTGGATCACATGTACCTTGTTACCAATCGTACCAAGACTCTGACTTCATAGAAACCGTTCCCGAGTTATAACAGACAGTTACCATCTGATATTTTCATAGATCATTGGGTGGCAAATGTTGCATCTCCATTATTAACTTCCAATTAGGCAAAGCAGCCTTTGGTTTTCCTGTTGGGATTGCGTGTTTCCAATACATTAACTCTGAGATTTCACCTGGAGTACGGTCTCTGAATTAACTATTCATAAATGGGGAAGAAGTTCCACCCATTGTAATTATTTCGGTAATCAAAAGTTCTTCCATCTAAAAAAACAATATAGATACCTTTACAGCATGCAACAGATCCTGTCATATACAGCTTAAGTTGTATTTATCCTCAATTATATAGTCTGTCACATTGCCGCGCATTGGCTATCTGATATATGATGATTTGGTTCCTTTTTACCATTAACAAAGGTAACCTATTCAATTCAGTATCAGTTCATTCAGTAGCATGCTTCCTGTGTGTTGTGGTACCTTTAACGCACATTTTACAAGTACAGAGAGATGCACTTATTTACGATTAAAAACCATCATTAGTGAAACATGTCAGTTCAACAGATGCTGTGAGTGTAAAATAAAGTGCAAAGTATACATTCATGTCACTGGAAGGGATATTAAAAGGGTCATGACATCATTTTTGTTGTATTATTTTACCAGAGATTCACAATAATGTAAATATCATATATAGTATTTTTAGTTATACATGACAATTTTCCACCTTCTCTATGGCGTTCTGATTTAAAGGTGCTATGATTATGCTTCTTTTCTTTTAAGATTTCAGAGTAAACTCCCATTGTCATGATTGGGAAACATCTTTGCATATGTAGGTTGAATATATTGCAACAACCACATAACTAATCCATTATAAGTCCAGGCATTTGATGAAAGCTGAATTTCACAAATTATGTGAAGCATACATTTGCACGACTGAAATAACTTAGAAAACAAAACAATTGGCACACTATTAAACTTCAGCTGTTTTTTTTTTTTTGTCTTAAAAATGCATCACTCAAGCATTGAGATGTGTTGCAATGGTCAAAGACATCAATCTATAAGATGTTTACATAGAAAAAAAGGTAACACTTCGGTATGGGGAACACATATTCAATATTTTTAACAACTTTTGTTTCAATAAACTCCTAATTTACTGCTTATTAATAGTTAGTAAGGTAGTTTTTATAGTGTTTAAGTTTCGGTATTTGGTAGGATAAAGGGATGTAGGCATTAATATGTGCTTTATAAGTACTAATAAACAGCCAATATGCTCGTTATTAACTAGTTGCTTATTAGCATGCATATAACCATGCTAATAAGCAACTATTTAATAACGAGAATTGAACCCAAAAATAAAGTGTTGTCGAAAAAATAAGCAATTTATGAAATGGTGCAGATGGACATGAATTCTGCAGAAGAACCTTTGATGTCTATCCCGCTCTCTATACTCACTACTGTAAGTCTATACTGTTCATTAGGGAGGAAGTTTTAACAGATTAAGGAAAAGTTTATTTCTCATGTCATGACCCCTTTAAGAGATATCAGATCTCAGAAGGCATTTAGTTCTTGCTCAAGGGTATGTTAAGATATATTAAGACAAATGGATGGGTAATAACTGTAATGGAACAGTTTTAAGCAAAGCTTCTTGACTCTGCCATTAGCCACAACCTTTGAAATATTCTGTTCAGCAAAAGGACATAGGCCACATTGCATCAGACACTGGTTCACACATTATTATGAATATAGTACAGAGATGCACTATAATGAGGTGTCTCATTATTAGATATGCCAGTTCTGTGAATTCTTCATTATCCCAGCCCCTTTTGCTGGCAAACACGATGCTTGTGTCTAGTCGCCCCCCTTACCTGGACATATCGCCATTTTATTAATAAAATAACTCCTCTTTCTCGCTTCATTCATAAACCCTTGTTGAGTATGTATGGTGAGGACACCTGTATTGTGACCCCCTAATACAGATCCAAGGGTGTCCATATTCCCCTTACCAAATATGCTCATAAACCAGTTTGCGCCATCAGACTTCTTTTGAAATACACTAGTGCAGAAGTTGATGATTAAGATGCTTAGTGATTAACTTCCCCAGATTTGGCTTTGCCCAATACAAGTACTAAATCTGTCTTGTCACACTCAGTTTCAATTCCCTGTAAAAAGAGTTGCCTCCAGAAGGCAGGTCCACTCCCTGTGCATCTGAGAGCGAGGCCTGACCACGTGCTGAGACTCATGATTTGTTCATGCACAGTACCATGGTGGCATCTAGTGGTGGAGCTGCAAGAGATGTTGTGCACTGGACTGTGCGATTGGCGTGTGCTGGACAACTATTGAGTGACTCACCACCTCAAAGGGAGCAGTAGCTCTCTGCATGCTCTCCCAATTTTTGGATTATTTTCTCATGCAATGCTATTTGGTGGTAAAACTGTAGATTTTGGAACTGTGAGAATGTGACATGTCTGCACTGCTTATGTGCTTATTTCCCTGTAGAGGGAACCCATCAAGCTAACCTGCTGAAGAATCCAGCATAACCAGCATGAATGGCTTGTTGGTCCAGGCTGGTTTATGATGGCTAGAGCTGGTGTAGGCTTTCCTTTACCTCAAACAGTAGAGCGTTGGCACTTGCAACACCAAGGTCATGGGTTCGATTCCCAGGGAAAGCATGAACTGATAAGAATGTAAAATGGGTACCTTGAAATGCAATGTAAGTCGCTTTGGATAAAAGCGTCTGCCAAATGCATAAAATGTAAATGTATAGTGCTGGTCTCAAGCAGAACTGAGCTGGCGTAGCTGGTTCACTAACACTCACGCTTCACATTCTGCTCCCAGCATGCAATACATACCTTATTCTGGTGACCAGATATGCTGAATTTGTCAGCAGTGTACCCTCTTCTCTTTCCTCAATCCTTGAGTATGTAGAGTAGCAGGTTGGTCCATCTACGGGGCAGCAGGATCCCACTCTGAGCCAACAAGCGTACGTGTTGCATGTTGCCTGTTGACACCTACATAACAATCTGGCAAGGTGATGAGAGAGGGAATGATTGTGTCTTCCTTGGAAGAGCCTCGTCATCCCTTTTATTCCCCACACCTCTTCAGCATCAGCATCAGAGCTGTGCCAAAAATCCCCTCTGGGATCACCGGTGCATCCAGGATAGACTCTTTCTCTGTCTAAGACTGGGGAGATCAAGCCATCATCTTCTCTCCTGTATGACTACGAAGCTCTGGTCTTCTCCATGGCTCAGCGCATCTGTGGCAGAAGTCATGGCAGATACCTTGTCCCACAGTAAGTGAGCACTAAAATGGAGTTAAATGGACAGTAAATACATTAGAAGCTCATTTCAATTATGCTTGACTGGAAAGTGCTTGACTGATTTTGATGGGAGTGTAGAGCTTGTGGCTTCCTTACTCCTGGGGTGTTGGTGAGCTGTCAATAAAAGCCCAAGCAGGAGAATCCCATTTACCCGGAGCACAGATCTCCTTGGATGGGTAATGGCTGGTGAAAGGCTTGTTTTTGCATGACACTGCAACCTCATCCAGGAGCTCTGGAAATATTTGGTTTTACAACCTGGTTTTCAGTCTGCAATTTTCCTTTCCAGGCATAGCGAGACTTTGCACTTACACAAAACCCTATTTCCACAGAGGTCGAGCTGCAAAGGTTTTTCCCTGCTAGCCAGTGTTTTCTGAGTTGCCACAACCATTTACTTCAAACCAACTGAACTGGGAGTAAATTGGTGAAAAAGATCCAGTAATTTGGCTTGAGTGACTCCTAGACACAAGCATCAATTGGGGAATACACAGAAACCTTGTCTCCATAGTGAGATCTTGAAATGAATGCTAAGACTTTAGCATTTTAAACCCTATATTTGTGGCTATAGTCAGTATCATCTACTATGAATAACAAGATTAGTTCACAAAAAGTAAATTTCTTAAAGATACAGCTATGCTTTTTTTGTGTAACGTCTTGGATAAGTGGGCAAACTGGCAAGAGTACTCTGTTCATTCAGGCAGAGCATTAAACCTGTTCCCTTTACCCCATGCTTTGTGTTTTTCTTGATATGTCAAATGCAGCCCAGCCTTCTTCCTCTCCTTCTCCTCCTCCTCCTCTTCTGCACCTCCTCTCTGACCTTTGACCTCATACAGACATCATGTTGACCTCTGGCCCTCATTTATCTCTCTGTCCTCAGACCAGTTGTGTGTTTTCTTCCCCCACCCTCCCAAACCACCTCTCCCCCTCCCCCTTCAAAAAAAAAAAAGGAAAGTTATTGCTCTGTTCTGTGATCAACCCCCTCCATCACCAGTTTTATGCTTAGCGCCCCCTACAGGAGGGAGGTGTTTCTGACTCACCTGTCTCCTTTTCTTTCTGTCTCTCTCTGTCTATCTCTCTCTCGCTCTGTCTCCTTCCACCCAAACAACCCTCTCTCGTCTTTCTGCTAAGAGGCCTGTTTACATGCTCTTGTGGCACTTTCTTGGATGTACCTCATTCCATGATCTCTGCATGCAGGGTCCAAAAGTAACTTTTTGCCACATCTGCCAATGGCGGGTAACATTTTTTTTTATGTTTTATGTAAAAAAGTTATTTATGTATTTATTTTTCACCTCATGACAATTAAACAATTTAGCTACTTATAAATATTGGTGACAAAAAAAAGTTGACCATATAGGAGCAGAACCTGCAAAAAGACTGAATTTGATTTTAAAAAATTTGCTGTGTTGACTTAATGCAAGGAATATTTCATATTTCATAACTTCAAGCATCTTAGATAAATACAGCACAGCACTTGTTTTGTTTAGCAAACTTTAAAAATGAGATTTAACCCATTATTTGATCAACCAACTGGTCAGTAACCTTGTTTTATCTTCTCACCAAATCCGGTTTTACTCACATTTGGCTCTTGGCGAGGGTTAATTTTGGACCCTGTCTGCATGTATCAAAGGAGGGCATAAAGCATGAATGCTTCTCCATGGAGATGTTGAGAAAACTCTAGCTTGAAGGGCTCTGGAACAGGACACAATGACACATTGACATGGCATATGCATTACCATAAAGAAAAGTGAAACAAAAATAAAGGCTCTGTTTAGGTAAAGTTAACTTCACCTAACCCGAAAACGTGCAAATATTCATATTCTGTTATCGCTAAACTGTCTTTATGGCATATGCTGTTATCGTCCATGTGTGATGCCCTTAAAAAAAAATGTCACTTTTCGGCATGATGTCCGACAGCGGATCTTGCATGGCCTGTTAAAGCTGCACGAAGGCCTTGCTGGTGCTGATTGTGCTCTTTGATAGTTGTTGAGCTCAGAAATATGTTTGTTTCTTCGTTACCTTTCTTTTTTTAACTGTTTTGGTCACTGTACAATCTTTTATTTATACTCAATGTTGTCATTTTCCTTATGTCTGTCTATTAGCTGTGAATTCAGGGACCCTGTGAAACTCCTCACAATCCGTTTTTTAAGTGCTTATGTAAATAAGTCTTTTTTTTGTTCACAATTATGCATTTTCTGTGCGTTAGTGGATGTTATGTTTCTGTTTATACATAACATGTTATGGACTGGCCTGTTTTTGTTTTTTTTCTTTAAGAAACATTTTCTATTGTTTTTTCTTCTGTGACTACCTTTTTATCTTCATGAGCTTGTGACTTGTGTGTTATTTGTTGGGTTTTGTGAGTGTATTTTGTGTGTCTGTCTATGTCTGTTTCCCACTCTGTCTCTGTCATAAAAAGCCTTCAATACACACAAATGCACAAGAGCTGATGTAGTACTGAAATATATGTACTCAAATGGATGCTGGCCTGTACATAGCATACATACTACATTTTTCTTAGGGCTCATGTTCCCTTTTTAATTTCTTTACAAATTATATTGTGTGTCTGATACTCCACACACAAATTCACCATTGAAACCATGGTTCCGGCCAAAAGTTATTATAGTTGTAGTTACTGCAGTGAAATTGCATGGGGGGGAAAAAGAAAAGAAATTAAATAGCAGGAAGATTTGAAAACTTTGTACGCTGTTTAAACTAGATCCAAATTAGTTCATTAACATTTTGAATAGTCATACTGATATTGAAATTTTAAGTGCTTTATTCAACTGTGTAAGATTAATAAATACATGTGTAAGATGTTTAAATAATTTTGACCACTTTCAATCTTATTTAATCTTCTGATTAACTTTTCATTTTGCAGTGAGACCATGCATTCTATTCTATTCTGTTCTATTCTATTCTATTCTATTCTATTCTATTCTATTCTATTCTATTCTATTCTATTCTATTCTAATCTATTCTGTTCTATTCTATTCTATTCTATTCTATTCTATTCTATTCTATTCTATTCTATTCTATTCTATTCTATTCTATTCTATTCTACTCTGTTCTATTCTATTCTATTCTATTACCTGCATTATATATTTTTTTTTTTAAATCCTAACTTTGCGTTCCAATCTTCCTTTTAGTTTGATTTTCTTTTATGAATATTCTAAAATTCATAACGTTTTCATAGTATTTTTTTTTATCTACTTAGAAAACAAGGTACATTCCATTCATTATCACATAAACTAAACGAACACATAGAATGATATGCATATGAACATGATACTTTAGATGCACATCATACAAAATGTGTCACTATACATTGCAATTTAATTGAATTATTATTTAAATAGTGGTTCTTTGGTGTAGCTATGTGACAGTATTTGATTTTTCAATAACACTTTACAATAAGGCCCCATTAGTTAACATTAGTAAATGCGTTAACAAACACTTATTAACTAACTTGGTTAAAAATACAACTATTAATTGTTAAGTCATGTCTGCTCAGGTCCATTAAATAACACTAACAGATACAACTTTTGATTTTAACAATGTATTAGTAAATGTTGAAATTAACATTAACTAAGATTCATAAATGCTTTTGAAGTAGTTTTTATAGTCCATGTGAACTAATGCATTGAACTAATGTTAACAAATAGAACCTTATTATATAAAGTGTTACAGATTTCTCAAATAAACCACACAGGCATGAGGTCACATGATTGAGTATTCCCACCCTCTGAAGTCCCATTCCAGGGCCATGTGGTTAATATATGTCTCCGGTGTGTGTAGTGTGCTCTTTATGAGAAGTCTTATCTGTACGGGGGTCGTAAACTGGGGAGAGGAAACAGACTGGTCAATAAGGCCCGTTGTTTATGTCAGAGTAAGAATGTTTTTGTGGACAATACACATAATTCTCACTCCCTCTCTAACAATACACATCAGTCTCTTTATATTATAGTCACACTTGTGTTTATTGGCATTTCTGTCAATGAGTGTGTAACAAAACACTAAAAGCTACCAAACATCTGCTCCTTGTGAAAAACAGACAACAAGTACTAAGGTGCTTACGTATTGTTGGCTTATAAAGCATAATTGTTATTTGTGGAAATATGAAAACACGTATTGTCAATTTTGAATGTATTTTTTCTCCCAATTAGTTTTGCATTTAAACCACAATGATTTGTATTGGTGTACTCTATCCATATCTATATATCTACCTACTGTTTGTTTGTTTGTCTGTTATCAATTAAAGGTGAAGTGTGTAATTTCTGCACCATAAAGTCACCAAATGAAATCACAAAAAAAGGGCATGTTTCCATTGGTCAAACTGACAATATTGCACAGTGCTCAAACAAACAAAAAATGTTTTTTTTTAAATACACACTTCCCCTTTAAGACTGGGCTCTATGTCATTTAAATTAGATGAGTTTGAGAGCACATGTTTTTACACTTTATATAGTTGTATTTTATCATTTGACTTGTATCAAAGTTACATAAATGTAATGAAGCTACTTTTTTTGAGTATACTGTGGACTTTTGTGAATGTTTACAAGACCTTACACTTCTTTTTTATGAGAACAATGATTATTGAAGATGATCTGTGCTGGTTGCTTGCATGCATGTTATCTGATAGAGGCCAAAATGTCATGACTCTGAGAATGAGAGCATGGAAGACTAAGCATGTGTGTGTGTATAGGGTGCTCTGCCCCAACTCCACAGTTCTGAAGGGGTGTCTTTTACTTCCTGGTTGGTGACAGTCAAAAGGTTCTCTTTAACCCCCGTTATCTCTTGTGACAAAAAAAGAAAGAAAGAAAAGTGGGGCAGCAACAGTCTTTTACAACTGCATACTTGGTGCTACCACAATTGCCTGTGCTCTTGCTGCCGGCCCGAAGCTGCTGTAAGCGATGTTAGCCATCTTGCTTTCCTCCAGACTTGCAGTGATACAACACCACTGTTTTTCTTTAAAAGCTACACTATTTCATATTCTATAATTGGCTGAGCTGCTCTCAAAAAACTGAAATGTACCCTTATCCTTTCTTCGGGTCATTTTGACCCGAAATTCTTTTTTAAATGTTTTATTGAGTGATCATCAGAGGGGTCCAAGACCCTAGGACTTTTGTCGCACTTAAACTATGAATACACACACACACACACACAAAAGAATGGATTTGAGGAGTTTTGTGGTTGAAATTTAAAAAAGTAACAAATCCTTCCCTCATGGGTCAATTTGACCCCCATAGGAATGAATGGAATGCGAGGAATGCTTCATTACACATAGAAAAAATCTAAAAATGCTCAAAATTCTAACTAAAAATGATAAAACATTACCAAAAATTATTTTGTTGTCTACATGTGTATATGAATGCATACTGAAGTGAAACTGACTTTAGGACCCAGAGGAACTGCTCATTTGCTCCATATAGAGCTATAAGGTCATCTAGTGGCAAGAGTCATGAAATATCATGTTATATTATTATTTTCCCACAAGAGGTCGGCAAAGACACCCAATGTAAGATATTTTGAGCTGAATTAAAAGCGTTATGCATGAAATTGTGAGTTATTTTGAATTTAAGTTGAAAGAATATGAGGAATGTGCTTAAATGACTATTTATTTATTATTTATTTATTGATTTATGGTCAAATCTAGTAATTTAAAGGTAAATATATATATAAAAAAATGTAAATGTCCCAAAAAATTTCTATAAAAAATACAAATAGGACAAATTGATTTTGTATAGGACAAATACAAAATGAAATAAAATAAGCTTTCTGGACAAAAAAAAAAAGTATAATTTTAGGGCTTCCGGTCATTTTTGACCCATGAGGGAAAGATGTGTTACAAAGTGCAATGGAAGGATGAGGGTTAACAGTGCGTTTACACTCTCAACACTGTTAGCAGCAAATCCAACGTCTGCCAACCCAAACACGCAAACTCTTTGACGAGCAAAGAAGCGCCTCTTTTCTAGAGCTTTCCAACCATGCAAGATGCACTCAAGTGCATTTCTGGACACCCAGATCTGTCAGGTACTTGGGATGAGAAATGGCTTACAGCAGCTTCAGCAACCTCTCTCAAAAAAACGTTATTCCCCCCATTTGCTTTCCACCAAGTCAGTGGGCTTGCTCTCTAATCTCCCTTCCCTAACCCCCTGATCTGGAGCACATCCCTCCTGGGTTAAAAGCGTGTGGGGCTGACTGGGGGGCGCAGTGGGGGGCCTGTATCAGTGTGCCAATCTCTGTGTCACTCCAGGTTACGGGCTGGTGGTACAGGAGGAACTAGTCTCACCGGCCTCCATGCAGTACAGTCTACCTTCGCCACTGGGCAATGAGCCCTACTGGCAAGAAGTCTCGAGCATGGAGTGTGCGCCAATCGCGACCACTGAAGAGGACACACTCATGGAGATGTCTGAGGTACAGGTTTGGCCCTCAGGCAATAGTCCTTCCATTGTGACCGTTGAGGATTCGTCACTGGAGTGCAGCAATGCTGACGACCTGGGCCACTCGAGGAGCGGGACTCCCGGTGGAAACGGACCCGAGGGACTTGCTACTCCGGGAGGGTTGAGTGGATCCATCGAGCTTCTCGAGGATCAGTCCATTGGGGCGGATTCAGATTACAGTGCCGCTGGGATGCTGTGTCTGAGCGAAGGGGTCAACATCAATGCTCTGGACAGAGGTCAGGGGTTGGAGAGGTCAGAAGGGGCTGTTGGTCAAGAAGTCAACAACGTTAAAGACGCTTCCAATGGAGGGTTGGGAGAAGGAGGAGGTGACGGCACAAACTTAGAAGATAGCGTATCTCTCATTTCAGGGCAACAGCGAATTTATGCTCGAGTGAGTGAGTCACCTGGGCTAAGAAGACGGGCAGATCATGGGGAAGACAGGTGAGTTGCCCATTACCTTCTGAGTTACTTTATGGACCAGCAGGGATATGCTGATGCATATTTTTCAGGAAGTTTCTTCAGGTAATCATTTTCAACTCCTAATTTTGAAGAGCATTGAAAATGAGGCTAAACTTGACCAAATGTTAGTTTAAATGTGTCGTTCATGGGCTACTAGCGTCACCAAACGGGATTGCAGGCCGGAGCGCATTAAAGATTTTCTGTTAGAACTGTGTCGTGTAATCGACCCGTAAGTTAATAACTAATTATGGAAGTGAATCAATCAATCAAAACTAACTTTTGCTGGACAATAACTTTACTCTAGAGCTGCTGTAAAGCCAAAACAATCTCTGTTACTGTAATTTCCTATTATCACTGTAAAGCTCCTCTGAAACAGTCTATATTGTTAAAAGCGCTGTATAAATGAAGGTGACTTGACTTGCAAAAATACTGCACTTTCCCAGTTCTCTTCACGACACAATGGTTTTGTCCCAGACTGATGTAATTAATTTGACCCATTGTTGCTGTGTCAGGCTGGTAGAGATCCTCAAATGGATCGATGTTTTATTAGTGCCACAGAATTTAGTCTTTCTTTTCTGATGGACCGAAAATATTAATGGCTAATGATCTCCTACTATAAAAAAGTTTCAGCCTGTAGAAAGAGAAAAGCCCCTCATCCTAAATTATAATTAGACTTTAGTCAGGGTAGCGGCATGTTTAATTTATTTATTTTGACAGGAGTGAAAACCAAGCTGTGAAGCGTTGAAGTGCAGTTTATTAAATGGATTGTTCTGTTATTTAATTACCAGCCGATTATTCATCTCACGAAACTTGTTTCCAAAAGACTTTCAGAAGACTTCATGAAGCAGTTTTGAAAGTTGAAAATCACATTTGATCTATGACCTTTACATAGTGCATGCTATTTTAAAGACAGTCTAATTTTTATGCATGTAAAATTCAATATAGAGTCTACCCTGAGTGAGGTCTATACCAAATGACTCTGACTAGCAATAGTAAATAGCAAATCATAGTTCTTCAGTCTTTCTTCTGAAAATGTAAGTGGCATTCATTGTGTTTGTCTATGGTACAAGCTGTGGTTTGTAAAGTAAACTAAAGGCTTTTGGCTCTGTAAAGAAAAGGACGATTCCATCAGTACATCCCACCTCAACTTCATATTGCAATAATCCTGAGTTTATCTTCAACAAACATACATGAACTTGCTAATCTTGGCCTCTTGAGAGCATGTGACGGGAAGTAAGTGTGCAAGACTGTCCAATGCTAAAGTTCAATTCTCATAATGCACATTAAATCTCTAATACGGCTTCGGAGTAGAATTTGAGGCTAAGAGTATCCCATCATTCATCATGTGCAGGAATTCGCGTGCCCTAAAATTGCGCAAAATTGCAAAATTGTAAGTTAAATTTAATAGATATTACAAATAATTTGGTCGTTAAATGTAGTGTTGCATGTTGTGTTGGTGGAGAGATGAGTAGGTGTATTTTGTAAAACATAAGGACTACTTAACAGACATTTAGAGGTTTAGTGCTTTAAAACGTTCTGAGAATATGTCATGTAAGTTGCCAAGTGGTCAAGTGCAAAGACCGCAAGTGTGGATATTGGGACAAGCCCCTTGAACTATCTGTGTTTCTTTGCAGCAGAACAGAAATAAGGCTGTACTCAGACACTCTAAAAAATGCAGGGTTGTTTTAACCCAAATTTGGGTCAAATATGGACGAACCCAACTGTTTGGTTAAAAAATGTAACCCAACGGCTGGGTTTGTCCATATTTGACCCAATTTAACCCAACGGTTGGGTTCGCCCATATTTGACCCAAATTTGGGTTGAAACAACCCTGCATTTTTTTAGAGTGTAGTGATTACTGCTGACTACATTGTCATTACCTCTTCTAATATTCTGTCTTGTTTTTCAGGTTATGTGGTGGGTCGTTCCTGTCTTACCTGCAGGATCAGGGGTCTCCCGGTTGGCACTCGCCCCCAGATCCGACCCAGAACCGAGTGGGGTCTCTACAATGCTCCCTTCCTAGACAGGCGATCGAGTCAATGATGTCCTCAGTGCGCGCCGCAGTGGACTGCGACTCTAAGCTGGCCCAAGAAGCCCTGATCGAGCCGGTGCGGGACATGGGGCATTCGGAGATCATCCACGGGCACTATCAGGGGACTCAACCTTTTGAGAAAGGACTAGGGTTCCCACACAGAACAGCCAACATTCGGGCTTGGGAGGACATGCGTCTAAGAGGACAGGTAAGAGAACTTTTTGATTTCAAAATGTTATTTAATTCATATCAAGCTCCCGCTGACTGTTTTTGCTTTGACCTGCAATGGTGTGATGGATGAGGTTGACTTCATTGCAAGGCTGTAAACATTGGGAGGACCAAACCAATCATTCTCTTAAAAGGATTTAAGAGAACAAAAAAAAAAAAAGGCATGCAGCATGTTTGCCATTAAATGCATTTTGGATTGATCTATCTTTGGGGTTTACACTGAAAAAAAGGTGTTTTATAAGAGAAGTCACAGACAATTTTGTCACTGCTAGGATTTGTGTTATAGCAGTTCTCATTCATTTCTGTGGTATCCACAAAAAGACAACTCTTGTACAACTCTGACTGCATTTCAATGACGTCAAGGCTGTAATGTGATTGGTTATCAAGGCTCACGTGATCGGTCGTGCTTTCTCCGATGGTTGAGATGCAAATGTTGGTATCTCCACGTAAAAGAACATCGCTGCTTTTACTGCTATTCTTCTTGAAAAAGCATTGTCAAACCTAAAAGTAAGCTGTAGTGACACTGAATCATAATTGTTTCACACTTGTAGTTTTTGACAGAAGGCTTGGTTTGTGTGATTTGGTTTAATTGAACAAAATATTTCATACTGTAGAGGAATTGCTTTCATTGTTTGTAGTTGATGTGCTCTGGGTTTAGATTCCAACTCTGTGCTCCCTCTTCTTTAATGATAAGCCTGTATCCCTGGAAGCTTGATTCCACCACAGAATAAAACATTTAAAAAGATAAAACGACTTTTTATCTCACAATTGCGAGGTAACATCTCGCAATTCTGACTTTTTTCCTCAGTACTTTATAACACGCAATTGCGACTTTATATCATGCAATTCTGACGTTATATCTCACAATTGCATGTTATAAAGTCAAAATTGCGAGACATAAACATGCAATTCTGAGGGGGGAAAAAGTAATAATTGCGAGTTTATTTCTCTCAAATCTGACTTTATAACACACAATTGCGACTTTATATCACGTAATTCTGACTTTATAACACAATTGCAACTTTATGGGCCCTATCTTGCACCCAGCGCAAGTGACTTTGTACACCGACGCATGTATCATTCCTATTTTGCACCCGCGCAAAGCGGACTTTTCCCTCCACAGAAGCACGTCGGTTAACTAAGAAATACACTTGCGCTCCCGGGGGCGGTTCAGCGCAAAGAGGAGGCGTGTTCCGGCGCAAACGTTCCTTCTTGCTATTTTGCAGATTTAGAAAACAATTGCGCCACTAACCAGGAAAAAATAGTTTAAAGTCAGTGGCGCGTTGCGCATGTTATTCATAGGCTATTTTAAGGGCGCATGCTTGGCCATAATCAATGTAGCGTGTGCACAACGCGCACTTTGATTCTCTCATCTACACAGAAGCAGCAGTTTTCATTTTTGCAAATCATACATTATTACGATAGATAGATAGATAGATAGATAGATAGATAGATAGATAGATAGATAGATAGATAGATAGATAGATAGATAGATAGATAGATAGATAGATAGATAGATAGATAGATAGATAGATAAACAATTTATTATAAAAGCATACATCTAGCTTACACATTTCTCCATTTTCATGTAACTTCTCTCTTTTACGGCCGTGACGAGAGCGTTGCTCTCCTTGGCTGTGAACCGCTGCTGGCGCGCGCCTGGCAAATCCGCCGTTACAATAGCAATCCGCTATGGAAAAAGCGCGTCTGCTCTTAAAGGGAATGTGAGATGACGCTCTGATTGGTTTATTTCACGTTACGCCCAAACCACACCTATGAATAATGAAGCTACTTCAGACCAACCCATTTTAGATTTGCGCCTGGCGCAAGAGGCATTTATCCCGCCGGTATAATAGCAACAGCGCCGAGACCCGCCCACAAAGTTACTTGCGCTTTGCGCTTTGACACTTGCGTTTCAGATCGTTAAAATAGGGCCCTATATCACACATTTCTGAAAAGTCAGATGAAAAGTTTTAGATAAAGACAGAAAATTTTATTTTTTTATTTTTTATTCTGTGGTGGAAACAAGCTTCCATATATATCAGTCGTTTTAATATTATGTGACTAGATTGGAAAAACGGTGTGCATTTATGCATCATTGGACTAGAGGAGGAACTGGGGGAAATAACGTGGAAGAAATGGTAAAACATGACGTTATGTGGAGTGAAACTCAAGCAGTTGGTGGGAATATTGGACAGCTGTGATTAGTGTCAGTCCGACTGTATTGTGCTATAAATGCCCTCTGTGACAGACCATAACACTAGTTACTATTAAAAAACAAGCCCAAAGTCACTTATAGCATACAAGGATAATTGGCTTTATTCAGTAAAGTCATTTCTTACAAAAGCATTTATTTCCCTAAGGCTGTTGGAAACTCAAGTGTGCACAATTGTTTGCACTTGCTTGTGGTGGCACACACACACACACACACACACACACACACAGTATACAGCCAGCCCTAGATGGACACACAACCCATTGGTTTCTAAATATAGATCTTGTTTGCTTCTGTCATCTAAAGGGCCAGTCCTGCTGCAATGGCGAGTAGGGGAGGAATATTATATATGGATTTGAAAGGCATGGACAGTAAGGTCAATGGTCTCTCAAAGACATGTAATGCTGTTACCAGCTCTGAAAATGGTGTTTAAGAAAATGTAACAGGAAAATAACTGACTTTGGTATCATTTGCAGGAAAAAGGTTTATATTATAAAGGTTTATGATGCTGCGGATTTCCACACAAAATAAAAAATGCATGGTCAGAAATGCACTTACAATGTACAGTACACTACTCTTCAAAAGTTTGATATTTTTTGATATTTCAGTAGTCCATATTAGACATTCTACTAATTATAAGTAACTACGTGTCAGCTAACTCGCACTCTAATGACTGGTAGTTGACATTTAGTAGAATGTCTAAAGTGGACTATGAATTCTTTCAAGATTTGGTTTTGAAAGAAATGCATATTTTGCAAGGACACATTAAGTTGATCAAAAGTGGCAGATAAGATATTTATAATGTTACAAATGCTGTTCTTTTGAAATTTCTATTCATCAAAGAATAATCCCGAAAACAAACATTTCCACAAAAATATGAAGCAGCACAACTGTTTTCAACATTGATAATAATAAGAAGCAATATTTCCTGAGCATCAAATCAGCATATTAGAATATGTATACAGGAATAGATTACATTTTACAATATATAACAGTTATTTTAAAGTATAATAATATTTCACAATATTACTGTTTTTACTGTATATTTTTTTAATAAATGCATCCTTGGTGAGGAGAAAAGACTTCTCTATAATTAAGAGCTCGTATTAAAAACTGATTTTATAGTTAAGTCATGGCCATAAACTGTACAATTAATGTAAGATTAATGGAGAGAGCAAAATATAACTTTAGGCCATGATCCTTGTCTTTTATTCCCACCGTAGTAAAATTGAAAATGTCCTGGAAAATGATCACTGGAAAAGAGTGGGAACCCTGATTACATTTGAAAATATATTACATTAGATAAGTTCTTTTAAAGTGTAATAATATTTCACGATTTGACTGTTTTTACTCTGTTTTTAGCCTTGGTGAGCAGAAAAGACACTTTCAAAAACATTTTAAAAATCTTACCGATTCCAAACAGTAAGTTTGAGGGACAACCATTTTTATTTTTATTTAAATTCAATTCAATTTGGGGGGAAAAAATCGGATTGTGAAAAAGAAAGTTTGGATTGTGTCTGCAAGCTTTTGCTTAGTTTAAATTACATGTAAACTAAAGGAACCTGGTGTGAAAATGCGGTTGTTGAAATGTTAGCAGCTGTTTGTTCGCTCACATACAACAAGAAAGTTGTCCTCACATTGTGGGTATTTAAAGCATAACAGATCACATGTGCAATCGGACACTGGACAGAAGGGAGATGTTTTAGGAAGGTTGAGATAGAGATAGAGAGAGAGAGAGAGTGCAGTCAAAAAAAGAAAGCTAAAGCCAACCACATTCCCAACACAGCTGACCGAATGAGGAAATAACCGGAGAAGGAATGGTCTCGCATTAAGAACTGCCTGCTTTCTTCAAATGAAAGCTGTGGAGAGAGTGGAAGACTGAAACTAGGGGAAGATAACATCGTTCCCTGTCTCTCTGGATCTCGACCGGCTGGTGGAGTGTGTTTCTGTGAGCCCGTGAGAGAGCGAGCGCTTCACTATGTGGGCACTGGTGACTGAGCTGCTCTTCAGCTTCGTGTTGTTGGCCTTCATGGTCATCAGCTGCCAGAACGTCCTTCATATCGCCAGCAGTTCGGTCCGATCGGTCCTGGCCTACATCCACACTCAACTGGACCGTGAGCTGGGTGAGAATGAAGGTGTGTCTGACGAAGAGGAAAACGTCACCACTCGAGTCGTGCGCCGCAGGGTTATACTGAAGGTACTGGCGATTGCTGTTCAATACGGAATATTCCTTGCAGACGAGACGCAACCCTAAAAAAGTGGCTTCAGCTGTTGTAAAATGTGCAAGCTTGTAAATCTAAGGGATTGCAATGATACGTGGGTGCTTGGTTTCAGTTTCATTGGAGCTCATTTGAGTGCACTCCTGCAAACACCAGAAGGCTAGTCTGTAAGAACCACAAATAATTGATCCGGTGTATGAGATACTTTAGAGTGAATATTAAAAGAGCTTTGTATTTAAAGTAGGTCTGGTCACTGACACATGCTGAATTCCTACATTCCTCATAAACATCTTGGCTCTTGTCACATTGCTGTGGGTTAGTTTTATGCGGTATATCACAGATTGACAACTTTTCCTTTCTGTTGAACTCCTGAATGAGACGTTTAGGGCTTTTAAAGGGGTCATGGCATGCTTTTTTTGAAGTTCACTTAGGGCCGGTTTACACAGAACACGTTTTTCCATTCCACTGCACTACTTTTCCATTGTTTTTCAACGTAAATGTGCGCTAGACATACGTGTTTACCGCTGTGCTCACATCTCATGTCTTTTGCAGCGTCTCGTACATGACCTGTTATTATAAAAACGTGCCGTTCAAGTTATAATAACTTTTTTCTTCTTGCGTTTTTTTCCATTCCACTGCACTACTTTTCCATTTTCAATGTAAACAGGCTAGACAGAGGTCAGAGGTCTTTTACCTTTGTGCTTACATCTTTTTCGAAAAACACAAAGGAAAAACGTTTCCGTTTGTAGTTCATCGTTGTCATGTAAATGTGCCATTGGATTAATTTATCTTTTTTTTAGATGTAAATTGCTGCCATTTTTTACTCAGAATTCCAACAAAATATAATGATATGGTTCCTGAGCCTAATGTGTGACCCTGGATCACAAAACCACATATATTTGTGGCAATAGCCAACAGTATGGGTCAAAATTATATATTTTTCTTTTATGCCAAAAATCATTAGGATATAAAGTAAAGATCATGTTCCATGAAGATATTTAGTAAATTTCCTACCGTAAATATATAAAACGTTTATTTATGTGAGTAAATGCACCTTTAAAGGAGATTTTCTCAATGTTTAGATTTTGCACCCTCAGATTCCAGATGTTCAAATAGTTGTATCTGGGCCAAATATTTCCCTATCCTAACAAACCATTCATCAATGGAAAGCTTATTTTTTTCAGCTTTCATGTGATGTATAATTCTCAATTTCAAAATTGTGACCTATGTGACTGGTTTTGGGGTCCAGGGTCACATATGTGCTTCGAGGGGTGCTCAAAATCTCCCGGATTACAATCAAATATGTTGAATATGTTTATTACAGACCTAAGTGGTGAAGGTGTGAAATCTGAAACCTGAGAAGGTTCAGATAATCATCCAATCAGAGAGAAGGAATAGTGATGCACTGCTTTTTGTGATGGCCAATATACTATGAATCATTTTGACCATTTCTTGAAAAACTAAAGGACTATTGCGGGCAAGTCCAATCAAAAGAGCGAGTGAAGCACCCAATGGAGCATGTCGCCCTTTTAAGTTGCTTTTGTCATATCTCACCCAGGGTGATGAGGCAGAGGATCTTCACGGAGAGCAAGTGAGCGAGGAGCAATTTACAGATGAGCATGGCAACATCGTCACCAAAAAGGTCAGCGGTCTCATCCTGCTTTATTCCTGTCATTTACCACTCATTGCCATGTAATATCCATCTCAAATCCGTCTCAGTGATCATTTCGATTAGCTTTGCGAATTGAAATGATTCAGTGTTCGTAATGCTGGGTTGGGTTTGTTGCTCTGTTCCAAAGCCTGAGCTGACCGCGTAGACGGCATTTTAATGCGTCCTGATGTGGGGCTGTTGTGTTAAAATGTGTCCCACCTCATTTATAATCAAATTCTAAGGCATCATCTCACGTATCGGAGAAGACAATCCCAGAATACATTCTGACAAATGTAAAAATGTGAATGAAATCCATCAAGATGGTGTAGAGTGAAATAACTAATGGACCCTAGAATACATTTTTTTTTTTTTTTTATCTAATGTGCATTTACAACAATACTTTGTGTTTGGCTTTCAATTTGTTACAACTAGTGTTTCTAATACAACATTTTTTTTTATGAATGTTACATCTTTCTCTCTTCTGATCAAACAATCTCTCTATATTTTTTTCCTCTTTTGCTCTTTTGGAAAGTCATAGAAACTCTATTTTGAACTTTTTTCTGTAGCTATTAGAGTAACACTTTATTTTACAGTGTGATTGTTACATGTTACATGCAGTATTACTAGTAATAACTATAAATTATGCATAATTACATGCAACTAACCCTCAACCAAACCCCAATTCTAATCCTAACCCTAAGTACTGTACATGTAGTTACTTAATATTACTCAGTACATAAATGTATAATTACAGTGTAACAACAACACCTTAAAATAAAGTGTAGCCCAAAAATTGATGACTTGACTATGATGACTTCCACTTCTGAGAACAACTGGAAACGTGAAAAGGGTTCATATGGTTATATTTCATCAAATACTGAAATTTATAAATAAATAAATAATAGTTCAAAGATTTCATTTACCCAATAATTGCATGTACAATGTATTTGTTATTACTCTACACTCAAAAAATATTTAGGCTTAAATTGAAGATTTATGCGTTTGAATTACACAGTTTAAAATTAAACAAACTAATAAATTCAATTTGATTCATATTTGTCAGTCACACGTAAATAAAACAAGAAACAGGTCAAATTTCTGGACTCAGAAATAGAATACCAGAGCTTAATATTAACTATCAACTATTTGCATCTATTTGATTTTATTTATATAATAATATTTTCAAAATGCATTTATTCAAATTGCTTAAATTCAGCATATATTTGTTTATCATAAAAACGATTAAATGTATTCTGTTAATAACTATGAACATGGTTAAAATCTGGCGAGCTGTATAACAAACAATATTCAAATAGTTGAAATAAGCTTGAAACAAATTTGGTTTATATTTTTTATGAAAAAATATACAACAATACATATATATGGTGATTGTGCATTTAAAACACATTCAGTTTATTAGTACTATTACAGAATTCCTAAATGTTTAGTTTATGTATGACTGAATTTTATTAGCAATTCAAATACATAAATCGTACATTTAGGCCTAAATATTTTTTAAATGTATTATGTCGTTAACTTAGCAACATGCCCTTCAAATTCTTTTGGAGTTGACCTTAATTGTAAGGTTAGTTGACTCTTTTGTACCAATAATGCGCTATATGTGAGAGTTACTGTCTATGTAAAGTGTTTAAAATCAGCCACATGTGGGACTTCATTTCAGTAAAGAGAGCCTCTGTGTAGGCAGTAGACAACAAGGCAGCTCACTAAATTTTGGAACAATTCTTGTTAAGTTCTTAAAGTCAACATGATTCAATGGCGATTAACAAAGAAACGTACCATCATTTCGAGATGTTCTTGAGGGTGAACTTGACCATCCAAAAATAGAAGGTTTGCAATAATTCACCTTGATTTTAAAAGCAACATCAAAGTTTACGTTTCCTTCGAAAGTCATAACTTTTGCATGTTTCTTGCATTGTTTCTCATCTCTCACCTTTTTTCATTTCTTCTCCTGCTCCCTCTTCATGTCCACCGATTCTCAATGATCTCATCCATCCGTAGATTGTGAGGAAGGTGGTCCGGAGAGGAAAAGGGGAGGAAGGGGTTCAGGAGCTCATCATAGAAGGGCTGCCGCAGGAGATCAGTGAGCCAGACGTTGATGGAGAGCAGTACATGAGCTATGCAGTCCTGGGCCGTGACAGCAAGGTGGGCTTTTGAGTTAGCAGAGCTGGTCACACTTTATATCAAGTGTTTTTAACTACTATGCATTTACATTTAAATTAATCACTTGATACAATGCACTCATTGGGCCCTATCATACACCTGGCGCAATGCAGTTGTGCACAAATTATATTTTGCTAGTCTCAGCCTGACGCAGTTATCATTTTCACGTCCTGCACCACGTTGTTTAAAGAGCAAATGCATTTGCGTCCATTTGTGCACCCATGGGCTGCTGGAAAACGAGGTGCGTTTGTTCAGTTTTGAGGAACTGAAATAGACTGAGCCATTGACCAACTGACACCTGGTCTAAAGTCAATGGCGCAGTATTTGTTTGGTTATTTAAAGAGCGCGTTAGTAATATGAGCCTATAGGCGGGTCCACAACACACATACACTCTGTCCCGTAGATAGTCTGCTTGCACTTTAACCTTGTGCACGAGCAGATCCTTTTACTCACTAGAGAAGCGTTCAGTTTTTACGCTAGCAAATTCCGCCATGTAAATAGCGAATCCGCCATGGCGCGAGCGCAACTGGCTTTTAAAGGGAATCGGAGATGAGACTCTGATTGGTTTGTTGCACGTTACTCCCAAAACACAGCCATTACTCATTAGACTTCCCTTTTAGACCGTGCGCCGGGAGCGCCGACCATTTTTCCCGTCGTTAAACTAGCAAAAGTGGATTCAGACACGCCCTAAGTGCACTAGTGCCGTGTGCTAAAGACCATGTGCTTAGATTGTTAAAATAGTGCCCATTGTGTACATACATGGTGGAGTGGAGTTAGACTACCTTAGTCAACTAGTTGGTTGCAAAATTTAAATTAGTCATTGCGCATATCTCTAGTTTTTACATTGTACTTGTATTTAAAAATACCTGCATTTAATTACAGCTGTAATTAATTTCTGTAATTACATCTATAATCACTCTGTTACATCTTAACCCACTCTTAAACCAACCCATACCACCAAAACTGTGCCTAACCGTACCCATATCCCACCTCAAGTGTCAATCAACACAATAAATGCGTTACACCTAACAATACATTTTTTGATGTAAGAACATAGCTGTTAAAGACACCTAATATAAAGTGTGAGCGCTGGGCTTGTTGCACCAGGACTGATAGGATTTGTTTTGAAGAGGAATATGTAAAGTGCGAGATGGTTGAATAAAATCAAGGCTCAGTAGACCAGGAGAACACCAAATACATAAATGCATACTTTTTCTTTGCATTATAGATCTTATAGAAGATGCAGCATATACATGTGATCCACATCAGAAGATTATAATGTATCTGCAAGAATGTGCCATGAATCATTTAAAGTTGCTTTTGTATGGAAGAAATAGAGTGAAAGTATTGTGGCAAGTGTCAGAGGACAATATATGCTCTGGATAATGTGAGAAGCTTGTAAGCCTGTAGATGCACCTTTGAAACTTTATTAAAATTGTCCTTAATATTAGACATGTTCAGCTTTATTATAACTGTGCTTCATATTATTGATGGCTTAGTATCATGTTAGGTAACACTGGTCAGAATTGAATTGATAATCATATCATTGGAGTTTAGTGTTTAGTTTCTCCACAGTGTATCATTATACTTTCTCTTGGGCACTTTTGTCATTTCCTGATGTTGTTTCCGTTCAAAAAGAGGAATCAGTCAGAACCGGGATTTGGTGGTGAACAACAAATAACACTGAACATTGCATTTTAGAGGCCTAATGTGGTGTCATGGTCACACTTTAGTTTGGGGGAATACACTATGACTTCTGCCTCAATAAACTCCTAATTTACTGCTTATTAATAGTTAGTAAGGTTGTTGTTAAGTTAAGTGTAGGTATTGTGTAGGATTAAGGGATGTTTAATATGGTCTTGCAGAATAAGGCATTATTTTGTGCTTTATAAGTACTAATAAACAGCCAATATCTAAGCTAAAAGCAACTAGTTAATCGTGAGAATTGGTCCCCAAACTAAAGTGTTACCGGTGTTATTTATTAGACTGAATATATCTGGTTATATTCTGCCATTCTACTCGACTCGGACTACTATTTCTGCAGTATTCAGTATGTACTGTGCATATAATGCAAACGATCTGCATGCGTGGAATACAGAACTATTACAACCGCCAAAATATAGCGTATGCAGAAGAGCACACTGGGAAAAATTAGCTTCTCTTCCCAGTGTTATAAATAAATTAGGAGCTACATCTTTTTCTTGACTCCTTATTTAATCCGACTGACAAATGGTGAGACTTTTTTTCACAAAATAAGATTATTATTTAAATGTATTTAAGTGTAAAAAGTATTTAGATGCTATTTGTACTTGGCAGATGTTGTTTGCACCTCAGTGTATTGTAGTAATTCATATAACAGTATGCAGTAATAACAACACGTTAACACATTATATTTATTAAAATCATAATTGGATGCCTCCTTATTGGGACATTATTGTCCCTGACCCTAAAGCCCTCCCCTAGCCTGGGAAAACCCAGACAACTTCTGGAAAATTTAGATTTGCTCTGCAAGTAGTCTGGCAAAGAGCTCATTCAAGACGATTTCTAATCCGTTGAAATCGCGGCACCAATCAGAAACGTTGGGGCGGGCTTTACACGATGACGATCGCTCTGATTGGTTTTAGGTCTATCCAATTGCGCCCAGAGGCATTTGAGCGACGTCCGTTCAACTTTTAAATGCATTATTATATTCAAATTGCAAACACATGAGGACAGTCTCCATGAAAGACCCACTGGCAGATGAACGTGCTGCTACATTTCTCTCCGAAACGGTAGGAAATTAAATTAGATTTAATAGAGGATTTTAACTGTGACAAGATGATTGACAGGGCAGTTTATGTGACAGGACGCACGCGACAGATCCGTCAGATAAAGATGATGAAGTAGGATGTCCCAAAGCTTGCCTACTTTTTTGCTACACATTCAAAAGTAAATACATTTTCTTCACAAAAAGAGTACATACTTTTATGGCGTAGTGTAACTTAGGCGAATTGGGACGCAGCATATGGCTTTACACGATGACGATCGCTCTGATTGGTTTTAGGTCTATCCAATTGCGCCCAGCGGCATTTGAGTGACGTCCGTTGGTGACGCCCCTTTGGAAATGAGTTATTAATGAAGCTTTGCCAGACCATAACTCAGTTACTACTGAGAATGGTCTGGTTTTAACCAGGCTAGCCCTCCCCTATACCTACCCCAAACCCCAAACCCCAAACCCCAAACCCCAAACCCGTACCCGATAAACACTTTATTCCCACTATTAAATACCCTTTAGGCACTTTATTTCCACTCTTCAAGTATTTTCTATGATTTTATTTAAAATAAACTCCTCTCTGAGCTGATATGCGATGGGAAAAGGGAGAAGAATGGGTTGGGAAAAAGGCAGATTTGAACTCAGGTTGGTTGTCAAGTCAAGTCAAGTCACCTTCATTTATACAGCGCTTTTAACAATAAAGACTGTTTCAAAGCAGCTTTACAGTGATAATAGGAAATTAAAATAACAGATTTTGTTTTGGCTTTACAGCAGCTCTAGAATAAAGTTTTTGTCCAGTTAAAGTTAGTTTTGATTGATTATTTTTGATTACTGCTTAAAAACTTTTACACTGAATACTGCATATTGTTTCACACACTAAGCTTAAATTAATATGCACTGTGTAGTCTGTAGTGTATACAGTGGAGTATGTGGTCAGCAAAACATTAGTATTCCATTCTGAACATATTCTGCCTTGTAGACCCTTGTAGATTTTGAGGAAATTACATCACCAGGTTGGTTCATATGTGACCCTGGACCACAAAACCAGTCTTATGGATAATTATTATTATTTTATTGAGATTTATACATTATATGAAAGCTGAATAAATAAGCTTTCCATTGATGTATGTTTTGTTAGCATAGGACAATATTTGAAATTAATGAAAATCTGGAATCTGAGGGTGCAAAAAAAAATCTAAATATTGAGGAAATCTCCTTTAAAGTTGTCCATTTATGTTGCCGATTGTGCAGCATTCACTCACAAAAATACATTTTTGATTTATTTAAGGTAGGAAATGTACACTGTAAAAAAAATTGCTGCGATTATTTATCACAACTTAAAATCCAACATTGTTTCAACTTTAAAAAGTATGTGTTCATGCTTGACTTAAAATATTAAGTTTAGTTAACTTTAGTTAAGTTGGATATTTAAGTTATCTCAACAAATTTTAAGTTGTTATAACTAATCGCAGCCACAATTTTTACAGTGTACAAAATATCTTCATGGATCATGATCTTTACTTAATATCCTAATGATTTTTGGCATAAAAGAATAATCGATAATTTTGCCCCATACAATGTATTGTTGGCTATTGCCACAAATATACCCGTGCGACATGTGACTGGTTTTGTGGTCCAGGATCACATATGTGATTCCTCTTTATGAGCATCCCAGTTAACCCTCACTTCATTTGATGTTCATTATCATTTGTTTACATATGATTTATGTCAAGTTTCCCTGTATACGCTCGACTTTAATTAAACTTCTCTTTGCCCAGACTGTGAATGTGCCCGTCCTTCTGTGTTCTGATGCTATTTGCTTTTTTTCTCTTTATCCTATCCCATTTATTTCCTCCTGTCTCTCTTCCGTTCTCACCCGTTCTTTGTTTTGAGTGCACTTGCACGTTCTGCTTATATTTCTTTTTTCATTAACACCTCACCTAATTGTTTCACTCTGCCCTCTCCGTCTGTCCCGTTACCCTTCTTGTTTCTACTCGTTCACTCTCCCGTTGTCCTCCCCTGGATGGTCCCGTCTGCTCTCCACCGTAGCCGGATGTTGTGGATGTGAAGAGGGGAGGCGCTCAGATAGTGAAATGTGCGAGTCTACGGAGAGTAAAGCAGTGAGTCTGACTCGCGCCTCCCTGCAGGTACAGGACATTGCTGCACTTTGTGCTAATGTAATCCTGCTAACCAATGGGATTCAGTCGTCATTCTGAGCCATAAGACTGTGATGCCATAGGTCATTACCAGGACACGGTGCCATTTATGACGGAAAATCCTGGTATTAGGACCACGATTGCTTCCCCAACACTATTCAGACTAGTGATGGGTTTCTCAGTTGGACAATTCTCAATCTATCAATCATGTAGATTCAATGTGTTTTTTAATAAATCACATATTTATCATTTAAACATTATTTTAAGCGGAGTGGAAGATGCCACCGCATAATGGGGTCGA
The DNA here is from genome assembly GCF_965113295.1 of Leuciscus leuciscus. Lineage (NCBI taxonomy): Eukaryota > Metazoa > Chordata > Actinopteri > Cypriniformes > Leuciscidae > Leuciscus > Leuciscus leuciscus. Next base: position 4,748,420 of record NC_138729.1, on the reverse strand, counting down.
ACAGAAGTGCTGGGACAATGAAAAATGTTGCATTTCCAATAAATACAACGTATTTTGATGAAAAAAACCTTGCATAGGTATCGAAAACAAGATATCATTTCAATAAAATCTGAATTTGGGTGGAATGCAGGGTTTTGATTTTGGTAATTAATTTGACAAATTTTATTCTGATATAAAACAATAATATAAATAATGTGACTACATTCTGTATCTATTTCTATAGAAATATCTATTTACAAGTCATGAGGATATAACGCACCGTTCCTGAGAATGATCCAGGTATTCTAGTTTTAGGTTGTCTGAATATTTAAACATATTCAGATAAATCAAACTATCGAAAACTTAAACATACAGTAGTATTTCATTATCAAGCAGTATAGAGACCATAGGAATGTATAAGGAGATTATACCAATAACCTGCTTAGCTGCAGATAGTAAGTGTGTTTGAAAGGATCAATGTCTCTGAAAGTGAATCTCAGTTGAGTTAGGCTATTATATGAGCTAGATTTTAAAATAAAGATGAAGCACTAGTATTCAGGCAGGGAAATACATATAGGCCTATTGATTTTGTATAAGGTTTGCCTTCTGTTATGCCATTTGATGTTCTACTTGGACACATTTCACCTCACTGCATTAACTCCAGAATTCCTCTGACATCTTGTCCATTTCTAACTAATATATATATAAGTGTCCAGTCAGAAGTTGTGTGCCTTTCCTCCCTTTTAACTTCTGAATAACTCTTGATTATGTTTTTTTTTTTTAATCCTGTTGGAATCTTTGCAGGATTCTATCTATTCCTGTTCTATCATAATTTGGAATCCTAATGAGATCAAACCGTGTTGAAATGACATAATTTTTTATTGTTGTTGGATGTTGTGGAATATTTATCGAAATTCTATTGGTGTTGGAATATTGTCTTTCTGGTACACCTAAAGCACTTTACAGCGGGAGCTTAAATTACTCCTTAAATCACTTAAAGGTACACTAAGTAACTTTTGGCCCTCTTGCAGTTACTGCATGCATTTTGTGGAAGAACATTGTTTTGGTTGTGCTTCGGCTCTGCGTGACTGTGCGGATGAATATGGTTATGATGCTGCTCATATAACATTCACTATAGGCCTAAGGCCGTGTGTCCAACAAAGCGCTTTTTCACGCGGCTGGAGTATTTTTTCAATTGTTTTCAATGGGAGCGCCGCGTTTTTAAAAGGCCATGAGCGTAACGAGGCGCTGAGCATCTTTTTCACGCTGAATCGCTGTTTTTTACAGGTCGCCGAGAGATGAAGAATGTTCAACTTTGGGTAAAACGCAGCGCTCATCACTGTCATTTTTTACCCAACCGTCCAATCACAGTGGAGGAGGGGCGGGACTAATACCACACCGACCAACCGCCACATTCTGCTTGTACAACGTCAACAGATGACGACAACAAGCATAATAACGGGAAAAAATCATATAAAACAAGAGCCAGAGAAAATACGTTACATTGTATCGACATTTTAATATAGAATCAAAAGAGAAACAAAATGTGTGTGAAATGAGATACTAGTAACACTTTCACGTATATTCCGTATCATCACAAGCAAAGTGTCTCTACTGGAAAAAAACACAACGCTACCAAAACGCTCTCAAGCGCCCACAGCTAGGTGTTTTCAGCAGAGCGCCTGGGGTTTTCAGCCAGCTTTGGTGGACACACAGCCTAAGAGATTTAACCAGTTTAGATGGAAAGGATCTCAAGCTGACTCGCTGAAGACGTTACCATAGCTTTACCCATTAATAGACACGCTACTTCCTTGAGAGTAAATTCCATGTCAGCGTTACAACAACCATAATGAAATGACCCTTCACAATAGATGATGCTTTACAAGAACTCTGTTAGAGAGATGCAAAATATAAACACTTATAATAGGCTTACCATAGTGAATCAGGGTAAGACAAAACACCTTTTAGAAGAAGGATTGATGATGTATTGACTCATTATTTAAATTGAGTTCATTTTGAACAAAATAAAGTTACATAGTGTACCTTTAATTTACATTTTTTCATATTGGGAACATCTTTTATCCTATTAAAGACTCTGAAAGATCCTGTACACATTCCTTTAATTGTTGTAAACTACTGATGATTGGTGTCACTCAGACCTGTCAGAAAAGCATGCTGTATTTTTGTTATATTAAGCATAGTTTAAATAATCTTATAGTTGTCCAGTTGGAAAACCCAACTGAATTCAACTTAAGATCATTTATGGCCATCATCTGATCTAGACGGTTTGATCAGATGAACCTCCGGTTTGTAGATTTGGTTTTGGCCTGGTAAGAGCTGGTAAAGCACATTCACTGCAAAAAAAGATTTGCTTCCTCAGTATTTTTGTGTTGTTTTACAATACAAATATCTAAACCTTCTTAAATCAAGACATGTTTACTTGAGTTGCTAAATGACATAAGATATGAAACATTTATCAAAATGAACAAATATCTGCCAATGGGGTCAGAAAAGGGAAAACATGTTTATTTATTTTTACCCCACTGGGATATATATTTTTCTTAATTTAGACAAATTTTTCAGCAAACAAGACTTAGGGCCAGATTTACTAAAGAGGGCAAATTAGCATGAGAGCATATATAACCAAAAAATAACCATAACCAAAAAAAGCGCAGATGTGAGTGTAAAGTTCTGCGTGTGATCTAATGACGACACACAAATTAAAGAACACAGACTCGGCCGGATCATTTCCATAATGACCAACACAATCTACCAAGAGCAGCGCAAATTAGCGACTGGTAAGACATAGATAAATAATGGCGCAAACACCAGTACATTGACAAGCGCAAACCTTAGTAAATCACCTTGCATGATTCATTTAAATACTCTCCTCCCATACATTTTGAGTCTGAAAGGGAAACTCCTACAAATGCATATGCAATAAGGTCAAACGCAAAAATAATAGTTTTTAATGCCTTTTAGTAAATCTTGGCCCTTAATACTTCTGTTATTGAGCACCTCAAGTAAAAGCATCTTGATTTAAGAAGGTTTAGATATTTGTACTGGATAAAATATGAAAAATTTACCAGAATGAACAAATATCTGCCAATATGAAAATATGAAAAATGTATCAAAATGAACAAATATCTGCCAATGGGGTCAGAAAAGGGAAAATATGTTTATTTATTTGTATGGCATATATTTTTTTCTTAATTTTGGTCCTTAATACCTTATGTTATTGAGCACCTCAAGTAAAAGCATCTTGATTTAAGAAGGTTTAGATATTTGTACTGGATAAAATATAAAAATAGTTTTTTTGCAGTGTTGCACCAGCTACCACTCTCCAAAACATACAATGACCATGTCTTTAATCTCAATGCAAATGTCATGATTCTTGTAAGATTGCAGCATCGTAACCTTCCTTTCTATTTTTCCAATAGGACTTGACACCTAGACCCAAACCATCCTTCACTGACACATGATGGGCGTCAAATAAAGAAGAAAACCGAAGTAGAGCGCTGGCGATAGGCGATGGATATCAACTACGAAAAAGAGATTTTAGGAATTTTTTTAACAAGCAAAACCAACACTAGAGGCTAGAGGCATGATTTCTTATAAAATGAAACCAAACAATGAAAAAAAGCAAGCATTTGAGAAGTGCTTCCTGTAATCTCAATATCAGCATGTGAAAGTGCTGTCGCATGGCCTGCCTTTACATACAGCACTGACTGCAAGCAATTATGAGGTGAGAAAATATTGTCGTACCGCAAGGGCTGTAAAATGGTGAGGGGAAGGACTTTGGCCAACCGGAAGCGTACGCTTGAGATCGGGGGGGTTTTGGGGGCACGTGGGACACAAAAGCTAGTTTTAGTCCAATCCAGCAAGAGTTTCCTGAAATTTAGTCTTCCAGAACACACTAGTACTGAGATGATTTCCCACCAGGAGGAGTCTGACCCTCTTGTACTGGTATTATATTCATAATATGCACTCAAATATGATGTGAATGTACTCTCTCTCTCTCTCTCTGTGTGCGTGTGTTCTTCTTCACAGCCAAAAAAAAAGTGAACAATCTATGCGATGATTATGCTGCTGTCTCAATACTTGCTCCTGAAGTCTTGTCCAGTCCAATAGTACGTGTCTTGTGTATTGTAAAGGTATAATTGTGTAGCAAATGAGCTGTGAACTCCTGAGATATGCTAGGCTCAAGGGTTACAATATGTGCAGTTTAAATGTGTTTCAGTGGGATACAGTACATTGGACAGACTTTGAAAACACTGTGGGGATCTATATGTGCACGTTTGCAGATTATTTTCATGCATTCCTCTGTGTCATATGAACCCTGAGCTTCCATTTAATAACTTGATATGCACAGAGGAGCATAAAAGCATTATATTTACACATTATCCACCATAAACATTTGCTTTATTTCAAATAATCACAACATTTCCTTCTGTATTCTTGTGAGCAAACAAAAAGCAATAAAATAATTTTTTCTTGTTTATTAGTTTAATCCGAATAGTTATAAGGTCTACTAACCTTTCAGTGAAGTAAAATTGACATGCGTTGTTTAGGAAAGAAAACAAAAAATGTTTGGTAACACTTGGTTATCAATGAAAACGACTTCTAAAGCATTTATTAATCTTAGTTAATGTTCATTTCAACTATTACTAATACATTTATTATCATCAAAACTCCATATTATTTAATGGGTCATGAGCTAACAATGAACAGCTGTATTTTATTAATGTTAACAGATTAATAAATACTGTTAAAAGAACGAATAGGAGCTTTTTGTAAAGTGTTACCAGATGTGTAATTGATGCCTTCTCACTATTAGAAAGTCCTACATGTCGAACAATCTTAAGGAAGAAAACTAGAACAGATTGAAACTATTTCAATATATTGAATGACATTAAACAATAACTTTGGCAGCCCAAAAATCAATATCATTTTTCCCTGGACATGTCACAGTTATTGGCATCCCTGCAACAATATTTGTTAATAACTTATACAATATTTCATCCATGATATCCCATATCCATCTATAACTTCATAAATAGCGTCATCAGCGTAGTGCAGTATGTGTGTACTGTACACACACACACAACTGAAGTACTGACACACTAAAGTATACTCTGGCTTTAAAGGATTGTCATGTCTCCATGAGCCACACATTGTGTCACCTCTAAAAAATTTTGCTCCATATGCTAAATAAGCCTGTTTGGCTTATATTGATGTGTACCCATCTAACAAAAATACATTCTTAGAATGTTTTGCGAACATTTCCATTAAGTTTTGAAAACGTTGTTTCGGAAATTTCTCAGAACGTTCATAACATCCAGTTTAAAAAAAAAAAATCTTTTAAAAAAATTTTTTATTGGTTATGTGAACGTTGGAGAAAACATTGAGGGAATGTTTGGTAACACTTTAATTTAAGGTGACATAGTTACACATTACTACATGTATTTACAATATTAATAACACCAAATTATGCATAATTACAAGTAACCCTAAACCAAACCCTAACTGTAACTCTATAGTAAGTACATGTAGTTAATTATTATTACTCAGAAGTATAAGTACATTGTAACTACGTCACCTTAAAATAAAGTGTAACCGGATGTTTTATGGGAACATCACTTCAGTGTTCTCTGAACCATCTAAACATTCAGCTAAAATGTTCCATGAATGATGTATAAATAAAATGTATTATATATATATATATATACACTATACTGCCAAAACTATTGCGACACCCCTCCAGTTGTATAAAATCAAGCACTTAGGCATGCAATGAACCAATCACAAACTGGCTTATCCACCTGGCGCACTATTGGTGGGTTTAATCCAGTTCCTTCTTACCTCTCGACGATGCTCAATGGCTTCTTTAGTTTAGCAAACGAATCGCTCGAGTGGGTGTAAATACTGCTCACTTTCATGTTTTTTTGTGCACAACCTGCAAAAATCGCTACACGTCAGTGGACACGTTTCCTGGCTGGAGTTTTCGCTGCAAGTACGTCACCCGGATCGCTGGTCTGATTGGTTGAAGGACTATCCAATTGCGTACAGAGTCATTTGAACTATGCCGTTGATCACGCCAGTCGAAAATACAGAGCAGACTCCCCAGACTAATGTTCAGTCTTAAAAGATTGAGTTTGGTCTGGTGATAGGTTGCCACATGTGCAATAAGTCCATCCGTGAAGAGTCTGGGTTTGGCGGTTTCCAGGAGAACGGGACTTGCCTGACTGCATTGTGCCAAGTGTAAAGTTTAGTGGAGGGGGGATTATGGCGTGGGGTTGCTTTTCAGGGGTTGGGCTCGGCCAGTTCCAGTGAAAGGAACTCATAATGCTTCAATACCAAGACATTTTGGACAATTTGCTTTGGACAAATCAGCTCCCAACTTTGTGGAAACAGTTTGGGGATGTTCCTGTTCCAACATGACTAAAGACATGGATGAGTGAATTTGGTGTGGAGGACTTGACTGGCTTGCACAGAGTCCTGACCTCACCCCGATAGATCACCTCTGGGATGAATTAGAGCGGAGACTGCGAGCCAGGGCAAATGCACTTCTAATAATACTAATAAACACACTCCTAAACCTTGTGGAAAGCCTTCAGAAGAGATGAAGCTGTTATAGCTCTAAAGGGTGGGCCAACTCCACATTAAACCCTACGGATTAAGAATGGGATGTCATTAAAGTTCCTGTGCATGTAAAGGCAGACGTCCCAAAACTTTTGGCAATATAGTGTGTATATATATATATCTTTTTCCTCATTATTATTGCATAATATTTTTACCAAAAGTCCCTTTTGTAAGAAAAGTAAATAGAATTTTTTTTTTTTTTTTTTTTATCTATGTGAAAATGAATGGCAATTAGATGCCGTTCACAAAGTTGTTCTTTGGGTGCCAATTATTGGTAAAATATTCAATAATAATAATAATATGCAATTTTTTTTTGAACAACTTTACTGAAAGGTTAGATTTTTCCTCATCTTTTTAGCATAACAAACAACATTGGTTATTAGTATATTTTTCATTTCCTTTTTGTTCACCATTACAGGTGATGCCAATAATCATGGCATGCACTATATATTGTTTTTAAGGAAAACCACACAGTCTGTATTTTTGTCACAAATAATAAGATTTGATGCCTAATAATTGTATAGGCACATGCAACTCTTAAGCTTGATGAAGACACGCAGCCACTGAACACTGTGATCAGACTGTCCTACAGCAGAACAGATCTGACTTCATACACACACACACACACACACACACACTGAACTATAATGTGGATTATCTGGATTTGCACTTAAGTTATTCTTCTCCAGCAATTCAACCACTCGTCTCTTTCTTCAGGAGGTTTTTTGCAGCAACTGCCAGTCAGTCCAGTTGTAGACTGTAGGATTGATGCTCATCTCGTCACTATATCTTATTATGCAAACAGCGATTGGTGTGCCATCATCTCGACTGATGCCCCGATCATCAGATCCAACATCTGACAAATCAACTATAGTCCTTATATGTTAGTATTAATGCAGCAAACCCCTTCAAGGCTTTCATTTATATTGACTTTATATTGAATTAGCAAAGACTCGTGACTGCATGGCCTCCATGCAAACTAGCTCATTTCATTTGATGTTACGTCTGAGTACAGCATAAATACTTGATCCTGAAATTATCCTGTGATGGAAAAACAACGGAAGCTACATTTTCAGGCGTTTCAGATGTGTGCAAATAAAAATAAGATCCTGTTAATATCATAAAAGCACAATACCAAATATAGGCCATTTATTGTAGCATTGTGTGTAATGCCTTAGCATTGTTATTCCATCTCTGTTATCCCTTGTTCAAGTCACATGAATAACACTAGAGTGAAATTTTAAAGTGTCACTTCTAATTTTTACAGTCTCGAATTATTAAAGGTATAATTTAATATTAGGATGCACTGATAAAATAAACTGTAAATGCATGTCTTCCATCCCAAAATTTTTTTTTTTACATTTTTTATTAATCGTCCATTTTACAGATGGATTATTAAAGGACATTTTTTTTTATGTTGCTTGGACATAAAATGCACAGACTCGCTGCATGGTAAAATAACTTCCCAACCATGCAGTAAAAGTCTAGATGTCAACAAGATCTGTGTTCATACTCTATGTGCTTGTGTTTCCCCATAAATTCCCATTTATATGCTTTGGGTTTTTCAGCCAACTTGACTAGAGTTTCTAGGTAATAAAACAGATCCAGCCAGTGTTCTGGCCTTTAGTGGATCCTCCTCCCTCCCTCGAGTCCCTCATGAACGAACCCAAAGCGCACAGATCAGACGGGCCGGTCCGTTCCAGTATGGCAGCAAGGATTCGCCAGATTAGAAATGCAGTTTGATGTCCAAGCAATGGTTTGAAACAACCTCTTGCAAAAAAAATGTGAACTGCTGCAAAACGAGAGAATATTTATACTCCTATTTACTACAGAATGATTTGAAATCAATATAAACGCAATAGCATATTACTTATGAAAAGGAATGCAAAATGCACACTTGCACAGAAAAGATGTTTTTAATACATCTTTTAATACATATATATAATTATATTTAATTAGAATGCTTTGCACTTGCAAATGGGAATTTATGACCTGCTATTTGGGAATATGGGAATACTTTAATGTCATGGATGTACTTATAGCATCTTAGCAAACAAGACTTCAGGGGGTTGCCTGTGGGAATATAGAAGCATTGTGCTTCGGTCATTTTATTTATGTATTTATTTTTATTGCTACTATAGGTCTTTGAATCAGACAAGGTTTTAAATGTCTATATAAATATATAGAAATATTCAACCCTGTACACCAGCTGAAAATACATTTACAGAATTAATAAAGAAATAAAAACTGGCGCTGTGTGATCATCCTTTTTTTTTCTTTCTTTTTTTTTTTTTACTTACTCGTACAATAGTTTAAAGGAAGAAAACTAGAGTATTAACCTTGGCTAAAAGCTTACTGAGATTTTTTGATTTTTTTAGACTCTTTTTGTCATTTTTTGTATATATATTTTAAAATAATTTCTAGGTATCTGTAGTTATAATGTTTAATATGTGAACTGAAATCAGTTATGTACCATTGTGTTTGTTTTACTTTAAATCGTTCTTGTGATTTCTGGTATATTGAAACCTGATTTCTTGCATATTGAAACCTATTGATTAGAGGATAAAAAAACAATGAAACCTCACAATGCATATTAAAATAGTATAATGTAATGCCAAATGCTTGACTTACCTTGGTTGTGATAATATATATATATAATCCCGAAGCCCTTTTAAGTGAAGCCATTTGACAGTCATAGTAAGCATGTTAACAGACTCACGCCTAATGGCAGCTTTATTGTTCAGCAAGTTTTCAGACCACCCAACTCTCATGATGACATCTACACACACCGTGACGACCCAGACACCTCTACACACCACCACTTTTGCTTCTCAACACCTTTTAGTGCACTTATTCTCCCGGCCCCCATCCTGCGAGGGTTTGGGGTGCTTCCATTAGACAAAAGGACCCAGACAATGTTTGTGTATAATTTCTATAAAACTTTATCAAGCCTGCTGATAAGATGGTAAAAAACACATTTCACATCACATTTTATCACATTTTTCTTAAACGTAATACACCCATATGTACATGAAGTAAAAATATACACTCGCTTAAAAAATTCAAAATATTTACAAGTGTTTCTTTTAAATATTAAATATGTCCGTACTTTTGACAGCATTTCAGCGGTTCTCATTTGAAATTCTCCAAAAACACGTACTTTAGTTCAGGAACAGAATTATGGAATGTTTTTGTTCACTCTTATGAAAAAAGTTCCATTGGGGTTCTAAATAAAACTCTAGGGTTCCGGACTCAAATTTGAAAGAACGCTTTAAGCCAAAAATGTTCTATATAAGGAGAAATGTCGACCTTTTGCATACTTTCATGTTTAACAGGTTATTTACATTTTTGTAGTCATTAAGTATGTTTACGAGCTATTTACTTAATTTTTTTTTTTTTTTATGTATTAAAACAAAATGAATTCGTTGAAAATAAATCCATGTAATGATCCGATGATGTGAACCCCTTTTAGGTCCTATAGAGCCTTTTTTGTAAGAGTGTATATATGTGACCCTGGACCACAAAACCAGTCACATGTCGCACGGGTATATTTGTGGCAATAGCCAACAATACATTGTATGGGTCAAAATTATCGATTTTTCTTTTATGCCAAAAATCATTAGGATATTAAGTAAAGATCATGTTCCATGAAGATATATTTTGTAAATATCCTACCGTAAATATATAAAACATTTCTTTTTGTGAGTGAATGCAGCACAATCACCAACATAAATGGAAGAACAGAGATTTTCTCAATGTTTAGATTTTTTTGCACCCTCAGATTCCAGATTTTCTAATAGTTGTATCTCTGCCAAATATTGTCATATCCTAACAAACCATACATCAATGGAAAGCTTATTTATTCAGCTTTCATATGATGTATAAATCTCAATTTCCAAAAATTGACCCGTGTGACTGGTTTTGTGGTCCAGGGTCACATATTATGAATATTTTACATGATCGGCCCACTGAAAGTTCATCATCAGTCTTCAGTCTTCAGTGACAGCCGCACTCCTCCACGATCATGTCCTCGTGATGCCGCATGACCACACCGTCTCCTTCATAGTACAGCATGGAGAGCGAGCTGAGGCGCGTGGGCACACAGGACGGGCAGCTCACCCGCTCCGGCTGGAAAAGCTTCAGCAAGCTCTGGAGAGAGAGAACGCAGAACGTGAGTTATTATAACCCAATAACTGTCCCTTATAAAGCTTTTTATTCCAGAGCGTTTGACATGTTGTTGGACCGGGTCATATTTTACCCCACAAAAAAATTCCATTAAGATATGTTATGTCTTTCATCTCAGAAATGATTCTTTACTTGATAGTTTACTATAACCATAGCAAAAAATCATCCTGTAAGCTTGTTTTTATTTAAATCAGCATAAAATTGCAGGCATTACAACAAATACTACTATGATGAATAAGTTAGTTATGTTACTATTTAGATCATTTTCTTCCTTTTTTTGTGCATTTCAGAAAACTTGTAGGCTACTTCTGCAAAAATTGATTTCTTAATTTTTTTTCCTTCTGAATCTGATTTTGTCGTTAAATGACACTGACGTTGACCTGACCACTGTTCAGTATCTCACCTGCATATATGCGTGGTTTGTTGGGTTGAAAGACTCATCCAGTGGACTTGGACATTGGCCTTCGCATCGGTATGCGTTATAACGCTTCGGGTGCACGATCCACTCATCCCATCCGATTTGATCGAAATCCACCCACATATCGACTCGCCGGCAAAGTTCTCCTTGATGTTGCTCTGTTCCCGTCGCGTTCCTGTCGTCCGTCTGGATGCGCATCCTCTCGACCCGGTTCCTCTTGTGTCGACGGCCTTGAGCTGCGTCTGGAGCCCGGCTCAGGATGACATGTTTGGAGTGAGCAACTGTGTTCATCAAGCTGGAGGCCCGTTGGCCACTGTGGGAAAACTTGTTTTTGTAGAAAACTACAATCATAACTCGTTCTGCTGTGGGATGCTGAATTTTTCGCCGCCAACTCTTCGTAACCGGTTCACTTAAGCCTTCCCCGCTTCCAGTGTCCTCACTCTTTGTAACCGGCTCTGTTAAGTCCTCACCGCTTCCAGTGTCCTCTCCATCCTCTGGTGTCGGGATGTTCTCGGGAGTCTCCGTTCCCTGACTCAGCCAGTGTTGGAGCAGCTCTGTGACGTTGAAAACCCTCCAGGTTGATGCTGGAGTGCCGGGTACCGACTTGATGCTGCCCAGAAAAAGTCTCTTAGTGCGACAAAACACTGAGTCTGACTCGCAGTCCCGTTTACGAGAGTGGAAGATGTCCACCATGACGCGTCTGGATGCAGAAAACGCTGGGAGACGGATGCGGAGCTCCGAAAGATGAATGTCGTCACTCGCTGAGAGGGAAGACATGTCAAAAGTGACGCTCCATCGCTCACCAGTTTGATGACAGTCTGGAAAATAAAGAAAATTTTCGTGTCACCTCTTGCAATTAGCTACTAGTGAATGAAAAGAAAATAAGACACACAATTAAGCTATAGTAGGTAAATATTAAGTCAAAAATACAATGTTAACATTAAATCAAAAAAGAATCAGTTTCACTTTATTTCGATGATCCACTTTAGAAATAACTTCTACCTTTGCAACTGCATGTCAACTAACTCTCGTTAGAGTATTAGTATAGGCTACTGTAGTAGACTGTTAGTAGAATAAGTTAACAACTTGCAAAGTTAGCTTCAGTATAATGTCTGTTGAGGAGCATCAAATTATAGAGTTAGCAGATATTAAGCAGACAGTCTACTAATACTCTACTGAGAGTTCGTTGACATGTAGTTGCAAAGTTACTTATAGTTAATAGAATGTCTAAAGTGGACTGTCAAAATAAAGTGTTACCAAATTATCTTCCCTTTTCCCAATAACAAATTGAAGATCCATAATATTTGAGGTTGTGTTGTATGGCCATTATATTGTTAAGAGTTTCTCCTTAAAATGTGATAGGATTTTATTTTGGTGTTCATAACAAGCATTAAGGATTCTTGCAGCGACTCAGTTTCTAATAAGTTGTAACACTGAAATAGATCGGAACGCGACGCAGCTACAAGAACGCGTCATGCAACGCGCGGCACGCGCCCTAAAGTCAGGGTGAAGTAAACATTTGAATAAAATAAAATTTGAATAAATTATATTATGTATAAATTATCAATTATAAGCAAACGAAGCCTAAATGTAGAATGTCTAAATAACCACGCACATATTAGGCCTCTACCATTTCTCAACAGCGTTTTTCATAATTATTTTACGCTTAACGTTATTTTCGGTGATTAGGCCTATTTAAAAAATTAAACTTTAAATTGGGTATAATGAAGTGGGTGGACTGTTTTCAACAGGTTTCGTGAGATCCCCTCAGGTTCTGTCAGAGCCAAATGTCAGCGCTGTCAGGATGGAGGATCTGCTTGACAGGAGATGTGTATTGAACCTCGCGCTAACAGACGTCTGAAGAGCTAATACACACACACCCGTGTACATAAAACAGCCAGCTCTTTAAAGTCGAATAAGCATTGTGACACTACTGAGTTGTAAAATCTGAGGGTCAGATAGCAGATAATGAGCCCACAAGTTCCCCAGATGCGGGACTTTAGGCTACTCTTCTTTCAAACGCACTGAATATACATCCATCAAGACTTTATCAACGTGTTAACACGAAACAAAATGTCTGCTAAAATGTTATGCAGTAGTCAAATTGTTGCCAAATTGCACAGAAAAAAAGCATTTAAATAAAAAGGCATTTTATATTGTACAGTTATGTGCTGCATCTATGTAGCTTATAGTTAATACAATAGCTGTGCACATGTATTAATATAGGTATTAATACTCGGTATTAATGCAGAACCTACCCCTAAACTTAACCTTAACTCATGAAATGACCTTTTATTATACTTTCGGGATGCATAGGCCTACACTTACAAATGCACATACTATAAAATAAAGTGCAACCTACCAACTTTGATATAAACTATGGTCCTGATGGTGAATGATTAGTCATGTCATGTACTATTAGCATGGCACTTTAATGTATATCCTATTTCCAAGAGTATATTGTCCAACCATTACACATGCCACATGAATTGTGGTACCATTTTGGTTATTGGTAACACTTTATTTTACTGTGTCCTTGTTACACATGTAGGTTACACTTTATTTTAAGGTGTCATTGTTACAGTGTAATTATATATATATTTAAGTACTGAGTAATATTAAGCAACTACATGTACTTACTATAAGGTTAGGGTAGGATTAGGATTTGGTTGAGGGTTAGTTGCATGTAATTATGCATAATTTACTGTTGTTACAATGGTAAGCATGTAACATATATGTAACAAGGACACTGTAAAATAAAGTGTTACCAAATAAAGTGTAACCCTTTATTTTACAGTGCTGTTCCCCATGTACATATTATAGTAGGTTAATTAAAATAACTAGGTACTAACCCTGAACCTACCCTAAACCTTAACCAGTGTAGTTACCTTATATTACCAGCACTGTAAGTGCACATACTGTATAAAATAAAAAATAAAACAAAGAAGAAGAAGAAAAAAAGGTGCAACTAATTTGATTTGATTTTGCATACAAAATAAGTAGGCTAAAGAAGGTTAAAGCAAGAGCATGTTTTACCTTGCGCGATCAGGCTGAGGATGAAGTCAGTCTGCTGGACAGTGGTGTTGTGGACACTGGCTGGAGAAGGGCTCATGTTCCCGCTGAAGTCTCTGTATAACTGCATCATGTACAGCGGGTACCTCGGGTGCATCTGGAGACTGTAGTCAGAATATGACCCTGCGAAAGCTCTGTGATGTCCTCTCTGAATATCGATCTGGACGCAGTCAACGTGTATCAGAGAAACCACCAAAGTGGCGAACAAAAAGATCGGCATTGCGAATCAGTGAAGTTTTCAGCTGCGACTCTTTCTCTGCGCGCCTGTGGTCCGAGTGATCGGGGTGTCCAGGCTTCGGACAGCGCTTTTAAAGCGCACAGCTGGCCCCTGATGACCCCTGTCATCCTGTAGTGTCCAGGAATCCCTGTGATCCATGAGGCACATCAGAGGAGAGCAGAGCTGTCAAGTTCACTGCTTCTGGAAACTGTGCAGGCTTTAAATGCGCGAGGCGTGAGACTCTCGCGCTCGAATGTGCACGCGACATCCTTTGATTCCGGCCCACCCAAAGCTGAAGCGCCGTGTGTATTCAACATTTGTTTTTATATGAATGCAACAGGCAACATTCAATTACGAATGCTTATTTTAAGGCTATTGCAATATGATTTTACAGTACATTTGGTATTTATATTTTAAATATGTTTCGTCAGGTATTCTGTTAATGGGACACAGGAAAAGACTTTTGTCGTCTGTAGTGCATTATATTTTAGTGAATTTCTCTGACATCACACATGTCAAAGTTTTAACACTGGATGACAACAACTTCTCCTTGGTCTTTAAAAATGACTGAAATTAGTGATCAAATTTGGCACTCTTGTGGAAATATGATATTTTACAATTATCATTTCAATCTGACAAATTTTCAAACTGTTTGTCATAAATCAACATCTCAGGAAAATGTTATGGGTTTTCTAATCAAAATATGACTTTTAGAGACACCAGGACTTCAATCATGTTTATAAATAGGGAAAGAGATTACTGTATATGTCAATATTCCAATGCAATATTAAATAATATTATGAATATGTTGCTAATTATTACTCCCATTATTACAGTTCTTTTTTTATTACATATTGCCCCAAGAACACATTAATATGCAAATTAGATACAGTGTTTAGATCCATTGTATAGAATGGGACTACGCATTTATGGCCATTTTACCCACATATTCCATTAAGTAAAATGGTATATCAATTCATTTCATTATAGCTTTCATAACATAGTTGAGAATCATCTTTATGCAAAGTTTGTTTTAAAAAAAATCCTGAAACCTATTAAATGTATTTGTGAATGAAAAAAATGTCATTTCAAAATGTACAACTGAGTGCTGGTTTCCACTACAGAGGACAAAGCATAACATGAATTAAATGTTTCTTATGCTCTAGTCTAAACAATGTAATGGCATGAAAAACTACTAAATTTAAAAAAAAATTAAAAAAAATTCAGTGTCTCAGGAGGATATGAAAATAATAGGGAGTTTTAGATTTTATTTATCCATCAGCCCATTTGTGTATGTTTGGTAAGTGTTTGAAAGGATATATATAGGGCTTATAAATATGACATAAATAATCTTTTATTTTTTTTTACAACATTCACACAAAATGTAACCAAGTAGTATTTAGGGTCGTTTGAAGCTTTGGAAAAATGGCTTGAAATGGCTTTAAATTCAGTTTAATTTCATGCATGTTACATTAAAAGCCTCTCACTACATTGCAGTTCATAGGCTAGTTTCAGCGAATCAGGCAGACAGTCACGATCTGGTGGTTTTACTTCCTCATCAAAATACAATAAAACGTTTGGGTTAAGCAGTTGCACACAGACAGCATCGGGTTTATGGAACAGCACTTCCGATTAAAACATCATGCAGTTCTCCTTCGTCTCTTTCTTTCTCTTCACTTCTACCCTGTCCTCAGGTAAGAGAGTTGAAATATTGCCTAAAGATGGCGGTGTGATATTTTGCTCCAACATAACCATTACATTTAATAATGAAACTAGGCCTAGGCTACTTAATTTTACTGTTAAAAGTTGAATTAAAAAAGCTTGCAGGCGAATTCCTGGTAGCCTATCTCTAAGTCAATTCCATATTAGCTAGAAATACTTTACATGGTCTGGTTTGATAATTAAAACACTTATTTAAAAAAAGAAAAAAAAGTTAAATGTTAAATTAAGATAGACAGATGAATTAAAAAATAGCTCTATTTATTTTCCAAAGCTGGCAGTCGATTTCCTGGTAGCCTCTTAGTAATAGTCAAGTAGTTTATATATATGATTCCATATTAGCAAGAAATGCTTTACATGCTCTGGTTTCTCTATAGGATGGGCAAGAAATGTAGACCTTCGGCCCACAGAACCACGAACATCCAGCCTTTCCCAGGTGAGTCACGAGTGCTTTAATATAACCACTTGCATTTACAGTAGCAGCAATGCAGATGAAAACTATCCCTTTACATAGCCTACATTTTCATTTATTTCATAAACTACAGGCATACCAGCATGCACCTAGTTAACCTTTACATTGGCTATATTAAAGGCTACTTCAGAGGGGAATCACAGATGCTTTTATAGGGATAGTTCACCCAAAAATGTGAAAAGTCAATGGGGCCTGTCATTTGACGTGAGTAAATGATGAACTATCCCTTTAACAATTCAAGAACTCGTTGAATTCTCAGTATTGCCTCAAGACACACCGTAGTACGCAGCTACAGTGAAGAGATTACTCGTTTACTCTTTCTTCCATTTGGCTGGAAATGAAACTTGTGCACAGGAACTAGACTAGGGCGTATACACAATCAACTGAATTGACAAACTATTCATTTCTAGATTTTTTTTTTTTGTCCAAATCACCAACAAGTTGCTTCCACCTTATTTATTATTCGCAAGTTTTCTAACGTTTCTTATTGCTATTGCAGTGAAGGCCTTGCATTGTCACAAGCTGTGTTGGGGAAAGTTACTTTAAAAGTAATGTGTTACAATATTGTGTTACTTAGTTACTTTTTATTGAAAGTAATGTTATAGTTGAACAATTATGAATATTTATCCAAATTTTATTGTATGCAAATATAATGACAATAAAGGCTTTCAATAATATTGCGTTAGTTCCTTTTAATTGAAAGTAATGTGTTACAATATTGCGTTACTTAATACTGTAACATTACTTTCCATAAAAAACACAATATTGTAACATTACTTTCAATAAAAAGTAACTAACACAATATTGTAACACATTACTTGTCATAAAACTGTCAGCTACTTTTTATTGAAAGTAATGTTACAATATTGTGTTACTTAGTTACTTTTTATTGAAAGTAATGTTATAGTCGAACAATTATGAATAGTTATCCTAATTTCATTGTATGCAAATACAATGACAATAAAGGCTTTCAATAATATTGTGTTAGTTCCTTTTAATTGAAAGTAATGTTACAATATTGTGTTTTTTATTGAAAGTAATGTTACAATATTGTGTTTTTTATTGAAAGTAATGTTACAATATTGTGTTACTTAGTTGCTTTTTATTGAAAGTATTGTTACAATATTGCATTATTGAAAGTATTGTTACAATATTGCATTACTTACTTTTATGACAAGTAATGTGTTACAATATTGTGTTAGTTACTTTTTATTGAAAGTAATGTTACAATATTGTGTTTTTTATTGAAAGTGATGTTACAATATTGCGTTACTTAGTTACTTTTATTGAAAGTAACGTTACAATATTGCGTTACTTAGTTACTTTTTATTGAAAGTAATGTTACAATATTGTGTTTTTTATTGAAAGTGATGTTACAATATTGCGTTACTTAGTTACTTTTATTGAAAGTAATGTTATAGTTGAACAATTATGAATAGTTATCCTAATTTCACTGTATGCAAATACAATGACAATAAAGTTTTTCAATAATATTGCGTTAGTTCCTTTTTGTTGAAAGTTATGTTACAATATGGCAAGTAATGTGTTACAATATTGTGTTACTTAGCTTCTTTTTATTGAAAGTAATGTGTTGCAATATTGCGTAACTTTACTCACCAGGGCTGGGCTTATTTGTTTGTTTGTTTTTAAGAAGGCAAATGTCAGGTATTCTGTAATTCTTGGTCAGGTTCTTCTCCATTTGGACCATTAGTAGACAGATTCTCATTTGTCACATATACTAATCTGTATAAGGTTTCAGGAAATTGCTACCCTTCAAATAATAAAAGATCATATCAATATATAAAATCTGACTGTGATCCTTAAAACAAGATTAGAGAATATGGTAATTTTTACACTTCCTTCTTTCTATTAAAGATAGATTCGTTCTTTGACCCATCCAACCCTAGAAAAGAGGTTGTGAGAGTTTGTGGTTTTGTGTTAGAAACTGCAACACATGGTTTGCTCTTTTCTTTCTCGTATTTGACCATGCAGACTAATAAACAAAGCTCTGAAATGCACCAAACTGAAATGTGTTTTAAGGTTTTACGCATATTACATCAAATGAGTTCACAGAATATAACCTTATACCACTGTCATCATCCTGTAGATGAACAACATGTGCAGCGATTGCAACAAGATGGTACAGTTGCTGACGGACATGCTCTCCAATCAAGACACTCAGGTGATATTGTGTGTGTGATGTACACTAATACTGAAACATTTAACAGGACACTTTCGGTAAATCAATGTTTAAAACTGTAAATTTAATCCATTGTTTGAATGCTTGTTTTCTTTATGCCAGACCTGGTAATTTCCTTCTGTTCAACACAATCTCATGGCAATAATTCACATATGATCTCCTTCATGTTTTCACACAATCTGCTTACGCCACAGTCGTTGTACTTGTAGAGAAGTGAAATCTCCAGCTGCATTATTTTCATTCTTATGCCCGCCGAGTGATGTAGTTTCTGTTTCTGTAATAAGTTGCTTTTGAATAGAAGCTTCAACTAAATGACATGTTTTGTTTTTTTAACTCATTGTTATGAATGATTTGGAGTTGGTTATATATTGATCTTAAATTGTTCCCTCTTCACAGCATCTTGTTGAAAACGCTTTGGACAAGTTTTGTTCTGAACACCCCGTCATCCCGTTGTGTATGGATGGAGCAAGGACATATGTGCATTTGGTCATCAAATATTTCAGTGCATTTGCAGTGAGTTCATCCCAATTTGACTTAATTCTTTCTTAAATCTCAATACTTAAAATAATAATACCATGAATAATACCCTAGCACTGAAAACCAGATGTTTTTAACCCTTGTTGCAGAATCAAAATGGTGACATATGCTCAATGTTGGGACTGTGTGGCGTCCAGTCTGAGAGAGAAGCGCCGCCAGAGCTCATGGTTGGCCTGAATGAACATGGTTTACTCTATGCAAAACCCTCAAGAGGAACTAGTCAAGAGGTACGTGTTAGACAGGCCAAAGTTTACACAGTTTTAGACTTGAAAAACTCATCACTCAGACCATCTGATTCATTGCTTTCCAATGAAGACTGTAAAAAAGAGCCTGGCTTTAGTCTAGATTGATTTAAGCAGGGAAAACAAATTCTCCAAAGTTGTTTTTTCTTCTCTCTATCCCTCATCAAATGGGAGTTTTTAATCCTTGCACACTTGAGGACTAAAGATAACAATTATTATGGCATGACTTTCAATTAACTTTTATGAAACTTCTCAGGAGTGGACGAGATTACTAAAATCTTAGTCTGTGATATTATAAATATAGCAGTGAATATCATCTTATCATAATTTTAGCATAATTTTAGCTTTAGCAAAATGTTATAAATTGAAACCAACACCATACAGATTTTACAATCCTCAATATCACCACAAAACAAACGACTAACTTAAATATCCAACTTTGCCCACATACATGTAGTACACCCACATAAAGCAATATTTGCCAGTGTTGGGAGTCACATGCATTACATATTCAAATGTATATTTGTTGATGTAACGAGTAAAGTTCGTATAAACGAGTCAAAAACGCATTACTTTAGAAATTTACACATTAATATTTGAGTTACTGTTTTTACAAAGTAATGCATATTACTTTTCAGTTTAATTAATTTGCTTAAACATTTTTCCCCTCTATTGACAGAATTTTCACGAAATCCATGTTTTCACTGTTATATGGTAGTGGGCGCTATTGGACATCTTCTGAAAGAGTAATGAATCTCGGGATCAAAACACAGGCGAAAAAAAAGAAGAAACAAGCCATAAACGCATTGCATGTTGCTTTATGAAACTTACCCACATTTAAGTCTTGATAAAAAATAAATGCATGAAACTAGAAGAAAAAAACACAGCAGAGGCTCTGTTCTTTCATATATACTATATATATATATTCAGATATTCATACAGTAAAATATTCTGAGGGCCATTCTGAGTTTTGTGAAAAGGAAGTGCTTTGGATATACAGTATAATATTCTAAACGTGTTTTTAAAAGACAATAAAGATGTATTTTAGTATGTTGCTGAATGCATTACTGCATTAAAAACATGCACACACACACACACACACACACACACACACACACACACACACACACACACACACACACACACACACACACACACACAAAACACCTGTAAGGCCTGAAGGAGAGCCAGCCTCAACCAGGTGAGGAAAAGTAATGGAAAAAGCATAAAAATGCATTACTTTCCACAAAAAGTAACTGTTACTTTTACTTGTAACACAATATAGTTACACATTACTTTTAAAAGTAACTTTCCCAACACTGATATTTACTATATAACAAATCTCATCTGGTTAATCATTTATATCATCGCTAACTGTAAACTTTCCTATCGCCCAGCTCTAATCTGCTCAATGTGGACTATAAGGCATTAAGGTATTATAAACTATAACTTTATGAATTTCTGCAACGCTGTTGTAAAAAGTGCTATGCACTATTTTGGTTTTATTGGGAGACAAAATTCACGATACATTCAAGTATCTTTAAATTTTGAGAAAAGGTTTGAGACCATGCTACTAGTTTGAGTAGTTCTAGTCATAAAACACATTAAATAAAGCTCTCTTATGAATAACTCAATATATGATTGCCTTGACTCACATGTTCTACTTTGTTTCTTAGGTTCATAGCAATCCCATCTGCAACTTCTGTCTGTTCTTCATAAAGACACTTGAGGGCATGTTGCCAAAAGAGAGAACCGCAGTAAGTTTTTACTAGTTAATATGTTCATATTTTAATTATCACCTGAGTATTAAACGCTCCTGGGTTATTTTCCACTTGTTCCGTCTTGTTTTAGGAGATTATAGAGAACCTTCTGGAGAAAATCTGTGATCATTTGCCTGAGCATTATAAGCAAACGTGTAACACCTTCATACAAACGTATGGAAAGAAGCTGATCGATCTCCTGTTGTCCTCTCTCCCTCCACACGCCATCTGTGCAGCTCTGGGTCTGTGTCTCTTCCCGGAGACTCCCATGACATGTGAGTAGTGTGAGGGCCATCAGTGCCACAAACTCACGGGAAACTGCTTTACGTTTTGGAGAATTGGTGTCATGAGATTGGGTTGATCAGTGTTTTCACATAGAATAGTTTCTGTGGAAATCAGTAAGAGACTGAAAGTTTAAAAAATATAACCCAATCTTAATTTTGCATATATATTCCCCTTTTAAAATTTTGTTCACTACCTAGTGGACCTTTGTTTTTGAGCACATGCGCTCTTGTGGTGACGATTTCACATGAATTTCTGATTTCGTTTAATCTGCCAATGAACCAAATACAAATCACATTGTACAAATGAATAGGAATCGCCACTTGGTAAAATAATCTCTTGAGATCGGGTTCATCAGTCTTATCACATAGACTCGTAGCTTTCAAACTGTGGCAATGTGTTGACATATTTTAGCAATCTGTCAAAAACTTGTTTAAAACTAAACATTTGATTGTCATTTAACAAACTGAAACAACTTAATCGTCTTTATTGACACATAATAACCAAATAACTTAATATGGTTACACTTTATTTTAAGGTGTCATTGTTACAGTGTAATTATATATTTAAGTACTGAGTAATATTAAGCAACTACATGTATTTACTATAGGGTTAGGGTTAGGATTAGGGTTTGGTTGAGGGTTAGTTGCATGTAATTATGCATAATTTACTGTTATTACTACGGTAAGTACATGTAACATATGTAACAAAGACACTGTACAATAAAGTTACCCTTAATATTTTGTATGGCGTTCTTTGGCCTTGATAACAGCTTGCATTCTTGCTGGCTTTGTTTTTATGTACTGTACTTTTCCACAGTTTCTGTTGTTATTGACTTCCAAATAGTTTCTGGCTGTTCCCAAAAGATTTGCTTTTGATTAAACTTTGGTGCGATCTATCTTTGAATCCACCAAATCCCAAATTTGTTCAATGGGATTCAAGTCCGGACTTTGACTTGACCAACTGTGACGAACGAGCTCACACATACTGGTGGATTAACCATTACAGAAACATAAAAATGATTTTGGTTATAACCAATACTGTTAGTTTAGGGCAGCTGTGGCTCAAACTTTACGTTGGGTGGAGGTCTAATAAATTTATAAGCACTGTATATATATATATATATATATATATATATATATATATATATATATATATATATGCACTACCTAGGGCAGGGGTTCCCAAACTTTTCCATGACAAGGCCCCCCAAATACTACTAGGTTCTGGCCAAGGCCCCCCTTTTGCAGGATGTGTTATTGAACCCATCGACAATACTGCGGCAAATGTAGAAATAAATAAATAAAACATCTAGGTGAACATCAGATTATGTGATGGTGTTTGATACCAGCCAATCAGAAAGATTATAGAGATGAACCGATTACAATTTTCAAGACCGATTCCGATTTTTCATTGAGTTTGACCTGCCGATACAGATTTTAGCCGATTCTGATTTCATTTTTTCTAACCACTTTACAGCACACACAAATATTTATTTTCTATAAATATATTTTTTATAAAACACCACTTTTACCCAAACTGATTAAACTGATTAATAAACTGATTAATAAACTGATTAATAAAAACAAGTTTAAATGGGTACATTTTCTATAAATATTTTTGAGTCTTCATTTTCTTTTCTGACATAGCCTACTCCAGTTCTTGTTAAAACACACTATAGCCTACATGCAAATTATGTGCATTTTTGGTACTTTTTGTGTGAAATCATATTTATTTTGTCCATCAAAAGTGTGCTTTCGCTTTAATTGAGCGTGAGCAGCGCAGCAAAAATAGACGGCGCCGAAACCCTCCGCTGCTCACGGCACGCGACGCTCCTGCTTGACGCTCACGCGCTGCTCCTGCTCGCGGTGTGAATGCACTCACTGAACATGCACGCCGAAAAAAAATTTGCGCTGCTCACGCGCCGCTTGCGGTCTGAAACGGCCGTAATTCACAAGGTTTCCTACATGTGCGTTCTGTGCACGTGTGATGCTGATGTTACGCAATGTTAATCATGCGGCACCCGAGTGCATTTGAATCGGCATATGTCAGACTGAAAATCGCCCGAAAATCGGCAAATTCTGGTCACCAGCCGATCAATCAGTTCATCTCTAAAAGATTAGCATTAAAAGTATAATGTTCAGATAGGCTATGCAACAAATTATTATAATGTTATTTCATAACAATACTCATATTAACACTTTATTTTTTTTGACGTTTTAAACTTTTTTTTCCGCTTTTTTTTTCAACTTTCTGCGGCCCCCCTGGCGCCCCCTGGCGGCCCCCAGTTTGAAAACCCCTGACCTAGGGGACCTTTGTTTTTGAGGCAAATCACTTGCAAATGCGCTGTTTCGGTGGCTCATCAAATGAGATCCCATTCGTACTTTTTCATAATCTGAATATGAATCACATCATACAAATCAAAACACCTCATAAAATAATTGTTTCTCAAGAACGGGTTGATCACTCATCACATCGAATAGTAGCCTGACCTAAGTTTATTTACATCTTTTTTTTTGTGTGTGTGACTAGGTGGTGCTTAATGATCAGATATTCTGACATAGTTCTTGCCATGGAAGGTTTGAGAACCACTGACTTTAGTTTCTCAGACCAGAACTGATTGAAGAATCATTGTTTGTAAATGACTGTGATCATGCTTTATATGAATTATGCATATTCTCTCCAGTGTCCACAGACTGCGATTCCTGTAAGATACTGGCGGTCCTCTCCCGGTTTCATCTGGGTCACAACGCAACTGAGATCCAGACCTCTGACCTGCTCCAGAAGATCTGCCACCTTCACCCTAATGCTATTCCTCAAGTAATGATCACACGTACAATACATCATAACAATCCTTGGACAAGATCTGTGTAAAATAGTGACGTACACACTCAAAGACTGTCTGACAGTGACGACATGTTACAGGAAAAGCAGTAGACTGACTGTATTGTTTCTCCTTGTTCTAGTGTGAAGGGTTTGTGAAGCTTCATGGCCACAGGCTCCTGAAGAGCGATGGGAAACCACCATCCATCAGCGAGTGTCAAGTAAGAACTGCTCAACTTTACCAATATCTTTGGGGTTGTTGAACGGACTGGAGAGATTTGGACATTAAGTAACTCTTTTTTGTGTGTGTGTTTTGTCAACAGGAAGATTACCTTTGCAGGGGACACAAGTGAAAGTGATCAATCCAATAAGATTTCAATCGGAAAAGCAACAAAAATAACTGTTCACTTGACCAAGCTTTTTGTATCCACTTCCTTTAGACACAAAATCAAGGGAAATTTGAGAAATTACCTTTATTTACTGAACAGTTTTTAATATAACCTTTCTTAATTACTGCTAATCATTTATGTGTTGTGTTTGCAGTTCCATAATCCAAACCACACTGGGTAGACATGTAATAACAAACTAGTGAACTTAGCCTATAGGAAATATTATAGCATGCATTGTGTGTAACATTATATGAAGCCTTTGCATCCTCATTTTTGTGTTGAGAAGATGCAAGAAATAAACATTTGTATTTCAAGGCATTGTAAGCAGTTAATTCAGGGAAAAGTGTCACTTTTAACAGTGACAATTCAAAATAAGGCCTTTTATAATTAAATTCATGAAAAATCTGTCAAAAAACAAACTTCCTTTGGATTTGTCTTGTTGTTTGTGGTAATGCTGTATAAGAACACTACGTATCCTATTATTAATCTCACCAACAAACACATAAGCATTGATTGAACTCTTAAAACAAAAGCACTCTCAAGTGTGAGGGTTTTGGTCTAGCTGCTTATTCACAATACTCGTTTTCTAAAGAGCCGAATGAGATGCAGTCTATAGTCTTGAAAACTTTAATAAAAGGTCTCATACTACAAACTGCCAAACTGTATAGGCAAAGGAACACGAACAATTAAAACTGAAATCATAAAAAAATCAAAATAAAATAAATCACCATAGGAACAGAAATGCGTTCACAGATTTCTTAGCATCATTATATGAAATGAAAGCTCAGGATTTAAAGGGATAGTTCGTTCAAAAATGGAAATACTCATTCACTCATCCTCTTCCCATCCTCAATGTATATGACTTTCTTCATATAGACACAAAGGAAGATTTTTAGGGGGAAAAGTCCATCTCTTTTAGTCTATATAACCCCATTGATTGGCTGAAGCTTGTTTGACGCTTGAACCACACAGCGTTCGTGACAGTGATCCATACAAATCCAGTGGATGAATCGATGTCTTCTGAAGCCAAACGGTAGGTGTGTGTAAGAGAAATACTAATAGATTTAACTTTTTTAATTATAAATCAATGCTGTTTTGTCCCTCTCAAGAACGCCGTACGACTGTAGACTGGAAGCATTGATTTATAATAAATCTATTAGTGTTTTTCTCATACACCCATCGTTTGGCTTCAGAAGACATCGATTCATCCACTGGGGTCGTAAGGGTCACTGTCATGATCAAGCTTCAGCCATTCAGTGGCATTATATGAACTGACAGAGATGGATTATTTTCCTAAATATGTGTGTTTATCTGAAGAAAGTCAGTCTTATACATGCGGAATGGCATGAATGTGAGTAAATGAGAGAATTTAGATTTTTGAGTGAACTATCCCTTTAAGGTGAATGTCTTCTCTCATTGTCACGGTCACTCATCTCGTCATTCTTGAAGCCAGGGTTCCAGTGTTGCATTCAGGAACACTTCATTTACAACTCTCGTATGCTGCGTTGTTTGGGCATCCTACGCCCCTTTATGGCTTTCTGCTCCATCCTCTTTATCTTGTCTCTTCCAAATCTGCAAAAGAAGAAATATGTGAGATAAGGTTGGGTGGTGAAGTCTCAAAAACATTTACAATGATTCAGAATAGAGATCTGCAAGACACATACATATTTAACATTTTTGATTGCAACGACCACAGTATCCACCATCTTATATAATGCTAATATATATATATGATTCAAAAAAAAACAAAAAAAAAATAATCATCATACAAATCGCACTTCCTCAAACATATTTGAAAAGAGAAACTGAGTTCTTCATTGGGGGCTTTCGCAGTTCTAGGAACTCAGTTTTAGGAACTAGTCGTCAAGGTGGTTCCCTGAGAACTTTCAGATTCAGATTGTTTTATTTAGTTATGTTGCCATGATTCAAAGCTATTTTCATAGCAAAAATTATATTACAAAAATACAAATATCATATAAATACAATAAAAACCAAACAAACAAAAACAGCAAGTCATATTATACAAGATTTTTTAAAATAACATATAGTACAGGTCAAAAGTTTGGACACATTACTATTTTTAATGTTTTTGAAAGAAGTTTCTTCTGCTCATCAAGCCTGCATTTATTTGATCAAAAATACAGAATTTTTTTAATATTGTGATATATTATTACAATTTAAAATAATTGGTTTTCAATTTATTATACTTTAAATTATCATTTATTTCTGTGATGCAAAGCTGAATTTTCAGCATCATTACTCCAGTCTTCAGTGTCACATGATCCTTTAGAAATCATTCTAATATTCTGATTTATTATGAGTGTTGGACACAGTTCTGCTGCCTAATATATTTGATGAATAAAAAGTTTAAAAGAACTGCATTTATTCAAAATAAAAAAATATTTTCTAATAATATAAATCTTTACAACCACTTTTTATCAATTTAACACATCCTTGCTGAATAGAAGTATTGATTTATTTCAAAAAAAGTAAGAAAAAAAATTACCGACCCCAAATTACTGACCAGTAGTGTATATTGTTGTTACAAAAGATTTCTATTTTAATAACATTTGCTTCTTTTCTTTTTTTATTCATCAAAGTATCCTAAAAAAGTATCACAGGTTATAAAAAAATATTAGGCAGCAGAACTGTTTCCAACTATGATAATGAATCATCATATTAGAATGATTTCTAAAGGATCATGTGACACTGAAGACTGGAGTAATGATCCTGAAAATTCAGCTTTGCATCACAGAAATAAATGATAATTTAAAGTATAATAAATTGAAAACCAATTATTTTAAATTGTAATAATATATCACAATATTTAAAAAAAACAACTGTATTTTTGATCAAATAAATGCAGGCTTAATGAGCAGAAGAAACTTCATAGTAATGTGTCCAAACTTTTGGCCTGTACTGTATGATAAAAAAAAAAATCCAAAACCTTTTCAGGCATAATCTTACTAAATAAGTCCTTAAGTGAGGTACCTTCATAAAAGAGCAATCTACTTGTATTAAGTCCAGGACAATCTAATAAAAATATGTTTAACAGAGAGGGGAATCTTACAAAACATGCATAAAGTTGGGTCTTCAACCTTTATCCCAGAGAACTAATATTGTGACTTATTTTGACGGCGCAGAGAACGCCAGAGCCTGAGTGAATGTATAGGCTATAATCTGTGTGTACACTGCTTTTAAATAATTGTCAAGTGCTGTTGTTTTGCATGCTTTCGGCCAATCAGCGTACACTAATGCCGAGTTCAGACTGCACGATTTTAGCCCCGATTCTCCGACAGGTTTTGAGAAATCGCAGACAAATGCCCGAAATCACAGGCAAATCGGTGCTCGTTCACGCGAGTGACAATCACGCAGTGTGAAAGAGCAAAGACGCGATCTGAGAGAATCACCGACGAGTCGCCGACGCCCATGTGATATTTGGCATGCTAAATATCTGGACCTGTCGGCTATTCAAAATCCTGCTGTGTGAAAAGTGTTCTGACTGAAAACTACATCGGCGATGACCGACAGCCAATGAGAGAGCAAGATACAGAGCAGCGGGGAGTTCAGGGAGGAGTTATAGGCCACAATATCAGTATTTTAATAGATATATTTACAATTATATCAAACAGAAACAAAGCACAAACATTTGCTTGACCAGCAGCAACAGCAGCACATTGCAAAATTATTTATTTATCCCCAACTCTCTTTGCATAAGAGTTAGTTACAAACTAGCTAGAAGTTACTAAGCCTCTAGTGTGGACTTTACGTTCCAATTTAAGAAAGAACTTACGAACGGCTGGTGCAACCCTACCCTGTACACTAGTTCGTTTGTTTCAATTTCGCTTGAAGTATATCGAGGCCTTAAAGTGGACTATATAAATAAAGTGTAACCCAGTTTTCATGTACCGTATTTTCCGCACTATAAGGCGCACCGGATTATAAGGCGCACCTTCAATGAATGGCCTATTTTAGAACTGTTTTCATATATAGGGCGCACCGGATTATAAGGCGCATAGAATAGAAGATACTGCAGTCAAACGTTTGACTGGGTTTGCGTTATGCAGTGGTCACCAACCTTTTCAAGCCTAAGATCACATCCAAAGTCCAAATGTAAACCAAGATCTACCACTTGCAAAAAAAATATGAAAAAAACAAGTGGCTGAGCTGTAAAACCTTGTTTATACTCGACGCGTCCGCATGAGCGCGAAGGTAATAAAAAACTAATATCCGTCTGCTCGGGCAGATTCGGCTCAAAGTCGTGCATCTTCGGATGCGGAGGCGCGCGCGCGGCAAAATGACGTCATTGTGACAGCGCGTGCGCCTCCGCATCCGAAGATGCACGACTTTGAGCCGAATCTGCCCGAGCAGACGGATATTAGTACATCTCATCACACCGGCACCCAGTTTGCGCGTCTAAATCAGTTGTATGGTCTGGTGCTCAGTCTAAAACAAAACAGTTGCGTCAAGTATAAATGCCTCGTCTGTTTGGGGAGGGGCGCGCGCAGTCAGCGGAGGCTCGCGCTCCGGTGCCAGGCGAAAGTATAAACAAAAGGTTTAAGTCAGCGGTTGTTTTACAGACATTAATATTAGGCGCCAGATCCATATATAAGGCGCTCCGGATTATAAGGCGCACTGTCGTTTTTTGAAAAAAATAAAGGCTTTTAAGTGCGCCTTATAGTGCGGAAAATACGGTAATATCCACTTGATAAAACCTCACGCTCAGCTGTGTTTTTATCTCCATCAACTTGCGAATGACAAAGAAAGTAATAAGAAGCAAACCTGTATGTACGCCTCAGAGAGTGTGATCATCTGAGGAAGGATGTCGATCACCTGCAGGTCCTGAAGCTCATACCACTTCCCTGTGCCCTGTCAAACATTAGAAAGCAGACATATTATACAAAACATCCCAATAACAAAGCTGCTATTGTTTTGAATGGAGTAAAGTGTTGGTTGACACACTCACATGATGCAGAACATGAATTCTATAGGAACCCTCAGTGGGTTTTCCATCATGAACAACATTGGCCACCAGGTCATAGGTCGTGAACTTCTCAGTAGTCTGCGCTTCTTCTGTGAGGTACTCGCGCAGATCAACGTTCCTGTTGTGCATGAGTGTTTTCACAAGAACATTTCAAAATACATGTACAGAGAATATATACAAATCTAAAAGAGTGTAATCTAAATATATCCGGAGCCGGCGCCGGTCACATACGTGATGGGGAAGTTGACGATGGTTGGGTTCTTCTCAATGAAGAAGTTGTTCTTTGTGAATCGTTTGATGCAGAAGATAAGGTATGGGGGAAGTTTGGTGAGCTGGAACTTCTTCAGAAAGTTCTCTTTGTAGGTCTTGTACTCCTGTGACAAAAACGTCAAAAGTTCATTGTATATAATTGGCCGTAAACTAAGTGGCATATTCAATATCAGGCATTTTCTTCACAAAAACCATCGTATTAACAGTCCCATAGACATATAACTAGTGCTTGAATATTTGTGGATAAAGATATAAATTATTTTTAAAAAAGCATAATAATAATACAAAAAAATTACATTTTACAATAAGGTTTCATTAGTTAACTACTTTAGTTAACATTAGGGCTGCACAATATTGAAGAAAAATGCGATATGCGATAACTCATTAAATACTGCGATATTCGATATGCTTAAAGTATGTAAAATAAACTTAAATTATCTTTAAAATATATTTTAAATGATATAACCAACATGTGTTTCACATTCTTTTTGTGACGAGAAAACGCCCTACAACTTCTGAAAGTGAACATCAGTGTTTTACTGTAGTATAAGAAGTGTTATTTTAACATCAGTGTAAACCTCAGGGTTCAGGTTATCATACATTAGGGTTATTTAACAACAGAAACTGAATAATCAAATGTAAAAATAAAACACGGCTTAGTTTTCACTGTATGAATTAAATATATCCTGATTCTTATGAAAGCTACAAACATTATTCAGCCGAGAGCAGTGAGTGATTTTCTCTTTGTCTTTAGTTCATGACCCCAGTTATTGCAAGCCTTTGTGATATTCATATCGCGATATATACATTTGCCATATTTCGATAATTTTGATATATTGTGCAGCACTTCAACTTAATCAAAAAATGGGGGGGGAAAGGCAACATTTCTATTTTTTATTCATTTCAGCTTTAAGGAAAATGATTTTGGTAACACTTTACTTAAAGGACAATTCCGGTGAAAAATGAACCTAGGGGTAATTAACACATGGTTACCGAGTCGATCGTTCCCTGGGATGCGTTTTCATGAAAATCGAATGTAAAAAGTTTTATCTCTAAAAACAGATTAGCTTATAATGCTAGTATATGGGGCACAGAGTAAGTAAAAGTAAATCGCTAGTTAATACCACTAACAAGGCTCAAAATAGCCTCACACTAACACGGTAGCATAATGAGGGTCCATACATGCAAACCGAAGCATTGAGAACTTTGTAAGTGTACAGACAGTTTAATAAGAAGATACTTTATAAAGACAGTACATTACGCGTTTGCAGGCAGGCGTCATCTTGGAAAACAATCTCGATTAATGGAGTCACGAACTCCATACGAAGTGAGCTGGTCGATAGGAATTACGTTTGTGAAATCTAACGTAGCACGGCGTTCGTGACTCGACTAGTCGAGACTGTTTTCTAAGATGGCTCCTGCCTGCAAACGCGTAATGTACTGTCTTTATAAAGTATCTTTTTATTAAACTGTCTGTACACTTACAAAGTTCTCAATGCTTCGGTTTGCATGTATGGACCCTCATTATGTGTTAGTGTGAGGCTATTTTGAGCCTTGTTAGTGGTATTAACTAGCGATTTACTTTTACCTACTCTGTGCCCCATATACTAGCGTTATAAACTAATCTGTTTTTAGAGATAAAACTCTTAACATTCGAAGCATCTTAAAATCATCTTTAACTTAAAAGCATCCCAGGGAACAATCGACTCGGTAACCATGTGTTAATTACCCCTAAGTTCATTTTTCACCGGAATTGTCCTTTAAAGCCTTTATATACAATGCATTATAAAGATGAACAACGTATTATATATTTTTTTATAAATAATTGTAACCATGTTCGTTGTGTGTTTCAATGCATTATACTTTCTAAAAGTGTAAAAATAAATAGATATATTTTATAATGTATCATTACTGTGAATACAATAATTCATGAGACCATACAATACATTATAATGCATAATTAATGCATTAAAAATACTTATATATGCATTATATATATAAAGGCTTTATGACAAATTATTATTATAAACAATAAATAATACAAAATCTGAAAGTAAATCCAAACCTTCTCTGTGTTTCCGTTGAACTTGCCCAGGATGTTGAAGAGAGGAACCTGAGGAATGATGAGCTGCTCCTTCTCATCTTTGTAGAGCGGTGCGGTGGGCAGGTCAAGGGTCAGGTAGAGGAAGGTGGACTCCGACATCTTCTCCTGGTACTCCTCCTTAAGGAGAAGGGCTTCTTTCTCTTCAGGAGGCTGATAAAACAAGGACGACACTAAATCATTTATCTAATCTGACATTGCAAACACAGCATTTTTCTGTCCTCTTTCTAAAGACGGATGGGACACCAGCACAAGCGTTATTGTTCAATGTTCACAACAATCCCATCTCATGTATCAATATATAATATAGAAAGGCCTTCTAAACTGTTTAAAGGGGGGGTATAATGCCCTTTTCACAAGATGTAAAATAAGTCTCTGATGTCCCCAGAGTGTATATGTGAAGTTTTAGCTCAAAATACCCCACAGATATTTTTATATAGCATGTTAATATTGTCACTTTTTGAGGGGGAGCAAAAACACATTGTTTTTGTGTTTGTTCCTTTAAATGCAAATGAGCTGCTGCTCCCGGCACAGGGGGCGGAGCTTCAAGAGCTCGTGTCGTTTTATCTCACACTGACATGCACTGATTATTTCAAAACTTTTAGCCTTTTATGTTCAAACCGGAGTCAGACAATGATGGATGAGAGACTCAAGAAGAAGTGACAACATGTAGAAGCAACAGGACATTTCTGAATGGTTAGTTGAAGAATTTATGTAGCTTATGTGATTGCTAATTGAATCTTCTAGTCATTGATTAGCATATTTTTTCTTGATAATCTATAAATCTTGTTCCCGGGGGAGGGGTCTATGTACATTTTAGGGTTGGTGATGTCACTAACCCGTGAGGAATGTGGTGTAGTCTCTACCAGCCGTTTGCTGTAGTCGTTAAAAATGTTTTTCTTTAAAAGCAAATATCTTCCTTTGCTTTGAACTTTGCAGATGTTGTTTATGCTCAAACAGCAACATTACACACTAACTAAAGTTAGAAAAGTGAAATCATAATCAACCATCCCTTTAAATGGTTTTAGCAAGCACAAATCAGAAAATGTCCAGCAGAAACCTACCAAGTCTGGATGGGGAAGCTTCTTTGAGAAGATTCGCATGGACCCCTGAAACACCTTGGCGAGTATGGCTGTAGACAGAAGAGAAAAACCATTTCACCCTGTACTTATGAAGATTACAACTGAGAAGAAAACCGATACACTCCTATAATGTCAATCAGAAACACACAAAACAAAACTCACATGATTTCTTCTTTGTCCCACCAAGAGCACCATGCAATGCATTCAGGAACCAGGAGAGAAAGTCAACAGCGTCCCCTGGAGGACAAAGAGCACAACACCGGTTTAAAAAGTGCACAGTCCTGTTTTAGGAGAATGACGGACTTCTGTTTGAGCATTCTACCACACTAACTTTACACATACAAAGACGGCGAACTCATATTACTTGGTGTAATAAATCCCGCCTTCTAAATAAAAGATCCAATCGCTGATTGATAAAGTCATCGCATCACTGCAGCTCTGCCATTAGAAGCTCTGGTTGCTATAAAAACTGTCATCACTGCACATCCGCATCTAGCCTTAAAAATAAGCATTTCTAAAGCTATATGAGCATAAGAAACAACATTTATGGGATAGTTCATGTCAGATTTTGTTGCTGATTTAAAATATGTTGTTTCATTGTGAGTGTGGCAAGGAGTTTTTGAGAGTTCAGGATTCCCCAATTCATGTGGGACTTGGACTTGGTCTTGGATGCCTGAATTAGCTGGATGCCGGATTGCAAATATGTCCGCAGAGTGAACAGACTCTAAGGGACTTAGGTCCTGTCCCAAATGGCACACTTCAAATGCACTTTCAGTCCTGTGGACTTACAATGGCTGCTGCGTGCACGTGTCCGTTAAGTCCACGAGAACGTAGAGTGTCCCATTTGACATTTTAGATGTCAGAAGGGTGCTTACGAGCACTATCTGCGGTCGATACGCCTTTAATGCGCACTTTTGCGAGCTCCGCAACAGACTTCTTCCCGACAGTCAAAGCAGTGTTACGTCACGAAAGTGTGCACTCGTAGGAAGACCGCGAGTGTTTAGGATGCCATTTGGGACAGGGCCATAGATGCTACTACACTACTTTCTGAATTAAACATGCAAGCTAGAACCTAAGATTGCAGCTTAAGAAAAACATTAACCCAGTGCACTGTATATACAGCACAGTATGCAGTACAGGGCTTGATATTAACCCGCCAACCCACCAAATGTGGGTGAATTTCAGGTTGAATTTTATATACTTTACATTTTTCAATTTTCAAGTATTTTAAATAGGCATCTGAAATAATAAACTAAGTGCAATGAATGTAGTGTTGTCAAAAATATAGTTTTTTCGCTACATAACGATACTGAAATATCTGAAACTCTTCCGCATGATATACAGTTATAGCTGTGCATTCTCGCTCTCTCCTCTCTCCGACAGCGAGTGACACACAAACCCGCCTCTCCTCACTCACTTGTTTCATTTGCTCTGGATGAACATTGTTGGTGTTACAGGGCTTGAATTCCGCCGTGGGATTGTGCGCATTGCGCATAATTTTACTCATTCTGCCAGATTTTGTGATAACGGATCCATGCGTCAGGACTTAAAGTGACAGCAGCCTAATATAACGGCTGGCAAATTATGAGATAATATAAAAAATATCTATATGGCAGTTTTCCCCCATGGTATCCATGTCAAAATTGTGGCCAGTGAAAATGCTAAGTGGCTTGTAACTTTAGAAAACCACTCGCCACAGTGTCTGGTGAGCAAAAAAGTTAAAGTCCAGCCCTGATGCAGTACATTAGTATTCACAAGTGTGTGTTGTGACATACCTTGCTTAGTGATCTGAAAGTTCTTTTTACTGCACAACACCACAGCCTGCAACATTTCATGCGGCGAGACGTGGGCTTTGAAGTTGCGCGGGTTCCACAGCTTGCGCATGAGCTCCCCAAAACGCTGCACCAACAGAAACATGATGTCGCCCGGCGGCCGGCGAATTCCACGATAGTTTTCCTCCTCAAGGAAGTAGTTTCGCAAAGGGGGCACGTTTGACAGCGCCTTAGGAGAAAACAAGTGGTGACATAGTGCACTCAAAAAAATATTTACACACTGAAGTCTGAAATTTCCGTATGTGTTTACTTTTTTCGTATTCGTCATTCGGTGGATCTGAATTGTCAAAACACTTCTCAGAAAATCGAACCTAATCGGAATTTTTTTATGACAGACGAACATTTCGGACTCAGTGTGCAAAGACTTTAAGATTTATGTATTTGAATTGCATATAAAATGTCCATCCATTTGGATTACAGACAGTTTTAACAAACTTATAAACTCAATATGAGACATATTTTACCTGCAAAACCACATTAGCATAGTCATTGGCCTTGATATTATTGAGACCCACAATTCCAGGCAAATATGTGGTGCCATCATAGGCTCTGTACAGCTTCCCCTGCTTATCCAAACCAGAGATGTGCGGCTTGGTGAATGTGGGTTTCAGCACATACTGAAATAAAGAAATGAATCAGAGATTTAGAACAATCAGTGCAAGACTAACAAGACAGACTTTTTATTTTACTGTAATTACCCTTTTCAAAATGATGGTAGAACAAAATCTCAATATTATATTGTCAATAAACAGATTAAAGGAAACCCGTATCTCACTGTAATGTCCTCTAATGAGGAGTCAATGATCTCATAATTGTCTGGCAGGCAGTAGAACTTTAACGTGTGGAGATTCAGGAAAACGTGGTGTGTGAACTGAACGCTGTGGATGTACGCATGAGACTTCTGACCTCGACCTGACGGGAACAAAATAAGCCAAAGCATTAGCCTGAACAGTGTTCTTCAAATTGACACAGATCACATAGTCACTTTGATTAGTTAGCTCATGCAAGTATTTCCATTTAGAGAAACAGATGTCCTCATTGTATGAAAGCTTGTTTTCGCACAGAATTATTTATTTTTTTATCTGTTGACCATGGATGGATGGAAGCTTGTTTCGGCCACAGAATAAAACTATAATGCCCCGGTTTCACAGACAAGGCTTAAGCTAGTCCCAGACTAAACTGCATGTTTGAGCTGTTTTAACTGAAAGCAACTTGCACTGACGTATCTTAAAATTTCAGTGTCATTGTTTTGTCTTAAAGGAACACGCCGACTTTTTGGGACTTTAGCTTATTCACCGTATCCCCCAGAGTTAGACAAGTCCATACATACCCTTCTCATCTCCGTGCATGCTGTAAGTCTGTCCGACGCACCCACCGCTAGCCTAGCTAGGGTGTTAGCCTAGGGGGATACGGTGAATAAGCTAAAGTCCCAAAAAGTCGGCGTGTTCCTTTAAACAAACACCAGTCATGTTTTTTTTTTAGGCACATTTTTAAAAGCTACTTAAATGTCCTAATTTAACTAAGGCCTAATCCTGATTCCTGGCTTAATCTAAGCCCTGTCTGTGAAACTAGGCCTAAAGCTAAAGGTAATTGCGACTTTCTCACAATTCTGACTCTTTTTTTTCCCCTCACAATTGCACAAGTTGATATCTAAATGAGTTTATATCCTGCAATTATGATAAACATATTCAGAATTGCTGGCTATAAACAGACAATTGAGAGGGAAAAAAAAGTTACATTGTAACTCGTGAGCTAAAAAGTCACAATTAAGTATTTTTCTATGTCATGGTGGAAATAAGATTCCATCATCTTCCACTGGTCAACAGACATGAAAAAGCATATATTGTAAAAACTTACCTTGGAAATATTTCCCACAGATCAGACAGGCATAGACGTTAATGTGTGAAAGAGAGATTGAGCAAAGCTTCTCGAAGTCGAAATCCAAAACACTCCTAAAAAACAAAACAAAGAGTGAGTGTTACAGCAGAAGAGCAACATTGGGTACTTACAATAATAAACATCATATAACGTCACTCATATTAATGAACCTATTGATTGTGTCCAGATATGGACAATGGCGGCTTCTGCGATCTTCAACATGACCACGACCGATTTTCACACGCACTTCTGAAAGTAAACAAACACCACATATTAAAATCATGTTGTTTACAGTTCCACGATGATGAAATCCAGACATGCAGGTCTCTATGATGGAGATCTCTCAGACAGACAGAAATACAATACACGACATCAAAGCAGATATTAAACAGATATTATCATCGGTGTTGCTGTGCATTACACCTTTGCACATGTGAGAACATAAACATACGATCTTCTGAAGATAAACCGTTTGATTAGTAGGTTTTCGCCTATTATTAAACGAATAACAGTAAAGGAATTTTAGCAGCTACGTTAAAAACAGACAGAGGCCTCCACATTTAACCCGACTTCAAGCGAATAAACGCTTCAGACATACCTTCATCTTCGTCTTCATCAACTTCCCTCTCCCGTTTCACGCCTGCGATCATTTTACGTTTAATAACAAATAAATTCAAGTCAACACACTGTTGAATGAACACTCGTCGCACGCATTCAGCGAGCGTTACAAATATCCCGCTTCCACTTCCGCTCTAAAATGGGGTGGCCAAGAGCACGTTAACTCGGGGTGAATGCGAATAACAAACACTGGACACGTCCTGTACTGTACTTTCTCGACTCGCCACTTTCTATTGCATGATGGATTTTGCTTTATGAAACAAAAATACGCGCTGCTAGATTTAAAAAAAAGAGCAATATTCAAGCGGAACTGTGGAAAAAACAAACTCGACAGCTAGGAGTGTAGTTTTTATTGGCCAACGTTTTCTTTTTATATCTGCAGTTCTCGGCCACCGGTGATCGGAGATGCAATGTTTAATAAGCTAAAATGAATTTATTTTGAGATTAATTTAATAAACAGTGCAGAACCATGGAGATTATGTGTGATGCAGAGGGGGAGAGTGTTAAATACAAGCCCGGTGGTCGACTGGACATGAGCCACGGGTTCCTGAAGCACATCAGGAGGAATCAGATCGCCAGGTCTCTCTCTCTTACACACAATAACAGTTAGTTGTAGTAGCTAGTTATTGTGTTTTCATTGTACGTTATAGTAGCCAGACTTATCTGAGAACTATAAACATGTAGTTCGAAAGCTTAAAATGACAAGGAATATCTAAATGATTTCTGTTGGACGTTCTTTCATAATTTGAATCCAGTCCTAATGGGATTCAATAAGAATCTTGTTTGAATTAAATTGAGAAAAACCTGACATTCCTATGTACAGTATAATAAATGATAGCCCCACTGGATTTTATAATATAATAAATACATTGGAGATTATACTAGATATTCTTTATTATAACTCCACGTGTATTAGATTGAGATATTGTCTTACTACTGGAAATTAAAAGGGGAGTTGTATGAGTTTTAAAAATCCTGAAAGATTACCATTAAATTCCTTTTGCAGTCCTACAGTATTGCAGCTTGCTTCTGTCACTGGGTAAACAATAAAAAAAAGGTAATTGCATCTTTTATTTTATCTTACAATTCTAACTTTTTCTTGCAATTCCAAGTTTATACCCCATTATTATGAGAAATAAAGTATAAACTCAGAAGTCAGAATTGCAAGGAATTTTGTAGTTGCAAAAAAAAAAGTCAGAATTGTGAGGTAAAAAGTCGCAATTGCCAATACAGGGCATTTTACTTAAAGGAATAATAATAATAGTCATATTGGAAAGTAGATGAAATGTTCTTGTATGTCTAGTTTTCTTCCATTCGAATGAGCTTTAAGGCTGCTGATCTTCTGGGTAGTGTCTTCATACCCTTCATTAAAATTGAAATATGTGGTATATATATATTTTTTATCTTTCTACAGGGATGATTATGACAGAGAGGTAAAACAGGCCCAGGAGAAACAGAGGCGTAGACACACCACCACCCCTCGCCGTCCACGAAGACCCGACCGCCAGGTCTACCATCCACGCCATCAGAGTACGTTACAAAGGCAGAGAGAGTTTCTTTCATTATTATTTACCAATGTAAAGTGTGGTCTGTGGTTTTGTTGTAGGATCCAGTGGGGATCAACACAGTGCCAAAATTGCGTTTCAAACCTGTAAGACTCTTGTTCATCTTCAGAACGCGAATGAAGATCTTTTTGATTAAATCTGAGAGCTTTCTGTCCCTCCATTGACAGCTACGCAACTACCACTTTCAAGGCCCATAAAGGCAGTAAAGACATCATTAAAGTAATCCATGTGACTCATGGTGGTCTAATCTTTTATGAAGCGTCTCGAGCAAAAATTTGGAGCAGTGAACGAGCATTGGAGATTCATATTTTGTAAATGAAGGGGTAAATTATGTTTTTGCGCAAACAAAGACTCGTATCACTTCATAATACTGAGGTTAATCCACTGGAGTCACATATTACTTTAATGATGTCTTTACTACCTTTATGGGGCTTGAAAGTGGTAGTTGCGTAGCTGTCAATGGAGGGACAGAAAGCTCTCAGATTTAATCAAAAAGATCTTCATTCGCGTTCTGAAGATGAACGAAAGTCTTACAGGTTTGGAACGACATGACGGTGAACTAACCCTTTATAATGCACCAAGAGTAATCTAAATAATAACCAGTTTAATAAGCATTTATAATTGTGAATGTAATGGGCCAGGTTGGCAAAATGGCTTTTAAATAATTAAAATTGACAAAATATTTTTCTGTGCTGCTGGGCTCATGTTTTTGGACTCCTGGTTTATTTCAGATGGATCTGAACCTGGTGTGAATGCAGAGGCAGAGGACTGGAATGAGAGCAGCTCGGGTACAGAGCAGGAGAACAATGGCACAGAGTTATTCTGGCTCGATTATCAAGCTGACAACGGGCAAATAACATCGCTGATCGTTCACAAGGTTGGCATTGAGATTCTAATGCATCACAGGCTACAAAGAGTTTTCAAGCTACTGGATTAGCTTATCCATAAACGATCTGTGTTTATTTTATAAAATGCAGACATTCTACATTAGAATTCAACCAAGCCATGTAATAAATATATATAAAGTTGGATATATCTAACTTTAGGTTACACTTTATTTTAAGGTGTCATTGTTACAGTGTAATTAGACATTTAAGTACTGAGTAATATTAATTAACTACATGTACTTACTATAGGGTTAGTATTAGGATTAGGGTTTGGTTCAGGGTTAGTTGCATATAATTATGCATAATTTATAGTTATTACTATAGTAACTACATGTAACATATGTAACAATGACACTGGAAAATAAAAGTGTTACCTAACTTTATTTGCATACATACAGTATACTCGCATACATATACTATATAGCAAACAACAACTGCCTGATTTATTATGTCATCACAAAATGTTACTATATTTTTGCCCAGCTCTTTATCTAAAGTTGGATATACAAGTATGCCCATCTTTATCTGCACACACAGTTTACTAGCAGAGAGCGATATACACCCATGAGCCAAAACATTATCTGTTGTTTATGGATCACAACTTATAATTATGTCTTGTTATTTCTAGTTGCGTTTTCTATTAACGGTTCCAATTATAAGTTTTATGTATTTTGCTATGATGTAAACAAAGGGCAAAGCAAAATTACAACAAAAAACATATCACTCTGAAACGTCAAGTCAAGTCACCTTCATTTATACAGCGCTTTTAACAATATAGACTGTTTCAAAGCAGCTTTACAGTGATAATAGGAAATTACAGTAACAGATTGTTTTGGCTTTACAGCAGCTCTAGAATAAAGTTAGTTTTGATTGAATGATTCACTTCCGTTGCAGAGATCATTAGTTATTAACTTAGGCAAGGCAAGGCAAGGCAAGGCAAGGCAAGTTTATTTATATAGCACATTTCATACACAATGGCAATTCAAAGTGCTTTACATAGAAGAAATTAAAATAATAAAAAGAAATAAGAATAATTAAAACAGTTTAGAAAAATAAAATGAAATACAGTACAGTACAGTCGGACGAACAGCGGCACAGTGCTCATTCAGTAAATGCATAGCTAAACAAAAGTGTTTTGAGTCTGGGGCCGCTAACACGACACAGAACTTAGGGGCCGCTAACACGACACCGTTCTAACAGAAAACACTCAACGCGCTCCGGCCGCTCATTTGCACAACAACAGTGCCTGGTGTCTCGAGAACGCAAACCTTGAAATAGGTTCCAAGGTGCAAAGTCCTGTGAAATCCATGCTTGTAAAGTCTGACCATGAAATCAGTTCTTAAGTCTGAATCAGGCTTAAATTGGTTTGAAATTGATGCCATCCTTAATATTTACATCTGAGCAGAAGCAACTTGCGGTTATGGTAAGGGGCGAGACATTTCCCAAACATGCGGTGCCAATCACAACACACTGGGCCAGCTAACCAATCACAGCACATTTCGTATTTAGGAAGGAGGGGCTTCATCGAAACATGAACTCAAATCGATGCATTCGGGCCAGACTGGGGAGAGAGGTGCTGTAATAATGTAAAATATGTGAAAAATAATGTGTTTTGAACAATCAAGCATGAAAACATACTCTAGTACACCCCAAAAACAAAATCAAGACTTTGAAAAAGGGAATAATATGACACTTTTAAATATTTTATAAACATTAACATCATGATTTTCTGTAAAGATGCTTTGAAATAGTGAATATTGTGAAAAGCGCTATATATATTTGACTGGTCTTAAAGGCTTTTGTTATTGTTAGTTGTTAAAGGGGTGGTTGATTATGATTTCACTTTTCTAACTTTAGTTAGTGTGTAATGTTGCTGTTTGAGCATAAACAACATCTGCAAAGTTACGACGCTCAAAGTTCAAAGCAAAGGAAGATATTTGCTTTTAAAGAAATAATTTTTTAAGGACTACAACAAACGGCTGGTAGAGACTACACCACATTCCTCCCGGGTTAGTGACATCACCAACCCTAAAACTTACATAAACCCCGCCCCCGGGAACGCGATTTATAGATTATCATGACAGAATATGCTAATCAATGACTAGAAGATAACTACACATAAACTCATCAACTAACCATTCAGAAATATCCTGTTGCTTCTACATGTTGTCACTTCTTCTTGAGTCTCTCCATCATTGTCTGACTCCGGTTTGAACATAAAAAGGCTAAAAGTTTTGAAATTTTCAGTGCATGTCAGTGTGAGGTAAAACGACACAAGCTCTTGAAGCTCCGCCCCCTGTGCCGGGAGCAGCAGCTCATTTGCATTTAAAGGGACACACACAAAAACGGTGCGTTTTTGCTCACCCTGAAAAAGTGACAACTTTAACATGCTGTATAAAATATTTGTGGGGTATTTTGAGCTAAAACTTCACATACACACTCTGTGGACATCATAGACTTATTTTACATCTTGTGAAAAGGGCATTATACCTCCCCTTTAATGTATGTGTTAAAGCAAAAAACAAAGATTTCATATTTTTTCCAACCAGGAGGACAAGCCAGAAGTTATTGTGGAAAGAGTGGCGGAGAAGAACATTCTGGACTCGGCCATGAGGGCGGCGCTGTTGGCTCGTGTGGGACTGGAAATGGGCAAGCGGTGTGACAAATGCTGAGAGAAAGAGAAAAATATTTAAATATGAGCGAAGATGACGCTGAGACACTGTTGAGCCAGAATCGAGACTGAACTGCATTTCTATATGATGGCACCAAGCATGCAGCATTCATAAATATCATGGAGATTCCATGTATCCTAATATGTGAATATGAGTGGACTCTAACGGTAAAGAGAAAAGACACTGATAAGCATGAACTCTTGTTTGATCTAAAATAATATGTGTTTCAGTAATACACAGAAAATAGGAGCTGAATTGTTCTTTCAACTGGAAATGGGAATCCTTGCGTCACTCCTCTTCACACTTGGACCAGACGTTGGACAAATGTTAAGCGCTCTGGATCTTGAAGTGTTGACCGTGGCTCTTTTTACACCCGAGGTGACTTTCTTGCACTCGTCTTGTGAGCGATTTTATAACCACAAGGTCTGCATTGCCTCACTATGTCCAATAAGTCTGTATTTTATCTTATAGGCTTTCAGATAAGAATGTTTAAGATATGATTTAGGCTAAATCAACATGGAAATCAGGTCGAAAATGAAGCCTTACTTCTGCTGTGATGTAGTTCATGTAGATGGTACTGGAACTAGCTGACAAAGTTTAAAGAATGATATTGAGGTCCTCATTCCTCTGATATTTATATCCATGCATTTGGATATCTGCCTTTTCCTTTCATGCCCATATGTATTTATATTAAAATATTGATATAAATATAATTTTTTTCTCTGTTGGTGCTCATGATGTTCTGCAAACAGAAATGATCTATATGTTTCTTTTTTTTTTCTTTCTGTCTCTCTTTTTTTTTTTCTCATCTCTTCATTCATTGTACAGGTAGATTTTTATTTTTGTAATTGTATTCCAACAGTGTACAGATGTGTTATTGTTTTAGATTGCAGGATGAATTGTTCACTCTGTCATATGGACAGATGATGGCAGTGTGCACTATGTTTACATCATGTGCAAAAATACATGTTTCTTTGGCTGCTTCTGTAGTTTCATTCATTCAGCTTGTCAGCAAAGACTTTATGAATGGTAACTCACCACAGGAAAGCTCTTCAAATGAAATGCAAGGACATTTCTGACTCTATATAGATCACAGGTTTTAGTCTCATAATTATGACAGTGGGAATGCAGCATATATATGTGCAATTTCCCACAAAAAGTAATCCTGGCAGGGTGTTTCACCTTCTTTTTAATAGCATTATATATATATATATTTGATCAAAAAAGCTATATTGTGTAATCTTAAAGGGATAGTTCACCCAAAATGAAAAGTCTGTCATTAATTACTCACCCTTGTGTCGTTCACAACCCGTAAGACTTTCGTTCATCTTCAGAACATGAAGATGCTTTTAATGAAATCTGACCGATTTCTGTCCCTCCATTGACAGCTACGCAACTACCACTTTACCGCTTCAAAAAGTTCATAAAGAGATCATAAAACTAATCCATTTGAATTGAGCGGTTTAGTCAAAATTTTCTGAAGAGACTCGATCGCTTTATATGATGAACAGATTGAATTTAGGCTTTTATTCACATATAAACATTCATCAACTCACATCAGTTGTGGTCAACGGAAGCTCAAACGCGTTCGCTTGACGTGTGAGAACCAATGGGGTTCATTCTCATGTTACGCATCACGTTTGAGCTTCTGTTTATGTTCGCTGATCAATATTTAATTGTGAACAATAGCCTAAATTCAATTTTGTTCATCATTTAAAGCGATCGAGTCTCTTCAGAAAATTGGATTAGTTTACAATCTCTTTATGAACTTTTTGAAGCGTTAAAGTGGTAGTTGCGTAGCTGTCAATGGAGGGACAGAAATCACCCAGATTTTTATCAAAAAGATCTTCATTTGTGTTTCTGAAGATGAACGAAAGTCTTACGGGTTGTGAACGACATGAGGGCGAGTAATTACTGACAGACTTTTCATTTTTGGGTGAACTAACCCTTTAAAAGGTGTCAGTAATATCAGGGAGTGGCAGCCCTGGTTAGCCTGTGGGCTGCTTATTGCCTGTACTAACTTGGTTTTCAGTTGTAGTGTTATCTCAGGTATGTACATTTTGGCAATTTGACAAATACCTTCAATGAGACTCATCGGATTTTAGAGCTGGAATGATCTATTTTAGATA
The DNA here is from genome assembly GCF_965113295.1 of Leuciscus leuciscus. Lineage (NCBI taxonomy): Eukaryota > Metazoa > Chordata > Actinopteri > Cypriniformes > Leuciscidae > Leuciscus > Leuciscus leuciscus. The sequence goes on along the minus strand of NC_138729.1, from coordinate 4,703,465 downwards.
TAAATACCAAGTAGCAAATGCTCTTATTCAAAGCTATAATTTGATATGGTTAGAAAGCTTTACTTTGAACAGTACTTTGAATTTGACAGTAATGCTACTTTAAATGTTAAAAAACACAAGTATCTAATCAGAATTTGTGCACAATGCACATATTACATAAGAGTACTCCAAGGGAGGGGCCATTTCCACAGGCTTTAGAGGCCCTTCGAGGGAGTGAGTGTCTGACACTGGATCAAACCACCCTCCATATAGTGAGTGAGTGCGCTTGCCCCTCGTGTGAGAGAAGACAAATGTTCACATTCCCATGTATCCATGCTCCGCCCACATCACGACCTCACCCGTCACGCCGCATCCTGATTGGATGCTCAGGGACCAAAGACATTTGGGGGAGTCTAGCACATGCACACCCCTGCACGTGCATGTCTCCATGTTGCACTTTTACAGTATTTTAATTGTAAATGTGATGCTTCCCATTCATTTACCATATTTTAAACCATAAGCACTATATTTTTTTGCAATTCAAGCATTACATAAGTCGTTTTTGTTTTTATTTTATAAACTAAACTTGTAGACACGGTGTAAGACATCGCTGTGTTAATATGATGTTGTCATTTGATGTTTTCTTTATGTGGTTTCATAGAGAATAAGACTAAAACATCAATCTAGAGTCTGGTGGCCTCATTGTACATGTGAAATTTTAAATCGCTTGGCCTTTCCACATGTCCTTGCATTTCTATTTCTCTCTCTTCTGGACATAATCCAGTAGCGCGTATTTAAGTATTTACTTCTTGGCTCTGATGACATCCTGACCTGCGTCTCATGTTCTTCTCACAGGATAACTCACGTTAGTCAAAAGATAAATGTGTAGGCTATTAACGAACTACACCATACACTTCAACGTCATCATTAAGCTTCCAACAACTCTTCCAGTCTTTATTTTATAAAAATGTTCTTAAAGTTTGGGCTAAATAGTTTGTAAGATCGTGATTAAAAACACAATGAGGCTGTGAAAGCGACTGGTGAGTGAGTTTATCTGTTCGGTCCGATGATGTTTAATGTCCCCGACATACTCTGTTGACCCATTTAGCCACTTGTTAGCAACCTCAATTATATATCATAGAATAAAACGTGAACATTTCTTGAGCTTGTGTTCACCACAGACCTTATTTCAAGCATTTAACCAAAAACCCATTTAAAAAAACCCATTGACTTCGGCACAATGGAAGCGGAAGTGCTAAAATGCTAATTTGTTTACAGGTTTTGGCCTATAAAAAAACGTTGTCCCTGTAGCCACTCTATTCCAAACAAAACTTTAGCAGTTGCGCAGTACCTCACGTTCAGAACGAAAAAGCTGCCGTGATTATGTTAGAGATCTTATTATAGAGGGTTTTCACTACACGTCATCAAATCCGGAAGTCGGCCATTTTGGAGGCACTGAACGTAAACAATGCCACTGAACTTGCAAATTTGGCTGATTATTGCTGCTGAAAAATGGTCGTGGTTTGGTCTGTACTAATCGGTCGAGTTACATTTCGAGTTCTATAGACTGCCGAAAGTTAAAGAGAAGAGTGCAAAAAACTGATGAAAGATGGCGTTTGTGGTACAGAGAGGCACAGCATCAGCCACATGTGTAAATGAAGCGTTGACTATGGCTAATATGTTGACGTGAAGTAGTTCACTATGGCTACATTCACACTGTCAGTCCAAATCCGATTATCTTTGTATCCAATTGGAATATGATCTAAAATGATGTCCACACTGTGCATCGCAACTGTTCAGATCCGATTTGGGTGTCCACGCAACTATTTGACAATACGGCAATGATGTTGCGTTGATGGAGGGGTTTGCATTTGTAATAGAAATGTTGTCTTATTTAAATTTTACAACATGGAGATGTGTATCCGCCGCGCTGGACTACTGCGTCTGGAGCCGGCTGCAGAAGTGTAGGACGCTGGTATGCACAACTCTTTTTCCGCGCCGGTTTCAAAATACGTTTCAAAAATAATAATTTTCTGCCTGTCCGGCACTTTGCAACAACACAGCCTTGTTTCGGCAGCGACTTTCAGCATGTTCCCTATAACAACGTCTGATGTTTACATTTTAAGTGGCGTGAGAAAGTCACATAAACCACGCGAAATCCGATCAGAGCGTTCAGACTGAAGCCGATTTCCTGATATGTGATTTGAAAAGGATTTCAAACCACATATGGATGTAGCTTGAAACGGATTTCATGTGCTTTTTTTTTGGACTGACAATCTGAACGTAGCCAATGTCGGGATTAGAAATAGAAGGAAGAATTGCAGTAAGGACTAGAGAAGCAAGCTCGTTCGGATCTTTACCACATATTAACTTAAGTTTGTCAAAATTTTGTGCTCTTTCCTGCTTACTAAGTCCTTCTCTATATGATTTCGCAGCTTTCATGTGTTTTTTCCGTGGTTTAGACATCATAAATTAGTGTAACAATGTGTTCAGTAGTACATAAACAGTGCAATCCATGCCGTTGTTTACATCCGAGTACCTCCAATATGGCCGTGCATCCGGGTAACTGACCAAATCGTGACGTAGGTGCAAACCCTATATAAAAGGGCTCTGGTAAACGCATCGCTGCGCTTCAGAAGGCCTTTACAAACCCCCCAGAGCCGTGTGGATTACTTTTATCATGGATGGATGCACTTTTTTGGGCTTCAAAATCTATTCCTCTATTCACTGCCATTATAAAGCTTGGAAGAGCCAGATAAAAAAAAAAAAAAAAATTTTTTTTTAAATAACTCTAATTGTATTCGTCTTAAAAAGAAAGTCATATACACCTAGGAAGGCTTGAGGGTGAGAAAATTTATTTTTGGGTGAACTATCCCTTTAAAAAGATCGGATTGAAGTATTTACATGCTTATTTCTTTCCTATTTGGATTATTTCAGGTCTACACTACCCCTTTTAATGCAAATTGAGCTCATTTGGATCAAGTAAGTGTTTACATGAAGACTTTTCAGTCCGTTTGAGCCTTCAATCTGATTACTATGGATTATTTGCCTGCATGTAAACCACTGTTCTAGTAACAATAGGAACTACTGTTGTTGTATATGGGGATGGAAAAGGGAAACACAAGAGAGTAATCACATGTGAAATGTGTGTAGTGGTCTACAAGTTTATTAAAGAAGAGTCAAGTTTGTCTTTATTAAATTGAAAAGACACATACAAACAGTCCTGGCTCCTCTTTTGTCCCGTGGCGTTAGGCTCTCTGATAACTGTGTGTGGATGATGCAATAATGGGCAGCGTGTGCAACCTCCAAATGGAGCTGATAATTGTGAAGGTCAGAAGGTATTTCCATTCCCAAAGTTCGAAGTTGTTACTGTCTGGAATAAGTGAAACATAACGCAAAATGATGCACAAAGCAACTGGTTTCCCATGTTCAGCTGTGTTGTATTATTGCATAATTTCATAACTGGGCACGTGGTAGGTATGGCAAGCCGTATTAACTTTTGTTAATTTCCAGGATATGAATTCTTGATATCAACAATTCAATTTTCACTAGTTCAAATTATAGTTATTGATATCAACAATTACATTTTTACTAGTTAAAATGCTCATTCTAGATATCAAGAATTGAATTTCAACTAGTAAAAACTATAATTCTTGATATATGTAATTGTATTTTCACTAGTTAAAATGTCACCATAGGCTGCCATTCAAAATCAATGGTTGATATCAAGAATTGATTTACTAGTTGAAATTTCAATTTCACATATCAGAAATACAATTCTTACTAGTAAAAACCTTTATTTTTGATATCAATAATTCCATTTTCACTAGTGATAATGTTGTCTGATATCACGAATGTGATAATTACTAGTAAGAAAGCCATTTTAGATATCTGAAATTATATTGATATCAGAAATACATGTTCAGATATCAAAAATTAACATTTTTACTAGTAGCAATTCAATTGTTGATATCTAGAATAGACATTTTTATTAGTAACCACGTCATTCTTGATATCAAGAATTCACATTTTTACTAGTAACACTGTAATTATTGATATCAAAAATTATATTTCTACTAGTAAGAAATACAAAGCTCATATGTGTATTCGGAATTTCAACTAGTAAGAAATCAATTCTTGATATCAACAATTGAATTTGAATGGCAGCCTATGGTGACATTTCACTAGTGTGAATTCATTCAATATCTAGAATGAGCATTTTAATTAGTGAAAATGTAATTGTTGATATCAAAAATTGCCATTGTTACTAGTATAAATCTAATTCCTGATATCAGTAACTATAATTTGACCTAGTGAAAATTGAATTGTTGATATCAAGAATTCATATCCTGGAAATTAATAAAAGTTAAAACGGCTTGCCATAGTAAGGCCTAACACGCTGCGTGAGTTTATGATTTAACCTTTAATTGAGCTGACAGTTATTTTTAGTAGAATGATGTAAGATACTGTTTCACACCAGTCAGCTCATATCAGTACTGTACATGCCATTCATATTATGCAAGATAAAAATATAAGCAAGTGAAACGCACTGATGGTGTTCCCTGACCCTTGGCAAATGAAACGAAACATGTTCAGTGATTGATATTTGAATTTGGAAAGTAAGCATGCTAGACGTAACTTGATCACTCATGCGAATGGTGCTTGGTACAGTGTAACGGTAGAACTGTGTTACTGAAGAGCAGAATATGAATATGATTCTCTGGGAGCTGTTTCTGTGCTGCATGCAACGGTCAAAAGCACTAATGCAACTGTTGATTCACCATTGAGCACTTAAAGCAAACACTAAATAATGCTAATGAAGTCCCCCTGTGGTTAAAATCAAGCTTTTAATGTTGTTTATATGCCTATGTGGTGTTTTTAATATGCTTTAAGACAAACCATGTGCAAATTCATTTAATTCGAGTATTTTCTCCTTAAAACTGCAGTGAACCAAAGACAGTCTCAAAAACACTGTTTGAAATCGCTGGTGTTTCTGACATCACAAACTACCTTGTGACCAATCAGATCACTGTGTGATCGTCAACGAGTGGATCTCTGAGCTGAGTGAGTGAGTAGAGGTGGGGCTCATTTGCATATTCATAGAACCGCGTAAACTAAATGAGGCAAGGGTGTAGAGTTACATTCACGCTATTAAGGCATGAAGAATTTTTTTCCAAGAAATACGTCATTTTGGTGATCAAAGATGAGTTTTAAGGGATAAAATGATTGACTGCAGGGGGACTTAATGCTTCATTTGAAACAACCTTTTCTAAAACGTAATAACAGTTCTAAAAATATATCTATAAAAACACGTTATTCATAGCTGTAAACTAAAAAGGTGTATTTTTCATTGACAGAGAAATACTGTATTTATCTACAGTAATAATCTATATTATACAGCAGGACCAGTGATAGATAATACTCAATGTGCTAGGAGTAGACAGCACAGATCAGCTGACTGCTCCTACTCATAAAGATGAACCCTATTAAGTTATGACCACTCAGGGAAACCACAGAGAGATCGGTAGCCAGTTGTGAATTACAAGGGGATTTGGGGGGGTGAAACCGTATGTTGCTGAAATGGTTCACTCGTAGAATAGGAGAAACTGCAATGCGCAATATGGCAACTCTCATAAAAGAAGCCAATTGGTAAAGTCATCACATCACCGCAGCTGCTGTTTAAAAGTTCCCATTGAAACAGTTAAGGCCCTAATATACTTCAAACGAAATTGAATGATGAATGGTTGTGATGCCATTTTGAATAAAATCTGGCAAAAACTGGGGTGTTTTAGTGGTTCAGATTACATAATCTGAGATTACATATAGGCGGGTGTGATCAGGGTCTCGATGTCTTTACGGTACGTTCACACGACAACGATGTACTAAAAGCAGAAAAGAGTTTCCTTTGTATTTTTAACGTACAGGCAACAACGGGAGAAACGTTGAAAACGCTGCATTCTGCTGCCAGGCCAGTAGTTGGCAGTGTCACTTTGTGAAGAAACTACACGTTTATAGACTTAACACATGCGCACGACGTCACCGTTTTCACTAATTCACGTTGTTGTAGTTTACACAGACGTACTTCTGTACGTTAGGGTTAGGGTTGGGTTGGGGACAGATAACGGTGTCGTTTTCAAAAACTTTGTAACCCATTTTTAGGCCCCCAAAACTCTGTTGTGTAAATGAACAGGGAAAAAAACACAAAAAGGTTTCAGTTTTTAGTTGAAAACGGTGTCGTTAAACAGAGCGCTGTGGCGATGACATATTCCTGTAGGCCGACAGTAACATCACCCTAGTTCACTTGACAAAAGGCAAATGGGATTTTTCCATTGGCTTTTGGATGGTAATCGCCACGAATGTCACAAAACTTCCCCAGAAATGAAATGTTAAACGTAAGGCTATAAACGAACGACAACACCCGTAAGCTTTTCTTTATTTAAAAACACTTCTCCTGAAAATTCCTTGAGTTAAAATAGTTTGCGGGAGCACAATTATAAACACAATAAGGGTGTGAAAGCAACTAATGAGTAGATGAGTTTCTCTGTTCTGTGTGATGTTTAAAGGGATACTCCACCGTTTTTCATATTAAACTATGTTATTCCCTTAACTAAGACGAGTTGATACATACCTCTCTCGTCTCAGTGCGTGCACACAATCGCTCTGGCGCACGGCGACACTTTGATAGCACTTAGCTTAGCCCAGTTCATTCATTAGGAACCAAACAGAGATGAAGCTAGAAGCGACCAAACACCTCCACGTGGCGCAGTAAAAATCCTCTCCCTCTCACTTCTGTCATTAGAACCAACGTGACTTTTTACTGCGCCGAGTCGAAGTGCTCCCAAGTGCTATTTCGCTATACATTATAGTTATCCTTTTTACCCGCTTAGAAAAGCACCACGTTTTATTTTGTGTCACCATACTTGGTCGTGTAACTACTCGTGTAACTGTATTTAAATAGGGAAAACGTGGAGGTGTTTGGTCGCTTCTAACTTCATCTCTGTTTGGTCCCTAATGAATGAACTGGGCTAAGCTAAGTGCTATCAAAGTGTCGCCGCGCGCCAGAGCGATCGAGTGCACGCACTGAGACGAGAGAGGTATGTATCAACTCGTCTTAGTTAAAGGAATAACATAGTTCAATATGAAAAAACGGTGGAGTATCCCTTTAATAATCCGACCACCTCTGGAGTCCCATTTAGCATCCTCTTTTTCATGACAAGTAAAAGAGAGAAGAAATCACAAGAGGGTCTTACTGATGAATTTTATGTCATATAATAAAATACCCTGTTCTTGTTTAACCATGTGGTGGATTTTTAATATATAAAATAGTAAACTGTATATTAAACTAACCATGTTTCTAACATCTAACGTTACTTCTCTTTTTAGGCCTAACATGATGATAACACTTTGAAACACAATGTACTAAAACGTTCTGTCCTGTGGTTTTGGATGTTGTATTGTTGCCATACCCCTTTTACTTTGGTTGTGTGAGTGTATAAATAACAAGTTTGGGAATTGAAACTAGACCGATGACTAAATTTGAACCTTGTGATTAACAATGAAGTAATCATTAAAACAAAGTTTGCTTTACCTGGTAACCGAAGGGTTTGTCTATGAAAACCAATCAAATTGTGGGGAAATTATGTAATGCAGTATGACATTTTTTGCCATACCTCCTTATTCTATAAAAACTGTTGTATTCGTGTTAGCTGGTGGGATTCTCAATGGAATTGGTCTGAGATCCTCCGGCCTTGCTTCTTCTTGGGGGAGATTCTCTGAGAAGGTCTGTTTGTCAATTATTCCTGCGCAGGAAGTAAGCTAGTTACGGGAACATGTATTAGTACCCAGCCGACGTCGATGTGTAGACGCGCTAGAGTATAAAAATGATAGGCCCAGGTAGGCTTAGGTCAGATGAGATAGGACTTAGTTAGGTTTAGGGAAACATCTACGACAACCACATACCTTATTTCAGGTATTTATCAAAAAACCCAGTGACATCAGGACGATAGAAGCGGAAGTGCTAAAATGCAACTCGTTTCTGGGTTTGGCCTACAAAAACACATCATCCTTGCAGCACTCTATTAACATCGTCTTATCAAACATGAACCATTCAGATAACACAATGCATCTTTCCAGCATCACCTCAGGAAATATTTTACCAGAGTAAAACTTGTAACCATAATTTGTTTCCACCTGCCGGTTTAAATCACGTCAGTTCACTGTCTCTTGATAAACTACACATTTGAGTTTGAATGTTGATATAACGCAGTACAATCATTAACTTATGGCCATCTTAAATGTTTCAATAAAGTACATACAGTACTTTTGTATTATATGAATATAATTCAAACCCTAATTTCTAATTTTCTATTTTTCATATTTCTATAAACAGAGAGAAAAAGACACGATGACTTCATAATAGAAAACATTTTATTGTTAAAAATAAATTAAAACTGGAAGGTAGGTAGAGAAATATATATATATATATACTGTGTATATATATATATAGAGAGAGAGAGAGAGAGAGAAGAGAGAGTATGCATGTAAACATGGCTAGTTTCTCTGTACAACACCAGCCAAAATTGCTATCCCTCTGTTCAAGAAAAGACGAGAGTGTGAAAGAAGAAATACAATTAGCATCTTACAGTGCATTAGAGTATTGGCCAAAAGAAGTGGCACTGCAGCAAACACTTTCCTTCTGGCTGGTCCCCAAAGTTTTTCTGTAAGACACTTGGGAACCACAGAGCACTAGGGAAGAGACCAAGAACAGCAACATACAGCATAACAGTTGACCTCCAGAGTACAATATGACAGCACAAATAAATAATACAGATTAGCCGCGCTTCCACTGTCGTGCTAGTAGTACGTGCCGGGGCCAGTCGCGTCTCCACTGTCACTTCCGGGGCTTGATCGGGCCTCGTTCAGTCACTTTCATGTTTGAATGCGTTCTGTTTGTGATCCGATGTGGATTCTGATCACCGTATAAGGTAGAAATATTTATACGCAATGCAAAAGACTATGCACGCTATCCATTACCATAGTAAATATCAACGCTTGAAGAAATCATAATGGCTATCACAATCATGTTTGTATTTTATCTGTCGGTAGCCTACGTCTCGTCTCTTTATAACGGACTATTATAAAATAAAGCAGCTTTTTTTTCGGGGGCTTCCTCTGTTTCTCTGACTGAAAATAACTGTAGCCTATTGGGAGTCGAGGGAGTGCTAAAGCTCCTCAGGTCGTATTTATGGTGGCATATTTGTAGAGATTATCATTCTTTCTAAATGTGATGTAAATATGTCCTGTAACTACCAAATAAACAGAAACAGCCTCGACTGAATAAGTGTGTCCTCTTTCTTTTGTGAAATAAACGGTAAACCACTTTATTTCTGTGTGACTAAAGTGCAATTTTGACACATATTGATTCATTATGATCAATGTATCACTTTTTATTGTAAACCTGTGGTAAAATATCGATTCTTGGGTTTTATATATTCAAGTAAACAACAGAAATGCCAGCAAACGCTCGCTTTTATCATGTTTGTTTCGCGATCACGCCGTTTCCAGTGATTTCTTTCTGATTGGTTTTCTGATAAAACTTCCATGTGTTGGTGAAATGATGTGTTAGTGTGCCGTTGTTCCAGAGAGGCGTGTTACGGGTGTGTTTTAGTGAAGCGCTCTGGAGCTTCTGGCCCGACAGTGGAAAGTAACGCAGCAGATTTTGGGCTCGTTGCTCCAGACCCGAGGCTATTAGCCCCGCCCGGCACGTTTGAAGCTCTGGCTCGCACTGGCCCGACTGTGGAAACGCGGCTATTGTTTAAAAGTGCTAAAAATGGTTGGGAATGCTTATAATACAGTGGTGAAAGTGGCGCATAAAATCAAAAGCCATTGTTAATACTGGCCAACCAGTTTACAATTCTTGAATTTAAAATGAACACATTAATCTGTGTAGTACACTTTCTTTATCCTAATGCTGATGAACAAGTGCAATGTAGATGATGATGTAAAATGATGGGAAAATGAAAGAAAAAGATGGACCAGCAGGACTTGTACCAGAATAAGACTTCTCCCCATAAGCCATGCGGGCTTCTCTGTAGAATACACCAGCAGGCCTAGAGAGGAAAAACCTTAACAAAAGGTTTAGTAGTGCAGCTTTTTGGGCACTTCCCAAGAGAAAGAGTCACGGCCAAAGTGGCCGTAAGCAGCAGTCTTCTGATATATTGGCTTCTTCAGCTCCAGCTCCCTAAAACACATTGGCCATGGATTATTGACTCATCAAAATGAAACTGTGTGCAGTTAAAAAGATGATCATGTAGCAAATATTTCAAGTGTGCGTTTGTACACCCAGCCAGCCAGAGAGGAGATGAAGCGGTCACTTACCGTTACACGCACTAGTCACCCTGAAGAAGGAAACCGCAGCATGAAATAGAGAGCAAGTCTAATAGCAAACACTAGCTAACCACTGGAACCTTTCCACTTTAGTGTACCATGAATCCAGAGAGGAAACATGATGGCTCTGTTCCACACCAGAGAGCTTTACACGGGAAGTTTTCTAACCACAAGTGGCTGCTTTGAAACGCTCTTCATGCTCACTAATGTGTGTCACACAAGTAGAGATATAAAGTGCATGAGAGACTCGAATGCTCACGGTCAATTGAGTGCAAAAGTCAGATCCCGGAAGTAAAAACTCCTATCATTTTCTCTAGAAATGCACCGATATGAAAACTTTGGCCGATACCAATCACCGATAATTCTTTATATTTGAAAGCCGATAACCGATATATTGGCCGATAAATCTAAATCCAAGCCATGTAATTTTTGAGAGCCTGATTACAAAGACAAAAGTCTCACCATTAAAAGCCATGACCCAAGCACACAATTATAATGTTCTCATTATAATTTTATATAGCCTATATGAGACAGACTTGTGTTGCACTGAACTGTATTTTCCTGTTTTGAAGTGATTCCAATCATATTTCAAGCAATTGAAAACCAAAGTGTCTCAGCTGAAGGAAATAATCCATTATTTATTGGCTTTAATATATCGGCTAAATTGTTTTATTGAGCCGTATATAAAAAATAAAATTTATATTTATTGTAAAAATGAACATATATCGACGACACCGATGTGGTGGCCGATATATTGTGCATCCTTATTTTCTCCAAAGAGGAATTGATTTTTAATGCTGACTTGGTAATATGCTTTCGATGAAGCCATCTGTTTGCATTATTTCAAGTTATTTTTTTAAATAATTGTTTAACAGTGGAAATTGTGTTGAAAAACTACATTACCCATGATGCTGTACGGAAGATTTGACCAATCAGAGAGTCGCGCTGAGCAAATCACACCAAAAGAGCTTTGGCAGGGAACACCCAGTTCCATGAAGCTCTGCAAATTACGTAATCAAGTTGGCTTCGCTATTCTCTCAAAACACTTAAATATTTGTATATATAACTTGCATATAACTTTAAAGAATTCACCTCATTGCTGGTTGGCTTGGTTAATGACTTATAATGCTTTAACAAAGACTTTTTAAAAATCTCTATGGGAAAAATGAATGGAAAAAATACTTCCGGAACCAACGCCACTGAAAAAGTGGACAGGCACTAATGCATTTTATTCCAAACAAGTTTGACTTTAGCATGTTGTTAAGCTAACGACTCAATATTCACAAAGTACACGCACATTTTGGGTAAAAATGTGAATTCTGTAATTAGATTAAGTTCATTAAGGTATTGTCTAATCTGTGACTAAAATAAAAAACAATACTCATCTTTCTACATAGTATGTACTGACTGCTTTAAAAGAGCACTGCTTTGCAGTAGTGTGTGTGTGTGTGTGTGTGTGTGTGTGTGTGTGTGTGTATGTGTATGTGTGTGTAATAATCATGTTGTAACAATTCCAGTCATTTCAGTTTTATTTTACATTATTACTTTTCAATTTCTGAATGTCTACTTTAGGCTAATACTTGATGCTGTATTTGTTAGATACAAACATCATGCACTGTTTGGGGTCAGTAAGACCAATTTCTTGCTTTTCATTCTATTATTGACTCTTTATGTACTGAATCTTGAATAATTGCGTTGAAAATATTTGAACGAGTTTGCTAAGAGTTATTATACTCTGTCTGACGGAATCGAGGAATGCAAAGACCCAAATAAGGTGAAGCACAGACAGAAGCAAAAGAAAAAGGAAAGATTTACACCCAAACCTGTTAAGCTGAAAGATGAAGAGCTATAGAGATATAAAAGATATAAAAGAGATATAAGAGCGAGTGAGAGGAGTGTGTAGAGACAGCAGCTGTTACCTCACAATGACTCCTGGACGAAGATCAAAGTTTTTCTTGACTATTTTCAGCAGCTCCTGCTCACTCTTTTGGGATGTGCCATAGTGGAAGATGGAAATGGAAAGAGGATGGGCCACTCCAATGGCATAAGCAACCTGTATCATAGTGAAGGAAATTTCAAACATATATTGATGAACTTGATTATTAAAATCTTTGCTTAAAACTCATTATTTTTCTATTGCTTTTAATGTTCCTTGATGATTATTTTTGTATTTGACTTCTGTTGCTGTTTAGTTTGAAAATTGTCTCTGATTTTATTTTTGTGATATTAGTTTTCTACTGCTTTTGCTTGTATTTTACCCGATGTTGTAAAGCACATTGGTCAGCTTCTGCTGTTGTAATGGTGCTATATAAATAAACCTAACTTAAACTTACACCGTGTCCTAACCAGACGCGATGCGATAAGATTCCAACGACAAATAATTTGTCTGTCCACACTAGACGCGACTGCGAGATGCGTCAAAATCAATCAAAACACACAGCCAATCAGAACAGCGTGTGGGCGGAGTCTCGCGGCACCAGAGAGTAATCTTGACGGCACTCGCAAGAAAATGGAGAAGTAGCTACATAATCAAATTCACTAATATTACACCATTTAAACATTATTAAAAACACATAGGCTACTGAGCTACTAAAACAATCTTTGTCAAAGAATTCACTTGTTTGTTCACAGTTTGTTTCCATTTGTTTAATTTCAAGATCTGAGGTGAATTATCCATTGTTGCTTTTACATCTACAAAGCTGGAGCACTAAATGATATTCAAAGTCACATTACACGCTTTTAACATTAAATAAAGCACATAAACAGTACCTGAGATTATCACTGCCACACTTTGTGTTTGTTGTTCCAGTGCGACGTCGCAAAAAAATAGAAATCGATACTATAATAGAATCGTGGCGTGTCGCCGTCGCGGCCGGTTAGGAGAAAAACTCTGATTAACATGGAAAAGACGCCTTTTATCGCGCGTCGCGTCGTGTGTAGTTATTAGGACACGGTGTTAAACTTGATCAACTTCAAAGAATTATACTTGCACAGCAGAACACAACATATCTGGGCGACTGACCTGCACAAGAACACGCCTGCACAGTTTGGCCTTCACTAGAGATTTGGCCACCCAGCGGGCAGCGTACGCAGCAGAACGGTCCACTTTAGTGTAATCCTTTCCAGAGAACGCTCCTCCACCATGGGCTCCCCAACCTCCATAGGTATCCACAATGATCTTACGACCAGTCAGGCCGGCGTCACCCTACATCAGTGGAGTAGCGTTTATATTAGTGTGAAGAAAAAATAAATAACTCCTTGCTACTCATTCATGTACGTATTACAACTTTATTGAAGATTTACAAAACTGGTCTCTACCTGAGGGCCTCCAATGACAAAGCGGCCACTGGGCTGCAAGTGGTAGATGGTGTCATCATCCAGATACACGGAGGGGACCACGACTTTGATGACTTTATCTTTGAGCGCATCACGCATCTCATCTAGACAGATGTCTTCATCGTGCTGCACTGAGACTACAATAGTGTGGACCCGCACCGGCAGCATGGCACCACGATCCTGTCTGTACTGCACAGTAACCTGTTCACAGAGTCATGATGCACTGTCAGGACACACACTCTACACAAGTACCTGCATGCACTTCTAGCTATGTTGTTTTTGTGTGTTCTGAAATGTAATACCCAGCATTGCTGGTTACCAGGATAAGGTATGTTTTGCATGCTGGGAGCAGAGAGGGAAGCGTGAGTGTTAGTGAACCAGCTACGCCAGCTCAGTTCTGCTTGAGAACAGCTGGTTTACCAGCTAGACCAGCACTATACCAGCTCTAACCATCATAAACCAGCCTGGACTAACATGGAAATCATGCTGGATTTTCTAGAATGCAAGAGTCGGATTCTGGAAGCAAAAACTCATATTTTTTATTTATTTTTTATTGGGAAATGTATTTTGAATGATTATAATGATTATTATAAAGCGTTATAATGATTATACACATGACAGACAGACCTAATGTGTGCTATGACGTTGTTAACTGATGGTATATGCTTTACTTCAAATAATTTTTTAAATAATCATGTTAACATCTGAATTTGTGATGAAAAATGACATTACCCATGAAGCTATGTATGTGTATATATATATATAACATATACACACAAACTTTTATGTTATAAGCGATTTTTGATATAAATATAAACTAAAAACATATAGTTTCTATAGATATAATCAACCACTTTAAAAGAATTGTTTTATATTTCTCCAACATTTTTTATTTGATTATGCAGTTCACAATGCGTGAAAGGGATTTTAGTCACTGAAGCCGTTAAGTGTCTTTTTGTCTGATTTTTTAATAATTTTTTTGCTTCAAAACAAATTCACCTCATTGCTGGTTAGTTTGACTAATGGCGTATAACGTTTTAACAAAGACTTAAAAACCCAGCAGACCTGAGTCTTGGAGTCGGGCCGGAGCCAGGGCAGGGTGCCGTTGCGCCTCAGTTCTGCCATCTTGGCATTAAGTTTGTGGGCGAGCACAATAGTGAGTGGCATACATTCCTCTGTCTCATCAGTGGCGTAACCGAACATTAGACCCTGAAAGAATAACAGGAAATATTAATATTGAAATAGATTCAATTAAAAGAGTTTAATTGACAGTTTTTGGACTCACCTGGTCGCCGGCCCCAACGTCCTCTTCGTCGCGGTCTAAGTGAACTCCCTGGGCGATGTCTGGAGACTGCTGCTCCAGAGCCACCAGAACATTACAGGTCTTGTAATCAAAGCCTACGGGTTCAGGACAGAGAATATGGATCTGTTTCAGTTGCATAATATGACATTTTTTTTTATTTTTTTTTACCTTTCAGAAGTACACTAGCATTCAAAGGTTTGAGGTCAGTAGGGTTATTTGAATAATTACATTTAAATCAAAACCATTTTTTTAAGTTAAACTAAAACCATTCATTCAAGTTAAATGGACACCATTGATTCTAGTTGGTTGTACATGGTTGGTTCTATTGGGTTTTACTTGTTTCAATCACAGTCCATGACTATTTTTTCCTATTTTTTTGAGTGAATGATTTCTGAAGGATCATGTGACACTGAAGACTGGAGTAATGATGCAGAAAATTCAGCGTTGATCACAGAAATACATTACATTTTAAAATATATTCACATCGAAAACAGTTATTGTAAATTCTAATAATATTTCACTATATTACTGTATTTTTGATCAAATAAATGCAGCCTACAAAACATTTAAAAAATCTTACCGACCCACACTTTTGAAGGCTAGTGTAAACACTGCAGTATCTAATAATAAATTGTAGGATCATAAAACAAACCCTTGGCTGAGTCGTCGTAGCCGATGTGTTTTATGGTGTCACGGACCACCTTCTGATAGTCTACAACAGCACGGGACGTCACCTCTCCTGCCAGCAAAATCATTCCAGTCTTGGCTACAGTTTCTAGAAGAAAAAGAATGAAAAGGGGCCATGAAACATTATTATTCAGACCTTTGGGGAAGACTGAAAAACACATGCAAAACTCCAGAAAGTCAACGTACCACAAGCCACTTTTGCATCTGGGTCTTGCTTCAGGTGAGCGTCCAAAACCGCATCACTTATCTGGTCACATATCTTATCTGTACAATGCAATAATAACAATAATTAGTGTTCTATGCGTTTGTCAAAATCCACACCAAGCTTATCCATTTTCCTAAAGACGTTATTCTTGTGTACATGCATTTGAAATTGTATTTGTTTCAGTAAAAGCACCTCTGTGTGAGACGGATGATAGATGCAGCATAAGTGTTTTACATTTCTTTATACACATAAGAAACGAATACACTTTATTTTCAGGTGTTCGTGTTACTGTGTAATTATATTGTGTAATAATGAACTACATGTACTTGCTATAGGGTTAGGAATAGGGTTTTGTTTGGGCTAGTTACATGTAATTATGCATCATTTACTGTTTTTACTAAACACTGTAAAATAAAGTGTTGCCAAAAAAAAAAAAAAAAAACATCTTCAACTTCTTTCCTGATTAATTTCGATCAGTTTTGGAATTTATATTTAAATACAACAAGTTTGCTGATGTACTGCAGGTGTTTAGGAAAGTGATTTAGTGTTTATTGTCACTGTTTAACCCTTCTACTGTCTGTTAGTAACAATAGTTAACAATAATATCTTTTATCTCTTATCACAAGCACAATAAAAGCAAACTACGTGTAGTTTTCAAGTTATAAAAATGATTGGAAAAGAAGTATAGCATCTGTTGTCCTTATGGTTCACATGTGATCCTCATTTAGTTATAGGCTATGTTTCAAAGGAAAGTGTAAAAGATAAAAGTGCAGAGAATGTTTTCTCTTTTATGCTTGTCTCTTTAATGATTTAATGTACGCTCTCTTTTTTTCTGTATAATACATTTTTTTATAAAAAAAATCAATTGTTAAAAAAAAGTTACAATTTTTACTTATTTTTATTGTTTTATTATTATTTTAGTAAATCTCTCTAATTAGTTTAGATCCACTAATATTTTACATAATCCAAGATCTTCGGCGTTCAATGGCATTTTCTACTGAATGTTCAACTATCACATCTGAAACTATAAGAAATAAAAATGTGTTCATGAAATAAAAACAAAATGGTTGCACTTTATTTTACAGTACGTGCACTTACTAAGAAAGTACTGGGTAATATAAGGGAACTACAGGTACATGGGTTAGGGTTAAGTTTAGGGGTAGGTTCAGGGTTAGTAGTTATTACCCAGTTATTGTTATTACTATAATAAGTACATATATGTACATGGGAAACAGGACTGTAAAATAGTGGGTTACACTTTATTTTAAGGTGTTGAGTGTTTTAAAACACTTTTTTTTTATTAAACAGGTGGGTTACACTTTATTTTAAGGTGTTACACTGTTGTTACAGTGTAATTATTTAAGTACTGAGTAATATAAGCAACTACATGTACTTACTAGAGGGTAGGATTAGGGTTTGGTTGAGAGTTAGTTGCATGTAATTATGCATAATTGGCTGTTATTACTATGGTTAGTACATCATGTAACACTAACAAGGACAACTGTAAAATAAAGTGTTACCCAATATTATAACGAACAAACCCATTTCTGAAACAAACTAAACTGAAATGTAAAGTATCTGAAAATAACCTTCATGGTATTTTTTTTGTTATTTTGGAGATACCAGTCTTCGCTCAATTTAATTGCAGATGAAAGAACCGAGTTTATAAAACCATATGGATAATAACGCAGAGTGGGCGGAGTCTGCGCGGAGATCCCGCGTGTCGCGAGGCTGTGTCTCAATACAATACCTGGAGAGCTGCCTAGAGAGAGAGAGAGAGATAGAGAGAGAGAGAGAGAGAGAGAGAGAGAGAGAGAGAGAGAGAGAGAGAGAGAGAGAGAGAGAGAGAGAGAGAGAGAGAGAGAGAGAGAGTGTGAGTGTGTGTGAGTGTGTGTGTGTGTGTGTGTGTGTGTGTGTGTGTGTGTGTGTGTGTGTGTGTGTGTGTGTGTGTGTGTGTGTGTGTGTGTGTGATGAGAGCATGCTGTCTAGGATGGCAGCTCACTAGTTTTTGAGACACAGCCATGGAAACAAAAGTACAATCGCGTTTCCAAGTCTACAGCACATCAAGGCGGTCATTTATTATGAGCATTGATGAATTATGTACATGTTTGCAAACAAAAGCAAATACAGTTATATGAATAGAAACAAAATCGAATGAAATAATACGGAAAATAGAACCGTACGTTATTAACGTTACAGTGAGCATGCAGAACAGGTGCTGCCATATTATGTAATAGCGGAGTTGAATACTGTAACGTCAACTCAAAGTTTAGTTTGGATATTTTACCTGGATGCCCTTCTCCAACGGACTCCGATGTAAACAAAAAGCAGTCCTCCTCAATGAGAGAGTTATGGAACCCGTTTATTTCTCCGTTGCCGTTCATCGTTTTTAGTTTCTCTTTTGTTGTAGGCTACTTTACTCAATCGTTTGGAAAGCGCAGGGAATCTGTCACCCCTCTGAGGAACGCGGGAGTATTTATGGAACGGCCCGTCTCGCGTCATCAGGGGCCCGCGCTCTTTCGTCCTCTCGGGTGACTGGACGAAACCATGTTGCGCGGAGGGGGTGTGGCAAAAAAATCTGTGGGGCAGTATGGCTATATGTCAAGAATGATGTAAACTTGCATGAGATTGCACCCGCAGCGAAGTCCACAAATACACTCTTGCGCAACGTGCTCTCTTTACAAACATTTGAAAACATTAAGGTACGTATTTACACAGAAACATACACCAAATAATACTACACTAACAAAAACTTACCGTGATAAAACCACTTATTTTCTTGATATGTGTCATACATTTAAGTACACGAAGACGTACATGAAGTGTGATCAGTGTAATCTATGAAGTAAGTAAATATCATATCATGAATATTAAAACTTGCCACTCTAAAAATGCTGGGTTGTTTCAAGCCATGTTTGAGTCAAATATGGACAAAAACCTACGGGTGGGGTTGTCCATATTTGACCCAAACATGGGTTGATGCATTTTTAAGAACGTGGTAAGAACTCTTTTTTTTTTACTTTTTTTTTTTAGCAATGAAGACTTAAAATATAATTAACCATTAGGATACTTGTTATGGTTTTATACTGTAATACAGTGATAGGCTACTACATTAACAAATTATAGGCTACCATGTTTTGGACACGCACCATGGAAATCTTATTTTTTTGAAGGACACTGGAGTATCAAGTAGCCTAAACAACACGCACAAACTTACACAACTCTTAGTGATAACAAAGACTTAAAAACAACATTAACCATTAGGCCTACTTGTTAAGGTTTTACACACATAATAATAAACTTAGACTACTGCTTCAACAAAATGTGCAAATTACCATGATTATGACGTGTACTTTAGGAGTATCATATAAACAACATGGTATATGATTATGAAATCCAGGTTTCCTCACAATCTTGTGCAACCTGTGGTGAAAACAAGCATCAGTAAAATATAGGCATATTATAATGGACTAACTGACCACTGCAATAACACAAAAGAACCAGAATGACCGTGAAAAACCTTCATACAATAATGCATTAATGCTTATTTGATGTTTCTTGGAGTATCATGTAAATGTCATTATATCAATATGAACTCCATGTGAACACAGTCTTGCGCAACTTACTGTGAAAATAATGAACACTTAAAAACATGATAAACCATAATGTTGGCTTCAGAGGAAACCAAAATACAATTACAAGAGATAAAATGGATGCCCTGGAGATTTGTCATGCTTTATCGGCTGTTCTGATGTGATTTGAAGACAGGTGAATTGTATGTTGAGCATTGCCTCTTTTGTCAATATTGCCATGGGGAAAAACTGTGTTGTCGATTTCTACCAATTATGTCTGAGAAAGGACACGTAACTGAAGCAAAGTTCCTTGATATTGATCTGAACTGAACATCCTCTCATATAAATGAGCTTCATAACCACCGTGTGACGTCATCAGTTCTGTACTTTTGTACCTTGAAGGAATAGTTCATGTAAAAACTAAAAAAATTACAAATTTCCCCAAACAGTCAGTAAGATTTTTTTTATAAAGAATGATTTCTATTTCAAATAAATGCTGTTCTTTTGAACTTTCTATTCATCAAAAAATCATTTTTCATGGTTTTTCAACATTGATAATAATCAGATATGTTTCTTGAGCAGCAAATCATCATTAGAATGATTTCTGAAGGATCATGTGACACTGAAGACTGGAGTAATGATGCTGAAAATTCAGCTTTAATCACAGGAATAAATTACATTTTACAATATATTCACAGAAAATAGTAATTTTAAATTGTAATTATATTTCACAATATTACTGTTTTTACTGTAAACTGTATGTTACTGTGAATGCAGCCTTGGTGAGCACAAGAGTCCTCAGTAACACTTGATTTCGATGGCCCACTTTAGACATTCTACTAACTATAAGTAATTTTGCAAAATTTGATTCTAAATGTAAAAAGAAAAAAAATATTTTGCGTTTTTCACGTACAGACAACAATGTTGTCCACGAAAACAATTAAAAATGCTGCATTCTGCTGCCCGGCCAGTAGATGGCGATGACACTAAAGAAACACTAGACTCTAGACCTGTAGCCCCGCCCCTTTTCAGCGCTGCGCTCGTTGTCTTTTGACTTCCAGTCTGTACTTTCACAGCGATTTTGCGTGTTTATTAGTGAACGGCTCGTTTTAAAATCTTCCCGGTCTACTGACATTAGTTAAGTCATCTGCTTTAAACAATACAGTCCTCATGATAACGTTTGTTAACTTTACATTATGTAAATCCACTTCAAAAGCTAATTACTCCAGGACAGCAGCGCCATAGAAATATACAGAGCAACCGCAGAAACGGAAGTTAAAAGACAATATTCTAAAGATGGCGGCGCCCTCGTTTCTCTGGCGCATAAGGTCTATAGACTAAACATGTAACACGCATGCTCATTTCACTAATTCACGTTTTTGTAGTTTACACGGAGACGATAACGGTATCGTTTTCAAAAGTTTGCACTTTCAGCCCCCAAAACGCTGTCGTCGTGTAAATGAACGGCCAAAACGCTAAAAAGTTTACATTTTCCAGAAAATGGTGTCATGTAAACGGCCCCTTAGTAGACTGTCTGCTTAATATCTGCATGTATGTAATATATCTCCTTATTATGATGCTTCCCAACACACATTCTACTGACTATAAGTAACTTTAATTACAACTACATCTCAACTTATTCTACAAACCCAAACAGCTACTACCTAACAGTCTAATAATACTCGGAGAGGGAGTTGACA
The DNA here is from genome assembly GCF_965113295.1 of Leuciscus leuciscus. Lineage (NCBI taxonomy): Eukaryota > Metazoa > Chordata > Actinopteri > Cypriniformes > Leuciscidae > Leuciscus > Leuciscus leuciscus. The sequence goes on along the minus strand of NC_138729.1, from coordinate 4,682,297 downwards.
TGTAGTTGCAAATAATGTAACCCTAACACCTAACAGTCTACTAATACTCCAATGAGAGTTAGTTGACATGTAGTTGCAAAGTTACTCATAGTTATTTAGTAGAATGACTAAAGTCTTTTTTTTTTATCTAAATGTTGACCGGTTGAACTAACAGCAAGTTTGGCTACAGCTCTTAAAGGAAGGTCATGACACCCCGGGTGCGTTCCAAAGGTCAATGTTATTAATTGTTACATAATCCAAACAATATATTACTGTTTAGTGGGTCAAAATACAAGTTATTAGCCTGACATAATCACCTTAGAGATTAAACATGGAAGCAATTGAAGCCTGCAGAATTTCATTCAAAACTACAATGATGAACTTCACAACATAACTTTGCACTTTAAATGTATTATTATTATTATTATAGTAGTAGTATTTATCATTGCTGAAATGAGAAAGAGCATTCCAGTAGGCTTTATTCTTTAAGTGAAACATAATTTTTTGATCTTGAAAGGTCTGTGATTTGCGAATAGATGTCCTCATTCTAGACTCACTGATTGTCATATATTGCCTTTTTACTAGGACAGCATGACAATTCTCTCTGTATCATCTATATATTCATACATTCTCCCTCCGCAATCCACCAATTCTTATCATGTTATTCCGTTTCTGCATGTAAAGACACAAAACGGATATTACATCTTGAAATCTGTTGTGTCATATTAGAGCAGCAATTCTGATTCAGATGCAATCTTAATAAATTGACAGTGACTCAGGTGTTTTATTATGACGCATAAAAAGAATGATTTCCAAGCCAGGCGACACGTGTGTCCTTGATGCGGTCAGGATGAGACAGCAGTTTATAGGCACAAATGTCCAGCACAATGGCACAGCTAAACACCACTCCTCTCAATCCAGACAAGTATTGCATCAGAAATGGGCAACGCTGGCATGCAAACACTGCACTGTATATACAAACACTTCCCTGATGACCGTTCTCGTGATCAGGCTGTTTTTCTTATCAAGCTCCCTGTGAAATATCATTACATAACACCAGGGGAAGTTTTCTTTAGTTATGTTATATGAGGTAAACCCTGTTGTTCAACACTGATGATTGACAGTTTGAATTCACTCAAAGACAAGTCCTGCCTTGTGTCTTTGATAATGCGGTTTTCATTCACAACGTGTTTGTACCATCTTTACTATTGTTATGCATGAGACAGTTGCAGTCCTAAACAAATAACATTCTGAAAAAAACAAAAACGTATTGCATAACGTGTAATTCAGGGCACATTAAAACGTATTATTGCAGCAGTAATCTGTGTGATATGCATGTTATCCCTCTGGTGCTGTTCATTTTTGATCGAAAATGTTTACAAATAGTATTTATTTATTTTTTACTTTATCTGAATGGTACGGAACTTGGTAAAGGTTTTGGCACTTGCTGTGTGAACACGCACACACACACACACACACACACACACACACACACACACACACACACACACACACACACACACACACAAATCATGGACATGATTTGAAAAGGTTAAATGGTCCTGAAAAGAATAGTCACACTTGTATAGGACGTATAAAAAATGAGCGCATTGGAAATAAATGGGAGACGCATTTTATCTAGTGGAAACGTTTGGTACTGCGCCCAAACAAATAATTACTGAAAGCTAATTTACCGGTATTGAAATATCAACCTCAAATTTGAAACACAACTTGTTTAGATTTATGGCTTTGATTTTCTCTTTGAGTTTTAGAGTAAAACGTGTTTTGAAAAAAAAAAATATATATTTCATATAAAACTTGAAAATGGTATTTTTGTGTATTTTTCATGAATAAATGTTTAAAAAGTTCACTTTTTAAAACTTTTATCACTTCAGAAATAATCTTCCAGGTTTCGTCGTTAATAAGAGACCAAACTTCAGTCTGTGCTCCAAAAAATTCAAGATTTAAGACAGTTTAAGGTGGTAATTTCATTTTCCAGGTCCATGCTCAAAAAGTGAATTAATTAATTATTAATATTGCATAAATATAATTTAATACCATAAAATACAAAATATTAAATAAAAAATATTATCGAACTAAAAATATAGTGCAAATTAGTTTTTTTGACCGACACGCGAACAGTACCAGAGGGTTAAAGAGTGGAATGTATAAAACTATGCACGATTGTTTGTCATTGGGCAGGTGGGGATATTTGTTATCATTCACCCTACAAGTTTGAATAAACCATCAAAATCTTTAACAAAGTATTTTTATACTATTTCAATAAAAGGTGAAGATGTAAAATTTCCTGAGCCGGATATCACTTTTGGCCACTACTGTATGTATACATGCATGTAAAAAACAAAAACAAAAAAAACATTGTGCAAACAACTAATTTAAAGTAATACGGTATTTAAATGTTAATCATTCAGATATTCGACCATGACGTGTTACATCTTACTGAAAAATCATTTCATTTATATATCATGAAGGCCTGTATGATTTCTTCTGATTTCAGCCAGAGCATGATCATGCTGACACCCAAACAGCTCAATCTGAGGATTAAATGGTTTTGTCACATGTGTTGCAGAGGTGCGTGACTGAAAGGTCACAGGTTTGAATTCCTGAAGAAAGCCTCTTATCCTCAGGCTGACGCAGGGAGACTGTACTTACTGAACTCTGAGTAGTTTTGGGTAAAAGCTTCTGTTACGTACCTGTGTGAACTCCAGAAGTGACTCATTGTTGGCCTTCTGAGAACCGGCTTTCTTTGGTAACACCTCTATATAGTTATGCAAGCTTCTTTCTACTTGAATGTGGAACGGCTAGAATTTCAAGTCAATCAAATCAGAATACAGTGGTATATCTCTGATCTAGTTTGAGTAATTGCTAAACATATTTGAAGTTCATTGAAAACTTCTCCCACTAGATAACACTGAGGAGGTTTGGAACAACATGAGGTTAGGGTAAACACTTCGAATTTTAACATTTCATAATTATCAACCTTTTGGGTGAACTTCACCACTTCAAGGCTGATGTAACGTACGGATTTGGAATAACAATTTAAAAATGCATTTTGCTTTATGAAAACGTTATTTCTGAATGTTCTCAAAACTTCCGTTTTTTAAATCTTCTAAAAATGTATTTATTGGTCATGCAAACATTAAGGGAATGTTCCATTTTATCATTTTGCTCAATTTGAATGTTCTCTGAACGTTCTGAAACAGGTATTTAGTAACATTTAAAAAATGTTAAACAAACGTTCAACTGAAACATGTCAGAAAAACGTTCCATGAACAATGCATGAATATTATATTTGTGAGGTTAATAAAGACCAGGGCCTCATTTATAAAACGTGCGAACGCACAGCTTTGAACTGATTTGAATCCACGCCAACGTTCATATTTATAAAAACAGTCTTTGCCGTACAAAAAGTGCTTCACGCCAGAGTCTAAGCAGACATACACACTTTTCCTTGTGGCAGAGAGTCAAAGTACAGCAAATCTAAGCCATTCTTGACACTCACAAGTAGCCTAAAGCATTTGGACATGACTGGTGCTCTCTTATGTGCTAATGACACTAATTAGGAGGCGTTTCTCAAACCATTCAGCTGAGCATAATTTCAAGATCATTTGCCATAATTTATAGTCTAGCAGAGAGGCGTAACTTTTGAAGGTTAGTGTTGGTTACAGATTTCCTAAATGAAATAGTAAGTAATAAAATATTCCACTTTCAAAAGGATTTATTTTCATTTTGACAGCAATGTTTGACAGTGGTCTAAGGCAAGACACCATTACACAACAACAACCAAGAACAACGGTTCACAAGCCTATAAGTCCATACATTCTGCTCAATACAAGTCCAAAAAAAGTGTTTATTTATAATCAATGTGAATATAAAGCAAACAGCAATGAGTGAGTGGCATTTGCTTCAATGAACAATAAAGATGCAGAACTGTAAAACAATGCATATTCTCAATATAATCATAAATCACCGTCTTTATGATGATTTAAACTGACCAGCAGAATCTGCCATGGATAAGAAAATAAATATAATCTTAAATAAAGTTTCTTCTCTGTTTTGGCACTGATTGTCATCTGTTCTACATACTGTATATATACCCACTTCTCATCTAATAATCATAATCACTGAGCTCATTTCATCCAATAACATTTCCGACACATGCTTAGTTATATGACATCTTGCAAGCTAAAAAATAAATAAAAATTGGAAATTGTCATAAGGAACTAGAAATTAAAACACTGCATAAGTATCAAACACTGGCACTTGCAAAACATTTATTTGGCTTTGAAAGGAAAATTATTTTTTCCAAATACTGCATCTAGCTTTCAAATATTGTAGGGCTAATGGAGTATAAAAATATGAGTATTGACAAACCCGATCCTGTTGCAAATGATTTTTTTGAAGAAAATGTGTTTAAGATCTGTTACCCTCGATAGGGCTTGCTATGTGAAATTCAATAAGTCTGATCATTTAAAAAAAAAAAAAAGTAATAGCATATCTCTGCTCAACCGTGATTGGAGGAATCATCTGGACGAGTTCTGCACAAAAGTCTAACAATCAAGTTAAAGGACTTGTTCAAAACCTTAACCCTAAATATGAGCGATTAATTAATAGTCATCATTGCCTTAGCAAGCACCACCAATAAACATGACATGAAACACACTCTGCGCTTTACATGACCCACCATGATGAAACACACACAGGATCATCATCAGATGTGTGTGTGTCCTACAGATAAACAGATTTAAACACATTACAAATCTCAAGAATGCAGTTGTTTGCAGTTTTGACAAAATGCCAGGTCTTGTTAGAAACTATTAACTTAAAGTATTTCTAGTAAAAAGTGTCTTGTTCCAGAATGCCTGATTGTTTTTAGATTTCCAAAGATATCCCAAACTACAAAGATTTATTTAAAAAGGTGTATAATGTAAAAGAACGGCCATTTTCATCGTCAACCCATTTTCTATTCCATCTAGAAGTGGCTCTTCCTCCGCGATATTAAAAGGTGGTGGACCACACGACACTGTGAATATCCATGCAGAAACACGTACACTGACACGCTTATACTCTCACTCAGCTAACCATGTAAACAGTGAGACAGCACGCCACGTGTCCTAAGGCTAAGTAGTCATGGTACAAAATTTCACGATCTACTAATAGATTACGATATCGGAGCGCGTAGTAGAGCCCTGTAGACGACGTCAAAACCTGGAGGTCTCGATGGAGACGAGAAGACGAGATGATGAGGAAAGGGAAATACAGAGAAAGGCAAGGAGATGAGAGAGATTTCACCATGTCGGATAAATCCTAGAAAGCCCTAGACGACAAATATGCTAGGATTCCTACCACAAGTACAGTCATGATACAATACTTGACACGAATCAGACTAAAGATCAGATAGAAACCACGCAATTATCGTTTAAAGTCAACATGAAATCAAAAACTGATGCTTTCTTTAATGTGCGCTTCTGGTCTGTACAGGCGTTCACACTGACAACCTATCATCTAATAGCACAGCAATTTCATCAAAGTTGGCATGAACGCACCTTAAAGTCACCATGAAATCAAAATTATTGGAATGCTGCAGTATTTATTAAAAAAATATTTTTCCGTGCATATTTTTTTCAAATTCATGTACCCTCGAGAATCTTTAATCCCTCTTGCATCTCTTCTCTGAGGGCCTGTCACTCACATGAGATCCACCAATAGCAAACCACAACCATCCAATCAATTCCCCACGGACAAAATCAAGCCCCGCCCTCCTTTTTTTTTCTTTTTTTTCAGAAGCCATTTTACTCGGATATGTATAGGGGGAGAATATAAGGGGTCGTTCACACAGAATGCAGTTTTACATTCCACTGGTTTCTTTTCCATTGTTTTTCTATGAACATGCACTAGCAAAGGGTTGCACTTTATTTTAAGGTGTCCGTGTAACAGTGTAATTATACCTTTTAAGTACCGAGTAATGATAATTAGCTACATGTACTTACTTTAGGGTTAGGGTTTGGTTTAGGGTTAGTTGCATGTAATTATGCACAGTTCATGCAGGGTTTTTTTCATTCCTCTGCCCTGCGTCTTATGCAAAAACGCAGCCCTTAGTGGTAAGCATCATAATTTAATCTTAAATAAATTACTCTTTCTTTTTGCCACTTCCACTTGGTTCGAAAACACCCACACAATCCAATCACTTCCTGACTGATTAAATCAGGTCCTGCCCTGCGTTTCTTTCATTGACTATCCTTGTTGAAAACCATTATGCAAATTTGGTTTGTGAACGGCATTTCATGTTGACTTTAAACTGGCAGGTCAAAGAGCTGGACATCACTTTTAAATTATTTTCGAGAACATTAACCACAGGAACATGACGGCACAGCAGTCACAACTGCAATAGATTTCATCGTTGTCCTATAATATCATAAAATGCTAACAGTTGGTTAAACCGGTAATCGACATGGATAACATACTGTACTTTACCAAGTGCTGTCAACCCTTTATATGCATCTGCCTTTCAAGGACCTGAGGAGAGTGTGGTAAATACATGCGATTGCAGAGCATGTGTATTGTTATTAAACACAATTGACCTTTCCCTGTTAAAATAAGATGATGACAACAGCATTTCACCTTTCAGGTCATTCCCAATGTCCTCTATGGCAGAAAGTCAAAGTCACGATTTCTGCTCCAAAACCTATTGAGCTGCCTCGCTCTCTACTATCTACATAGGCAGCAACCTTACAAGGCAGCATCCTATCCGAAATGCAGCTTTATTAGTAACTCTGTTAATGCACTATTTGCTATGAGAAACTTGACTAAAGGGCCGTTCATACCAATAACGATAACTATATTTGCGTCCACTTTAACGAACGATAACAACACCTAGTGTTTTTCACCGCAAGTTCAAAGGAACCAATACAATGTTGTCGAAACGAGCGCTGGATACCTGAGGTAATACTTCTCACCATTTATTCAGAGGGTATGAACGATTGTTTTCCATATCCCTTTTTTTTTAAATGGCCTTGACTTGTCAAACATTGAAGGATTTTTTCTGGACCTCAGCGATTAACTTCTCCGCAATGTCGTCTGCCATTTTAAATGCACGAGCCCTTAAATTAGAATGGATTCTGATTGGCTGTCAGTGTTTTATCGTTCAACAGCTGGAAAAAAAATCGTTACAAAAGTGATCCCAATGATATTGTTTCTCTATATCGTTATCGTTATAGCTGTGGTGTGAACTCTGCTATTCTTTAATACTGAGAAAGATTTTTAGAACTTTATCTTTATCTTTATCGTTATCGTCCTTGGTGTGAACGGGCCTTAATGCTTAGCCTACAACTGATTCCAAGAGTTATTCCAAGTTATTCCGAATTGTGCCGAAGTAGCACACACAAATGTTGTCTTAAATAGTCAATGAGATTGAGCTTTTTATCTCCGCTGATTTCAGAATGTAATAAAATATTTTAGTTTATCAGTTTTTCTCAGAGTGCATTCTGGGAATACCCTATCCTTTGCCAAAACAAGGGCTGCATTTAAGTCCACTTTTTATGTCCTTCCCTCGCCAACTTCTCTTCATCTCGTTCCCTTGGGTGTACGTGATTGCTTGTGGTGCACAGTGCCCACTACTGGCGAAACCCTTGCAATGGGTTTAAATGAAACACCCTAAGCCCTTGGAATCTGCCATGGAGCTATTTTGCTATATTTTGCTACGTTGCTATTGTGACGTCACAGTCGTGTTGCATTCTGGTCTATGGATCTGCCTTTAGTGTTAATATGAGTAGACTCGGTCAAAATCAAGAGGTCGAGGGCCTGTCCAAATAAACTCCCTCGAACACTTGACGAAGTTGAAAGCAGTTTAAAATGGCGACCCTTACCGAAGTTTGCGAGTGTATGTCTAAAAGTGGAGTTAAACACAGCCAAGTTATTTCAAGAAAGCATCACATCTGGGAGTCTAAAGGGTGTCTATGATGCCTAGATAGGCAGCTCACTAGAGTTTGAAACAGAGCACTGGAAATCATACAGAGGATCTGCTCTAATAAATCCAAGAAGAACTAGAATTCTTCCCGTTGTGCATTAAACCCTGGTTAATTCTGGAAAAATCCTCCATATGGATCAATTAAAAGCATTAATATTGTGCAAGTATATCTACACTCTGAAAAATAAAGGTTCTTTAGTGGCATTGAGGGTTCCATGAAGAACCTTTAACATCCATTGATCCTTGTACACCAAAGGTTCTTTAAAGTGGAATAAAAAAAAGTTATTTTAAGAACTGTTCACAGAAAGTTTTTCTGGGGAACCCAAAACCCGGCATTGCTGCGGAAACCCCATTTAGGAACCTTTATTTGTAAGAGTGTTTGATTATTTCTTAGAGTTTCAGGTTTTGTCTTGTGCAGTTGGAGAGACAGAAAGAGGAGAAGGAGAAGAATATTAATAGTATGACTGCACAGAACAGAAGACGACAAAACAGTTTAGTCTGCCCTCTTGTATTTGCTGGAGGGAGCCACACACTAAACGCTCACTGCTGCCCTGCAACATATTACACAACATCTCCAAACAAGTAAATCTACAACGACATTACAGCAGAAACCTGCAACCCCAGCCTTGAGCTGATATAATCCTCCAGAGAAGGTGGTGTGCTTAGCTAAGGTTCCTCTGGCTTGGTAGCATCTTTTCCTGAGTTAGCGCTATCATCCGCAGCGACAGGGTCACCCGAGGACTCGACTGGACCACCGGCCTGCCCGCTCGAGCTGGTGTCTTTGGAGTGCGTTTGCTTCGGGTTCACCGTCTGCTCTTCGGGGAGTCTGGAGCTCCTGCTGCTGTGCTGTCGCTCTTCAGTCTCGGGACAGGAGTCACAGGAGTCGCCCTTCTTTACCTCGTCATCAGACGTGAAGTCGGAGCTGTCAGACGGGCTTAGACCAGCGGAGGCGGAGGCTGGCAGTTGAATCTATTAAAGGAGGAGAAACATACTGACTGGAAAGCAGCCTTAACTTCTTAAAGACCCCCTGTGCTGAAAATCCAATTGTTGTTTATATGCCTATGTGGTGTTTTTAATATGCTTTAAGACAAACCATGTGCAAATTCATAAGTCGACAGCATTGCTGAGTATTTTCTCCTTAAAACTGCAGTGAACCAAAGACAGTCTCAAAAACACGCTTTGAAATCGCTGGTGTTTCTGACGTCACAAACTACCTTGTAACCAATCAGATCAACGTACCGGCGGGCTTTAGCATATCATTAACAGCGAACTAGCAGGGGAGTCTTGAGAGAAGCCAGGTTATCACAGTATATTTTTTTGTTGATATGAAAAATCAAGTAGATTTAGCAATATAGCGGGTGTATGATGTATATTACGATGTTATGATGAACTATATGCCTTTCTCCACTGACATTCTTGTTCAAAGTGTTTCTGATGATTGTTAGAAGCCGGACTGAGATGGCGAACGGGAACATGGTTGTGTAACATTAGCTACACATTATTAGCTGTATGATAACATAGTCAAGCAAAAGGCTAATATTAATTACCGTTATGTGTTCGACGTTGTAAAGAGCTATACCATTGTGGAGAGTTTACCTCAGTAAGTTGACCGAGTTAATCTGTGAGCTGATGTTAGTGAGTGGAGGCGAATTCTGAATGAAATCATTCCGATTGATGAATCGGTTCTCAAGAATGCCTCTTCTGTAAAGCACTTTGTAAACACTGTTATAAAAGGTGGACCGAGACGCTGGAAAGATGGGTCTCTGTCCACTTCCAAACGAACTCTGATGAAGTTCTAATGAAATATGAACACAACACGGACTAAAGACATGTAAACGAACCAAAAACAGGACGTGATGTCACAAGATGCAACACTAAAAAGGACAGAGCGCTGTTTTTTCTCATCATAGTCACAATGTTTCCCATCACAGTTCAGTTCAGGCATCAGAACCGTGTCTCCTCACAGCAGATATGTGTGTGTGTGTGTGTGTGACGGAGGGATCACTGCTGCTGTTTTGACTTCTTTACACATTTTATAAGCTCTTCACGAGTTCTCAACTGGTCTAAATACCATCATATGTAGCTACGCACACACAACAAGCGCATTTATCCCAGCACACAGCATTGTTTGCTGTTGTTCGGTAAGTTTCTACGCAAAATATTCGTAATAAAAGCCGACCAATCAGGTTGTGAACATATCCCTATGCCTTTAGGTTCGGTATCTTTAGGTTTGTTGATAAAAATGCCAATGTGAACGCTAAGTGGATCAGGACTAAATGGGTTTTTTTTTGGTCCAGACCAAACGAACCAAACTACAAGTGTGAACACACCCTTAAAGAGTAGACTTAATATTTATCTATTTCAGATCCGAATTTAGGAAACGACGAACACATGAAGCTTTGTGCCAGAGTCCTGCACGGGTCCATTTTTGGAGACCCGCCCCCGCCCGTAACCGCAAAGTTCAGCACCAGATCCGACCCGTCACCCATGATAATATCAAAATTAAATCCGCACCCGCCCAGACCCGTTAATATTTGGCCCGTTACCCGACCCGTGCCCACGATAAACCACACAGGTGACGCGTTCATGTAACAACATGTAAGGGTGCGCTGCCAATAACGCACCTAAAAGCTGTCACAAAGAACTTGGAAAAGTAATGATTATTAATAGGCCTATGTCAAATATATCAATGAGACATTTCAATTGTTTATTAATAAGCAAGTGTTTTCTGTGTCAAATATGATGATGCTGACTCGCGATCTTCGCAGTAGTGAACGCGCCAGAGAGAAATGCACATTTCATACGGATTATAAGCATAGAACAGTCTGTTTTCTTTCGTTTTGAATTGTTTTGTTTAAAAGTACACATTTAATGCTTTCTATTTCTCAGGTCTGTGAGGCAAGTAGCTTATACGATGAGTTTCAGTTCATTTAAGAGACGATCAGTTCACGCGCGGGCGCCTCCGGCCGTGTCCTGATTATATTGCCTGCCTGCTATATTTACTTATTTATTAAATCCAGGAATTTGGTAGATGAAACATTGATTAAAATTAAGATACAATTAATACAAAACGAAATTCACTTTAAAGAAAGGCTGAACAAACTTAATGAAGTGGTCAAAATCATGTCTGCCCACTCCATTTGTCTCACGATATTCGGGATCATCTTATCTTATTCATGCTTTTCACTTTTCATATAATCAACATGAAATATATAAAACAAATTATATAATTTTATTTAAACATGAATATGAAACTAAATCGTTTTTTAATGACTGGGCTACAACACAGGCCTATTAGCCTACAGTACAGAGAAATTTAATGTCGCAACTTGGTCGGACTAAAAGGGGAGAAAAAAATTAAATTGGGTCGGTCCTAAATTGACAGGGTCGGTCGGGTTATGGCAAACAAGAATATTTTTAAGGATGGCCTGACTACACATATTTGCGTATGTGTAATGCTGGTAATTTAGACATACAAATATTGCACATATTTTTCATCCGCTACCCGCCCGCAAGGAGTTCATTATCCGCCCGCGTCCCCGCCCGTGAATTTTAGGAATGTCACAATCCACCCGTTTTAGCCACTTTTATGCGGGTACCTGCTTTGTGCCGTGCTGCTTATATTTATCAAGCTGTAAAGACGGCCCAAAACTTGGACGAGAGTCCAAAACAAGAGTTGGTGGGACGTTGTCCTGCTCCACTTCACAGATGATGAGTGGAAGGAGAATTTTAGAATGACACAACAGTCATTTATGACAATTCATTCATAACTAAAACAGCTTGTTACACATGTCATACATCATTACGCCATTTCTACGTCATTGCACATGCGCAGTCCTTTCGGTTTTGTTTTTTAATCCAATCAAGTGTTTACATGTCCTCCTGATCGGTTTAGAAAAGGAATAAACCACCCCTTACAATACAAATTAAATTTTAATCGGATTCATTCTGATTGACGCGGTTACATGTGACTTTTTTTACTCTGGATATCGGATTGTTAGGGTCCATGTGAACGCAGATACTGATTCAAGTATCTGAGAACTGTTTTATGGCGCATAGGAAGTACATGCTGGAATTAAAGTAAGAGATTATCTACCTGGAATGGCTCGGTGACGCCCACAATGGAGCTCATATTGTTGCTGTAGTAACCCAGTATGAAGTCGCCAGAATCCTTTGGCAATTCTTCTTCGGTAAAAGTCACCTGGAGATTGCAAATCAAAACCTCCTAATTAAAATTCACAAGCTTCAGTGTGTAGCTTTATGAACACAAGTGAATGCTTTTTCATGCAACTAAATGCATGTGTGATTTGTCCTTACCTGGTGCTCCTGCCTCAGGAAGTCAGACTCCTCCTGCTTGGCCCAGGTGTAAGCCACATAGTCTTTATGGTGCTTAAACCCAACCTGTGAAATGACATATTTGTAAAGTATGTTCAATACATTTTATAGCTGCATATGAACTTAACTCAAGTGACTATATGAATATATGATTTTGACCATCGTACTCCTACATCAATAGATGCTCAGAACTGATGAAATGATTGTAATAACCTTGTAAAGCCCAATCCAGTCCCAGGAGCTTCGAGCAAAGTTGGGCACCACCTTGAATGTGGCCACTGCATCTGATATCTCTCTCCATTCATCCTCTACAACGAGTTCTACTAGAGGCATGTCCACCTTATATGGGAACTGAAAGGACATCACATGTTAAACACATTGCACAAACAAATAATGGAAGTTGCATTGATGTAGACATTATGTGACAACCTTGAAAATGAAAGGATTTACTTCCAAAAAGGTTTTATAGTCTGATGTCTTAGGAATTTCCACCTTTCAATTAAAAGAGCCAATCATCATACGGACCCTTTTCACAGACTGTTTTATGAAGTCTTTTTTTTTTTTTAGGGGCAAACGTTCATACATGTTCAAATGTTTGAAGGTTTGCTTGAATGTTCAAAAAACAATTTTTTAAAAATATTTTTTATATTGTTGCAGCTCCTCTCTTCCCAGTCTGTCAGTAACGCTCTGTTTAGTTCCTGTCTCTATGAAGCCCCTCCTTCTGAAAAGCACACTGTGCTCTGATTGGTCGGCTGGAACAGTGTGTTGTGATTGGTCGAGGGCTTCGAGTGTGTTTGGGAAATGTACCGCCCCTTACCGCCAGTTTCAACACACTACTAATTAACTCAACCATGCCCCGCCCCATTATTCTGCGTATTAATTATTTAAATGAGGAATATTGTGACGTGTTCGTTCCCGTAAGAAACTCAAGTCTACAATGGAGGCGTTTCAGGAGTTCAGAACCACTGACACTGATATAGAGATTATCTCCTGCTGGAGGGACTTTGTGATTTTGCAGAGCTTTTTCATGATCAAACAGCAACATCAACACTAAAGAAAGATGAACATGTGCCTTGGCATTAGGGTTGGGTATCGGTTGGGTTTTATCCGATACCAGTACCTACTCGGTATTTTTCAAACGGTTCCGGTGCTTAAACGGTTCTTAAACCGGTACTTAAGAAAATGAAACCACACACACTTTATCAAAAAAATAATACCTGTGTGTGTTTTCTGAAAAAGATTTTCTGATTTCTGATTAAATAAAAAATTGTGCCGTTTAAAAGGCTACTGATGTAGCCGAAAACACTTAAGTTAAGATCACATTTTTTTCTTCTCATATTATTTATATATATTATATATTATATTACGTATTATATATTATAGACTTTTACAAAACAGAGAAATATCTGACACTGAGCAGAAATATTTAACACACATAGTATAGCCTCATATAAATATACTTGATATACTTCATACTTGATATGCAAGATTTGCAGTTGGCATTAAAATACTAGACTTACCCGAAGAGGAACACTGCAGCTGAACTTGAACTTTAGTCAAGAATGTCAGAGGTTTTGGGTTCTAATCCGCATTCGTAGTTTTTTGTTTGTTTGTTTGTTGTCGTTTTTTTAAACCGATTATGCTCATCAGTGGTTGTATATCAAGCAGGGACTTTTTGTGTGCATTAGGCTATATTTTGTGATTTCACCAGAACTCTCCGCGCACATACTCATCTGAGACGCGAGCACACACACACACACACACACACACTCACGCACATTCTCATCTGAGACGCGAGCGCACACACACACACACACACACACACACAAACTCGCGCACATACTCATCTGAGACGCGAGCACACACACACACACACACACACACAAACTCGCGCACATACTCATCTGAGACGCGAGCACACACACACACACACACACACACACACAAACTCTACACACACGAGACGCGCGGAACTCTCCGCGCACATACTCATCTGAGACGCGAGCTCACACACACACACACACACAAACTCACGCACATACTCATCTGAGACGCGAGCACACACACACACACTCGCGCACATACTCATCTGAGACGCGAGCACGCACACACAAACTCTCCGCTATGGCAAGCCAAGAGGCTCAGAAATACGCCATAGATTAATCGCGTTTAAAGCCAAACGGCGTAAAATACGGCGTTTTAAACCGTATTGGACGCCGTAAAATACGCCGTTGTAATTACAAACGCCGTAAAAGACGCGCGAAATACGTCCATGACGCCGTATTTGACGGCGTTTTAGTGTGCATGGAAAGCGCCGCTTTTTACGCCGTTCATCTCGCCATATGACGCCGTAAAAAACGCCGTTTTGGTTGCACAGAGCGCGCGCTATTTTACGGCGTTCTGCTTATAGTATAATGAGACACGCCCGCTGATTTCCACAGCCAGTAAGTTTGAACTGTTCTCTCCCAATCAATGATGAACTGAGTCAGACCAGACGAATTCAGCACGGATCATTTGTGGTAATCCAATTCGTATGCTCCCAAGGAATTATTAATTTTATGTATTAAAATAATCCAAGCTAAATAATAAACTGAAATTAAAGAAAATATTAAAGAACATTCAAATCAATAAAGCAAAATGAATAGGATTTTCACATTTTAAAAGGGTACAGGGCTTAATTTGAGCCGGAACATGTGAACATGGGTGACACATGACTTGCGCGCTTGTTGTGCTAGTTGAGATTGCTGTTAGCCTCGATCGTTTCACTCAGGGGAAAAAATGTCAAAAAGACAGCAAAGTTTGCTTAACTTTTTCAAATACGCTGGCCAGTCAGATCCCAAACAAGCAAAAATCGTTTCCGCTGATCAAGAATGTGGAGACCATGGTGGACACAGCAGTAGTATCGACATAATATCTCGTTATTTCCACATAATAAGGGGACATTCTAATCTGCAATAAGCCACATTAAGCGTTCTTATAATGGTTTTCTATGGGGGGAAAATACTTAACGTGTAATTGCGTTCTGGGCTCATCTGATTTTTTTTTTTTTTACATAGCATAGCCCACATTGTTATGATTTTAGTATCATAATGATTAATAAATGCACGCACAATTATCCGTGAACTTGATTTGAACAAATGCCTTTCAACTTGTGTGTGCAAAATTCAGTATTAAATGAATGTGCAGCAATTTGTACAAATAGAGAGTCTGTAGGCCTACTGTACTGTTGTAGCCATTAAATAAGCGCATTTAGTTTCATATTTGTTAAAATATTATATATAAATATATGTTATTTTTTCCATTTATGCTGATTTATGAAAAGTGAACAGCACGAGTAAGATAGGATGCGCAATATGAGACATGGAGAGGTTCAGACATGATTTTGACCACTTCATTAAGTTTTGTTTTGTAGAAAACCTTTCTTTAAAGTGAATTTCGTTTTGTATAAATTGTATCTTAATTTTAATAAATTTTTCATCAACCAATTGCGGACAATATAATCATGGAGGCGCCCGCGCGGTCTCTTGCATTGCACGTTAACTGGAGCGCATCTCATCCTAACACTTAACGAAACTCAGTGTATGCCTCACACAGAGAAATACATAAAATACACAAAGCTTGAAATGTCTTTAAACTAAATAATAAAAAAATAAAATAAAAAAAGGCTAGGCCTACTCTCTGATTATGTAATCCGTTATGTGCATTTCTCTCTAGGTGCGTTCACTTATGGCGATCGTCAACTTCATGTTTGCAGCAGACAGTCAGAAACACTAGTTTATTAATAAAAATCAATGCACACGTCACCGGATTTACAAACGCACATCTTGCTTGTTGCACGCACACATATTATGTCGAAATAACGAGATGTTATGTTGATATAACATTATTATTAATAATAGCCTACATCTTTTTGAATAGCCTATTTGATTGTGCTGAATGCTGAATGTTGCGCTTGTTCAATTTAATACAACTTTAATTGTGATCATTAAAATAATTGAATATTAAATATTTAGTGGCCAAGTTTTGCGCTGCTCCCCCTGTCAATGATCTAGCACCCCCTCAGCACATGCTTTAAAAATTCTCTGGCGCCGCCCCTGCAGAAGGCAGTGTATTTTTTTTTTTTTTTTTTTGTTACCTCCAACCCCCGTTTTGAGTCGCCGGATACGCCCGAAATTAATCCAGTTTGTTGATAAAAAATTATAATTCTCATTTCCGTTTAGTTTAAGTTTTTCAACTAATAGTTATATTTTCCTTTATTTCAGGTTTATTTCGATTAGCATTTAAATGTTTTTAATAGTTTTAGTTTTACTTTACTAACCCTGCCTGGGCAAAACATCAACAGAACTGTCAATTTTCCAACTCTTTCAAGCCACGAATTTTTACAAATATTCACGAATTATTTAATGCCGGTCTGGGACACAATATTAGGCCAATCACACTCATCCAGGCCAATTAACCTACAGCTATTGTTGCAAGCATAATTTACATTTCTTTTAAGAATAATGACTCAAATGTGGGAAAGAAATAACTAGGCTATGTTATTTTTATTTATTTATTTATTGTCATTTGCTGAGTTTGCTCCCCTTGCACCTTATGTTTTATCTTTTAAAATGACGGAAATTATTTCAAAATTCGTATTTTAAAAACGGCTTTACTCACTGAACTTCTATACCCACAAACGGTTGACTTTTTCCCCCAAGTCGTTTATTTCACTATGAACTGGACGATCGAAAGGGCAAAATATTTGAATCTTCATTTTACAAAAATATATTGGATATAACGAAATGTAATAATGCTATTTAATGAATATATAATCAATGTAATATGAATAAAACACGAATTTAATTAGCCTACAAAAATCGGAATACTATTTAATTCTGGAAGGAGATAGCTTATAGACATACCAACAAACCTGCCACATTTTTTAGAAATAGCAAAAAATACATTCGTCTTATTTTTTTCAAATAGGCCTATTTAAAACACAAATTCATAGGGCATTCTATGGGTTATAATATTTTGTGTTATTCAGCACTTAGATGGAAATGTGCCGAGTTAAGCCAATACGACCTGGATTCTTTTCCTTTTTTAATAACTCCTCATATATGATCATAAGAATTGGATTAAATGATCCGTGCTGAATTCGTCTGGTCTGACTCAGTTCATCATTGATTGGGAGAGAACAGTTCAAACTTACTGGCTGTGGAAATCAGCGGGCGTGTCTCATTATACTATAAGCAAAACGCCGTAAAATAGCGCGCGCTCTGTGCAACCAAAACGGCGTTTTTTACGGCGTCATATGGCGAGATGAACGGCGTAAAAAGCGGCGCTTTCCATGCACACTAAAACGCCGTCAAATACGGCGTCATTGACGTATTTCGCGCGTCTTTTACGGCGTTTGTAATTACAACGGCGTATTTTACGGCGTCCAATACGGTTTAAAACGCCGTATTTTACGCCGTTTGGCTTTAAACGCGATTAATCTATGGCGTATTTCTGAGCCTCTTGGCTTGCCATACTCCGCGCACATACTCATATAGACGACGCCTCATAAATAGATCGATCTCTGCAACGTATTGAAGCGCGTCCGCGTCCAACGTATTGAAGCGCGCGTGAAGAAAGTGCGGTGTGCGCGAGCCACAAGAATCCGCGCCACTGATCGCAGCGGCAAGGAGCACTTTGATCATTTAAAAAAAACACAGTTCAGCGCTAGATCGTCTCTTATTTAACAAACGAACTAAATGAATGCTCTGCTGGTTAACTGGAGATGTTTTGTTATTGGATCATTCGTGCCGCGAGATGTTTTATAGGGGGCGGTGAAAAAAGTCCATGAATCAAAAATCAGGCACCGAAAGTTTCATTCTTATTCGGTCTCGATACTACCGTTTACGTCGGAACCGGTTCTCTATTGGAACCGGGTTTCGGTACCCAACCCTACTTGGCATTAAAGCTCATTAATGCTGCTGTATGGGTGTTATTAATACAACAGCTGAGGGAGTGACGGCAAATTTGATCTTTCTCTCTTTTCCGATCACCAAAATCAATTTCTTATTTTTTGGAAAGTCATTGAAACGTGATTTTTTTTGTGATTGAAACAAAAATGATTGCAGTTGTTTCCCATTAACCACTGTAGAAATTCCCCCATCTATGATGATTTCAGCTTCTGAGAACCCAGGAAATGTGAAAAGGGTCCATTGACAAAAGCACTGCTTGGTCTTTTTTGCTCTCGAACATGCACATTAGCTGAACCAACATGAAAGAATACGTTTTAAAGGGGTGGTTGATTATGATTTGACTTTTCTAACTTTAGTTAGTGTGTAATGTTGCTGTTTGAGCATAAACAACATCTGCAAAGTTACAACACTCAAAGTTCAAAGCAAAGGGAGATATTTGCTCTAAAAGAAATTGCTTTTTAATGACTACAACAAACAGCTGGTAGAGACTACACCACATTCCTCCCGGGTTAGTGACATCACCGACCCTAAAACTTACATAAACCCCGCCCCCGGAACATGATTTATAGATTATAATGACAGAATATGCTAATCAATGACTAGAAGATAACTACACATAAGCTACATAAAATTCAGAAATGCCCTGTTGCTCTACATGTTGTCACTTCTTCTTGAGTCTAAAGAAGGCTAAAAGTTTTTGAAATTTTCAGTGCATGTCTGTGTGAAGTAAAAGGACAGAAGCTGTTGAAGCTCCGCCCACTGTGCCGGGAGCAGCAGCTCATTTGCATTTAAAGGAACAGACACAAAAACGCTGTGTTTTTGCTCACCCTCAAAAAGTGACATTTTATTTAAACATGCTGTATAAAAATATCTGTGGGGTATTTTGAGCTAAAATTTCACATACACACTCTGGGGACATCAGAGACTTATTTTACATCTTGTTAAAAGGGCAATATATCACCCCTTTAAGCCTGATTTGAGCTAAAGAACATCAGGAAGTGTTTGTGCGCTGACCTGCAGAGTGAAAATGGAGGAGACAGGCTTGTGGTCGCTGACGGTGTACTCCATGTGACTGCGGTAGAAATGCTGCGACACACGGGTCCCGCTGGTCAGTCCCGTCATGGAGCTGCGCTTCGACACGCTGTTGCTGACCGGAGCCAATGGCCTCAAACGCCACAGAATACGGTCAGTCCATGCAGGCTTACGCTTCTTCCCACTGAGAAAGATCAAGATTCACTTAAACAACTGTGCAATAATAAAGAGATTAGCCAATCATAGAAGAGGTGCAAAAAACAGAAGAATTTAACAGAATTAAAAACTTAATTCTAAGGTGTGAAAATGGCAGTGAAAAATTTTAATTACATGAGATTGTTGTGGTGCAAGAAATCTTGAATCAGACCAAAATAAAAAGGATATGAAAAATATACAGTCAAGTATACAGTCTATTTATTTCTATTCATTTATTTATTTAATCAGGGACAATACACATTAATAATACTTTATAATTTTACAGAACAAAAATAATAAAAATAATATGTAAAATGCAATAGTCCCTTTGTTTAGTCCAATTTGTTAAGTAAAATGTATTCCCAATACACATTGTTTAAAAGCAGCTTTACTATCTTAAGGTAACACTATTTTACAGTGTCCTTGTTACATATGGTACATGTACTTATTATAGTAATAACAGTAAATTATGCAAAATTACATGCAACTAACCCTCAACCAAACCCTAATCCTACCCTAACTCTAGTAAGTACATGTAGTTAATTAATATTACTCAGTACTTAAATATATAATTACACTGTAACAATGACACCTTAAAACTGTAACCTATCTTAATATATTATTCATGCCTTAAAGTAACATTTAGCAGATTAGAGCTGGGCAATAATATAGTTACATTTTACAATGATACTAGAAATCTGGCAGTTGAGATTTGCTATAGAGTATATAACGTTTTACATGAGTGTTCTGTATGTATTACGTGTGTGTGTGTGTGTGTGTGTGTGTGTGTGTGTGTGTGTGTGTGTGTGTGTGTGTGTGTGTGTGTGTGTGTGTGTGTGTGTGTGTGTGTGTGTGTGGTTGTGTGTGTCTTATATATACTTATATATGAGCTTGATGATAACATAAGTTACATTTTGCAACGATACAGGCAATCAAAAGTTGAGATTTGCTATGTAATATATATATGTGAGTATACCGTATATATGCGAAAAAAAGACACCTTATTGCAAAAGAAGTATTTATGGACGTGAATGTATTA